>NC_090270.1:288232240-288833074 GCF_040414725.1 Anabrus simplex | reverse complement strand
CAAGTATCGCTAACAACACTAACTCTAAAGACTGCTCCTTTATATACATTGCCTGGCCAGGCTTCTAGAAGAATATGACGCAACATGTTTTCTCGTAATTTCTATAGTTTCCAATAGCCTGTTTACAATAAAAGGAATGTTCTATACCATTCTAGTGACAAGATCCGTTGTTCTGGACTATTACCGTGTATTGCACAACATTACGCTGGATTCATACATCATATTTACAGGTAATAATAAATTATATGCTATTAATTACGTGTTCTTACATTAAATAAACTCATATTAATATACATACAGCAGACATGTCGTGATATAACCTCTCATGTTTTGTTACACGGCCACGATTTATACCAAATAAAGTCCGTACATAACTACGTAACACTAATAGACGTAAACAACGTGGATGCTCTCTCACTTTGTAAATGCTGGTCGCATTGTCTTCCGAGGCCGAAACGTACTTATATATATTTCAGAGTTATGCAGACTGAATACTGAAAGGCATGACATTCAATAATGAAAATGTTGGCCTATGTATGCAATTATCTATAGTAAACTGACTAGATCACACCTATATCACAGCTGACCACACCTTGGAACAAAATACAGTACCTGAACAAACAAACAAAAACTGAATTGTTAATTAATACGTATATCCTAACGGAATAAATACAGCCATGCATTAGGTTCCCAGATGGAATCCGGCGTACTGTATAATTTCGGGTAATTTCCATATTCAGAAGTTCATTCGAGCGGTCAGGAATGTGTAGTATCCGGCGAGCGCTCGAGAACATCTGGCTGGCACCATCGATTTGTTCTTAATTTGAGCTTAGCGCGTTAAGGTATACATGTACGTTCGAAATTGCATTCTTGGACAAAATTTGTGACTTTCTACTTTAAGAAGACGTACAGCTTATGTAAGCATATATATGGCATGACATAGTGTATCTATATAAATCAACCACGTAGCTGTCAGCTTGTATTCGGGAGATAGGGGTTCGAATCCCATTGCCGGCAGGCTTGAAGATGGTCTTCCGTGGTTCCTCATTTTCAAACCACGCAAATGGAGGGGCTGTACCTTACTTAAGACCACGACCGCTTCCTTTCCACTCATAGCCCTTTCCTATTCCATAGTCGCCATAAGATCTCTGTGTCCGTGCGACATAAAGCAACGTGTAAAACTTGTCTTCTATTAGCCAAGAGAGATGGTACTTACGCCGAACGAAGACCATTGCGGCCAAAATAGGAAGTATTGGGTGGATCTTCTCCATACTTTCCACCAACTTACCATGCATTCTTCGTTAATTTTTCCAGTGGAGACAAATACTGGTCTCTAAAGCAACAGTTCAGGAGAAGAGGAAGCAGATAAGGTTTTGTATACTGATTTGAGAGAATCGTAAAATCCTTTATAAGAACACGTATTTTAAATGAAAAACTAAAACTGTGATATGTCACTCTTACTTTGTAATTTACATATTCGCAGTCCACGTTTACAATAATAGAGAACAAATACCAATTTTTTTGGTGGGGGGGAATGTAGCGTATTATATCTATCAGGAAAATTAATTTCTTATTTCGAGGTGTGCGGTAGACCTAATTTAAAAAAGCAGTCTTTAATACATTGCCAAATTCAGTTCCTCACTACCACTTGAAGGGAATTAATTATTTTTAAATACTTTTAGGCTTTGATTCCTCTGTCGATTTTAAGCGAACTTGGTCGACTATGATTGTGAACCCTCCTAATATTCGCGTTAGTAAATTTTCATTTAAATATTTCAGTTTATTTACAGTATACTACAGTGGCGGTAGGCTCTCAGGAGCACATGAGCACGTGAACACCCAGTTCTAACGCATATTCACGCTTTCATGGATACCGGTAATTCTTTTTTTTTTTTTTTTCCTTCTTGTTCGACCTGATTTCGTCAATCGATCGAAAGCATTCGACTTACAACCAAGCTCCGTTACACTGACAGCTGTTCGTTTCGGCTGACAATGCCAGGGAGCACACTGAATATTTTGCTACAAGCCTTAAGACTATACGCATGCGCATGGAGATGACGTCATGGTATATGCACAGATATCTCCATAAGCGAGGAGCACGGTAAGGAATGTGCCTTTCCCTCTACAACCACCCTCAAACCAGAGATAGTATTACAGTTGACCACAAGAGTCCGCCACCTCCTCTGTTACTGTTGGCTACAGCTCCCAGAAGTTACTATTGCATTACATCGCCGGAAGATTTCCTTAGTAGGTAATTCTGAATAGGTGCTCGTAATCACGGGATCATGAAGCCAGAGCCTCAACCTCAGCCAAAGCCTGAGCGACTCAGGCCGGCAGTCGTAATTTTAATCTTCTTGTACACTCACAAATTAGTCCTGGAAAAATGTATCCTCGGTTATAAGGGTTCTACCATATTATGGGTAGAGAAGCAACCGTACAAGGAACTTTTAGTGAAATGATTTAAGTAAGTGATTTTGTTAGTGTTTTCATTCTATTTTGGTATATTTGAGACGTGAACACAAATTTTGTTGTGAACCCCCTGAAAATTTGGTCACGAGCCGCCACTGGTATACTATAATACTCTTTGTCTGAAACGTTTTTCTACGGGTGACTTTCTTTTATATACCTCTAACTACCAATTATTGTATGTTCTTCACTTTCTCTTAAAGGCAACCTCAAAATAGGGAGAGCATAAATTATGTATTTATTTACTATATCTGCTTTCATTTTTATATATATCTCAACACTCCGACTTCCATTTATTAATATAGATTCTTCTTCTGCTTACCGGGCGAGTTGGCCGTACAGTTAGGGGCGCGCAGATGTGAGCTTGAATGCGGGAGATAGTGGGTTCGAGCCCCACTGTCGGCAGCCCTGAAGATGGTTTTCCGTGGTTCCCCATTTTCACACCACGCTGTACCTTAATTAAGGCCACGGCCGCTTCCTTTCCGCTACTAGGCCTTTTCTATCCCATCACCGACGTAAGACCTATCTGTGTCGGTGCGACGTAAATCCAATTCTCTTCTTCTTCCTCTTCTTCTTCTTCTTCTTCTTCACACCATCCCCTCCCTCCGAAGTTTGACCATTCAAATGAGTATGATTATCCGCTGAACAGCGCCTTCACATATTTCGCTAGATGTTCAACGTTACAGGTTCTTGAGCAATGAACTCATGTGTCTACCCACAGAATCCTTCCTTCAGTTGTCCCCTCTTATGTTGAGTCCAAAGTACTGGAGCTTCTTCTCTTTGATGGTCGTCGAAAGCTCGTAAATAATTTCCCTTTTCTTCTCAGGATATTCGGAACATTCTTCTACAGGTATGCAAATACATCTCGATAGTTCCCGTTTGGATTGAGTATCCAGCTTTGGAAGCCATACAGAACGACAGGGAAAATGTAACAGCCCGTAGATTATTAAAAATACTAAAATATCTTTAATCACGAATAGGCTTCCTTCCTATTTTTAATATTAATTTCCCGTTGACTTTGTTTATCCGTATTTTACAGCCAAATAATCCTCGTATTTCCAGTACTTAGTGTTTCTTAGCCGCAGCGCAATCACGTGGTTTTGATCCCACAATATACTCAACTAACTGGAGCTGTGTTCCAAGCGAGTGAGCTGAGAAGTGAAAGCTTGCCTGGAGTCTCGCCTTGACCAGGCAGCTTTTAAAGTTCACATCGCTCCTAGCTGGTGGTAACGGGATCTTACCAAGTCAGGTCAGCCGCCGTATACTTATCGATAATATTACATGCTTTCGGTTATCGACACATGCACTTTACACGGAGTAGGACTGCCTCAAGTGTAGTAGTCTCTAATTTCAAGCATACTTTACCCTGACTCATACTCGTTAAATGGTTCGGTACTTAACCCTTGTTTCCACTGAAGACAATTATTCTTCTTCTCAATGGATTCATATCACGCTTTATCATTAAATAAATGTTTACGTTACCGGTATTTCATTAAGCAACACGGAAGGAATTTGAATATTATGATTTAAACAGGACACTCCTTTAAGTAAAAAGTAGAAAGCTTATACTAGTCTCTGTGGCGCATCGGTTAGTTGTATTCTTTGAGTTACCAAAGGTAGCAGGTTCAGTCTCGGCTGAGGTCTGTGCTATGCGACAACTTCGTGTCATAGCTTCCGGCACGTTAAGTATCTTCTGCCGGACAAAATTCCAACACCTCTACGTCCCTTGAAGCAGTAAGTTATTTATGGTCCCAGACCACAGAAACTGCCAATAACCGGGCAAGTTGGCCGTGCGTTTAGGGCCGCGCAGCTGTGAGCTTGCATCCGGGATATAGCGGGTTCGAACCCCACCGTCGGCAGCCCTGAAGATGGTTTTCCATCGTTTCCCATTTTCAAAACAGGCAAATGCTGGGGGTGTACCTTATTTTTTTGCTAGTGGCTTTACGTCGCACCGACACAGATAGGTTTTATGGCGACGACAGGATATGAAAGGGCTAGGAGTTGGAAGGAAGCGGCTGTGGCCTTAATTAAGGTACAGCCCTAGCATTTGCCTGGTGTGAAAATGGGAAACTACGGAAAACCATCTTCAGGGCTGCCGACAGTGGGATTCGAACCCACACAAGCACACAGCTGCGCGCTCCTAACCTCACGGATAACTCGCCCGGTGTACCTTAATTAAGGACACGGACAATTCCACCCGACTCCTAGTCCTTTCCTGTCCCATCGCCGCCATAAGACCTATCTGTGTCGGTGCGACGTAAAACAAGTTGTAAAAAAAAAAAAAAAAAAAAAAAAAAAAAACTGCCTATCCAAAAGTAATTTCTAACAACGACCTATGTTCTTCCCTGGCGTATGTTTTCGAAACGTTATTGAGAACTCCCAACCAGCACCTCACTTATTCGTTTCAGATAACACCCGTCTACAGCCGTGCTTTTGTCAAGTTTAAGTTTTTAAATTATTTTTCCCATTCAGTCGAGGGTTATGAAAAAGAAGCAGCAATCCAGAAAGGAGTGAGGCAAGGCTGCAGTTTTTCTCCGTAGCTCAGGCAACAGCGCGCCGGCAACTCGCCGCTGGGTTCCGTGGTTCAAATACCGGTCACTCCATTTGAGATTTGTGCTGAACAAAGCATAGGTGGGACAGGTTTATCTCTCGGTACTCCCGTTTTCACTGCCATCTTTCATTCTAGTAACACACTCCAATATCATTTCATTTGTCGGGAATTAATGATTGCCCCAGAGGGGTGCGTCAGGCTTCGGCAGCCGCCACAGTTCCTATCCACACCGCTAGATGGGGCTTCATTCATTCCGTTCCTGACAGAGTTAAAACAAGAAACAGGCTGTGGATTCTCATCTATATATATAAAATAAGAGTTTTGTCTGTACATTGCTCAGAATTTGAAAATAATGGTATTTCTGTATCGGTCATGTCCACAGTAACAAGAAAATGCACTTTTTACTTTTCCGTAATGTCTGTCTGTCTGTCTGTCTGTCTGTCTGTCTGTCTGTCTGTCTGTCTGTCTGTCTGTCTGTCTGTCTGTCTGTCTGTCTGTCTGTCTGTCTGTCTGTCTGTCTGTCTGTACACGCATCACGAGAAAACGGTTGAAGAGAATTTAATGAAAATCGGTATGTGAAGTCGGGGGATGAGCCTCTACAATCTAGGCTATAAATCATTTTACTCACGCTGAGTGAAATGGTAGTTTAGGGGAAGGCCTAAAATTGAATTCTCAACTATTTGCGTTATTAGTGGTCTAATGAAAATCGGTATGTGAAGTCGGGGGATGAGCCTCTATAATCTAGGCTATAAATCATTTTACTCACGCTGAGTGAAATGGTAGTTTAGGGGAAGGCCTAAAATTGAATTCTCAACTATTTATGTTATTAGCGGTCGTATTTTAAGGAAAATTGTTATGCAAAGTTGGGGAATAAATTGCTACAGTCTAGGCTGTCAATAATTGTATTCACGCTGAGAAAAATGGTAGTTTAGGGGAAGGCCTAAAATTTAATTCTCAAATATTGTTGTTATTAGTAGTCCTATCTTGATGAAAATCGGTATGCAAAGTCAGGAAATAAGTCGCTATAGTCTAGGCTGTAAATTATTTTTCACGCTGAGTGAAATGGTAGTTTAGGGGAAGGCCTAAAATGTAATTCTCAAATATATAATCGATGAATGCTACATAACTAAGGTTATATAGTATTAACTTTCCTATTATTCATGTCTTATACATTGTTACCGTACTGGCTATGATCGCAAAGATATTCATGAATTTGGATTTTTGTTACTAAGTCCATATCAGCGCCGATTAACGAGAAAATGGGTAAACAGTATTTAATGAAAATCGGTATGTAAAGTCAGGGAATAAGAAACTACAGTTTACGGTATAAAATATTTTACAAATCACAGAGTCGAAAGAAAACTAAATGTGTAGGCCTACAATATAGAAAGCTCATAACATTGATCAACAATAACATTACATTGACCATTGTTTGTCGTGATGTGCTTTGTGTCTTCTGTTGCACCTCATCTTCGGTAGATAGGATTACTGCTGCGTACAGAGTATTTTTTATTTGATTTACGTCGCACCGACATAGATAGGTTTTATGGCGACGATGGGATAGGAAAGGGCTAGGAGTGCCTTAGGCCTTAATTAAGGTACAGGCCCAGCATTTGACTGGTGTGAAAGTGGGAAACCACGGAATACCATCTTCAGCGCTGCCCACAATGGGGTTCGAATCCACTATCTCTCGGATGCAAGCTCACAGCTGCACACCGCTAACCACACAGTCAACTCGCCCAGTCGTACACAGTGTAACAGCCTGCCTGAATATCGATGGGAAGTAGCTAGGGAGTTAGATAACTTTCTTCTTTAGCATGCCATTCCCCTGGTTTAAAATTTTCTGATACTACTGGTACGTAACATACTGGATCATCATAGCATTCGGGCTATTCAATCCCTACTCTGAGGCACTGATTGGAATGAACAGTGTGCATATTTAGCGGAATAATGGCAGATGAGTGTTCATGGCAATCTGCGGCCTGGTCATCCCAGCTCTGGAACTTTGGACTATTAGATTGGCACCGCAATCTAACCGCAGCACTGTTCGTTAAAAGTGATAAAACGTGCGGCTTTCCATTTGATCGAGTATTTTATATTATAGCATTGCTTTTAATCGCTACATTCATACTTACGTTTTTGTAATGACCTATGTTGATTTCAGTTAGAAAAACCACAAAGTCAGTCTTTCTGAGAATCCCGTAGCGAAGCACGGGTACATCAGCTAGTATAGAATATGTAGTAAAGAAAATCAGGGAGGGGAATTGATTACCATCCAAGGAGAGGAAATCAAAACCCTGAGATTTGCCGATGAAAATGTTATTATATCTGAGTCTGGAGAAGTAGTGCAAGATGAAAATAAGTCCAAAACAAAGGTAATGGACTGCAGTCAAACGAAGTCAGGTGATGCAGGAAATATTAGGTTAAGAAATTAAGTCTTAAAGGAAGTACTGTAGATGAATATTGTTACTTGGTAGTAAAATAACAAACGATGGCAGAAGTAAGAAAATAATAAATAAGAAAATAAGGAAATAAATTTGCTCATTTCGAACATTGATATAGGAATTAAAAAGATGTTTTTGAAGAGCTTCGTCTGGAGCGTGGTATTGTATGGAAGTGAAATTTGGACGGTAACTAGCTCAGAAAGAAAGAGAATACAAATACTACTGTTTTTAGTATATCGCATAAGCAAAGGTGAATATAAATACCAATATTTTGTGGATTGTTCCACCGACAATCATACATGTGTCCCAGGAGGAATGGTCAATATTCAGGGATATGACAGGAGCGATCATCTGAAGCAAGAAACTTCATATGGACATATGCCCTATTGCGAATGCTGCCTAGGTAGAAATTTAATGTACATTTGTTTTTTGGCTAGTGGCGCGCACGCACGTGTGTTACACACCCAGCCTCCTTGACGTTTCACTCTAGCCCAAATCTATCTCGTTGATTTCAACCTCTTTGCTCGGGATGTCTTTCTCCCATTAAACTAGCCCATTGTACGCCCAGTTGCCCACGGTGTGTTATGAGTGAAGTAGTGCGAGGGATTGAGAGCAGGGGCTACCACTAGACTTAGTGTTGTAACCAAGGTTGAAAATTACAAACACAACCTTTATTTGCTTCACTTTATGATATTTACACAAATAACTGAAATTTATTTTGAAGCAAAAAGGAATATTGAATCTTGAGAAAAGTCTGTCTTTATACAATATGTACAGGTTTACAGTCTTTATATACACTCTATCTTGAAAAGATAGTCTTTGTGAATTGACACGTTGATAGTCGAGAACTATCTGGCACACTAACATAAATGTCTTTGAGAGTCCTTGTTTGTTGAAGTGCCTGAATTCCTAAAAAGCAAGTTCAATTGATTGAAGAAATTCCACCTAGCGAAACTAAGGGAGCTTGCGTAAATTAGGGAATGAAAATGGCTTGTAAAAGAATTACGGAACATGGGCAGCGGAAACAGGTAAGGGAGCGGTGACCGGAGGTGAAACCTCGTACTGCCAGAAATTCAGTCCACCTGGTCGAAGCACATTTTCAAGAGGAGTAGCCTCCGTGCTCGACGTAGGGTGTATTCTGGAGCTGGACACCGGGCAAGTGGGCAATGAGCAGGCAGGGAGCTCCTATTTATAGTACACTCGATGGTCAGGCACGCGCACTGAGGGCTGCGCGTCGAAGCTAGCAGAATGATACACAGGCGCGCGTGCAGCTGGCTGGCGGAACGAGAAAGGGAGTGCCGGACATACAACACCCTCCCCTCCTAAATACGCCGGTACGGCGTGAAACGGCGGCGGCGCTGGCGGCGACTGCGATGCTGGGGCGGAGCTGCTGATGTCTCTGTTGTATTGTCCGGAGCTGGAACTGGGCGGAGTGGCGCTGTCTCGTCCTGAAAGGAACCCATTGTTATTAAATGATCTAAAGCTCGTTCAGCAATAGATTTATCAGGTTTAGCAATAGCATCAATAGCTGGACAGGGGCGGTAGCGCAGACGTATCTGATCTTGATGGCGGCAGATACGTTTCTCCGTAGTCTGTATCTCGTATAGACGATGACCCAAAGATCTGCAGATGACTCCAGGTATCCATAGTGGGTTGGATTTGAATGTCCTGGTGTAGACCTTGTCGTTGAGGGAGAACTTCGTTGGTGAGGTCTTATGCTGGGCCGGAAGAGGCTGTAACAGAGAAAGTAAAGTTCTGTGAGGTCGTCCATGGAGCTTCTGTGCAGGAGTGATATTATCAGCGCCGGGTAGAGTTCTGTAGTTGTTTAAGAGTTGGAGCAAGGCTTGGTCTTTAGTTAAGCCTGAAGAGACAGCTTTCTTCATACTTCTTTTAAATGTTTGTACGAAGCGTTCAGCTTCACCATTAGATTGAGGGTGAAAAGGTGGTGCTAGGATATGACGAATGCCATTATGTGTACAGAAGTTCTGAAAAGCAGTAGCTGTAAATTGAGGTCCGTTGTCTGAAATGAGTACTTGCGGTAAACCTTCTGTAGTAAAGATTTTCTGGAGAGCACGAATGGTAGCTTCGGTTGTAGTAGTCGAATGCATATCCACGACATATGGAAAGTTTGACAGTGAATCGATGACGATTAACCACATGGAATTGAGGAAAGGACCTGCGAAATCGATGTGAACTCGTTCCCATGGAGTAGTAGCAGGAGGCCATGAAGCAAGATCAGAAGACGGGGCGTTCTGATTCGTTTGACATTGCTCACAATGACGTATTAGCTTTTCGATGGCGGCATCAATACCGGGCCAGTAGCAGTGTTGACGGGCGAGTTGCTTTGTTCTGGAGATACCCCAATGGCTTTGGTGTAATAATCCGAGAACTTGTTTCTGTAGGCTAAGTGGGATAACCACTCGGAAAATGGTGCCTGCTTCTAGTAATACAACTCCGGCATGAGTCGTGAGACGATGCTGCATACGATGATAAGGTGCCAGGGGGGCAGGAAGTGTGCTCTGAAGAGGCCAACCGTTGCGGATGTAAGTACGTACAGTAGCAAGTGTACTGTCCTTATCCGTAGCTTTAGCTATGCAGGTAGCATCAATAGGAAAACTGGATACAGTATCTTCAAGTTCTATGTCCAACTGAAGACATTCAGATTCTTGAGAATCGAAGGCAGTATCAGGACCAACGGGTAAGCGGGAGAGGGCATCAGCATTACAATGCTGGGATGTGGCTCGATATACAATCTGATAGGAATAATCAGAAAGGAACATGGACCATCTTTGAAGCTTTCTGAGGGAATTCTCTGGGATCTTATTACCAGGATGGAATAAGTGTACAAGAGGCTTATGATCGGTAATGATCAGGAAATGGTTGCCATAGAGATATTCATTGAAACGGCGAATACCAAAGATGATGGCTAAAGCTTCATTCTCTATCTGTGAGTATCGACGTTGATGGTCATTAAGTGTTTTCGAAGCGAAGGCGATGGGGCGTTCTTGTCCATGACGATCCTTCTGGGAGAGAACGGCACCGACACCGTAGTCTGAAGCGTCAGTAGCTAGCGTGATGATCTTGTCGGGCTGAAAATGAGTGAGTTGTATAGCTTGAATTAAGGCGTTGTTGATTGTTTTCCATGCCTGTTGGCATTGCGGAGTCCACTGAAACTTAACACCTTTTTTACGTAGAGCGTTTAATGGAGCTGCCACTGTAGCGAAGCGTGGAATGAACTTATTATAATAGTTCGCTTTGCCTATGAAGGACTGAAGCTGCTTGAGGTTCTGAGGTGCTGGCATGTTTACTATCGCTGAGACATTCTGTGTACTAGGACGAATTCCATTCTTATCAAGTATATGTCCTAGGTAGTGAACTTGAGGCTGAAAGAAGGTACATTTAGCGAGATTCGCTCGTAGTCCATTGTCTTTCAATTTCTGGAGAAGGAGGCGTAGATTGGTTAGATGTTCCTGATGATCTTTTCCAGTAACAATAATATCATCCAGGTAGTTAGCACAACCGGGAATGGAGGCGGTGAGTTGAGCCAAATAGCGCTGAAAAATAGCCGCTGAGGATGAAACACCGAATGGGAGCCGCTGGAGCTGGAGCAGTCCGAGAGGAGTGTTGAGTGTGAGAAATTTCTTAGATTCTTCGTCTAAAAGTAGCTGGAGATATGCTTCTTTAAGATCAACTCGAGAGAAGAATTGGCCACCAGAGAGACGACGGAATAAGTCTTCTGGACGTGGAATAGGAAAGATATCTGTGTCGAGTTGTGCGTTGACTGTAGATCGAAAATCGCCACAAAGTCGAACATTACCATCAGGTTTCTTGATTACCACGAGTGGAGTAGCCCATTGACTAGAAGTAACTGGTACAACAATTCCATTTTGTATCCATCTTTCTAATTCTTTCGTGACCTGGTCTTGAAGTGCTAGGGGTACTGGACGTGATTTGAAGAAGCGAGGCTTAGCTCCGGGTTTCAGCTGTATGTGAGCTGTATAGTCTTTGGCCGTTCCGAGCTGAGAGTCGAAGACTTCAGGAAACTGCGCTAGGAGAGCGGTAACATCAGAAGTAGGATGCAATGTAGATACGACGTTAATGTTGTCATGTATCTGGAAACCAAATAAGTTAAATAGATCCATGCCCATAATGTTTGATGCAGTGTAGTTGTTAACTACGAGAAGAGGAATGGCCTTCTGAATTCCTTTATAACTAGCCTGAAGTTTGATTTGACCTTTGATGTCAATTTTCTTCGTGTTAAATGTCACGAGCTGGATGTCAGCTGGAGAGCATGAAGGTGAACCTAAGTCGTGGTAGGTAGGCAGGTTAATAATAGAGACAGGGGATCCAGTGTCTAATTGAAAATCGACAGATCGATCAGAGAATGAGAGAGGAATGATGATTTTGTGAGAATCCTTTGTGGGAAGAATAAGATTGATCTGATCAACTTCCATGTCTTGGCGGGGCTGTATATGCTTCCGGCGTGCTGCAGTAGTCTTAGCAGGGCGGAGCGAACTTTGACAGACAGTCTTAATGTGTCCAAGTTTATTACATCGTTCACAAGTAGCTTTGAAAAAACGACAGTCACGACGTTCATGATGCTTGAAACAACCTCGGCAGGAAGGCAGGAGTTTCGAGGTGTTTTTAGAATTGGGCTTCCGTGTAGCATTGCGAGAGGGAACCTGGCGAGAATGCTTGGTGGAGAGCGCCTTATCCGTACGGTTCACTGTAGCAGAGGACTTGCGGGCCTGAGGCGAGACGTGTGCAACGTCGGGTGGAGAAGCTATGGCTGCGGCAGTCTTGGTAGTAAGCTCATAAACCGTAGCAATACGCTGGACGTCTTCTAAAGAAGGGTTACTCTGCTTGACAGCGTCAAAACGTATTTTGTCTTCAGGAGTATGTAAAATCATCATGTCCCGAATGAGAGAATCAGTGTAGGATGAACCACAACCGTCCTTGGAGCAGATGAACTGGCAGGGTTTAGCTAGACCACGCAATTCAGTTATCCATTCAGTATGTGTTTGATGGGGTTGCTTTCTGCTCTGAAAAAATTTATAGCGAGCAGCCACTATGTGAGGAGCTTTGGCATAGTGTTCCGTGAGACGGGCCAAGAGCTGCGTGAAGGGTACCTCAGATAAGTGTTCTTCTGGACTTAATTTATGTAGTAATTCACACGTAGCATTGCCAACCGAACTAAGAAATAGTGCGCGGCGGCGTTGATCATCTGTGACAGAATGGCAGATGAAATGCTGTTGTAAACGGGCTAAATAAACTGACCATTCTTCCTTAGCCGGATCAAAAGCAGAGAACGGAGGAATAGCTGATGGCTGTGTAGAGACAGAAATAGCTTGAATAGCCTGAATTAATGCTGCCTGTTGTTGTTGCATAAACTGTTGTTGTTGCTGCTGTAAGGCTTGGAAGACCGTAGCGAGTTGTTCCGCAGTAGCCATTGCGAGATGCGTGCAAGAATGAGTAAGGTAAGCTGTGTGTCAGAACTGGTTGGAGTGTCGTTGTTGTGTAGCACGTCGCCGTAGAGTTGACAACTGGGCCTGTGGAATTGTAGTGTCGTTTACCTCGTTGCTATAGAGTTGGCGATTGGGGCGGATGACGTGTAGTTTGTTGCTTTTTTACCTCGTCGCCATAGAGTTGTGTTGTAACCAAGGTTGAAAATTACAAACACAACCTTTATTTGCTTCACTTTATGATATTTACACAAATAACTGAAATTTATTTTGAAGCAAAAAGGAATATTGAATCTTGAGAAAAGTCTGTCTTTATACAATATGTACAGGTTTACAGTCTTTATATACACTCTATCTTGAAAAGATAGTCTTTGTGAATTGACACGTTGATAGTCGAGAACTATCTGGCACACTAACATAAATGTCTTTGAGAGTCCTTGTTTGTTGAAGTGCCTGAATTCCTAAAAAGCAAGTTCAATTGATTGAAGAAATTCCACCTAGCGAAACTAAGGGAGCTTGCGTAAATTAGGGAATGAAAATGGCTTGTAAAAGAATTACGGAACATGGGCAGCGGAAACAGGTAAGGGAGCGGTGACCGGAGGTGAAACCTCGTACTGCCAGAAATTCAGTCCACCTGGTCGAAGCACATTTTCAAGAGGAGTAGCCTCCGTGCTCGACGTAGGGTGTATTCTGGAGCTGGACACCGGGCAAGTGGGCAATGAGCAGGCAGGGAGCTCCTATTTATAGTACACTCGATGGTCAGGCACGCGCACTGAGGGCTGCGCGTCGAAGCTAGCAGAATGATACACAGGCGCGCGTGCAGCTGGCTGGCGGAACGAGAAAGGGAGTGCCGGACATACAACACTTAGGTTACGCCTTTTCGATGGTTGGTTTAGTGAACGTCAAGCCTTCAGCGTTTTGAGCTTCAGCCAATAACTAACGGAAAAGCCTGCTGTGATCTCGAGGCAGCTTCACAAGCTACTGCTCCGGTCTCTGCTACTGTCAATACTCAACACCTGATCAATGGAGATGACAGCCTAAGGTTTAGCAAATTAAAGTCCGGCTTTGTGGCAAAATAGATAAAATGGTTGCCTTTGGTCCGATGGCCCCGGTTCAATTTTCAGGATCAACCCCCTCATCCTGTTAATTCTCCTGGCTTTGGGACCGAGTGTTTATGACGTCTTCGCCATTAATTTTATCCTCATTAGGTTACCACCAAGCCTATACAGATTCCATGCACCATTATTATTATTATTATTATTATTATTATTATTATTATTATTATTATTATTATTATTATTATTATTATTATTAAATAAACATGTTTAATTTTACAGCGGTCGTACCCATCGTCTGCTGCTTAATTAGCTTCCTTGGGAGATCAGTGGTGGTGTCCGACTCATGATCAAGGGTTCGATTCCAACCAACAAAAGAGAATATTAAACCTCAAAGACTGCATTTCATTCTAGCTGATCCACCAATAAAAAGAAAACTATATTACTCCTATAGCAGCAGCCCTGCAGTGTCTTCCTACAAGGATGTAGAAGTGAACGTGAGTGACATTCGAGCTCTCTGTTATCTGTATAATTAAGTCAGAAGTATGAGGTGAGGAAGTATATACGATGAGGTCGATGTGTAACGCATGGTTGATAGTTAAGAGTGGCGATCTGACGGGCCGAAGCCTAGCGCACCTGTTCCCCGGTCCCGCTCCTATCCGATATACAGCAGCAAGCCGTGTATGGCGAGTCGAGGGGAGAGGGGCTAGAGTCTGGGCTGCAATACCAGTCTCCGTTGCCTTGCTCTCAGAAATACGTGCGACGTTTTTTCTCACTGCTTTCAAGGTTTGTAAATGGGGCAATGTGTCAGATACTTGCATTATAATGTGGTTTAGACTTCCATTTCTCATTTGAGGTTTGGGCTTCACTGATAGCCTTGGTAGCCCTCAGTATACGCCACTGTTTGCGAGTGTTTCAGAGGGAAGCATCGGTTAACTGTGTTTGTACACGCGCCGGCTAAACTGCCACACATCTGCACTATTGAAGAATATGCAGAAATAGTGTATGTTTCCAGTTTCTACGATGGTAGTGCTCCGATTGTTGTCGGGGAATAACGTCGGCGTTTTCTGGTACGTCGAATTCCTGATCGTAGAATGTTTACCAGATTTTTCAGCATATTGCGTGAACAGGCCCCGATTTACAAATGGACGGACTGGGCATTTGCCCAGGGCGCCAGTTTTTGAGGGGCGGCGGCCGGCGGATCGAGTAATTATGGACAGCGTGAATTACGTCTTAAATTCATTTCCCTCAAATTACTTTTACATTCCACAAATTATTCCAATTATTTTATTAGACTATATAAAACACTATAACCTATTCTAACTTTTAAACCTGAATTTAATCTATATATTTAAGTTTTATGAAGAAAACGTGTCTTATTTCTAAAATTATTCACTTACATAGAAACTATCAAGCTGAACCAACGGTTTTTGAAATAAAAATAAAAACAGTCTCATTCTTATTTGGCTGTTATCTTTGTTTGGCTTGATAAGTTTAATTATGAGAACTGTATTTGCATAATGTGCTGTTTTAAAACTCATAATCTTGAAAACTATAATATTTAATGTGTAAACATTTTTTTTTTTAGAGGAACAGGAAAACGAGCAGAGGGGCGGGCGGCTAAATATTGTTTGCCCAGGGCGCTAACTACTTGAAATCGGGGCCTGTGCGTGAAACAGGTATTATTTGAAGTTTCCATTTTTCTTCTGAACGTGTAGTTCAACAACCTGTGCAGGAACAGCAGCACATTGTTGAAATGGTGCAGTGTAGTTCAACAACCTGTGCAGGAACAGCAGCACATTGTTGAAATGGTGCAGCGTAGTTCAACAACCTGTGCAGGAACAGCAGCACATTGTTGAAATGGTGCAGTGTAGTTCAACAACCTGTGCAGGAACAGCAGCACATTGTTGAAATGGTGCAGCGTAGTTCAACAACCTGTGCAGGAACAGCAGCACATTGTTGAAATGGTGCAGTGTAGTTCAACAACCTGTGCAGGAACAGCAGCACATTGTTGAAATGCTGCAGCGTAGTTCAACAACCTGTGCAGGAACAGCAGCACATTGTTGAAATGGTGCAGCGTAGTTGAACAACCTGTGCAGGATCAGCAGCACATTGTTGAAATGGTGCAGCGTGGTTCAACAACCTGTGCAGGAACAGCAGCACATTGTTGAAATGGTGCAGCGTAGTTCAACAACCTGTGCAGGAACAGCAGCACATTGTTGAAATGGTGCAGCGTAGTTGAACAACCTGTGCAGGATCAGCAGCACATTGTTGAAATGGTGCAGCGTGGTTCAACAACCTGTGCAGGAACAGCAGCACATTGTTGAAACGGTGCAGCGTAGTTGAACAACCTGTGCAGGAACAGCAGCACATTGTTGAAATGGTGCAGCGTAGTTCAACAACATGTGCAGGAACAGCAACACGTTGTTGAAATGGTGCAGCGTAGTTCAACAACCTGTGCAGGAACAGCAGCGCATTGTTGAAATGGTGCAGCGTAGTTCAACAACCTGTGCAGGAACAGCAGCGCATTGTTGAAATGGTGCAGCGTAGTTCAACAACCTGTGCAGGAACAGCAGCGCATTGTTGAAATGGTGCAGCGTAGTTCAACAACCTGTGCAGGAACAGCAGCACATTGTTGAAATGGTGCAGCGTAGTTCAACAACCTGTGCAGGAACAGCAGCACATTGTTGAAATGGTGCAGCGTAGTTCAACAACCTGTGCAGGAACAGCAGCACATTGTTGAAATGGTGCAGCGTAGTTCAACAACCTGTGCAGGAACAGCAGCACATTGTTGAAATGGTGCAGCGTAGTTCAACAACCTGTGCAGGAACAGCAGCACATTGTTGAAATGGTGCAGCGTAGTTCAACAACCTGTGCAGGAACAGCAGCACATTGTTGAAATGGTGCAGCGTAGTTCAACAACCTGTGCAGGAACAGCAGCACATTGTTGAAATGGTGCAGCGTAGTTCAACAACCTGTGCAGGAACAGCAGCACATTGTTGAAATGGTGCAGCGTAGTTCAACAACCTGTGCAGGAACAGCAGCACATTGTTGAAATGGTGCAGCGTAGTTCAACAACCTGTGCAGGAACAGCAGCGCATTGTTGAAATGGTGCAGCGTAGTTCAACAACCTGTGCAGGAACAGCAGCGCATTGTTGAAATGGTGCAGCGTAGTTCAACAACCTGTGCAGGAACAGCAGCGCATTGTTGAAATGGTGCAGCGTAGTTCAACAACCTGTGCAGGAACAGCAGCGCATTGTTGAAATGGTGCAGCGTAGTTCAACAACCTGTGCAGGAACAGCAGCACATTGTTGAAATGGTGCAGCGTAGTTCAACAACCTGTGCAGGAACAGCAGCACATTGTTGAAATGGTGCAGCGTAGTTCAACAACCTGTGCAGGAACAGCAGCACATTGTTGAAACGGTGCAGCGTAGTTCAACAACCTGTGCAGGAACAGCAGCACATTGTTGAAATGCTGCAGTGTAGTTCAACAATCTGTGCAGGAACAGCAGCACATTGTTGAAATGGTGCAGCGTAGTTCAACAACCTGTGCAGGAACAGCAGCACATTGTTGAAATGGTGCAGCGTAGTTCAACAACCTGTGCAGGAACAGCAGCACATTGTTGAAATGGTGCAGCGTAGTTCAAGAACCTGTGCAGGAACAGCAGCACATTGTTGAAATGCTGCAGTGTAGTTCAACAATCTGTGCAGGAACAGCAGCACATTGTTGAAATGGTGCAGCGTAGTTCAACAACCTGTGCAGGAACAGCAGCACATTGTTGAAATGGTGCAGCGTAGTTCAACAACCTGTGCAGGAACAGCAGCACATTGTTGAAATGGTGCAGCGTAGTTCAACAACCTGTGCAGGAACAGCAGCACATTGTTGAAACGGTGCAGCGTAGTTCAACAACCTGTGCAGGAACAGCAGCACATTGTTGAAATGGTGCAGCGTAGTTGAACAAACTGTGCAGGAACAGCAGCACATTGTTGAAATGGTGCAGTGTAGTTCAACAACCTGTGCAGGAACAGCAGCACATTGTTGAAATGGTGCAGTGTAGTTCAACAACCTGTGCAGGAACAGCAGCACATTGTTGAAATGGTGCAGTGTAGTTCTACTACCAGCACACAGCGACTTTCTGCACGTATCAATGTCCCATGAACACGTGTATGACGAACATTACATGCGAAATTTTGTACCCATTTCAAAACGTCAAAGTGATTGGGTCGGTAAGAAACATACGTGCACGCCACTAGCCCAAAAATAATCTACAGTGAATCGCATAATATAATAATTTCGTGTGGCTATTTCTAGCCGAGTGCAGCCCTTGTAAGGCAGACCCTGCATCTGCCACGTGTAGGTACAACTGCGTGTTATTGTGGTGGAGGGTAGTGTTGTGTGTGGCGTGTGAGTTGCAGGGATGTTGGGGACAAAACACAAAAACCCAGCCCCCGAGCCATTGGAATTAACCAATGAAAGTTAAAATCCCCGACCCGGCCGGGAATCGAACCCGGGACCTTCTGAACCGAAGGCCAGTACGCTGACCATTCAGCCAACGAGTCGAACATCGCATAATTATTCGGGCAGACATGATTTATTATATTTGTCTTTATAATAAAGCACTGATATAAATTAAATAAAAGTTTCTGTAAGGAATGTAAATACTAAATTTCAATAATTCTTCTAATGAACACCCTCAATGAAAATATAATAATTAAAAAACAAAATCAAAACCAAAACCAATATTGCACAAAATTATTCGGACACTTTCCCTTTGTACTTATGATCCTACAGATTCAGTAAGTGGCGGGCTTTCCTGTCATTTGAATTACTTCCCTGACTCCACTTCGCATGCTGTCCATTAATTTCCGGGTGTAAACGGGAGTTATCTTCTGCCACTCTTATTGAAGTAGGTTTTTCAGCTGTGCTCTAGATGTGATTGTTTTCCTTATCTCTTTATCAAGTTTGTCCCAAAGATTCTCAATCGCATTCAAGTTCGGTGATTGAGGGAGAATATGAAGCATTTTGGGCCTATAAGCAATAACCACACACTTACATTCCGGGCCATATGTTTTGGGTCGTTATCTTGACGAAACTTAAAATGTTCACCAATCCCCATCTTTTCGGAACTCTTTTTCATATTGTCCTTCAGTATTCTAAGGTACTGAAAGTGCTCCATTTTACCCTCAATAAAAAACAATTCACCGAATCCATTCGCCGACATGCACCCCTACACCATTACATGTCCACCGTCATGCTTCACAGTTGCTTTCTGATTTTTCTCTTGAAGCTGAGCATTAGGACGCCGCCAGACTGTTATCCTCCCATCAGACTGAAATATGTTAAATTTACTCCCATCAGCAAATATAACGTCATTCCACCACTCATTGTCTTCTCTAACATGCTCTTTGGCATTTATTTGATTTATGAAGGGATTTCTTCTTGCAATACGGCTGTAAAAGTTACCTCTTCTGAGCACTCTCCGTATTGTTTTGGGATGCACTTTCTTTTCGGTTCTGCGGCAATCTCCGTAGCGAGTTTTGGAACTCTTAACTTGGGTTCTTTTTTTTCTGATGATATAACACCCTTTTCTCACAGAAAAAGTTCTTAGATGTCCCGTATGCGGTAGATGTTCAATCCTATCTTCCTCCCAGAATCTTATGTTAATATCAGAGACGGCACTTTTCTTCATTTGTAACATTTCAGCAATTTTACGACAACTTTTACCTTTAGCATGGTGAAAAATTACTAGCTACCGCTGTTTGATTGTACTCTCTCTTCCTTTGCAGCCCATTTTCGCTTAATTTGTACACAGCACTCTAACTCATTCAATGCTTACGTTCACAGTGTCCGTGGCTCTTCTACACACGACCTCTGCAGGGCAACTGACTTGTGTCCGAATATTTTTGCTGAAGCACATTAACTGCGTTCTAAGGTTCCAGGGTCACTGGTTCTTTCCTGTTTTCTAAAAGTGCTCATTTCAACGCCGTGTTGAATCTCTCAAACTGGGTTCTATCAGAAACTAGTTTGCGTGTACAATATTTCCTCTGAACCCTAAGGCCAGTGCGTAGGAAAGGCTGTTATTAATGTGTCCGAATAATTATGTGAGTCACTGTATCTCGGAAACTATTCGGAATAGAGCATATGGTCATATGATACTTTTTCCTTCAAATTATCTTTATTCTCATATCCCTGAAGATTGATCATTCCTCCTGGGACATACTGTATTAACGTGGTATCCTGATTTAGATCACATTGGTTATATTGTACCCACTGAACGAAATGGCTGCTACCTCCCCCATCCTTGATCTTTCCCATCTTGTGTCACCTAATCTTTCGTATTAGTGCGACGTTGAGCCACTAGCAAACATAGAAAAGGGTTTCACAGTACTGTTCGGGGCAAGATAAATTGAATCGTTTGTTTCAGAAACGACACTTCTCCAACGTACCAAATTGTTCAGAGTCGCCATAAGACCTATCTGTGTCGGTGCGACGTAAAGCCCCTAGCAAAAAAAAAATTGTTCAGAAAACAGGAAAAACTGTCAGTAGTGTGTAATGCCATTTCTATCCTTCCGATTTATTATGTTTATTCTACTGTTGAAATGACTATGACAGATAGGTTGTTAGTATGAATTAGTCCAATACATTCCTTTACAGATTTTGTTGAAAATGATGGAGACGTGCTGTTTCTGCAACAAACACCATTAATGAGAATATAAGGAAGTGTAACATTAACGTCATTTCAATATCAAAAGGAACTTTATTTGTACTGAGGAAATACAGTGTTTAAACCCATTATTTAATAGTTATTTGTAAGACTTACTTATTTGCAGATATTATGATTAGACCACATTGTTTATAAAAATAACAGAAGAATACTCATTTTATGTCCCTTTCCAATGTTCAAAATATATATAAAACAAAACAACACAATATAATACAAGTAACATGTAAGTCTCTTATCTTTGAACAATGCTTCTCACTTCTATTGCGCTGATGTTGTCCATGCAAACAGTTCATTACAAAACTCATGGTGTTCTTCTGGTATGTAAGATTCCAACTTCTTTATGTCTGCTCATTTATTTTCATTTAATGGAACACAACCTTGTGGATAAGCAAGTCTAGTTGGTAACACAGGGAGTCGGGTTGCAGAAATAAGCAACTTGAAAGTATGAGCGCACATTCCATCAATACAGTATTTTCCTAAGACATGATTTGCCTCGTACTGAAACTCCATAAATTGATTTATATGAAACGCGACTTTTGCATCTCTTTTCACACCTCTTCCTAGCGACTCAAGCTGAAAGAACTGACACAACATCTTTGTGAAGCGGCCTGGTTTGAAGTAAAAACAACACCTCTCCAGGATAAGCGTTCTTTCTGCACAAAACGGAAACTTTCATTCGCGACTGACAGGCAGAAATATGTGGTAGAAGTGTTTTTTCTGCACAAAATGGTAGCCCTTCGTGCATTAATCATGAAAGTAATAATAACTCATATAGTGTCAAAAAGTGGAGAAGTGCTGTTTCTGCAAGAAACGATTCAATTACAGTTTCCCTGAAAAAATGCGGAAAATTTACTCAATTATTTCCACAAATAAACTACATAACACTACATTTATTGTAACATTGGACGTTTATACCACCACAAGACAGTCTACAATGCGCCTACACTGGTCAAATGTGGCTCTTATTACAAGAACAAGTAACATTGAGCAATTGAAGTTATTATACTCTATAGTTCTTCAACCGCTCTTTTTCTTTATCACGAAAACAATAATACAGCTGTTGTAATAACCCGAAGAGCTAAGCGACGAAAGTGTATGGCTTCCTCGGTATGTGCAGTTGATGCTGATCCCCACTGGACTCGCTGCGCACCTCTGGAGCGTCTGTCATCTGGTCCCGTTTATGGACTCGATAACCATACGCCGATCCCAGATCAGCAACTGTCTTTGACGTCCGAACCTCCGAAAGAGCACGTTGTTCTCGAACATCGTTACAAGAAGCTAAAACCCGATCGCTACTGATACTTCTGTTGTGAACAATCCGCATTTTCGTTCCATTAATCGGTTCACTTGGCGGTAGGTTCCACTCTTGGACGATTTTCATCAGTGGTTGCAGGATAGCCGCATTTTCCTTCAGTCTCTCTAATTCTATGTTACATAAATTATCAACTTCCATTAGTTTCTCTTTATACGCCTCTAGAGCTAAAGTGCGGAAAATCTGTTCGTGTTTCCTAGTCTGAGCTTTCACATCATCATCTTGATAATTGGTAACTTCGTACTGTTTGGATAAAGGTAAGACACTTTCAGATAATGATCGCTGTGTGGTACTGGCCACCGCGAGATCTCTTATTTCGTTGTCTGGTTCTGCCAGCTCAGCATCTGCCACACCTTCTACTCCTACAGCGCTACGAATCCTCTCCACCTCTTCTTTTTCCTTCTGCCACAAATCCTTCTCCGTTTGAAGTTCTTGTTTTAGTCCGGACAAGGTCTCACGAAGCGCACTAATGCGCCGTAAGGTGATAAGAATCTCTCCTTCATGATCTACTTCCGGTTCTTCGGACTTACAATTGTTTTCTTTATTTTCCTCTTTTTCTTGTTTTCCTTGTTGTTCTTCTTCTTTCTGTCCTTCTGGTTTGCTTTCTGCACTGCGCTGCACCAGCACAGTTACTTCTTCAATTTCAGTCATGTTTCCTATAATTTACAGAGACTAATTAAACGGAAATTTAGACAAAAAGGATGGAAGTAAATTCAAACTAGGGTTGTCCTTGCCATGGTTCTGTTGTGCGGTATCTAAACAACTACACAACAATACCCAATATTGTTGTCAAGTGAATTGTATTTTGACTGAATGCCCGTTCTTCGCATAGGATATTGCGTTATTTTTTATTTTCAGACGAAAATGACGAATTTTTATCTGAAGCTTAATAGCATAGTTATTAGCGGTACTCGAGGAACACCGTGAGGAGGTAATTATGTAACTTTTCTCATGGGAAGTTTTATTCTTTTTTTCGATAGGTCCCTTTGCCTACTGCTTGGGGAGTTTTAATTACTGCAGACCCCTTGCCTAGGTTCTTGGCACTACTCGAGAAACGCTGCATATCTCCTTGCCGGACGATATTGTAAGTCCTGGGGTAGTTGTATCTGAAAATTTAAGTTCAGAATAACTGTGTTCAACGAGATTCGGATAGTTTATGTTACCTCTCGGTAAACGGCTTTGGATATTCTCCCACACGGTGCTAAAATTACGAGGTTGCACTGGCCTGAGAAAAGGAGTCACCCTCTAGAACAATATTCACACAATATTTCATCTTAGATGACAGAACCTTACCGGCTAAAGTTCTAAGCTAAAATATTTCACATAGGAGGTTTTGTCCCGGCAGAGACGATTTCTGAATAATCTCATAAAAACACATCTGCCAAATTTCAGCCCTCGAGCCCTGCGGTAAGTGTACCATAAGAATCAATGATATTGTTTATTAGTATAGTTACCCGACTGAAAAGATTCAATTCTTTTAGATAAGTCATTAATTTAACATATCTATTCAATACTTGCCATTTTACACTTCTACGACATGTTTCGGCTCTTATTTGAGCCATCTTCAGCTAATTTTCTCGTTTTCCTTTTAGATTTTGACAACTTATTAATGAAAACTTTCATGAGTGCCCCCAGTTTAACTCTACGTGAATAGGTTCCATATTGACAACATTAACAATGTATAGCTCCACACAAAAGTGTCTAAATGCGTGTAATTCATTATTCCAGCAGTTTAGCCCAGCATCCGCCATAATACATATCAGTAACAAACGGTGGCATCTTCGTATAGCTTTCATTTGCATTTCACCAAAGACTACACCAAAACATACTCAAACCTATAAACCATCAAGCAACGTCTTATATGAGGACCTTTTCGGCTTACGTCTTAGTTGCAAAATATCCCAATCACATAAGTGGGTATGTGGAGCGGAAGTCAACGTTTCTGACCACCATGCTTAAAGTTGCCCTAAAAGTGCTGGTCGATTTTCAAGGCACTGTTCAATTAATGGCATTATCAAAAGAGGTTTTACATCTATCGATGTCCCTTCTATCCTAGAACCGAGGGGAATTAGTCGCACAGACGGAAAACGCCCTGATGGTCTGACTTTAGTTCCATGGAACAAAGGCAGATCTCTCCTGTGGGATGCCACGTGTGTCGACACATTAGCACCATCTCATTTATTATTATTATTATTATTATTATTATTATTATTATTATTATTATTATTATTATTATTATTTTATTTACATTGCGTGACTCAGGCTATAAAGCCTGCTATTCTGCCAAACAATGTCTTATAATGTACATACAGTTTGACGTATATTACACATAACTTACAACTAGGGATCGGAAGTTGAAGACCTATAAATTACCTTTAAAAAAAAGATATCAAAAGATCTAAAATATCAAAAAAGGACAAAACATCTAGAAAAAAATATTTATAAATGAGATCGATTCATTCATAACTTTAGTTTGAATTACCTGTGCATATATAATGTATAATTAAAAATGCCAAATACTGGTGTATGCAACTTCTTCTTATTCTTCTTTTCCTACCGCTTTCCCCACACCTGTGGGGTCACGAGTTCGAACTGCGTCGTACATGTGGATTTGGTCCTGTTTCCGGCCGGATGCTCTTCCTGACGCCAACCCTATCTGGAGGGATGTAATCACTATTGCGTGTTTATGTGGTGGTTGGTAGTGTGGTATGTTGTCTGAATATGAAGAGAAGAGTGTTGGGACGGACACATACACCCAGTCCCCGAGCTAGAACAATTAATCAGAAGCGATTAAAATCCCCGAGCCGGCCGGGAATTGAACCCGGGACCCTCTGAACCGAATATCAGTACGCTGACCCTTCAGCCAACGAATCGGACTCTGGTGATATGCAACATAAAGTGCAAAAGTATGGATGAAATACTTCTACTTACAGACATACATCTTAGGAATAACATATTTAAAAAGGAATTGTTTAAAAAGTTGCTTGGAGAATTTAGAATGATCTTCTTTCACGAAGAATGAATTTAGCTAACCCGGAACGGACTTTCTGGAGAAAGAAATTGAAATCAATACAACTGGCATCATATTTGGCTTAACCCCGCTAGGGTTACAGAAATTCGAATTCGGAAACCTTACGTCAGTTGGCTTTGCAGTATATCTCAATAGTTATCTCAGGTTCTTAGGTGTAAAGCAGAGCCTCTCAGGGTGCATGCGCCAGTGCATTGCGCTGTGCACGGTGCACCAGAGTGCAGACCCCATTCATCGATTTGGAGCAATAGCGCTGTCTCTCTCTCTTTCCCCACACCTGTCTCGCTCGCTCCACATGTCTCCCTCTTCCTCACTTGCTCCGTAGCGCTCTAAATCCGAGCAGAGTTGAGCCGATCTTAGCCGAGTCGCCCCGAGACGACGCGCTAGTCCAAGCCGAGCCGAGTGCGACCGATGCACTGTGCACAGGATATCTGCGCCTCAGTGAGAGGCCCTCGTGTAAAGGATTGTCGGCTTTCAGACAGCACTTTGCGAAACATTGAGAAACATCTCTCCACATCAAGGGATGCCAAGTGTTAATACTTGAAGCAAGCGAGGTCTTCTTCAAAAAAACTCTCATCAAAATTTTCTCTTTTCAATATTTCACTTATCCTGCACGTAATTTGCCACCCCTCTTTTTTCAAGCACTAGTTTCATTTTTTCATTTCATTTCATTTTACTCTCTCTTTTTGGTTCAAATATATGTATTAACTAGAGAAAAGATTTTTAATGGGTCATTCGAATTGAGAATGGGCAGTAAAAATGTAGTCGAAATAAAGTGAAGTTGCAAAAAATCCGTTAAGACCTAAGAAAGCCTAAAAAGAGGACCAATAAGCCAAAACCGCTGAAAGAGGCAAAAAAGGACAAATAAAATCCACCACTTTTGGCCTATAATCACGTAGAATGAACGTTACATTATATTGGGCCTCATCTTCGGGTACTCGAGAAAAGAAGGATTTTCCCTCAACTTCTGAGCCCTACTTATTATATACACACATACTAAACTGCTCAAAAACCTTACAGGGACAAGATTTTTATCGCGTGTATCATGTAAGTAGTCCCTGATAAAGATGTATACTGTTGCTTTTATTCTTCCGACATGTTTTAAGAATGAGAGGAATCCTCCACATTCCGTTGTAAAGCCGTGGCTGTGTGACAAATG
Organism: Anabrus simplex; assembly: GCF_040414725.1. Taxonomy (NCBI): domain Eukaryota; kingdom Metazoa; phylum Arthropoda; class Insecta; order Orthoptera; family Tettigoniidae; genus Anabrus; species Anabrus simplex. Next base: position 288,806,872 of record NC_090270.1, on the reverse strand, counting down.
CATTGTTCCATGCCTCAGAGTGAAATGGACAAGCAATAGTGAGGGTGTGTAAAGAGTGCGTCTCCATACTCTTTATGTACGTTTCCTCAGTCGAAATGAAGTATCTGAATGAGGCAGAACGCATTCGGGCAGCGACAGTACTGCAGGAAGGTTGCAGTGGCTTCATCTGTTGTTGGGAGGGTTTGGAAACGATTTCGTGAAACTGGTACATACACATAAAAGCCAGGACAAGGGAGAAAACGGAAATTATCGGCCAGAGAAGATCAATGTATGGTGAATTGTTCTCTCCGCCGGCGCTCTACGACTTCCCGGTACCTAAAAAATGATCCAAGAGCAGCAACTAGTTGCAGTGTCAGTGACCAAACAAAACGCAACAGACTCCGAAAGGCAGATTTAAGACCAAGAAGGCCTCATCAGGTCCTTCGATTAACTGTTCGGCACAGGAGAGATCGACTTCGGTTTGCTGAGGACAATAGAAACAGGCAGCTGCGCCACTGGAGCAATGTATTGTTCACAGACGAGTCCCGCTTTCGTCTAACACGGTGCGACGAACGTATGCGTGTATATCGTCGTCGTGGTGAACGTTATCATCAAGCAGTAGTCCAGGAAATGGACAGATTTGGCTGCGGCTCAGTCATGGTGTGGGGTTGCATCACAATTGATGGCCGATCGGACCTTCAGATAATCAGAGCCGACTTAATGCTCAGGGGTACAAGAACGAGGTTGTACTGGATCATGGTATGCCCACTGCAGTTCTAAAAGGGTCCCCTGTTTATCCTGCAATACGACAAATGCGAGAACGCATTCAATCAATCAATCAATCAATCAATCAATCAATCAATCAATCAATCAATCAATACTGATCTGCATTTAGGGCAGTCCCCCAGGTGGAAGTTTCCCTATCTGTTGTTTTCCTAGCCTTTTCATAAATGATTTCAAAGAAATTGGAAATTTATTGAACATCTCCCTTGGTAAGTTATTCCAATCCCCAACTCCCCTTCCTATAAATGAATATTTGCCCCAGTTTGTTCTCTTGAATTCCAACTCTATCTTCATATTGTGATCTTTCCTACTTTTAAAGACGCCACTTAAACGTATTCGTCTACTAATGTCATTCCACCCATCTCTCCGCTGACAGCTCAGAATATACTACTTAGTCGAGCAACTCGTCTTCTTTCTCCCAATTCTTCCCAGTCCAAACTTTGCAACGTTTTTGTAACGCTACTCTTTTGTCGGAAATCACCCAGAACAAATCGAGCTGCTTTTCTTTGGATTTTTTCCAGTTCTTGAATCAAGTAATCCTGGTGAGGGTCCCATACACTGGAACCATACTCTTACCAGAGATTTATATGCCCTCTCCTTTACATCCTTACTACAACCCCTAAACACCCTCATAACCATGTGCAGAGATCTGTACCCTTTATTTACAATCCCATTTGTGTGATTATCCCAATGAAAATCTTTCCTTATATTAACACCTAGATACTTACAATGATCCCCAAAAGGAACTTTCACCCCATCAACGCAATAATTAAAACTGAGAGGACTTTTTCTATTTGTGAAACTCACAACCTGACTTTTAACCCCGTTTATCAACATACCATTGCCTGCTGTCCATCTCACATTATCAAGGTCACGTTGCAGATGCTCACAATCTTGTAACTTATTTATTACTCTATACAGAATAACATCATCCGCAGAAAGCCTTACCTCTGATTCCACTTGTTTACTCATATCATTTATAGATATAAGAAAAAGGTCCAATAATACTGCCTTGAGGAATTCTCCTCTAAATTATTACAGGGTCAGATAAAGCTTCGGCTACTCTAATTCTCTGAGATCTGTTTTCTAGAAATATAGCAACAGTCCATTTGACCTCCTGAATCCAAGATATCTGCTATATCTTGCTGGAATCCTACAAGTTGAGCTTCAGTGGAATAACCTTTCCTAAAACCGAACTACCTTCTATCGAACCAGGTATTAATTTCGCAAACATGTCTGATATAATCAGAAAGAATGCTTCCCAAAGCTTACATACAACGCATGTCAAACTTACTGGCCTGTAATTTTCAGCTTTATATCTATCACCCTTTTCTTTATACACAGGGGCTACTATAGCAACTCTCCATTCATTTGGTATAGCTCCTTCGACCAAACAATAATCAAATAAGTACTTTATTCAGCAGCAGCCACCATTCAAACTCTACAGGACTTGGATTGCTTTTTTAATAAATAGCTGGAAGTAGGTCCAGTAGAAAACTACTGTGAAAGCAAATTAAAATTTTCAAACTAGTTCATTCTAATATCGATATCTTCTATATCATCACAAAATGCCTTTTATATGCCTTGATTGATTTATGTCAAACTGAGGAAATTTTGTTGTAGCCTACTAATTTTAAACGCCAGGATTGTCTGGCATCCGGGATATATCATGCCCTGACTTAGAGCATACCCTGTGAGAATTTTGGGACTACAGTCCTGGCCACAAAACATCAGAATGAAACGCCTTTACTTTTCCTAAACACCTATACCAAATTTCAGTCCTCTAGCTCATTGGAAAGTGTGTGGGAATGATTGATACTGTTGATTAGGGTATTAAACTCAATTTCATTCCCTAGATCACAAAACATCTGAATGAATCGTTTTCATTTTCCATAATTAACTTATGAGGAATATGTGTGCTAAATTTCAATTCTCTAGCTTGATGAGCAGTGTGAAAATTGTGTATTGTCATTAGGGTCTTAATTAGGTTATAAGGAACACTTATGCCAATATTCAGCCATTTAATTTTGTGGGAATGTGCGATGTAGTGATGTTATGTTTAGGGTAGTTCCCCGAAATTCGCCCCTTTTATCAGAAAACATAAATAGGGGGGGGAGAACATTTATTTTTTTCTAGTTACTGTGCCAATTTTAGTCTTCTAGCTTAGTGGGAAATGTGAGAACTAATAATATTGTAATTAGGATATTTACGCAGTATAAACATCTTTAACCACAAAACGTCGGATTGAAACATACTTACTTTTCCTAATTGCTTACGAGAAATATCTGTGCCAAATTTCAGCTCTCTATCTTCATGCGAATACGAGAATTAAATATTGTAATTAGAAGGAAAGAAACCACATCAGACATTGGTGGTAACTACTCAAGAACCTCTCTTCACCTTTGACAAGAAGTTTCCAAAAAGTTTCTTCGCATAGTAGGATGGATCCTTCCCTTAGTAAAGAATCTTCGCTCTTACGGCATACACAACTGGGAGCCAACAGCCTTGGAAATAGAAGCTAGCCGAAGTTACTCGATTTCAGCTGCACAGCGTGAGAGCTTCGCTCTAGAGTACGACAGTTTACGTAATATTTTATTCGTAGCTCTCCCAAAGGCGTCTAACATCGCATCCCTCCATCCATTTCTTCAAGATAACTTCATTCGTACTGGTGGTCGTTTGCAGTTGTCAGCACTGTCCTACGATGAAAAACATCCAATCGCCACGCGGTTACTGATCCACCATACCCACGTAAGGCTTCTCCACTTAGGATTCTCGGTAGTTATGTCGAAAATACAAACTCAGTTTTGGGTTCTTCGTGGACAACAGATCATTAAGAAAGTGTTGGGATCGTGTCCACCATGTAAATTGATACACAACAGTACGGGACAGGAAACTGAAGCTCCTCTACCCACTGATCGCTAACGAAATCCAACGCCTTTCTCGGCCACAGAATTGAATTTCGCTGACCTGCTGTCCGTGCGTTCGGATAACACCACCCGCAAGAGTTGCATGTTGTTGTTTACATGTGCCACCACAAGAGGTGCAGTTGTCGGAAGGGCTAAAGCGGTGTTTGAGAATTCACCTCGTATTTTTTTGAGTTACAAATGCTCCTTCAACTTCTTCGTTTAAAAATTGTGTAAGTTGCGTGATATTGCCCTCCGAAATGTCATCTGGAAATACACGGAGAATCGTGGGTGCAAGTATCCGGCCGTAATGATCGATAGTTTCTCCAAGTGCTCAAAGGGCCTAAAATCGGCGATTACACTCGATATGCATTTTGTTTAATGTATCGAGAGTGGCTAACCGCATAGGTTGACGGTTTTTCGAGAAAATGTATGTGGGGGCGTTAAATAACAACAACAATACTCGTAACACTACAAACTGAGTCTATCTTGCATATAACCCAAAGAACATAATACAAGGAACACACACATACACCAAATTAAAATGTCCATATTCAGTCCAAAGTACAGGAACACCAAAGATTCGTCAATCCGTAACATCCCTCCCACCCTGGTCAATGTCCAGAGGGATTACCAACTGAATAGGTCGGCTGATCTTGGTTCCATCAGGCCGTCGGAGAATGACACCTCTGATCTTGTTGTCTCCTCCTTCTAATCGTTCTCCCTTCCACATGTGTCTTCTTGTAGAAGTCCGACGTATCTGGTCTTGTGTAGTCCCTGTTGTCCCTTGGCCTCGTGATCATTTCTCAATGGCAGAAGATATTCCTTCTTCCAGCGATGCCAGAAGCCGTCTGTGATTTTCTGTTTATGGCGAAATTCTTTAGTGAGGTCTCCTTTCATTGATGGTTCCGGTCCATTTGGGTTTCCTGTAAATTTTCTGCCGTTGACGAAATGAGCTGGTGTCAGGACTTCATCACTGTCTGTCTCTTGAGTGATTGGTCTGAAATTCAATACCAATCCAAATTGTGTTCAAGACTTCTTCGTCTATTTGTGACCGCCCTAATACTTTTCTTGGGCAGCACTTGGTGGAGCCTATCATCCTTTCCCACCATTCTCCGCTTAGTTTCTTTATAGTTGTCAGCTGTCACTGCTATTCCGTCAACCAGATGTCTGGGTTCACGTTCTAAGTAGTCTCAAAGGAACATGTGTTCATCTTTCTAAGAAATGGTGGAATTCTTATCTACAGAGGAAGTAAACTGTTCCCAAAATCGTGACCATTCTTCCGTGTCTCCTGTAAAGTGCTGTTTTTTTTTAATCTAGGTAGTTTAATGCAGTCCGTAGTGGTTGTCGAATTATCGGGTACTAACAACGTGACGTTAAAATCAGGCACTGAATTCTTAATTGGTCATCAAAAATACTCGCGGCTCTTTATATAGCACATTTGGCTAAGTCTTTACTCTTTACATTTTTCCACGTCCGACTCGAATTCATTGTCGGAGAGCAATGTATGAACTGAATTATCTGATGCAACAAGTTGATCTAACTTGCCTTGAAGACGCAGTCGATAGCGCTTAAGATTATCTAATAGGGTCGTAACCGTGAAGCTATTCATTGTTGAGATAAATTGTGTAGTGTTAGCTCTCTCTCTCTCTAGTACGCTTTCTTTTTAAATGGTGTAGTTTATCATTAGCAGTATCTGTCATGGAGGATGTATATGCTTATCCAGATGCTTACTATTTTATATTGTTCAGAAGTATTTATTCTATGGCAAGAAATATTTAATCCTTGAGGAGTGAAAGTCTTAAAGAATTATGTCTAATCTTTCGAAGACCGGGCGAGTTGGCCGTGCGGTCTGGGGCGCGCGGCTCTGAGCTCGCATCCGTGAGATAGTGGGTTCGAATCCCACTGTTGGCAGCCCTGAAGATGGTTTTCCGTTGTTTCCCATTTTCACACCTGGCAAATGCTGGGGCTGTTTCTTTATTAAGGCCACGGCCTCTTCCTTCCCACTCCTAGGCCTTTCCTGTCCCATCGTCACCGTAAGACCTATCTTTGTCGGTGCGACGTAAAGCCACTAGCAAAATAAAAGTCTTTCGAAGCTGTTTGACTCGACAAATCACCATGCGTAAAATTTCCACTATGGCTACATTGCGAACCAACAATGTGATGTGCTATAATTCACTCCTTTTCTAACTGGATTAAGTTATACACAATATTCAGTTGACCTTCTAAGGGAAATAATAATCGAGAAATACTGCAACAATCCATAGCAAGGTAAGCACATACAGATAATGACAGTTACAATAAAGTAGTTCCACGGTTGGTCCACCCATCAAGTTCACGTGTTGTGTTTTCCTTCGTAGCGTGTCATAGCGTGGGTTCTAGTAAGATAATCCCTACGTCTGTTTGGTTTCGCGTGATTTTCCTGGCTTATTCCAGGGTTTTGACACCAAAAAGTGAGGAGAATAGCTCAGTATTAAAGGAAACACAAGTCATGGCATCCACTCACCGTCATGTTAATTAATTCATTCACTCAAAACATTGTACATGAAGATATCACACACTCACCAACAACAAAGAGACAGTCAGAGAAGTTAATGTTTTTTCAATCTTCTACACCTCCATACTGCCCACAGTTATGCCCCTGCGATTTTTTTATTTAATACCATGAGTTCTGCAGGCGGCAACTCGCTCCAGAGAACAGACGCTGCTGCAGAGATACTACGACTTCCATATCACTGGCAACGGGCTCTACACAATGCTAGGTGCTACACTGAGAGAGTGTAGACCCTCCATAGAGTATCGTTTTATATCTGCCACCATAAGGCTCGTTTTCATTTTAACGTAGACGTAGGTTCCTCGACAACGGATGCATGGAAAGCAAAAATGTTAAGACGCTTTTAGAGTTTGGGTATAACGCGTACATCGGCAAGAGTATTTAATTTCCGATTATGTTTAATGTCTCAATTGACAGATAAAAGAGGAGGCTACTTGTTACAAAAAAAATCTGAAACGTAGTTTTCATGTAAGGCAAAATTTGTGCTAAACATGTGACGTTACACGCATACTCTGTTATAAGATGGCGCTGTGTTGACTCGCGCACTCAGTTGGAGGTTAGCTATCGTTGTGAATACATCGTGGTCAGTTGCATAGAATAACATATTTAATAATGGAAAAGAAGGATTCTACAAAAACGTGCAAAAGAAAAGTTGAAACGAGAAAAGCGAATGGTGAAATAATACAATTTACAATAAGTAAATACTTTGAAGTAAATAAAGGTGCATCTATTGTTGGGAGATCAGAAGAATGCACATGCCCGGTGAGGCACGGGGCGAAGGGGTTTTCACGAGCACAGCCCGTGACGCAATAGATACCATAGTAACTCCGCTACTACCCAGACGACTTTATATTATCTTCTACTAGTAGCTCTTCGCTCTTGTCAGTTGTAATCCAGCAAACTGCAAAGTGTGAGTCAATGTTTTCGTGTAGCAGATAAGAGCAGACAAGAGCCGATCTGTCTGGGCAGAACAGGAATTTCGTGCTTGCAGACCACATTCCTCATTCGTGCATTCTTCTCATCTCCACACAGTACATCAAGTACGACTTTGTTAGAAGTTTACTCGTTATATTACACCCGAACTCTTAAATTATGTATGTTATGCCTCATATTACAGACCCATACATGCCCACATTCCAAGTGTACCACGTTCTATTGAATAAAATGTATTATCCACATAATATTTGTCTTTCATCTTTTTATATACAAATTCAGCCCGCATTATGTTTGTGATTGCAAAACTCTAAAAATAGTCGGTCAATTGACTTGAAATTTTGACACAACATTGCATTCAAATACCAGCGTGCTTAGGGAGCGGTTTGAAGGAAATCGCATTGGTAGTTTTTAACGAGTAATTTTATGGAGTTAATTAAATTACAAAGCCGCACCAAGATTGGATCCATCTTGATGGACAGATTGTCGCTAGGCGACGACGACTTACGCTATATCATTATAGCCCTGTAAGATTTGCTGTATATAGGAGGATGGGAAAACGTCGCCATGTTTAATGAAGGACCTTTCTTGCTAGAAGCTCATGTAATTAGGCAATTCATCGCCTGTTATTTGGAAATAGGAATCCAACATGCCGTGATCGAGATGTACTTTCATGTAACTAAGCAACTCATTGCTATTCTAAATGTGAATAAATGTGAATAAACATGAATTAGTGTATCCTGTGCTCGCAAAACTCTAAAATTAATCGATCGTCGCCTGTGTTTCCGCTAGTCATAGTACGCGTTTTATTAGTTGAATAGAGAAAAAGAAGAAGAGCAGCACAAGCGTCTCAAGAACGCCAAAAACAATTAGATCAACAGCGAAGAAGTATGCAGTTAAAATATCTGAATGATCGAGCTTCATATCATTGAATTGCTTTTTCATACGAATCGAATATGCAATACAATACCTCATGTAAATTCGTTCAAATCGGAAAAGTGGGCAAAGTTTGTCCTCACTGCACAGCAATGAAATTTAAAGGAGGAACAACGGAAATGTGCTGCGCGAGCGGTAAAGTGAAGCTAGCTGAACCTGAGCAGCCAAAAGAACCAGTGTAAAGTTTGTTAAAAGAAATTACTGATGATTCAGAACATTTCCTCAAAACATAACAAATTACAATTCCTATTTTCAGATTACTTCATTTGAAGCTAAAGTTACAGCAGAACATTTTATGCCGACATTTAAATTCAGGGACAAATTTACCACAAATCATTAGTATTTCCTTCCTTTTCGCGGCAATAATCCTAAATTTCTCCAAATCTATTTCATCGGAGATTAAAATGACCAATTGAATGCACGCTGCCAAATCTCTCCTGGAATCAGAAGGCATATTATTGTCGATTCGTTGCAAAAAAAAATGTTACATGACAACAATAATTTAATTCGGATGTTCAGAAGTGCGATTGATCTCATGTTCGCTAGAATACATTTATTTACTTACCCATTCATTTCATATCAGACTGAGATACAGCGAAGCATGGCCGGGTTTAGCTAGTTTCTAATAAGTAAATCTACGAAACCCTGAACACGCTTCGGCCATTACTATAGTGACAGCCTACCACGATGTTTTTTAACAGGTTTTCGTGACACAGGTAACTTTGAGAATCACTGACGTTGAATGGTAACAAATTATACAGTGAACATATTTTTCATCTGTTATAATTATTACACTGTAAAGGGTTAAACTAGGGAGACCTATTCGCTGCACTGCCGTATCGAGCGGTTGTCCTCTAATAGCTGTTCTGCTGATGAACGGACATAGCGACATAATGAGGGTACATTATCATATCATCAACATAGCAGCACGCACGGCGTGTCTTTGCCCACACAGCTAATAACTGTTGCAGTCATATGCATATGCTTCCCTCCATTTGAAATTCAAGTCTCCGTTTAATGTTTGTTCCGTTTTATGGAGAGATACCCGTTGTTGCTTTAAAGAATAAAAATACAAGAATGTCAGTCTCTCTATATGACACGATGGAAGAGTTTGTAAGGAAGTCGGAGATGGTGATTTTTTTTTTGTTTTTACAATTTGCTTTACGTCACACCGACACAGATAGGCCTTATGGCAACAGTGGGATGGGAAAGCGCCGGAGTGGGAAAGAAGTGGCCGTAGCTTTAAGGTACAGCCCGAGCATTTGCCTAGTGTGAAAATAGAAGAAAACAGAAAACCGTTTTCAGAGCTGTCAACAATGGGGCTCGAACCCGCTATCTTCCGAATGTAAGCTGACATCCACGTGCAACCACTCGCTCGGTGCGATTATTTTAAGGTGACCATTCCCTCTTGACAATTAGGGATTATTTATTTATTTATTTATTTATTTATTTATTTATTTATTTATTTATTTATTTATTTATTTATTTATTTATTTATTTTATTTATTTATTTATTTATTTATTTTTACTAATTGATTTACGTCGCACCGACACAGATAGGTCTTACGGCGACGATGAGACAGGAAAGAGCTAGGACTGGGAATGAAGTGGCCGTGGCCTTAATTGAGGTACAGCCATCCAGTATTTGCCTGCTGTGAAAATGGGAAACTTCGGAAAACCCTCTTCAGGGTTGCCGACAGTGAGCCTCGAATCCACTATCTCCCGAATGCAACCTCACAGCTGCGCGACCCTAACCGCATGGCCACTTGCTCGGTATTATTATTATTATTATTATTATTATTATTATTATTATTATTATTATTATTATTAATAATATTATTATTATTATCTCCAGTTACTAACGATCGGTTCTACAGCCTTCACGACGCCAACCCAGTGTGGGGGATGTCTTCACTATAGCATGTTTCTGGTAGTGTGGTGTGTTGTAAGTAAGTGAACATGTGCATTAATATACATAAAAATCACAGCCCCCGAGCAAGAGAAATTCACCAGACGTAGCTAAAATCCCTTATCCACCTAGAAATAGAACCCAGGTCCTTCTGAACAGAAGGCTACTATGCTGACCAATCAGTCGAGGAGCCGGGCCCCCTCTTAACACTATTATTAGCAGTAAAACACTATCTAATTTAATTCTAGGACAGCCTAAATTGGTACACACATATATACACACACACAATTATATTCAAACATGAATGACCACACTCCACTAATTGCTGTTTATTTACACAAAGTCTCTATCCTCCTCACAGCAGGCAGTCCGGCTCCCATATTACCTGGAAGGCGGTTATCCTGATTGAAAACCCACCTTTCACTTTCGCTCGCAAGTCCAGTCAACCCGCACAGCAGCTGCAGGCGTACAAATACAACATACGACTGTCCCTTGGCTCGACTCCAGAGGAACTCCACCCTCTCACGCTCCACGCAACCTAACAGTGGTCACACAACAGTGCTAGCCAGCACTACAATATTCCTCATAACAATGCTGATCTATTCACGCCAACTATTCCTCACAGGGGCTCCAAGACAGTCTACATTATAGTCCACACACACACAGAGTACTCCAAGGCAGTACACAGACAATACGATAATCTGACACCGGTGGGGCTCTGGTGGCAGCCAGCACTACTACCGCCCCAGTCGAACTACTCATCTAAAACACTGACTACACGGCGGTCTTGTATATACAGGGCATCCATGAAAGAACTCCGGGGTTTAATGAAATCAAAAATAAGGTTAATGGCTTTAGAAGTATTATAGTCAAGTTTTGAAATTGTTTACATATATTTTATTTATTTGTATTTATTTTATTTTTTATAGTTTAGTGGAGTTCAATATGTGCCCCTTTTGTGGCATGGCATACATCCAAACGGTAAACGCCCTCATGCCATGCCCTGGCCAGCATGTCTGGAGTGATGGTTGCCACAGAAGGGATGATCTTAGTGAGGAAGCGGCATTAGTTAACTGAGATTACCTCATAACAATAACAGTTAGCAATCATAACAATTAAATCCTTATCTCAGAAAGTTTTATGCACGCCGTGAGCGCTGCGGAGCGTTGATCTTAAAGTGACCGAGCAGCGGCCTGTCCCTGTCAGTGCATTGCAGGTCGATTACCGTTTGGATGTCCGGCTCCATGGCCAAATGGTTAGTGTACTGGCCTTTGGTCACAGGGGTCCCGGGTTCGATTCCCGGCAGAGTCGGGAATTTTAACCATCATTGGTTAATTTCCCTGGCACGGGGCTGGGTGTATGTGTTGTCTTCATCATCATTTCATCCTCATCACGACGCGCAGGTCGCCTACGGGAGACAATCAAAAGACCTTCACCTGGCGAGCCGAACCCGTCCTGGGATCTCCCGGCACTAAAAGCCATACGCCATTATTTTCATTTACCGTTTGGATGGAGGCCTATGCCCTGCCACAAATGGGACACACATTAATCTACACCAGAATGAAAACAGAAATGATAATATTACCTTTCAAACCATGCATAAAACATTATCTTTACTTTTTAGGGGCTGCCTGGCCGAGGCGATAAAGGCGTGCTCGGTTCGCGCGGAAGGACATGGGTTCGAATCCCCGTCAGGAAGTCGTAAAATTTAAGAAACGAGATTTCCACTTCCGGAGGTGCACATGGCACTGAGGTTCACTCAGTCTACACCAAAAATGAGTACCAGGTTAATTCCTGGGGGGCAAAGGCGGCCGGGCGTAGAGCTAACCACTCTACCCCCATCAAGTGCCGATATTACGGATAGTGGAAGCCTTTACATTCCAACCCTCCAGGGGCCTTCATGGCCTGTACGGAGATGACCTTACTTTGCTTTGCCTTAATTTTTGTTTCATTAAATATTTTATTTCAAAACTCCGGAGTTCTTTTATGGATACCCTGACTATCTCGAGTGATGAAGTACTGGAAACTTCGATGCTGGGTCAAAGACGGAACATTCTTGTTGCACCTTCCAGAAGGCCAGACCAATGGAGGTCCCACAATGTCCATCTTTCCATCGGTCATCCAAATGATCTTTTTTCGAGTGGGCACGTATTGTACAATTTGTTTCGGTATCCTCGTTCTGTCCATTGCCCGGCTCCATGGTTAGCGTGCTGGCCTTTGATCACAGGGGTCCCGGGTTTGATTCCCAGCATGTTCGGGAATTTTAATCATAATTGGTTAATTTCCCCGGCACGGAATCTCCATCACCATTTCATCCTCATCACGACGCGCAGGTCACCTACGGGCTTCAAATCGAAAGACCTGCACCTAACGAGCCGAACATGTCCTCGGACACTCCCGGCACTAAAAGCCATACGCCATTTCATTTTCTAACATATATCTTCCAGTTTTGTCAATGAGTGTCTGTTTGCTGAATCACAGGCTCATTTTTAAAGGCATATTGTTGTTATAATTTCAGATACAGTAATGTAAATGAAGAATTTAGTTACACGTTTATTTACATTTCTCTTCATGCGAACACTTTCGATTTGAAGCAGCAGCTTGATGTTAACACTTTTTTGACAGTTCAATTTATATTCTAGTTAAAATTAATTACTCTACAATGTTTACGATTGTGGACTTTGAAATACTCTCATTTATTCTAATCAAATAGAAAAATAAGCGGTATGTGTATGTGGGGGGGGGAATGGGGGGGAGGAAAGCATATAATATACAGAGCTTACAAAGTGGGGCACCGTTTACCCGATGTACTGTAGCTTTCTTTGATGATGTTAAGTAGCTCTTTTAACATGGATATGGTTTTTGGCTGGGGGAGACTACCTCAACTCCATAGCAATTATGAAAACCTATGTTCATTATCTATGTATAGTAGGTCAGTAGCGTCAATTGGAAGGTGCAGCTGCGTTAACATCAATATACACACAAAATTGATGATTAATAAGTTCGCTGAAAATGCTGGTTTATCAGGAAGTGTTTAATATATTTAGAGGCATGATTTTTTCGCAATAAATTTATGTTCGATTTAGCGAAATGGAATCAATTTTTTGCGTTATTTCACGAAATAGGACTGACCCCATCGCTTTAATTTCTCTTTAACCCTTTCATAAAGTTATTCATATAAAGTTTAATTCGTGAAGTTTATGAATCATTTATGTGAAAGGTAGATAAATAAAGAGAAGCAATATTGATAATTAGTCATTATTTCTTATGTAATTTTGATTAGAACTATAATATAACCCTAATCCAGATTACATAATAAATTATCCTTTCATTCTACATGGCGTAGCTTTCAGCGTATATGGCCATATCATTAAGGGATATTATAGAATTTTAATACGAACAGATGCTTCGGTCGAAATGAGAAATCCTTATTCTGTCTTCTGTTTTCCTTCACACATGTGATATAGGAATACAATTTTAAGATCGTTATATTCCACGAATTTCGCTGCATTTTCGCATTTATCGCAAAATAAGTAAATTCGATTTAAAGTGGCCTTGTCGCCTTAATTCGCTGTAATTCGCGAAAAAGATCACTCCATTTCCTAACCAGAATCATATGTTTCGTTAAGATATTTCAAAATCACTGAAAAATATTTTTGTCACGTTTATCGTTAATGCAAAAAATGCCTGCGTCCATTAATGTTTATACCCTTACATTTATATTTCTCATTATACTTAACTTACGAATATTTATGGCTATAAAATTGTGTGTTAAATCAGCGATAATGTTGTTGGACGCAGATCATGATGCTAATTGTTTTATTCATCCTGAAAAGTACTTACTTGAACCTCTGCACTCCTGTATTCTAGTACAGACACTCGCATTTCAAACTCGTACATTTTCTCCGCCACATGGCAAAGCATAGAATTGTGCATATGGACTCTCTCGTCTTCTAAGCCCAAAATCATATTGATGATTTTTATTTCTTCCGTGTGGCGAAGAAAATTCGTATTTCGTTCTTTATTCATTTCGAGTGGTTTCTTTTTACTCTACCAGAAACCTGTAGTGTGTTCATAGTAGAGATGGATGAAAAATAACGTAGCAGTTACTTTGTCGCATTTACATGTCTGTCACTGCTACAAATGTAACGAGGACAAAAAATAACAGGTTACCGAGTAACGATAAAAGAATAACGTACTAGTTAAACAGCAACTGGTAAGCTTACAGACACAGAATGTGACCTTCAGAGTTCTTCCAAGTGACAGCGCTTTCGTAGAAGATTGCTTTAAGACAAATACACCATAGTGTATAATATACTCTATAGTGTATTTACTTAAGTTGCTGCTGTAACTAAAGTGTAAAATGTTCTGACATATTCAACTGCTCATGGGTAATAGTTGACTCAGACATCGCGCAGGCATACCTACTTTATAAGTTTCATCGGTATAATTTTTCTTGTGCCATACATAAATGAGTATTCTAACTTTCCATATTTATATTATAGATAACATAAAATTACTTCATTTTACTTAATCGATCCTCTTGTACCGGTTTTGTGTCAAGGTTTGGCACACCGATCATCATGTTTTCTTGTCTTCTATCCTTGATCGGGACATTGTCAAACTTACGCCTCTAGATTTCAGAAAAGACGCTATATTTTCTTCTCATTTCATCCGTTGTCTGCCTCTCGTTAACTGTATAGCAAATAGGAATGCGTGTTTTGCTCCACCGACTTTCCACAGTGTGGTGATGCGTGCCCTCATGTGCGAGTGAATGAATGGGACTTCGCAACACAGATGTAAAGAGACAAGCCGGAGGCCGTGACCAATAAAAGGTGAATACAGTTGGGCGTTATTTTCAACTGTTACTTTTCTCAGTTACTGTATTGTAGCGGTGACAGATATAGCAGTTAAACAAAAATAACCGTTTGTCACACCTCTACCGTGTGGCGGAGAAAATTCGTACTTTTTCCTTTATACATTCCGCGCGATTTCTTTTTCCTCTACCGGAAACCTGTAGTGTGTTCAGAGGAAAGCTCAATCAAACACCAATAATCTGCATTTAGGACAGTCGCCCAGGTGGCAGATTCCCTGGCTGTTGTTTACCTATTCTTTTCTTAAATAATAGCAAGGAATTTGGAAATTTATTGAACATCTCCCTTGGTAAACTATTCCAATCCCTAACGAATATTTGCCCCAATTTGTCCTCTTGAATTCCAACTTATTCTTCAAATTGTGATCTTTCCTACTTTTAAAAACACCACTCTAACTTATTCGTCTACTAATGTCATTCCACGCCATATCTCCACTGACAGCTCGGAACATACCTCTTAGTCGAGCAGCTCGTCTATTTTCTCTCAAATCTTCCCAGCCCGAACTTTGCAACATTTTTGTAACGCTATTCCTTTGCGGAAATCACCCGGAACAAATGGAGCTGTTTTTCTCGGTAGAATTACTGGCACGTAAATGAACTCCTGTGGGACAAACTTCCGGCAACTCGGCGTCTCCAAAAACCCTATCAAAGTAGTTAGTGGGACGTAAACTAATAACATTATTAAGAATTTTTTTAAATGTGCTCCTTCGACATATTGGTAGTCATTTTAGGAGGCAAATTTTAGCATTTGTGATGTTCATAACGGGACTGACTACAGCGTAAAAACTAATGAAGTCTATATTGTAGGCGTGGAATTGAATAATGCGGCTTTCTTATTACTACAGTACATAACTCGGTGTAGAGCCTACATTTAAAAAAGTTTCATCGTGCTCACAACGTTAAGTGGGGAATCCTTCAATAATGTGCGCGCATTTACTAGTCTTCAAAATACGGCTTTTTCAACTTCATAAATAGCCAGACATAATTGGCATAGTATTAAAATATATAATACTCTTTATAGACTCACGAATGGACTTAATGTACGTATTTACTGCTCTTAAAACACAGCTTTTTCAACTTCAAACAGTTGCCAAACATAACAGGCCGAGTAACAAAATACGGAATACTCTAAAGACTCACTTACGTAATTATATACGCATTTTTATTAATTTGAAATTACGTTTCTGCACTTGTATTAACGTGTAAGTGAAAAATACAAAATATAATTATTCTATTTTTAATAACCTCCTGTGGGTGGGGGACGTAGACGAAGAATTCACCCACGGTATACCCTGCCTGTCGTAAGAGGCGACTAAAAGAAGCGACCAAGGGTTAATCAAATTAGAACCATGAAACTACTTTTGATTAGTACGACCACGCGGGGAACACCATGGGTCGCTTATACTTGCGCGTAGTACCACTATGTTGGGTACCCAATAGGTCTGTGATTAGTAGCAAGCGATGAGCGACACCATGGGATGAAGAAACCCATGGTTCTGGCTTGCCTATGATTAGTACCCACTATATGAGGAACACCACGGGATAGTGCGAGTGCCTGTGGTTGGTACACTTATGTGATGAACACCATAGGTTTGCGTTGCCTGTAAATGGCGCCGCAATGTGTTAAACACCGTAGGTCTGTAATACATGTGCGAATTTCATTATCTGTGAGTAGTACCATAATGTGTGGAATACCGCGAGTCTACGCTACTCTTGATTAGTACCGCAACATGACAAATACCATGGTTCTATTTTCCTAGCGATAATTACGATTGTGAGGGGTCGCTGACTTGGATTTTTGGACCCCTTTCGATTACAAGTATCATCAATTCAGTATCGTGCTATAGAAGCAGTCCCTTGGTCAGTAATACTATTTCTTCTACGCCAGCTTCTGTGCATGTGAGGCACTGTGGGTCGGTTCCACTGATCGTTTTAAATTCCTATTCATCCATCCATTCTTCGTCCTCACGTTTTGAATTGTGATCAGTGGATGTTTTTGGGTTTTTAATTTGTCATTTCGTCTCATTTCGTACCATTAGGGGCCGATGACCTAGATGTTAGGCCCCTTTAAACAACAAGCATCATCATCATCTATTTAAATTACTTCATTCCTGGTACGAGTAGCCATGTATACCTCGAGTAGAACAAGGCTGTGATTTTTGAGGAATTAAGCACGTTTGTTACTTTCAGATTCATTAATCCTCCGCCTGCCCAACAAAAAGCATTACGCTTCGCCGCTGTCTCTCTGTATCTTTTTTTTTTTTTTTTTACAACTTTTAATTTGATGAATATTATTTCATTTCAAAGGCAATGCCTTATTCCATTTTAATATGTTTTAATCTAATTGTAAATCATTTTATAAGAAAAGAAGACATTGCAAATTATATCCACTGATTATTTTTAATTCATAATCATTTCTTCATCATCATCCTTTTTTAAATTCTAGTTAGTGGATAAATTTTAAATTATCATTCCATTTCGATTCATCTCGTACCATTAGGGGCCGATGACCTAGATGCTAGGCCCCTTCAAACAAGCATAATCTTCATCGTTGTCGTTGTCGTTGTCGTTTTCGTTGTCGAGGTCGTCATTCGGCCTAAGGCGTCTTGGTTCGCCATATGGTAAACTCATGACATTCTAAGCAGATGTCGGTAAATCCACACTTCAAAATTTTATATCGTTTTCTTAAATGTTTTGCTCAATGTCCAGGACTGCACTCTATATATAAGACATGATCAAAAAGTTTCCGTTTGAGGGCGTTGCTGCAGTGGACATGGAACGTAGCGCGACCCCGATCCGGATTTATAAGCACGGACATGTAGGCAAAGGGATGAGTGTGGCAGTCGTGTCGTGCCGAGTTGCGTGCGTTAAATGCGGCCACGTGAACTAAGGCGAAGTTATTACCAAATGCGTCCAAACAGGACCAGCGTGCTGTTATTCCGTTCTTGGATGCCGAAGGACAAATACCAGTGGACATCCATCGGAGAACGAATACTGTGAATTGGGCAGCATGTCTGTGGAAAACCACCGTTGTGGAATGGTGCACCAAGTTGCGTGCGGGTCGCGTTTCGACACAAGACGGCGGTCGATCTGGGAGGCCAGCCTCATCCATTACGGACAATAACAAGCAGGCGGTGGATGAGGCCTTTAGTCCTGATCTCTCCCCATGAGATTACCACGCCTTTGGTCCCCTCAAAAAGGCCTTGAAGGGTTGGTGCTTCCTGTCAGACGAGGATATGCAGCAGGTGGTTATGTACTGCTTCACGCAGCAGGACACAGTGTATTACCACACGAGAATCTTCAACCTGGTGCGTCGGTGCGATGAGTGTCTCAGTGCTCACGGCGATTTTGCCTGATTGGCATCCAAATTCAGGACTGCACGGCCACCGAACGGAAACTTTCTGAACGCCCCTTATAGAAACACATGGAACGCGTGGAATAAAATTCTCCTAGTAGTCATATCAAAGCCTCTACAACAGAGCAAATGTCTCCTTTTCGTAAATGTGGACTTTATTTTCCTATTGTCATTCTGATCGCCGTTCTCTAGCCCCTGTGCCCATTTGGGTTACTTCCCAAGTAGATAATGGCATTGACTCTTTCAATTTATTCTGTTTGACATGTAGTTCTACTAGTGACTAGATACGCGATTTTCTTACTGACTCAGTCTACCAACAGCTGGAGATTTTCAAAGTTTGCAGCAAGGAGCACGGTATCATCAGCTCAGTAAATCTTGTTCAAGTACATCCTGATGCCGATGTTAAGGTCTAAAAGTCCAGCCCATATAAAATCTGTCTGATATTTAAGACTTAGTAACCCACATCTCGTATATGATACATGTCTGGGCATGCTGTAATAAAGGATTATTTGGAAAGAGAGAGGTGTTTAGGAAGAGAGCACTAAAAATAATGTTCAAACTGCCCATCAATCAATACTGATCTGCATTTAGGGCAGTCGCCCAGGTGGCAGATTCCCTATCTGTTGCTTTCCTAGCCTTTTCCGAAATGATTTCAAAGAAATTGGAAATTTATTGAACATCTCCCTTGGTAAGTTATTCCAATCCCTAACTCCCCTTCCTATAAATGAATATTTGCCCCAGTTTGTCCTCTTGAATTCCAACTTTATCTTCATATTGTGATCTTTCCTACTGACACCAACCATTCTGACACCAACTAAAGATTTGTATAGCCTAAGCACTGTAATATTTTATCACTTCCAAATCCCCGCATAAAAGCTTCTATAATTATGATCTGTACTTTTTTAATGCTATTTAATCGGGGCGTCGACCTATGAAGATATACTTGCACCACATGTGAAAAACCTGCGTGTATTATGTAAATGGCGGAAGTGTAAAGTGTTGAATGTGAGGAAAGGAACGTTAAGGACGACACAAACACCCAGTCTCCAGGCCAGGGATATTAATCATTTACAATTAAAAACCTCTGACCCGGCCGGGAATCGAACCCATGCCCGCCGGGTGACAGACGGACACGTTGCCCCCTACACCGAGGGTCCGTATATTATGATCTATAAATTTCAAAATAAATTAATATTCCGCTCAAACACATCAATAATTACAAATTCACAAACTGAGATTATGAAACAAGAATTATTTATAACATTCACTACAGTCAAATCCATTCTACTAGTTATGGTCAAACTTCTCTGTGGCATCTTTCTTTAACTATGTATAACTTACTTCCAAAAAGTATAAAAATTTTACCAACATTTTTTATCACACCAGGCAAATGCTGAGCCTGTACCTTAATTAAGGATACGGCCGCTTTCTTCCCACTCCTAGCCCTTTCCTACCCCATTGTTACCATAAGACCTATCTGTGTCAGTGAAGCGTAAAGCAAGTTGCAGTTTACCAACTTTATCTATTTTCAAGAAAAATATAACTAAATACTTAAAGTAATATCGTAATTACGTTCATAAAGCTTTGTGCTATCTTATCTATTACATGTTACAATGTGTATTTACCACTGCGGCGATTAGGGGCAGAAAACATTGCATTTCTATTCCATTTTATCTGGTTGAAACTAGGAATTATTTTTTAAAAGCCCTTTGTACAAGCCCTGTTGTCTTCTCAGCTAATTCTTTCCTTTATTTTCTTTAATTATTAACAAAATTATTAGCGGAAATACGCGAAAAATGTCGTTCGTCGCGGATAACAGATTTGTATAGCACCACAGCAAGTACTGAAGACTTTGCATTTGATGTGTCCGACTCCATGGCTAAGTGGTTAGCGTGCTGGCATTTGGTTATAGGGATCCCGGGTTCGATTCCCGGCAGCCATAATTGGTTAATTCCCCTAGTACAGGGACTGGGTGTGGGTGCCGCCTTCATCATCATTTCATCCTGATCACGACGCGCAGGTCACCTACGGAAGTCAAATCAAAAGGCATGCACCAGGCCTCTCCGGGGGCCACACGGCTTTTTTTTTTTATGTGATGTGAAGAAGGGTAGCACGAGTATATTTTTTGGTAAGGTCATGGACACCGAGGAATGATTCACCCACTTGCAGCAGTCTGTTAATCTCTTGAGTGTCTGTTAGCCTTTTTTTTTTCTTTTTTGTTTTACGTCGCACCGACACAGATAGGTCTTATGGCGACGATGGGACGGGAAAGGCCTAGGAATGGGAAGGAAGCGGCCGTGGCCTTAATTAAGGTACAGCCCCAACATTTGCCTGGTGTGAAAATGGGAAACCACGGAAAACCATCTTCAGGGCTGCCGACAGTGGGGTTCGAACCCACTATCTCCCGGATGCGAGTTCACAGCTGCGCGCTCCTAACCGCACGGCCAACTCGCCCGGTTGTTAGCTTTTTAGTGTTTAGTCTTCTTCTTTTTCTTCTTTGTCGGTTTCCCTTCCAGGGTCGGTTTTTCCCTCGAACTCAGCGAGGGATCCCACCTCTACCGCCTCAAAAGCAGTGTGCTGGAGCTCCAGACTCTGAGTCGGGGGATACAACTAGGGAGGATGGCCAGTACCACGCCCAGGCGGCCTCACATGCTGTGCTGAACAGGAGCCTTGCAGGGGGATGGGAAGATTGGAAGGGATAGACAAGAAAGAGGGAACAAAGCGGCCGTAGCCATAAGTTAGGTACCATCCCGGCATTTGCCTGGAGGTGAAGTGGGAAACCACGGAAAACCACTTCCATGTATGCTGAGGTGGGAATCGAACCCACCTCTACTCAGTTGACCTCCCGAGGCTGAGTGGACCACGTTCAACCCCTCGTACCACTTTTCAAATTTCGTGCCAGAGCCGAGAATTGAACCCGGGCCTCCGGGAGTGGAAGCTAATCACACTAACCACTACATTACAGAGGCGGACTAGTGTGTAGTCAAATAGTAAATTAGTTTTAATTGTATAATTACGCCGTACTTCGATATAGTCGTAGGCATAATACATGTGTAATATTGATCCTTTGGTGAAACCTTGGTTTTATAGTACCGGTATGGAATCAGAATCTCAAGAAACTATTATTACCGCTCTTAAGTTGGTAAACTGTCAACCTTTACCTCTCTGACGAAATTCACTCAGAGAGTATTAAAAACGTATCATTTTATAACTATTTTTCAGTTTTGATGTATATATTATGCCCCCAGCCCCACTCCCCTGCTATATCCCATAAACCCGTGTACATTTTGTTGTCTGTAGATATTTTCCCCCATCCACACACACACACACACACACACACACACACACACACACACACACACACACACTTCTAATTCCCAATTGCCGCTACTGATATTTCTTCTTCTTCTTCTTCTTCTTCTCCTTCTACTTCTTCTTCTTCTTCTTCTTCTTCTTCTTCTTAATCTGTTTACCCTCCAGGGTCGGTTTTTCCCTCGGACTCAGTGAGGGATCCCGCCTCTACCGCCTCAAGGGCAGTGTCCTGGTGCTTTAGACTCTGGGTCGGGGTATACAACTGGGGAGGTGACCAGTACCTCGCCGAGGCAGCCTCACCTGCTATGCTGAACAGGGGCCTTGCAGGGGGATGGGAATATTGGAATGGATAGACAAGAAAGAGGGAAGGAAGTGGCCGTGGCCTTAAGTTAGGTACCATCCCGGCATTTGCCTGGAGGAGAAGTGGAAAACCACGGAAAACCACTTCCAGGATGGCTGAGGTGAAAATCGAACCCACCTCTACTCAGTTGACCTCCCGAGGCTGAGTGGACCCCGTTTCAGCCCTAGTACCACTTTTCAAATTTCGTGGCAGAGCCGTGAATCGAACCCGGGCCTCCGGGGGTGGCAGCTAATCACACTAACCACTACACCACAGAGGCTGACTACTGATATTTACTCTATTTTATTTTGTAATTTCATTGTGAACATAGCCGTCATTGTAATTCGGCTATATTACACCAAGAGAAGCCTTGACTCAGGTGCCTGTATTGAAATTAATCAACCAAAAATAAACTCAATTAATCAGCTGCTAAAGCTGAAGGCGGTATGTGACTGCTCTTTTCATTTCGGAAGCGTTCTGCCATCCCGTTTGTCACACAGTTCAGTCCATCCATGTGGTCACATGCGGAGCTATTATTATGCATTAAGCGTACCGTAACAGATTTTAAATTCTGAATATAAATCGCCATTACAATGGCCGTATATCTGCATTCAAAACATTGATTTCCCATTATATGTCCATGCGTAAAAGCACATCAATTCGCATTCCGTCGATAGTCGTTAAAATTGCCACATTTCCTGAACAAAGGAGAATAACAGAGGGAAATAATAATCTAATTATTAAGTCACTACATCGTGGGTCTGTCTAATGGTCGCAAAACGTCACAAAATAACTAACGACGATTTGTGAATACTACCCACTCGACATAAGATTGACGGCTAAGGATGCGGTTCGATCTCGAAGTGAGCGAGAACTCTGAGGTACACAAGCAAAGAAATAAGATTTGGGACGATAGTGTTTAATATCCATAGCCTAGCTCCTTGCCTGAATGGTCAGCGTAGTGACCTTCGGTTCAGAGGGTCTTTTGTTCGATTCCTGGACGGGCCTATACATAGGCTAAACAGATGTAAATAGGTAACAAAAGAGGAAAAACTATTTAAAAAGGAAGACAAAGTCGAAAAATGAAGACAAATATTCTCCATTGCGAGTCTGAGTGTAGACTTATATATTATAATTTTCACGTATATAAACTTTTTTTTTTTCATTTCCATATTATACAGTAAATTCTTTCAAAACTGAAACAAGGAAAGTAATTTACAAGCCTTGCTGAAACTTTTCTGAATATTCAATTGCCTTTTAAGAATGTTGGCTTGTCTAACATATAAAAAGATTCACATATAAATTCGATTACATTATACTGAACCATTAACAGTATTTTCACAGTTTCTACTTTGAAACTGTTCCTATTATCAGTCCATTGTGCTGAGATCAATCAAGAAACTCTTTCTACATTTGAATTGTGCCCTGCTTTAGAAAAAAAGCATTCTACAAATTTAAACACTATAATATGATTTACCCATTTCTGACTACAAGGTAACTTGTTAAGTTCAAGATCATTATTACTCTCATTCAGGAATTGTTTGAAATAGCAGAACTGAGCAAAAGATTTCACATCATCAGTTTGAAAGCTAAATACAGAATACATTTTTCATCATCACAATAATCAATATTACATTCAGAGCCATCCTTTGAAAACGGCTTCCTTCAAATTCAAACAATCTCCTGTGGCTTGTTACGTTGTTAGATGCCGCACGTTAAGGTGACACTCCGGAGATAAGAAGATTTTTTTTACCTAATGCATGGATTTTCAAGAAACTTCGGGGGAATATCACCTACGTAAAAGTAGAGAAATCATGAACATTTCTTTCATATACAATTAATAGCTTTTCTTGAAAAGTTTGAAATGTTTAATTTCATTTTTAATAAAATTCAATTAACATGTTAACGTTGTAGCAAAAGATCTACAGAGGTCGACGCCACGAACAAATATCATTAAAAAGCATGTTAATGTAAATCCGTAATTAGGTAGGTAATACTTATTTTAAAAACACTACATATCGATTCGTTTGTGCATAATATATAATTTGTGTAATGTTTACGTTCTAAAATTTTGGACTTAAAAATCACTACTACTTGAAAAATTCTGCAATAAAAAAATCCGTACGCAGGTTTCTTTTTATAGCTGTTATGCATATTCCATACAAATTTTGTTACATTTGGAAGAATATTATGGGAGAAAATGGGATTAAAATGTAAAATTACAATCGGCAAATAAAGCATTATTAACAGTGACAAATTGTTTGAATTCAGCGGAATAACTTCGTGACAAGAAAAAGGAAACTCAATCCTTTCAATTTCAGTCATTAAAAAATTTCACCAAAATGACCGAAATATCGATTTAAATCTCCGGGGTGTCGCCCTAACTTATCAGTGTTCTGACGGAGTATTGCTAAGAGAGAAGCATGCAGTACGCAGAGTGGTAAATAGCGTCTATTATTACAATACACGGCATTCATAAAATAATCGTATGTACTGTATATGCATTAATCACATTTCTATATATCGATACGATATCGATGATGGCGTCGCGTAATGAAGCATGCTCGTAAAAACGAAGTAGTAAAGGAGATTACCCCAAAATTAGCAAACTCGCTATAAAAGGGGGACATTTCATGTTTCTTGTTAAATAATCCACCCGGACCTCGGACAACGGTCTAACAGGGAGGATAAAAGAGGACGTCTAGTCACCCTACTTACAATATACAGCCCCTACAATGTTACAACAGCACTGAATTACAGAACGAGTCCACTGCTGACACCTCTTCTGTGCTAAGCGAAGCAGTTCAGAGTGAAGGGGTATGTTGTGAAGTCTAGTGTTCAGGGGCATCTCTCGCGAGACTACATTTTTCGACCACTGGTTCTATGCTAATAATTAAGGAAAGCTACGCATCGGGTTGAGTGGCTTTCTGAGCCCATGACGGCGGGTTCGATGCCCGTTCAGGCCCATGCTATTAGAAGGAATTCGAGTACGCCAACCTCGAGTCGGGGATTTACTGCACGTAAAGGAACTGAGTGACAAAATTCCAGCAACTCGGTGTCTGTAAAAACTGTATGATCGTAAACAGGATGTAAAGTCAGGTTGTAAGTTTTACCAAGAGGAGAAGGCCTCTCAGTTTTAATTACTGTGTTGAGATTGATAATACCTCATTGGGATCATTGTAACTACATAGATGTTAATATAAGGAAAGATCTTCCTTGGGGTAATCATATTAATGGGATTGTAAATAAAGGTTACAGGGTATTTAGGAGTAGTAGTCTATCAGCTTGCATTCGGGAGATAGTGGGTCCGAACCCCAATGTCGGCAACCCTGAAGATGGTTTTCCGTGGTTTCCCATTTTCAAACCAGGTAAATGCTGGGGCTGTACCTTAATTAAAACCACGATCGCTTCCTTCATTCTTCCCCTTTGGCTTAAAGAACTGAATGAAGATCTAAAGAAAGGAGGCATAAACCTCGAAGAAATCCAACAAGGAAACTTGCGGATTTGACGGAGAATCCAGAGAGACGTCCTGCTAAACCGCGCAACATGTCGGCGAAAGAGTGTCAGAAGAGATGCGTGAGATTGAAAAACATTTGGCCACTATGTAAATAATTCAATATTTTCAAAGACGAATAGGCTTTCAAGGATCACTATTTATCACTGTGGATCAGCCACGTAGCCATTGCTATGACGATGTGGATCACTAAGGAGGGTTAACTACTAACTACTTTACCGAGCGTGTTGGCCGTGCGGTTAGGGTCGCGCAGCTGTGATCTTGCATGCGGGAGATAGTGGGGTTCCAACCCCACTGTCGACAGCCCTGAAAATGGTTTTCCTTAGTTTTCCATTTTCACACCAGGCAAATGCTGGTTGAGGCTGTGCCTTAATTAAGGCCCACTTCCTTCCCACTCCTAGCCGTTTCCTATCCCTTCGTCGCCATAAGACCTATCTGTGTCGGTGCAACGTAAAGCAAATTGTGATAGACTAACAACTTTCACTCAGCATACATAATAGTCCACCGCAATGTATTTTGTTCGGTGTCACTCATTGACAGGCTGAGAAAGAGAACTTCCTGCCTGGGTTCGCTGTACTGACAATCTGAGAATAGCAATAACCTGATCACTGAACAGATAAAATTTGTAACCTTATAACTAGAGCCCGGATTTCCATGCACTATCAAATCTCAAAATATGCATGCATTCATGCACTATCATATGGCAAAACATGCACAATAAACTGGAAAATATGCACTATCAAAATTCAGTTCCTTTTGAAACATGAACAAAAACTACCCTAATTTCTCCAAATTGTCTTGATTTAAGCTCATCCGTTTATCATTCAGCACATACTTAAGCACAGAAAATTATCTTTTTACGTCACGAGAAGTGATAGATGCATAATTCAATGAAGACATTTGGACAAAGTGAGGTCAAATTGTACGTCTTTTGCATTTTCACCACAATACGTCTTGTATAAGCTTGACGAATTCAAAATCAGGATTTAAACGAATTAGTTTGTTCAACTTATCTCTATCTGCGGCAGCTGCTTCTCCATGCGATGATTGCAGACACATTTGAATGTCCTCAATAAATGGTAACGATTGCTTGCTGCGATAACACAGACGTGTGACGATTGAGAGTTCCGGGTAGGACATTCCAGGATAACAACAGTAGAGGGTTCAATGAAAAACCAGAATTTGTAAGCTGCTATCCCAGTAACGCGGCGCCACAGAAGTGCGATACAAGATTTCTTTTGTTCGTCTAACAGACGAAAAATGAGCCGTCAATGATTAATGCACAATTTACGGTTCAATTTATAGCAATGTACAACTGTAAAACTGGGACACCTTATTCCTAAGAATTAGATTTCGACGTGGGGCCTTCCGACTTACGTCATTGTTTACTCAAGCAACAGATAAGAAAGTGTTTGGTTAATTGCATTATACTGTAGGACCTGTACCGTATGTAGGCTACTAACTATGGTTGTCACATAGGATGCCAGGAATACATTCTCTCCGTCTCTCAGTAATAGACATACTGTAGCCTACAACGTGAAAAATTGTCCCAAATTCTGCAAACTAACATTCAGAAAATGCACTATGATGCAAGTTAACTATATATATGCGTCAAAGTCAGAATAAAAGTCATATTATGCAATATTAAACGTCCATATATGCGCTATTAAATCCAAAATCTTCCAAATATGCATTATGCATGAATTTTCTCCGAAAAATGCCAAAACATGCAAACATGCACGGAAAAAGAACGGTTATTTGGAATTGTTAAGCCGTAAAACGAATATTTGCAAAGTTTGAGAAGTGTAGCTAGCTTATTTAAAAACATGCATTTGCATGGAAATCCGGGCTCTACTTATAACTAAGGTTGGGATGTTAAAGAGAATCATTTCTTTCCTGAGCTTAATTTGCCGTAAACCTGAAAAAAAATTTCAATAATGATCCCTGGACACGTTTTAAGCAATTTTATGTTGCTTTTAGGCCGGCTCCTGTGCCAGGGGAATTAACCAAATTATGGTTAAAATTCCCGAGCCTGCCGGGAATCTAACCCGGGACCCCTGTGATCAAAGGCTAGCACGCTAACCATTTAGCCCTGGAGCCGGGAATAATAATAATAATAATAATAATAATAATAATAATAATAATAATAATAATAATAATAATCTATACTGGTTTCCTATAAATAAATAGTACTCTTTCTAATGACCGTGGCTCGTGTTACAAAATTCTAATCTTAAATAGGGCGTAATAATCAACGGCAGTCGAAGTGTCCCGTATTTTCATGTTTATAATCTGGTCACCCTACACTAGCCCTATATTCTAGAAGACATATTTTACCTTTTTAGGTCATACTTCGTTTTTAGGGCATATATTTGTACCTCTTTAGATCATAAACTGCCGGCCCCGTGGTGTAGGGGTAGCGTGCCTGCCTCCTACCCGGAAGCACCGGGTTCGATTCCCGGCCAGGTCAGGGATTTTAACCTGGACCTGAGGGCTGGTTCGAGGTGCACTCAGCCTACGTGATTAGAATTGATGAGCTATCTGACGGTGAGATAGCGGCCCCGGTTTAGAAAGCCAAAAATAATGGCCGAGAGGATTCGTCGTTCTGACCACATGACACCTCGCAATCTGCAGGCCTTCGGCTGAGCAGCGGTCGCTTGGTAGGCCAAGGCCCTCCAAGGGCTGTAGTGCCTTGGGGTTTGGTTTTGGTGTCACATTTATACATTCAGAACCACGGGCGCGGGTGGGCATTCGTTTTGAATATTACTGCTGTTGTTTCCAGAGCAGCTTTCATATTAAAAACATATTGTGCAGGTCCAGTGAAACTGGCATACGTCATTGCTACGATATTTAGCACTGATTAGTTTATGCGTTCCCCACAATACTTTCACCTGTACACCCCGACGTCTGACCTTTCATGTTTTACCGCCCCACCATTCCATTGTTTTGCAGTATCAGCGTTATGAGGAGCGAACGTGACGCCTCGAAATAGTGTGTAAGAATGCCGTACAGGTGCGCCAGATGCGTTGATAGGGAGTGACACCTGGCGAGAGAAAGAGCAACTACTTGCGACTACTGATCTAAATGGTTAGGTATGTTTCACGAGAGATAGCGCAGGCGTTCATCTTTAAACGCGTACAATTCCTGAGGTGTGTATTGCTTTATTCTCTCATGATCATGATCTGAGAACGATTATACAGTATTCAACACCTTAAAGATAGCCTAAGTTAAAGAGAGATGTGGTGTTATAAAAGCGTTACCTTTGATACTCAGCAGCGGCGATTGGGAATTAGAAGTGGGGGAGCACAAGAATTTATAGTACCGAGGTTTGAGGGGCGTACGGATGCTGTTGGGAGAGGGTGTATACATAGAAAGTTAACAAAATAGCTACATAATGGAAAATACTTTGATGCTGTCCGAGCAGTAAAGGTTGACGGTGTACCAACATTAATACGGTAATAATATCTTAGCGGTGAAGCTTCCACGGTGTGCATAAATCATCATCATCATCTGTGTACCTCCAGGTTAGGTTTTTCCCTCGGACTCAGCGAGGGATACCACCTCTACCGCCTCAAGGGCAGTGTCCTGGAGCTTCAGACTCTTGGTCGGGGGATACAACTGGGAAGAATGACCAGTACCTCGCCCAGGCGGCCTCACCTGCTATGCCGAACAGGGGCCTTGCGGGGGATGGGGAAGATTGGAAGGGATAGACAAGGAAGAGGGAAGGAAGCGGCCGTGGCCGTAAGTTAGGTACCATCCCGGCATTTGCCGCGAGGAGAAGTGGGAAACCACGGAAAACCACTTCCAGGATGGCTGGTTTGGGAATCGAACCCACCTCTACTCAGTTGACCTCCCGAGGCTGAGTGGACCCCGTTCCAGCCCTCGTACCACTTTTCAAATTTCGTGGCAGAGCCGGGAATCGAACCCAGACCTCCGGGGGTGGTAGCTAATCACGCTAGGTGTGTATAAATATTTAGTTTATTTTTCTGGTTGAACCGTGTTGTATTTTGTACATTACGTACAGTTTGCCGACGTTTCGAATACACTGCAGTATTCTTTGTCAAGGCGACTGAAATTCCCCTACTCGATCCGAGGTAATCAGTCTCCCAGGCAATCGCTGCCAATGGGTATTGGAATCAAAATAAAGAACAAAGATACATAAAAATCATTAGGTTTATACTTTTACAAGAAGGAGCAGGAGACCTGCTATTTGTATTTAAATAGTTCATGGCAATCATTTACGGCTATTTGAAATTTCCTTGTCGAGTTTATTTGCCAATTCTTTCTTTCTTTCTTTCTTTCTTTCTTTCTTTCTTTCTTTCTTCCTTCTAACATCTGCGACCACTGCACGGGTTATGCCAGAACCAAACCACAAATCCCATGGCACTACAGCCCTTGAAGGGCTTTGGCCTACCAAGCGCGTCGGGCTGAGTGGCTCAGACGGTTAAGGCGCTGGCCTTCTGACCCCAACTTGGCAGGTTCGATCCTGGCTCAGTCCGGTGGTATTTGAAGGTGCTCAAATACGTCAGCCTCGTGTCGGTAGATTTACTGGCACGTAAAAGAACTCCTGCGGGACTAAATTCCGGCACCTCGGCGTCTCCGAAAACCGTAAAAGAGTGGTTAGTGGGACGTAAAACAAATAGCATTATTATTAATTATTACCTACCAAGCGACCGCTGCTCAGCCCGAAGGCCTGCAGATTACGAGGTGTCGTGTGGTCAGAACGACGAATCCTCTCGGCCGTTATTCTTGGCTTTCGAGACCGGGGCCGCTATCTCACCGTCAGAAAGCTCCTCAATTCTAATCACGTAGGCTGAGTGGACCTCGAGCCAGTCCTCAGGTCCAGGTAAAAATCCCTGACGTGGCCGGGAATCGAACGCGGGGCCTCCGGGTAAGAGGCAGGCACGCTACCCCTACACCGCAGGGCCGGCGCACGAGTTGTGCACGAAACCAAATATAGGTGTGGTTCATGATCGGGTTTTTATATTTATGTTGCTTTAAGAATAAATTAAATGCTAACATGTTTAAATATGGTAATCACACAAAATATGACAACCATGCTTTCGACAGAGCTCACTTGCCTTTTAAACGACACGCGCCCCTTGTGTTCAGAGGAAGGAAACCGACTGACAACCCTCATTATCACTAGGGCGGGCCACGTTTTGGGATCAGAAGTTGCCGCATGGTATACATTCAGCGTCAGGAGTATAAAATTAATTAGTGGGACGTAAAACCAATAATATTATTGTACTCTAATATTAAGTGATATTAACTGTAGCTAAATATGTTACCATTATCCAACATATACAGTCGCGAAGCTCCTTAGTGATAAAAAGGCATCCTGTTGACAAGCGGAGCGACTTCAGCGCTCGCAGCGGCCAGCAAGCTACAGCTGTGAGGAACAACTTCTCTATCCAATAGCTGATTGTACCTTCCCACGTAAATTATAAACTGTAACCCCCTGAACAACTATATCAATCGTAAATTTTAAGATAACACGTTGATAAACTAGACTACTTATTGCCAAAGCGTGGTATTAATACCGAAGGTAAGACGACAATCTTTTAGTTTCGAAGGAACAACTGATCATACCACTGCAGTTAAGAACTTAGCCGTTTTCGAAATCCTATTATTGAACTGAATTTGTTAATTTGACATAAAGCAGAAAAATAGTAGACTAATGAACCTTTTTTTTTTTTTTTTTTTTTTTTTTGCTAGTTGTTTTACGTCGCACCGACACAGATAGGTCTTACGGCGACGATGGGAGAGGAAAAGGCTAGGAGTGGGAAGGAAGCGGCCGTGGCCTTAATTAAGGTACAGCCCCACATTTGCCTGGTGTGAAAATGGGAAACCAAGGAAAACCATTTTCAGGGTTGCCGACAGTGGGGTTCGAACCTACTATCTCCCGAATACTGGATACTGGTCGCATTTAAGCGACTGCAGCTATCGAGCTCGGTAGACTAATGAACTAAAAACAATTCCAATAATATTCAAATCTCAGCAAACTAATTTTAAGTGGGCCTACTTCGTGTTTTTTTCTATAGCACTGTAAACTTTCTTTGCAAAATCTGACAATGTAATTATAATCTTAGCTTAACAAATAATTTCAAGTAATGACCTGGTACCTTCACAGCATTCATGTGAAAAAATCAGGTATTTCCATTAGGGAATTCGCAGTGTACCAATTCCAAACTTGTGGGCATTGTCCTTAAGCTTACAGGAAAGTCCTAACAACAGCCCCTGTTCTCTCAATGATTCTCGACTTCCTGCAATATAATTTCTGCTCCTCTGACAGAGGCTGATCATCTCTAATCAATAACTTTCTTTTTGAAGAAACCTGCGGAGGTTTATTTGGAATGGAACTGCATTCCATGCTAATTTCTTCTTCTCCGCTGGCATTAAACTGAATATTAACAGGCTGTCTTCAAAATGATTCGAACGTAAATTTATGTTATTGTGTAAATATTTCAAATTTTTCTTCATTAAATCAGCCCCCTCCCCCTGCTATTTACAAGGAATTTTCTCCTCCTCGAAAATTGAAACACCGCTACGTGTTAGAGGTTACGATTGTGTTAAAACGTTATTTAATTTCATAATAGATGGATTTCCAATTGAGTTACATTTCTAGATCATTGGCTTATTTGAACTTACATTTCTATATCAAAATATTATTTTATTATCCGAAAATGTAAACATTTACTTTTTAGGATCTTCAGGAAACCTAAAGAATGTTAACTCTGATGTCTTCTTCTTGCAATGAGCAGTTTGCTTCGCTATACACGTCTCCTTTTGTAAATAACATGTTAATTTAATAGAAAACCAATCTTCTGTAACGGAATTACCACATGCTTACCTCCCAAAACGTACACCAACTTACGCATCCCAGTAGACCAGTAGCTTGCTGACCACGTGGAGCGCTGCAGTCGCATGGTTGAAAAAATGAACCTAGCTTCTTGATTGTGTATATTGGACTGTGATATTACCGTATTTAGAGAAAAAGAATTCCAGTAAGTTTGACTTTTCTGGAGGATGAAAATCCCGGAGTCTCTGGAACACAGAGTATATTTTACGAAAAAGTGACTGAAAGTATTATCTAAAACTAGCTGACATCGTACGTCCCTTGAACTTTATATAAAACAGTTTGATTTATAAAAGCAGTAACTTAATAGTAATATGAGACAGACCCGCAACCAAGGAAAGATTACGGAACCACGGCCATTCATTTGTTCCCTGACCTTCCTCCATATCAGTCGTTCCTGTGGAATTCCCGTTTAAAAATGATCCCTTCATCTTAATTCCTTTAGTAGAAAATATTTAAATAACTTCGTTATTTTTTAAGGATACTCAGATGATTGTGTTGATACTATATGTGCTGTTTCAAGGAGCCCAAATCCATTTCTGGCGAGGTATAGTTTTTACAGGGCATTGTGTCTTCTGATATGGCATAGAACAAGTTTGTTACGTTCATTGGCTTCTCTCAGTCTTATCCTCAGCTTTGACGAATTGGGTATGCATTAAGCCTACGCATTATATGGCTGTAAACTTGTATTCAGGATATAATAGATTCGAGCTCCATTGTCGGGAGCACTTAACATGATTTTCCGCGGTTTCCCAATTCCACACCAGCCAAGTAACGGCACCATACCCATCTTGATCATTATTTTTGATTCGTTATGCCCAACAAAGAACGCGTTTGAACTTATTAGCAAAAAATATCTCTTCATCCTCTCGCTGTATTCCTTTCTACGTTGTAAAGTGCATCCTTATATAGTCGGATGGGCTTTAGAGAAAATTTATGTTTGTGACTTAAGGTTCCAAATTTTATTCTATATGGAATGGTTTTTTCATGAATGCCAGTTTCATTTAGGTCCTCACGGATTTCTTTAAGCTAATTAACTCATTATACGATTTTTCATTGACAACGCTAAGTTTAAAATTTTCTTTGTAAGCCTATTATTATCCATTCTATATAAGTGACCATAAAATGTAATTACCGTTTCCTGATGGTATCTGTGATTTTTTCTGTAACTTGATAAATTTCGTGTGCTACATTTTTCATCAAAATTCCAATTCAGATATTTCTCCATGATTATGATTATTATTATTATTATTATTATTATTATTATTATTATTATTAAGCCACAATAACATACGTGAAAATATCCAGAATGATTGCTCGTAACAACGGGTAGAACCAATGGCCGGAGGACACTTTCTATGAGGAGATAAAGTGTAAAAACCGAGGCCTTAGCGCCAGACCACTCGGAAAATAAATATTAAAAAAGGTGTTTTAGTATAAATAGCAGAATCCATCATTACAACACTGTTGTCAAGCCGGTATCTCACTATGCGTCCGAATGCCTCGTCTTCCCTCAGACAACTGTTGAGTTGTGACAGTGTTCTTTCGAACATTTATATATATATACAATTGGCTTACCGTCGCATTGACACGGATAGGTCTTATGGCGAAGATGGGATAGGAAAGAGCTGGGTGTGGGAAGAAAGCAGCCGTGGCTTTAATTAGGCCTATGCATTCTATGGCTGTAAACATGTATTATGGATGTAACAGATTCGAGCTCCATTGTCGGGAGCCTGGTATGAAAATGGGAAACCACGGAAAACCATCTTAATGGCTGCCGACAGTGGGGCTCGAACCCACTATCATCCGGTTACATGCAACGTTCTAAAATCTTCCCGATTTGCGTCTCTCTCAACTTTTCAAACCAGTATCTCGGTTAATGAAAATCCACAGCCTGTTTCCAGTCATTCGACCGGGTCAGGGATGGAATGAATGAAGCCCCATCTAGCGGCGAGGATAGGAAATGTGCCGGCTGCCGAAGCCTGTCGCACTCCTCTAAGGCAATGATAAATGACTGATAAGTGAAATGAAATGTTAATGGAGAGTGTTGCTGGAATGACAGGGAAAACCGGAGTACCCGGAGAAAAACCTGCCCTGCCTCCGCTTTGTCCAGCACAAATCTCATATGGAGTGACCGGGATTTGAACCACGGTATTCAGTGGTGAGAGGTCGCCTGAGCCACGGGGGCTTCTATCTCGATTAATAAGACATATTATTCAAGTCAAAAGTAAACTTGTGTCCTCATAATCCTCGAGATGATGCAGCTCTCATCACGCACATACCCAATGGAGGTGAACTGCATGAACCTCTTAAACAACATACCAGCCCTCTTTCCCTCCTCTGACAGTACTGGTAATCGAATCCGGGCCTCTGAGGACGACATCCAACAGCGCTAGCTTTCTATCAGACCCGGTTCCAATATGTAACTCGCGTACCTTGGAACTTGAAGGCACACTGCGAATGAGTGAAGCCCTTAGCATCATGTAAGCCCTTCGCAAGTAAGCCGTTGCAGAATATTAAAGACAGGAAGTCACGTTGTCGTTGTGTTTGCAAGGTGGTGTTGAATCACCCGCCAGATATGGTCTGCACGCGCGCACATGACGTCACTTCCGAGCTAAAGTGACGGTCACGTCTTCAACTACAAGAGCTCACTCGTTACAGAGAAAAGGACACGTTTATCCTGGCCCTGTTACTGTCAATAAAGCAGATTAGAGTAAATTAGAACAGCTCTATTCAAGTTAAGAAGAGCGGATGTCATATTCAAAGTTGGGCGTCCATGTTCTGTTCTCCGACCCACACTGCCTCAGATAAAAGATCTTCATTGGGGTAATAAACGAAATTTTAAACAAAGGGTACATATATCTGCACATGCTTGTAAGGGTATTTAGAGTTTGTAGAAAGGATGGAAAGGAAAGGGCATATAAGTCTCTGGTAAGACCCCAACTAGAGTATGATTTGTGTATTGAACCCTCACCATGATTGCTTGAGTCGAAGGAGGAGAACTGGAAACAATCCAAAGAAAAGCGGCTCGATTTGTTCTGGATTATTTCCGACAAAAGAGTAGTGTTACAAAAATTTGCAAAGTTTGAGCTGGGAAGATTTGCAAGAAAGAAGACGAGCTGCTTGACTAAGTGGTATGTTCCGAGCTGTCAATGGAGAGATGGCGTGAAATGACATCAGCAGACGAATACGTTTGAGTGGTTATAAAAACTTTCCTTACCCTTTCTTAGTGTCCGACACGTTGACTGAATGGTCAGCGTACTGACCTTCGGTTCAGAGGGTCCCGCGTTCGATTCCCGGCTGGGTCGGGGATTTTATCCCTGTAACTCACACACCACACATAACACTGTCCTACACTACAACAACAGGCAGTTACCTACACATGGCAGATGCCGCCTACCCACATCGGAGAGTCTGCCTTACAAGGGCTGCAACCGGCTAGAAAAAGCCACACGAAATTATTATTATTATTATTATTATTATTATTATTATTATTATTATTATTATTATTATTATTATTATTATACCCTTTCTTAGTCACCTACAGCTGCTGATCAGCTTGGTTGGTCATGAAATATATTTAGCAAATTTAACCGTATGTGTAACTGTTTATGTCGTCACTTGTGGGCTTTTATTAGTCTGACAACAAACAATAAATACATAGCTACATTTTTAAACATGATCTAAAAATTCTTCAAAATGTTAGATATTTGTCTAAAACCTTCTTCAAAGATGAAATAATGACTAATCATCCCAAATCTACAAAAAATGCAAAATAATGCAACATAAAATCTTGTTATGATCATCGCAGAATGAATTTCTATACTACTGTGCAACGTCCTAATGCAAAGAGATAAATGATGACATTCCATCTGCCCCCTACTCATCAGAGCTACCCACTGACCGTGGGGTGAGTGCGGGTGAATTTATCAGAAGCCCATTAATGGAGGCATAATCTGCTAATAGCATAAGGGAGACAAATCTCCACATCCAATTTTTTAAATGCTCTATTAGTGGGAAATAAAATCAAAAGTCCCTCCCAGGGAACTTAGTAGCTGTAAACGAATTTCAGGCAGCCGATGAACTATTTAATTACCAAACCGTTCATAAGATTTTATGACAATAAGCCGGAAGATTAAAAATACTTTCTTCTTTGTTCCAGTAAACTTTCTTGGAATAATCTCTAATCTCATAAATACTTAGAGGATGAATGAAATGCTATCAGCCTATAATACATGCTAATTAGTTAGAAAGTGGAACCTGATGGATCAGACAAGTAGATGTATTAATATGGTCTTCTCGACGTGTTAAAGGTCCACTTATTCTAGACAACAATAGAGCACGAATGAATGACTTAATATGCACGATGTTAACTATGCTAATCATTTTATGATTCTCGTTTCTTTTACACTCTTCCGAGCACAAGAAGAGTGCTGTGTTACAAGTGAAATTTTCACAGACACTGGGTAGATGACATGACACTATCAGCCAAGGGCCAATCCTAAAATGGAGTCACGTTTGCGAAGGTCCAGCTCTAAGACCGAATGGTCAACGTAGCGGCCTTCTTTCCAAAGGGTTCGGGGTTAGATTCACGGACGGGTTAGGGGATTTTAGCCTTGTCTGGTTAATTACTCTGGCTCGGAAGCTGTGTGTTTGCTTTAATAGACAACTTGATTTACGTACAACAGAACACAGTACCAACACGCAACAGTAAACACATTAGATTGGCGTCACGCAGTGAGAGGGGACAGTCACAACCCACAACCGAACCCCAATAGACACACACTCTTTGTGGAGAAAAATCATTTTTTTCCATGTTCTTTCTTCTTCTTTTCTTCATGAGGCCTCTGAGAATTAGCTCCCAATTAGCGTCGACCTCTAAGATATTTTGCTACCCTGTTTTTCCTTCATTCCTACCTAGATATACCTGCTCCCTTCACAAAGCTGCAGGTTGTTCTTATTGGTTCTTTTTGGATTCTTCCTCTCTCTTCACCTGGTAGTCCTAGAGTGGAGAGTTTGATTCTACCCAGCGCATCACATTCGAAAAGTATGTGTTCAGCTGATTCCTCTGCTTCATTGCATTTCCTACATATATTGTCTCTATCCCATGTTTGTGCAAACCCTGTTGTCTATTACCTAATTCGTTCCTTTAATTGCCTTAAATATTAAAAATATACTTAACGGAAATGCACACAAAATGTCTTTCCACGCTAAACGATTTTTCAAGGCCACAGCAAGTAGTGGAAGCACAATTATTA
Organism: Anabrus simplex; assembly: GCF_040414725.1. Classification (NCBI taxonomy): domain Eukaryota; kingdom Metazoa; phylum Arthropoda; class Insecta; order Orthoptera; family Tettigoniidae; genus Anabrus; species Anabrus simplex. The sequence goes on along the minus strand of NC_090270.1, from coordinate 288,769,364 downwards.
TATGATGGCACAAAACCTCAGTTGCTCACATGTGTAATTGTTCCTTTGGCGAAAGTTTTATTGTATAGTATTGAATCAAAGTCTAAAAGCAATTAAAATATGATTACCGCAGTAAGTTGATAAAATGTCATCCTGTACTTCTCTGTCGAAATTCGCTCAGAGAGCATCAAAACATACCATTTTGTAGCCATTTTGTTTCAATTCTGTCTACACCCCACCCCTATATTCTCCAGGCACCAGGTATTCCTTTTGTTTTCTATAGATTTTTGTGCCTTCCCACCCCAGTTCTAATTCCCAATGGCCGCTACTGGCCAGAAAGGACATCGAGCCATAAAGCCGGGCTGACGCCAGATAAATGGGATAAAGTCAGAAATAAGTGACGTTTGCGGAAGATAAAAAAAACACAGTCCATCTGCGAATAAACATACAACGCGTTTGCGAAATGTTTGGGCAGCTTTTGAGAAACTGTTTGCGAAAGGCCATTTCGAGATTTTTATCAATCTTTCATAGATTCAGGAATGAACAGGAAATGGCTAAAAGAGGTTAAAATATCAACATACCTACTAATTTTCAAGCCTACTAAATCAGTAGGCTGATTAGGCAAGAACAAAGAATACCGCGCAACCTAAAATAAATAACAATTTAAAAAATCAAAAACACTCACAAGTAAACATGTTCAGAGTGATTATTATTGATGATGATAATAATAATAATAATAATAATAATAATACATTCTACCGAGCGAGTTGGCCATGTGGTTAGGGTTGCGTAGCTGTGAGCTTGCATTCGGGAATTGGTGGGTTCGAATCCTACCGTCAGCAACCCTGAAGATGGTTTATCGTGGTTTCCCATTTTCACAACAGGTAAATGCTTGGGCTGTACCTTAATATACTGTAGGTCACGGACGTTTCCTTCCCAGTCCTAGCTCTTTTCCATCCAATAACTTAGTCGTGCTCCGAATGCCATCGCTCAGAATCTCCCAACACCTCAACAGCGTCCAACAGCCATAAACGAGATTGAGACTTCGGTGGGAACGTACAGTAGTTTCCTCTCGTCTGTGCTAAGACACAGTTGCAAAAATACTACATCCATCAAGAAATAGTGACAGGCGAAAACTACCGTGGTACTCACTGTAGACTGAGAGAACCCAAGAGTCATATGCCTCCTCCGATGTGGCTGCCCCATTTCCAAACTTTTTTCAATTTGTTAACGAGACCATGTCCTTCCTATTCGGAACTTTAGTACCATTAATACTTAACTTGCGATCTTGCTCCTGGTGTGGTTTTTCCTTTCAGACTCTAGAATTCTGCGGCCTGTATTCTATGAATGGTCTCGCATCCACCGTGACAGTCAAAAGGCTCAGTCGGTCAAACCACAGCCATACACCCAGGATAACAAAAGCCAGCAATTATATCGCAGTCCTACTTTCAAATCCGCTTGCGAATCCAAGAGTAAGGTGGTATCTAGTTAAAGTCTGAGGTAGACAATTCAATAAATAATAAGAAATATGAAGATATAACACAATGGAATCTTGGTAATCCGAATTTATTGGGGTTTGCAGTTCATTGGAATAAATGAAATAACTTAAGATGGTGTTACCTGGCGCTGGTTTTTCTTTCATGATCTAAAGCAAATCATAATATTTGCGAGAAATTAATTCCACTTAAATAAAAGGGTTAAGAAAACTTTAAAAATAACTCTAAAAGAGTGTACAGTATTCATTACACGCCAAAATATTTCAGTTATTGAAAATTGCTAAAAGTACATTTTACCCAAAAACTATTGTATTCATTTTTATGACTTATTTTACAGTGGTCAACAAAGAGTCGAAGTTAGAAAAGGAATTGAGAATAAAAATTAAGGTTAAAACGTAAATAAATAACCATGATGTATGGCTGAGTCAAAGTACATAAATCATCAGATACAGTTACTCCCATAAATATTCGGTCACTCTGATTTTTGACACACTTTTATTTGGTAGCTGTTCTTGCACTATAATGATAACGTATAATGCAACGAAACATATAGGAAAATATAGTAACACGTTCTACAAACATTGTGATGTAAGTCAAACTCTTCTGACAGTCATTAGTACGCCATCTGTCGTACTTTAAATAAAATTTCAGTAATTCCAGTACCACCTCAAAAATATTCGGCCACTATACGAAAAGCAAAATACTTTCGCATAATTGACAACCCTGTCACACATTTGGTACTTCGTAGGTCCAAACTTTTTATGACCTCTTCCAGTCGATTCGGCAAACTGGCGATAACTTTCTTGGTATAATCAGGGCTTAATGCTGCCCATTCTTGTAGCACTCTCCTCTTCAATTCTGTGAGGGAACTTAGCGGCCCCAATAACAGAGCTCCCTTCACTCGACTCCACACATTCTCAATGGGGTTCAGGTCGGCTGATTGTGGTGGAGTCTCGAAAACCTTCGGGCAGTTGTACAGCTGCCACTCCCTGACAAGTTACGACTTGTGTTTAGGGTTGTTATCTTGGTAGAACTTGAAAGTAGGCTGTATACCAAGTTGTTCCGCAAATTGTGGCAAACTGCTTTTGAGGATAGCCAAGTAGCCCTCTTTCGTCGAAGTATGTTCAGTGAAACTGAGTGAACAAACCCCGTTCGATGCTACACATCCCCACACCATTGCACTTCCTCCACCATATTTTACCGTTGCTTGTAAATTGCTTGTTTTCAGTTCCCCGTGACGTTTCCGCCACGCTAATTGCTTTCCATCGGACCCGAAGACGTTGAACTTCGACTCATCAACAAATAACACATCCACCCACGAAGCACTGGGTTTGCTTACGTAGGTTTTTGCGAACTCTTTTTATTTACCGCACTAATGTATGGTTTCCTCCTAGCTCTTCTCTCAAATAACTCATTACTTCGCAGTGCTCTTCGCGCGCTTTCAGTACCCACATTCTTTCCACACTCCTCTAAAACAGTTGCTGTCAGTTTCGGGGCACTAATTTTCGGATTTCATTTCACATTCCGAAGCACAAACCGCTCCTCTCGTTCTGTCCGCCTTCTTGGTCTGCCTGTCTGGGAAATTGAATCAATTCTGTCTTCATTTCCGAATCGTCTTAGTGTATCTCCAACTGCTGTTCTGCTTATTTTAAGCATCTGCGATAACTTTCTATGCGATTTACCTCGAGAATGATGGAATATCACGAGCTGGCGTTCTTCAAACGTGGTAGTGTGTTGTCTTTTGCATCCCATTTGATATCATTCCGCAACACTGCAGCAAATGACTTCGGCACGACGTGTCTTGCGGCACCGCACTACTGAACTGAACGTTTTGCAACACTATGAGCCCTGTCGCCGTCAATGACCAAAGCGACAATCCCGGCCTTTGCGGGTGACCGAATATATTTGAGGCGTGTCATTTCACCCATGTGCGCAATGTCCTTTCTTTTACAGCATACTGTACATCAATGCTCCGTGATTCCTCTTCTGCATAAGCAAACACACGTAGTTCCATTAGTTGGACACATTTGGTTTCACATTCTGTTCATGATTAAGTTATTGTCATCACATTGTCGCGGATTTTATCAGTGGCCGAATATTTATGGGAGTGACTGTAAATACGAAGGTATTAACTTCTTGCGAGTTATCGCTTTTGAAAAATTCTCCTTTTTATCCATTGACGGCATAAATGAAAGGAACGATGCAAATCCAGTTACGAATACTTACGTTTCATTTGTCCGGGTCCATGGCTAAATGGTTAGCGTGCTGGTCTTTGGTCACAAGGGTCCCGGGTTCGATTCCCGGCAGGGCCTAGAATTTTAACCATAATTGGTTAATTTCGCTGGCACGGGAGCTGGGTGTATGTGTCGTCTTCATCATCATTTCATCCTCATCACGACGCGCAGGTCGCCTACGGGAATCAAATCGAAAGACCTGTATCTGGCGAGCCGAACTTGTCGTTTGACACTCCCAGCACTAAAAGCCATACGCCAATTCATTGTTTTACCTTTCATTTCAGGGTTAAAACAACAAGCATTAAATAAATTTCGTATGAGTATTCGTAAAAAAAATTGCAACATCCAGTATGTGCACCACACTGGCATCAATAAACTTTATACCGAGCTCGATAGTTTCAGTCGCTTAAGTGCGGCCAGTATCCAGTATTCGGGAGATAGTAGGTTCGAACCCCACTATCGGCAGCCCTGAAAATGATTTTCCGTGGTTTCCCATTTTCGCACCAAGCAAATGCTGGGGCTGTACCTTAATTAAGGCCACGGCCGCTTCCTTCCCACTCCCAGCTATTTCCTGTCCCATCGTCGCCATTAGACGTATCTGTGTCGGTGCGACGTAAAGCAACTAGCAAAAAAAAACTTTATATTAATAGACATTAAATATTCCTTAAGATTATAATATTAATTTTCTCCCAAATGAAGTGAGTGAGTACTCTCTTACACTTAACCATGACACTAATAATAATATAATTCTTTCTTTCTTTCTTTTTCTACCGCTTATCCCACACCTGTGGGGTCGCGGGTGCGAACTGTGTCGCACAAGTGGATTTGGCCCTGTTTTACGGCCGGATGCCCTTCCTGACGCCAACCCTATATGAAGGGATGTAATCACTATTGCGTGTGTCTGTGGTGGTTGGTAGTGTAGTGTGTTGTGTGAATATGAAGAGGAAAGTGTTGGGACAAACACAAACACCCAGTCCCCGGGCTAGAAGAATTAATCAGAGACGATTAAAATCCCCGACCCGGCCGGGAATCGAACCCGGGACCCTCTGAACCGAAGGCCAGTACGCTGACCGTTCAGCCAACGAGTCGGACACTAATAATAATATAATAGAAACTAAAAATTACAACAAACTATGAATAAATTAAACACCGGTAACACAGTAAGCCTAGTACTAGCAGCGAATGTGGAGATAGTAATGCATGTAAATAATGAGTAAGTGTACAACATGGCGCTATAAATGAAGATAAATTTTAAAAACTAGCAACAGTAGTTGTAAAAAAGGAAACCTATAACTAGAAAATGCATGTATAATTTTTAGGGAAATATGCTCATTCTCGCATCACTCATCAAACAAGTCAGTTGGGAATCCCAAGCGATACGGCAACCAATCTTAAATATCCTACGAGAATGGAGATCTGATGTTGGCAGGGAGGTAAGTACACCGGTGAATTTGCGAACTTAACACTGTTGTGCTGAAGGATCAAACTTGTATAATTCAGTTTAAAGAGAAGAACGTTGATTGCAGTATCTCCGTTAATAATAATAATAATAATAATAATAATAATAATAATAATAATAATAATAATAATAATAATAATAATAATCTCACCGGATGAGTTTGCCGTGTGGTTAGGGTCGCGCAGCTGTGAGCTTGCATCCTGGAGATAGTGGGTTCAAACCCTACTGTCGGCAGCCCTGAAGATGGTTTTCCCATTTTCTCATCAGGCAAATGCTGGGGCTGCGCCTTAATATTAAAGGCCACGGCCGCTTCCTTCCCACTCCGAGGCCTTCACTATCCCATCGTCGCCAGAAGACCTATTTGTGTCGGTGCGACGTAAAACAAATAGTAAAATAATAATCTCATGGAAATAGGAAACATACTGATTTACGAACTCCTAACGATATGAACTCAAAATAGTTTAATGAATCAGAAAATACTTGAGGTGGACGTTGTTATTGACTCATCCTGGACATTGGAGGATTTTCTATCGGTTTTTGAAAAGCATTTAACTGGTTATTGACCGGAATTTCAATCCATTTAACTGATTTTAAATTTTATTATTTATTACAGTTCCCTTTAGAGCCTCCGTGGCTCAGGCGGCAATGGGCCGGCCTTGCACTGCTGGGTTCCGTGATTCAAATCCCGGTCACTCTTTGTAAGATTTCTCCAGGACAAATCAAAGCTGGGACGGGTTTTTCTCCGGGTACTTCGGTCATCCTTCATTCCAGCAACACTTTCAAATACAATTTCATTTCATCTGTCGGTCATTAATCACTGTCCCAGAGGAGTGCCACAGGCTTCGGCCACCGACACAGTTCCTATCTTCATCACTAGATGGGGCATTATTCATTCCATTCCTAACTCAGTTGAAACTGGAAACAGGCTGTGGATTTTCATTACAGTTTACTTTACATCATACCGGCACAGACAGGTCTTATGGCAGCAAAATTAAATGTCGTATGGGTTTTAGTGCCTGGATATCCCAGGTCGAGTTCGGCTCACCAGGTGCAGGTCTTTCTATTTGACACCTGTAGGCGACCTGCGCGTCGTGATGAGGATGAAATGATAAAGACAACACATACATCCAGCCCCCGTGCTATTGGAATTAACCAATTAAGGTTAAAATTCACAACCCGGCCAGGAATCGAACCCGGGACCCTCTGAACCGAAGGCCAGTACGCTGACCGTTCAGCCAACGAGTCGGACCTTATGGCGACGATGGAATAGGAAAGGCCTAGAAGCGGGAAGGTAGCGACCTTATTAAGGTATAGCTCGAACATTTGTCTGGTGTGAAAATCTGAAACCATAAAAACCATCTTCAGGGCTGCCGACAGTGGGGTTCGAACCCACTATCACCCGAATACAAGCTGAGAGCTACGTGACCAAAACCAAGCAGCCACTTGCTCGGTAAACTCAGCCACTGGTGCCGTATTGACAAATTCGTAGGTATTTCTTTTATTCAGTGCTCCTAGTTTCCATTAAATAAATCCTCATTATAACCGACATTAATGTGTCATTTGTCACTAGCGGGCTACCCCTTTCTCTTAATACGTTCAATTCATTTTGAATCATCCCTAAGTGCAGACATTTTAACTGTGATGGTCGAAGCCACAGGCGTTTTCCAGCTCGTGCGGTTCAGACCAAATCGAAGCCAAGTTACTGAAAGAGAACAATGTCATGGTCGTATTTGTAGGTGGACGAACCTGTTCGAGGCGGAGGACAGTGATATAGGTTACTGTGGCAGGCGGAAGAGACCCATCACAAACAAGGCTTTGAGGGGAGCAGACATTTCTTTGAATCGCCTCTACGGCCATTGGCGTGACCACCGGAAGTGACAGTGTCTTGCTCCAGCCAAGTATGCAGCAAGAAAGACACCTAACATAGAACAGTATTTTGTTCCCCTAAATTCAGAATTTCCACATTCATGAATTGGTGTATAAATTATGTTGCCAAATTAGAGATCAAATATTACTGAATAATAATAATAATAATAATAATAATAATAATAATAATAATAATAATAATAATAATAATAATAATAATTGTTACGGAGATTTCCGTGGTAGGTAGAGGTGAAAGAAGGTGCGGGTGTGAATAGGTCTCCAACTACGGAATTAAAGTTAAATGTAAAATTTAACAAGGTTATATTTTCTTTCCAAAATTCAGAAATAACAAGAATGGCAGGTACGGAGTAGCAAGACAACAAAGTACAATTACAGTATTTACAGGATTTGGGCTTCGAGCCCTGAAAACACAATTCTTGAGCAACTAGCCCAACTTTACGATATACAAATTTCAACAACGGGGCAGAAGACCCCAATCAAACCCTGGAGCACTTGCTCCAAATTACACCGTAAAGCCTCCTCGAGGCATACAAGACTCAGTTTCCGGAAAAGAGCCACTCGCTCTCAAATTTAAGCCTCTCCCAGGCCACACCAAACTCCACCTTCAAGCTGTCCTCAACGGACATAAACACAGGGGTAAAATACCCAATCTACTGAGGCCTATTAAGTGAGAAAAGGTTAATTATATGGCCTCTAAAATACCAACTTGAAAGGAGGCTCTCCGCACTCCTAATACACTTTATTTAAAACCTACTTGGCACTAGGCCGTTAATGCAAGGGCTAATCCCATACTACAGAGGTGACTTCAGAAAAGAACGATTTACATTATATTAACGAAGAATAGGTTGAGAAAAATAAGTTCACCTCAAAACAATATGATTGGGAGCTCGAGAGGGTTAAGCACTCTCTATCCCGATATGCAGTTTAAAAGATGGAATAGATACAAGTTTCTTTACATTTTAAGGAAGGTTACATAATGGAAAAAGCTTCGGACCCGCCCCGAGAGTTAAACTGCTGAGCTAGCAAAGAAAGAAGTTATTAATTGGCCATTACCTTGTTGTTGACCGCTGCCGAAGAAAGAGGCGCTTCCCGCCCCCTGCTATGTACTTTACACACTGAAAGATGGAACAGAAGTGGCGCAGAGACCCAAAAATCAGCAGTTTATATACTCTCGCGGAAGGTTCTAGGCGTTAGGGGAATGAGAACACCCGCCCACAATCACTTTATTGGAGAAAAAAGAGAAACCCCTACACAAGATGGAGAAGAAACACATTATTGGTGGAAAATTAAGTTAAGAAATTCGGGATTGGCTAGATTTAAAACAAGGGGAAAGAAAGGGTTAATATTGCCAACTTAACCAATGACTGAAAGAAATTTAGCAAAGAACAAACTTTTGAAATTACATTTTCTCCAAAAAAAAACAGTTCTTCAACTTCCCACCAGGGTGCACTATTGTTGATCTTCAGTAGTGTCCTCTAGAAGAGAAAGTTCACACTTCTTACTTCAAGCAAAACAAAAACACATCAAAAATGACACAGTTCTAAAACTCCAAAATTTCCAGGTAGTGACATCTTCTGAGAAAGTAGAAAATTAATACCGTCAATAAAGTTCAGACTTCCTCCAGCAGAGGAGTTTCAACTGGCGCACATTTTGAATTAGCGGCGTGGAGGTGTACCGCCCGGTACAATAATAATAATAATAATAATAATAATAACCTGGAGGGTAAACAGATGATGATGATGATAATAATAATAATAATAATAACAGAACCATGGTACTACAGGCCGGAAGGGCCTTGGCCTACCGAGTGACCGCTGCTCAGTCCGAAGACCTGCAGATTACGAGGCGTCGCGCGGTCAGCACGACGAATCCTCTCGGCCGTTATTCTTGGCTTTCTAGACCGGGACCGCTATTTCAATGTCAGATAGCTCCTCAATTGCAATCGCGTAGGTTGAGAGGACCTCGAACCAGCCCTCAGATCCAGGTAAAAATCCCTGACCTGGCCGGGAATAGAACCCGGGGTCTCTGGGTAAGAAGCAGGACGCTGCCCCTCCACCACGGGACCGGTAGTAATAATATCGGGACTACTGGGAACAAACTCAAAGTGAAACGCTTGGCTTTCGCAGATGACCTAGCTATCGTAACTAAGAACAAGGAGGAAACTAGGTATTCTATCCAGACATTACAGAGAATAGCATCATAGGCAGGCCTTTAAGATTCATTCGAGAAAACAAGTAAGTTATATGTAGAATTTTCAACAAAAGTGCAAAGAAGATAAAAGTGAAACGGCATATGGGACTTATTTTTAAATACCTTGGAGGAATAATAATAATATTCCTTCGGGATTAGACAGTTTGACAAATAGAGAAAGGATATCAGAACTTCAGACAGCATTTAGACTCACACGGGATCACTACAATAAACGAGTCATGTAATGTAATACTAAATTGAAACATTACAAAACAGGTATCCTACCGGAAGCTCTATATGCATCAGACACTTTAACTTTAGGAGGTTATTCTAAAATTACAGATTGTTCGAACCCCACTGCCGACAGCCCTGAAAATGGTTTTCTGTGGTTTCCCATTTTCACACCAGGCAAATGCTGGGGGCTGTACCTTAATTAAGGCCACGGCCGCTTCCTTCCCATTCCTAGGCCTTTCCTGTCCCATCATCGCCATAAGACCTATCTGTGTCGGTGCGACGTAAAGCAAGTAGCAAAAAAAAAAAAAAAAAAAACCAGATTCTGAAACACAAGAGCGTAACATGTTTAGGAATGTTTTCGGCCCCACACAAGAAGGTGGAATTTGGATCAAAAGGCGAACTGCAGACCTCTATAGTGACACAGATAGTTTCATTAATACTGTACGGAGGGGACGTTTGAAACTTTTTGGACACATTTTTGGGGTGGATAACAACAGACTTTAAAGAAGATTATTCAATGTAATAAATTCAGAGAACAGGAGAATAAAATAACTGAAGGAAACAAGAGAGGACTTTTTTTTTTTTTTTTACAATTTGCCTTACGTCACACCGACACAGGTCTTATGGCGACGCTGGGAGAGGAAAGAACTAGGAGTGGAAGGAAGCAGCCGTGGCCTTAATTAGGGTACAGCCGCAGCATTTGCCTGGTGTGAAAATGGGAAACCACGGAAAACCATCTTTAGAGCTGCCGACAGTGGGGTTCGAACCCGCTATCTCCCGAATACTGGATACTGGCCGCACTTAAGCGACTGCAGCTATCGAGCTCGGTCAAGAGAGGACCTGAATGAATTGAACATCGAGGAACAGACATAAGAAATCGCGTGAAATATTCAGGACCTCAGTAAATAAACACACATTTATGGTGAAAACTAGCAAGCCCGCCTGGTGGCCATTATCGTTAAGGCGCTCAAGTTTAAACGGTCTGACACCGGGGTTAGCCGGTTCGAGTCCCGTTCGTCGAAAAAAATTTCACCATCAGAATGTTGGCCGGCAGGTTAGGGGAGGTGGTGGTATACAATTTATAATCACTAGATTGCGTGCCAAAAGCCTGGATTAAATTCCAAACCTCTCCACAGTGCTCATATGGAGTGAGGGCATATGACGCTGTTGATGGTGATTCGTCCGTCGGATGTAGACGTTAAGCCTTGAGCAGACCCCCTTGGTGCTATTCGATAGGAGTAGGCTATGTGCTGATACCGGGTTTCACCCTCCCCCTACTATCATATATCACGTCATCCATTTCATCTCAATAACTCCTCTGATGAGGTTGACGTCAGGAAGGGCATCCGGTCATAAAAAACCCGCCATGACAGATTCATCTCACCTCATACCCGACTCCGAAGGGATACGGGACAAGGGTTGAAAACTAGCTGGTACAAAGTAGTCAGAAGAACGGAAGAGGCAACACAGTGAGTTCATGATGATATTTTGGAAGAATGGGAAGGTGATAGTCATCAAGCCAATGAACAAGTTCCAGCGCGCTTTGGCATAACGAAACAAGAAGGAGTGCTTGTTCATCAATTTTAGCTACTTGATATGTATCACTGTTCTTCTCTGTGATGCTCTTCTTTCTTTCTTAAATATTACTGAATAATTTTGGAACAGCTACTGATTCCTTAGAAATTAATAAATATCCTCAAAGTCCATGTCACATTAAGCACTTTGTCTTTAAATTGCATTTATTGTTTAACAAATCTTCTCCTCTGCAGTATACAGTCCATTTCGTTGCTCTAGAAAATGTAGGATTTACGATTTTATAACTAGGCCTATAACAAATGTGAACTGTACAAACCTTTTTTTAAAAAAAATTGAATATTCTGTTGTTGCTAATTTGATAATTTATTTACAAATTTACTAAGAATTTTACCTTTTTTCAAGCTGAAAACACTTGTCATCATTTGTGTTCGAATGATTTTGCAATTAAGTGACTGATTTATTCTTAGGCCCACACACACTTATTGTCAAACGTGCACAATTATAAATATTTAGAAATGTAACGTTCAAATCGTATAACGCAAGCGTTCACTTAAATGCTTATATTACACCTGTTTACTGTTTTCATATTAAAGCTTACAGGGTATAAAACAGAGCGTTTACGTGGCAGATTACTCTGTTTCAATATGGCGGACACTGATCATGAGCACTAAAATTTAGCACACAGATCGGTGCGAAATTTCTGTACTGTGTACTTCCTGTTCTGCGATTCAGCCGAGGAGTCTGGCCGAATAATAATAATAATAATAATAATAATAATAATAATAATAATAATAATAATAATAATAATAATAATACACTGAAACGAAAGCTAAAGTAAAGTTTGTGGGTGGATGTAGTGATGAGTTTGAAATAAATACAGGTGTACGTCAAGGTACATCTCTGATGCACAGAAACAGACTGCTATACTGGAAGAGCAAGCAGCAAAAATAAGACTTAAAATCTCATATGAAAAAACTATATTTTCCAACAAGTATCAAAAATGCTCGACCAGAACTTACCATTTATGTGAATAAAATTGTAAGAGTAAAGGAATGTAAGTACCTACGTGAAGAGATCACTGAAGGGCTCTTCCCTTTACTGTTTAATTGTCAAAGAGTGGAGAAAAGCAGATGCACCATGTCACTGACTAGGACCAAAAATTAAGGGTATTGGCATACACTGTCTAGCGTTTGCTGATGATGTGGAACTAATTGCCAAATATATCTATGATGCACAGAAACAAATTGCTATACTGGAAGATCAAGCAGCAAAAATAGGACCTAAGATCTCTTATGAAAAATCTAAATTTACAACAAAATGCTCCACCTGAACTTACCATTGATGTGAAAATGACAAATGAGAATAAATCAGCTTCAAATATTCAAAAAATGGAAATTGCTTTTCAACACACAAAGAATGTTTATAGCGAAAGTTGCTTGTCCTGGAAGAGTAAAATTCGTCATTCCTTAACAGTGATCAAACCTGAAGCACTTCATGCTTCAGAAACGCTCAGTTTACATCATAAAAACGTAAAGGAATAATTAGAGATTAAGGAAAGGAAAGACATGAGAAAAGTCTTAGGATCCAGAATTAAAAATTGATTACATTACCCCAAACCCAACTCGGAAATATATTTAAAAATATCTAAGCTTTCTGATACAAGGAGAATGCCACGAATTCAATTTTGAAGCCATTTGGGGAAAATTAATAACACGACTTACTCATCGAATACACAAATATCTTCAAATGGTATGAGCAAGTAAAGAAAGACCACACTGAATTACGATCACCAAATCTGTAGGATAGAAATGTAATCAGGAAAATTGTTCACACAAGGAGATTTGAGCAAGAAGGGAAGAAACCAACGCCGACGTACCTGGTCGAAGGAAGAGAAATTACAACAATCGATGAAAATGAAGAATTGTTTTTTTTTTTTTTTTTGCTATTTGCTTTACGTCGCACCGACACAGATAGGTCTTATGGCGACGATGGGACAGGAAAGGCCTGGGAAGTGGAAGGAAGCGTCCGTGGCCTTAATTAAGATACAGCCCCAGCATTTTCCTGGTATGAAAATGGGAAACCACGGAAAAACCATCTTCAGGGCTGCCGACAGTGGGGTTCGAACCCACTATCTCCCGAATACTGAATACGGAATTTTAGTAGAAGCGATTGGGGTAAATTTTCTTTCATTGGGAAGGGCGTGAAGGAGTGGAACAGTTTACCAGGGGTAGTGTTTGATCCTTTTCCGAAATCTGTACAGATATTCAAGAAGAGAATAAACAACAATAGAGATAATAAATTAAATGTTAGAGGGCATTCGACCAGTGAAGGATATTGTAAATAAAAATGTGTGTGATTAAATTAATTCCATCCGCTGGTCTAAGGAGTTTGGACAGCCGAAGTAGGGGACTGCCTGTAGGGGTGAAGTACAGTGTGGACTTCGAGGGCCCTGGGACTGCTACGGTAGCTGTGAAGGCCCTTCAGGAACTCTGAAAAGTGGTGGCAAAAGGGGCTCTGGTTAAGACGCAGCAGGTCGTTATGCTACTTAGGTTCCAAAATGGGTAAAATATAAATATGTAAATAAATTCAATGTTAATTTTAATCTTATACCAGTAGTATAGTATTATTAGAAGTAGTTTCACATACCGTACTGTATATTAGTTGACTATGTTTGTAAGATATTATAAGTAAAATTTTGTAAACAATATAAATTTATTAAGGATGATGTGTGTGTTTAATAGAAAAAATTATTAGCGTAAATCGTATAATATTGTATTCTAGGAAAATTTTCTTCGTCTCCTGTTAATTTAAAATTTAGTGCTTGACAATAATGAATTTTAGTGTACCATTTGCCACCGAGGTAGACACCTCATTTGCAAATAAAGAGATTTTGATTTTGATTTATACTGGCCGCACTTAAGCGACTGCAGCTATCGAGCTCGGTAAATGAAGAACTACTGGTCAAGGAGGAAAGCTAAACAAATACTGATTCCTCGTTATCCTAAGTGATCCATTCGCGCAGAAGAACAAGAAGAAGAATCGGCTCTGTCATTATTGCTCTTCATCATCGTCACGAACACCATCACTAAGAACCTACACCGGAGTTTGTCTTGGACTCTGACTTGGTGCAGACTGAACTGAAACGGGCTTCACTCAGTCTCATGAGACCAACTGAGGAGCTATTGATACGGGATAGCAAATACAGTAGAGACAATACGCGACACTCAGCGAGATATCGAGGGATAGCTATTGGAGCTCTCTCTAGCGAGTAGACCTGAAAATTACTGATTCTGTCATAAGAGCACGTGTATTTGTGTGTGAATTTTTTGGTGTTATTTATGCGTTTTCAGTGAGTTGACATAATTAAATAGTACTGTGTGTCATTCCTTGATATCTCCTCTCAACATGAGGGGAAAGGTATGTGCTGTGTTTGGTTGCAGTAACTATGAGGTAGAGAAGAATCCGCTGTCTTTCTTTCGCTACCCTCGTGACAAGAAAATGTAAGTAATATTGTGTTTGCATACATATTCTTCCAGTGACAGAGATCTTTGTAGTACTTCATAATCTTTGACCTGCTCGACCCATATTTTAACTGGCTTAAAATATAATACGCATATTATATTGTATAGTGCAGCAGTTAACCTTCAATACCGATGTGTTGTTGTAAGTGTGATGTGTGGATTTTGAAATGTCACAAAAGTGATTTGGATAAGGTGTACAAGAAAGAATTATAAGATCTGTTCAGATCATTTCCAGGCCGCGACTTCAAAAATCCTCGACTATACAGCCAACGTTATGTTACATTTTTACTCTAATTGTACGTAAATACTCTTCAGTGCATCACTATCGACAACATTTTCATAGTTTTCTTTCTTTTATCCTTCTTCTCAGATTAAAGCCGGGATTTTATAGATTTTCTTTCTGTTAGTAGGCTATATGTTAAGAGGAGAATTGTCCAGCTATTAAATGTTAATTCATTGCATCATATGTTTAAGGAATGTGCCGATATTTTTATTGACAAGTGTCTTAATGTGATGATACAATGTTTCTAAATGAGAAAAAAAGACAAATCCAACCGTAAGAGTTCAGGCAGGAATGCTAAAGCTAAAGAAGTAATCCATAAATGAAAGATCAAGCCATTTCACAGCAGTCCATTTCACATCTTGTTTATATGTCTAATTTCAGTCCTTGAATAATAATCTTTTAAATAATTCTTCATTCATTTATCCAGAATTGCTTTAGGAACTACGAAGTTAATATCTCAATAACACTTTCTTTCTAGACGTAATTTATTTATCCATTTCCGTATATATATTTCCATTCATATTTGAATTTAGCGCGATTTTTCAGGTCACGTCACTAGGAGTGCCACCGGCGAAATGTCTCCCATTTTAGCAAGGCTAAATCTGGAAGTGTCGCGTATTGTCTCTACTGTATTTGGGGATAGTTGAGGATGCCGTCGCCATCCTGCACTCCTACATCAGCAGACCATCTGGCTGGACACCAATCGTCTTGGCAAGCCAAGGATCTTAATTTTGCAATTATGTTATATCTTAACCGGCCCCGTGGTGTAGGGGTAGCGTGCCTGCGTCTTACCCGGAGGCCCCGAGTTCGATTCCCGGCCAGATCAGGGATTTTTACCTGGACCTAAGGGCTGGTTCGAGGTCCGCTCAGCCTACGTGATTAGAATTGAGGAGCTATCTGATGGTGAGATAGCGGCCCCAGTGTAGAAAGCCAAGAATAACGGCCGAGAGGAATCGTCGTGCTAACCATACGATAACTCGTAATCTGCAGGCCTTCAGGCTGAGCAGCGCTTGCTTGATAGGCTAAGATCCTTCATGGGCTGTAGTGCCATGGGGTTTGGTTTGCTTTGGTTTGGTTATATTTGGTTATTGCAACAAATCTCCTGTCTACATTGCATTATTCACCCAAAACGATGCATTAATTAATTTAATGTCATACGGGGATATTCTGTATGAAAGCTTGACATACCGGAACTCTGTTGATGGATGGATACAGCGACGGAAACAGGTCGTATAGCCTCACGCACCCTGAGCTGTGCCCAATATCAGCGAAGCGCGACGGACCTCCACCGCAAGATGAATTCAACAAGAACGTAATGGCGAGGTTTTCCTGTGGGCCTTTCTCTTTGAACCATCCTACAGAAAGTGTTTTCAATGGAATTTCGAAACATACATTTAATTCGTTATAATACCAATGACCATTGTAAAAACGCCAGTCCTTCGAGGACCTTGAGTACCCTAAAAGTGGTTCTAAGGTGGTTGTGGTCTTGAGTTCTGATCCCAAAACCATACTGACCAGCTGTATGCTTCTGTTGGTTAGCTGCTTGCCTACGCTGCACAAGGTTGCATGAATGAAACGGCGTCGATCGAAGTATTAAGATTTTAAGAGTGCTTAGATTTCAGAGATCCATGTCAGTAAACTTTTAAAAACGCACTTTTGCAGAGCAAAATTTTGGCGCAAGAGAAGAAAAATACTTAACTTCGAAATCAAAACTTAATATTTTTAAAATAATAATAATAATAATAATAATAATAATAATAATAATAATAATAATAATAATAATAATAATAATAATAAACGCAGCAGGAATCTTATCCAGAATGAGAATTTTGGGGATAGAAAGAAAGTAGGGAAGATCTAAAAGAGAATTTGTAGAGCCTAAAACTCCCTGGAGATAGATTCACATTCCACCTGAGGTTGAACGAGTTTAAAAAAAAGTAAAGTCATCTCCGAACAGGCCATGAAGGCCCTGGGAGGAGTCCCAGATAAAGGTTTTCACTATCCGTAACCTCAGTAATTGGTTGGATAGAGTGGTTAGCTCTACGTCCGACCGCCTTTACTCCCTTGTACTCATTTATGGTGCAGGCTGAGTGAACCTCAAAGCCATGTACACCTCCGGAAGTTGAAATCTCGTTTCGACTTAAACAACAAGTTCGGGAGCGCTCACGTCTTCCACAAAAATCACAACAGTTAGAGGAAGCTCTACAAGAAGAGAAATTCCACAACATCAGATTCGATTAGAATCGAACCCACATCCTTCTAGATGAACCGAACACGCCTTTACCGGCTGGGCCAGGCGCCCCTGAGATTGAACAAGTAGCTCTACGTAAAGCTCGAAGGGATGTTAGTCAGCATGAAAAAGAGAATAATATTTTATGGACATAACAAAAGAATGGGGATGGATAGGCTTGTGAACAAAATTCTCATCCTCCACCAAAAATGCAAGTCACATTCTTTGGCTCGTGCACCAGGAAGAGAAAAGGGATAATATTACAACGGAAGATGTCCAGTACAAAGTCAGTTTTAAGATGAAATTTGCGTAGGTAAAGGAGAAGGACTTAAGATATATGCAGAAGAAGTCAGAGGCTGGAAAGGATGAAACAAGAAAGCCAAGTAACACAGCTGACGATGTCGCCACATTGAGGAACTGGCACTCCATTATCTCCAGGCTATCTGGTTGGGCAGTAATCCTTTCGACAGGCCAGGACTTCCATGGTCTCTATGTGTCTCTAATTTTCTTGGTCAATATCAAATCAATGTTTTAAAGAGGCAATCCCAGAACTTCGATCTCAGCCCCATCGAACACATATGGGAACGTCTTAAACGACAACTTGGGGAGCGTCCACATCCTCCACAAAAATAACAACAGTTAGAGGAAGCTCTACAAGAAGAGTGGCAATAAATTCCACAGCATCAGATTCCAAGGCTGATTAGAAATATGCAAAGTACATTCTAGCAATATAAGGTAGCACTAATCAGTGATATATCAAACAAAATAGAGAAGACGAATCTTTGTCCCCAGTAATTTCCGAAAAACGGTCCGGCTCCATGCCTAAAAAGTTAGCGTGCTGGCTTTTGGCTACAAGGGGTCCCGGGTTCGATTCCCGACAGGGTCGGGAAATTTAACCTTAGTTGGCTAATTTCGCTGGCACGGGGGCTGGGTGTGTGTGTCGTCTTCGTCATTTCATCCCCATCACGACGCGCAGGTCGCCAACGGGAGTCAAATCAAAAGACCTGCATCCGGCGAGCCGAACTTGTCCTCGGACACTCCCGGCACTAAAAGCCATACGCCATTTCATTTCGTTTCCGAAAAACAATTTAATTTTACACACCGTCAAATTCATGTTTTCTTAAAAACTATCATCATTCTCACGCTAACTAATATCTCTTCCAACTTCCCGTAGAATTACTTACTTGACCTCATGAGGAACATGAATTCATTTCTTTCAGTCTGAACTTCAGCACTGTTGAGATCAGAGATGCTAGTAATACTGCATTATTCCCCGCGCAGACAGACCCTGTGATGATTGGTGTGAAGGTGTTGCTTGCAGGGCTATTTGCCGCCTGTGTTACGGACAAAGTGTAAGCAGAGTGTGGAACCGTTGAGGATCCTACCAGCCTTCGGGCTGAGGATTCAACATACAGTATGCATTGAAGAAGGAGAGATGCTGTTAAAACGCAAAAGCTGGAAAACTAACTCGCTCTCACGATGTTAGCTCCCGCAGGCCGGTAAGCAGATTCCACTTAAATAAAGGAGAGAATTTCTAGACATCTGGTTAATTGCTATGTTTGCTTTGAGGCGTAGTGACCTTCTGAACACTATTTGGTTTCTCTTATTTACTTTCAGTAATATACGCAAATCACAGTCTGCTTTCCTTTCTTTTTTTTTCTTTTTTTTTTTTTTCTGGATGTGGATTTACGAGCGGCTCCCTGGTTGAACGCTCGTAGTCTACAGTTTTATATATGATCTACTGAATTGAATTCGATGACAAGAGTCCACAGTTTCCAATAATCTACTGAATACAAAATGATTCCTAGTCCGTGGCTACATGCCATTTAAAATAAAATTTGATTTCTGGATCAAGTTTATCTACAATACCTGAATAAAAGCTACAATTTTCCTGAAAAACGAGAATATCTCTTTCTCCTGTATTATGTTCTACTTTCTGTTTCGCCTTACCTGCAGACGAGTTTTGGTGTGTCACACTTTCCTCCTGAATAATACAGGGCTGCCTGCAGAGGTGGTAAAGGCGTCAGGAAGTCGAAGAGTGGTGGTGGTGGTGATTATTGTTTTAAGAGGAAGTACAACTAGGCAACCATCCTCTATATAACACTAATCAGAGGTAAAATATGGAAGGGACCCGACACTTCGAAGAATGAAGATACCGGTCAAAGGAAGACAAGGGCCACGAAGGGCGTGAAAATGAAAGACTCCCTAGCCCTCGCAAACCTAATAGCGTCGGGGTCGGAAAAGAACAAGAGTTGACCAAGGGAGGTCGGATAGGATAGATGAAAATGAGGAGCCTGGCACAAGTAAGTGGAAGCAATGCCAGGACCCAGCTTAGGGCCTCGTGGTCGCCAATCCACGCTCCAAAGTTCAGAGCCCCTGAGGCTCCTTTTAGTCGCCTCTTACGACAGGCAGGGGATACCGTGTGTGTTATTCTACCGCCACCACCCACAGGGGGTCAGGAAGTCGAAGAATTTAAGAAACGAGATTTCCACTTGCGGAGGTTCACATGGCCCCGAAGTTCACCCAGCCTACACCAAAAATTTGTACCAGGTTAATTCCTGGGGGCAAAGGCCCACAAAGTGCCGAGGTTCCTGCTAGTAGAAGCCTTTAAGTACCATTCCTCCCAGGGCCTTCATGACCTGACAGGAGATGACTGCTTTTATATAATACTAGCTGAAAAACCCGTGCTTCGCTACGGAATTCTACATTTCACACAGAATTCTAGCTTGGGTAGTGTACACGTTGTGAGCAAGATTGTTTTAAATTGCAGAGCTCTTAATGTTACCCTAGAAACGCAAGACCACAAGAATGAATTATTGTGGCCGGCTCCATGGCTAAATGGTTAGCGCGCTGACCTTTGGTCACAGGGGTCCCAGGTTCGATTCCCGGGGTCGGGAATTTTAACCATAATTGGTTAATTCCCCTGGCACGCGGACTGGGTGTATGTGTCGTCATCATCATCATCATTTCATCCTCATCACGATGTGCATGTCGCCTACGGGTGTCAAATCAAAAGACCTCCACCTGGCGAGCTGAAGTCCTCGGACACATCCCGGCACTAAAAGCCATACGCCATTTCATTTCATTTTCATTAATTATTGTACCAGGAGGAAAGAATTCATGTGTGAATCGGTCAAATTCGTGGTCGTATGATACCGAACACACAAGGCACAGTCCCTCCGTTCCCAAGAAACTCCACATTATGCTAAGCACGCACGACTCTTGTCCACGATATAACAGTGACTTTTATGAGAAGCAAAGAACGACTAAATCGTGTCAGAATATAATAATAATAATAATAATAATAATAATAATAATAATAATAATAATAATAATAATAATAATAATAATAATAATAATAATAATTGTTACAGGGATACCCGTGGAATACAGAGGTGAAAGGAGGTGCGGGCTGGAATGGGTCTATCAACAAAGCCGAGAT
Source organism: Anabrus simplex (assembly GCF_040414725.1). Classification (NCBI taxonomy): domain Eukaryota; kingdom Metazoa; phylum Arthropoda; class Insecta; order Orthoptera; family Tettigoniidae; genus Anabrus; species Anabrus simplex. The sequence continues at coordinate 288,748,873 of NC_090270.1, read as the reverse complement.
ATGAATTAAAATTTCATTAAAGGTTATATTTTCGAAAATAGCAAAACAACAATTTTCACATAGAATTTGAAAATTTAACTAGTAACAACAAGTGAACAAGTAACCGACACTCAGGTACAAGACCAGGAAAAGCCAAGATTTAGAGACAATTTAACAAGCTGGGCTTCAAGCCCCAAGTTTTACATTTCCTGAGCTCTCAGTTCACAAACACATATTACCAAAGGGCAGAAATCCCCTAATTACATGGAGCACTTGCTCCCACCTAGCAATGTCAAGCCTCCTAGAGGCACATCTCCAATACATAAAAGAGCTGACGCGCTCTCAGTTTTCCAAGCCTATTAAAGGCATACCATACCTTACAATCACTTGCCATCAAGGCACAAATTACGCCACTGAAACGGGGGTATCTTGTACCCAATCTACTGGGCCTTAGCAGAAAAAGAATAGGTTAAGTAAATGGCCCAAAATACAAAATGAATGGAGGCGTATACTTGCACTCCTGACTGACCCTTCTTAAAACCTAAGATGCCCAAGGCCGATGGAACAGGGGCTATTCCCAAACTACGGAGGTGACTCGTATACAGAATAAATTTAACACATTAAGGAAGAGTAGAAAATCGGTTACGAAAACGTAGTCACTTCAAATCAAAAATGAAGGGGAGCTCGAGAGGGTAAAGCACTCTCTATCCCCGATTTAAAGTTAAAGATATATGAAAGTTTACAAAAGCGACGGCAAATTACATGGTTGAAGACAGGTTACATAGTAAAGGTTTCGGACCTTCCCCGCGGGTTAAACTGCTGAGCTAGCAAGAAATAAAGATGTTAAGCGACCATTACCTTATTGAAGAACTGCTGCCTGAATAAAGAAGCGCTTCCCGCCTCCTGCTACACGTCCATACACTAAATTCAATGTTGATGTGGCCAAGAGACAAGAAAATCAGCAGTTTTTATACCCTCGGGGAAGATTCGAGACCTTTCATAAATAATTAAGACACACCCACAGGCGTTTATTGGCTAAAGTACACAGTCACACACAAAATCGAAGAAGAAAGACAAGATTGGTCAAAAATTAATTACAGGAATAATTGATTGGCTAACTTCAAAACTGGCGGAAAGAAAAGATTAATATTGCCAACCCACAAATGAAAGAACGAAATTTAGTAATAAGAAAACTTATGAGTACAAAATATCTTCGCCCCAGGGTGCATGATCATAGGTTTTTTTTTTTTTTAGAGACATCTATAAGAGAATGTCCACACTTCTTGATCAAATGGAAAACAAAACAAGTTGAAATCCACACAGTATTGACAACTTCGAAATCACAAAATTTACGGTAGTGACATCTTCTGAGAAACGTATGAGTTGATCCAGTTTTTAAAGTTCAGAGTTTCTCCTGTAGAGGAGGACTTTAAGGCGGAAAATTCAAATATGCGGCGTATAGGTGTACCACCCAGTACATAATAATAATAATAATAATAATAATAATAATAATAATAATAATAATAATAATAATAATAATAATAATAATAATAATAATAATAATAATAATAACTGAAAAAATTATCAGCCTTATCTCCACTGCTGTAGACCATCTCTCACAGTCAGTATCATCAAATGATAGACGCCTACATCCCTCCCACTGGCCGTACAGCCAAGAAACCCTTTAAGTTTCCCTGTTAACTTTAACTTGGCTTCCTAGTCACATGTGAGGATTTACTAAACGTAAGCTTATTTGAAACTTCAAAGAATGGGGTGTGTCACTGTAATATGACACATTGGCTGTAAGAGGAAATGTCACTGACCTAGTTTGTGAATTACCTTCAGTGCTCTTGTACGTCGGTGCTGAATCGCACAGAAATAATAATTTTATGTTAAAAATATGTATAGGCCTATACATACTAAGACATTTTTGTTAAGCTTATGTTAAGACAGTTAAAAATTAGAAAAGGCAGTAAATAGATAAAAGAAAAAAAACCTACATATACATTTCCGTTTATTTAGGAACAACCTCCTGTATTTACAGGCTGCCACTAAAATCAAGGTAAAACATTGTTAAAAGAAGTAAAAAAAAAGAACACAACGGTTCCACCTGAACTGACACATGTTGTGTCTTGGAACAGTGTATAACATCGATACGGAAAATGCGGATGATTGCCTGCAAAAAGGTAAAACATATCAAATTGTATCTATTCAGTTCTATTAATGAAAGAAAACTCTAAATTATAAAATAGATATGGTAAACAGTATAATTAGTGCGGAATTTCAGTTCCGTAAAGGTGATAACTCAGGGTCTTGCTGGAGTCTCGGAGGACGAGTGTCGCAATTTCTGGGGTGAGCTTCATTTGGAAGTTGGAGGCGCTTCCACGTGACGACAAAGTGACGAGGTACGATACCACGACCTCCGAACATTATCCCCATTACTTCAATTTCCTGAAGGTGGTATTTAGTTTTGTAGTAAAGGATAGTGGGTTTGTATTTTTTTTTAATCCTTTCTAGATTGACTTCCTCTGGCTGACCGCTATGGCACTCGAACTTGACGATCTGAACAATTCGAGTAGATGACTAGGACCTGTCGCGAATGATGAAATTCATGCATGATTTATTTATTTATTTATTTATTTATTTATTTATTTATTTATTTATTTATTTATTTATTTATTTATTTATTTATTTATTTATTTATTTATTTATTTATTTATTTATTTATTTATTTATTTCGGAGACTTAAATTCTATGGGCATTTATTTAGAATGGATGAGAAGAGACTAACGAAAAGGATTTTCACAATACTAGACAGCAGACCTAAAGTGTCAGACAAATGGTTCAGGGAGGTGAGAAAGGATCTCAGACAGGTGGGACTAAATTCGGAAGACATCTCAAACCGAACAAAGTTTAAGTCAGTGATCGACAGATTTCAGGGATTCCATGACGAACCAAAACTTAACCGTGGGTGGACGGACGAAAGAAGACAGGCTGCCAGAGAGAGGATGCTGAAGTTCTGGGCTGTGAGGAAGGCTTCCAGAAACATGTAATTGTTATCTAACGTGGTCTCTAATGGCCGTAAACGAATATTTATTTATTTATTTATTTATTTATTTATTTATTTATTTATTTATTTATTTATTTATTTATTTATTTATTTATTTATTTATTTATTTATTTATTTATTTATTTATTTATTTATTTATTTATTTATTTATTTATTTGTATTTCCTACGGTACAATTATAGGCTGCCTAAATCTGACAAAGTATACCATAACACTTAAATATTTAATGCATGTCTAACCATGTTCTTCTCTCACAACCACAAATGTCCAGCAGTTGTAATCATTACTAATAAATCTATTTAGCTTATAACACAAAATAACGAAAATATTCCAACTAAGAGAAGGTTACGAAAATAATTAAAATATAAATTAGTTATAAAAATCCCATGCACCCTTCTTGGACGTATCATCGTAATTTATCACGAAATATTATCTACATAAATAAAATCGTAATGATCATGTGTCTGTACATCGATATTTTGGCGAAATGTTCCTACTGTTATCCGTTTCAGGTGTAATAATGACCATCTGCATATTTTTTTAGGTTTGGTGTCTGTTTATTTGTTTCTCTGAGTTCTTGTAACTTGAAAACTACTGGATATATTTCTACTAAACTTGATATTTAGAATCCACCTGTCCTTGGGTAGGTTTTAGGGTGAATATTATTTCTGAATACCTAAATTTACTGGGGGTTTATCTGAAACGAAACCACGATTTTGCTCTCCCGCAAAATATGCACATCCAAAATTAATGGAAATCTACCATCCTTGATGAAAATCAATTTCTATAACTTTTTTCTCATGTGCATCATTTCGATAGTAGGATTAATAAGGGAGATATCATGAACGGTTGGTTTTTCAGGCTAAGTCCAGCGGACATAGCCAGAAAGGTGTTGTACGTAGAGCGGATTCCTTATTTATCTATACACATAAAATCGTAACGATCGTGTGTCTGTACATTGACTATTTTGGCGAAATTTTCGTACAGCTATCAGTTTAAAGGGTAATAATGACCATCCGCATATTTTTTACCTTTAGTTTCCTGAAAGCCCTCATTTTTACCCCCCTCCCCCAAAATCAAGATTGCAGCACAATCTGCCAGACGAGCTAGAAAATTGAAATTTGTCAAAATTATACGTTTTAGCCTGTAACCGACGGAAAACTTCCAAGATCTTTAAATTTTTCACTTTTATCCTCGAAGAATATCGATATATCGAGGCAATTCTAATGACGGTGCGAATGGAATAATCTCCGTTCAAATTGGAGTGATCAACAACTTTGGTCCTATGATCTTTTATCGTATCTCTATCCCTTTAATGTTACATTTGTCTCTTTCTCAATTGTAAGTCAATTTTGCACTTTCTTCACACATAATTCATACTTTGAATCACTAATAGGAAAGATAGAATCAACACATTCTACACGATCATTGGCCCACACAGTAGCCATATGTGAGCCATATTTGTAACTGTCACATAATTGTTCGAAAAGTAATACACTGCGAGACAATCTTACCCAAAGTTCACCCTATTCACCGTTTCTAACTCAGTCTGGGCCATGAACAGATGAGATACGAGAAAATATCACAGGGCCAGCCATTCAGACCGCTAAATGCGGCGTCTAATGGTACAATCCGTTTGTCGACATGACGTATCGTTTAGCAGCAGTTAACCTGTAAGTGAAGGCCTGCAATATTTTAAACATGCATATACTTTTGTAGTCGATATAATATATGGATGTCGATTTGTAGCTGTCAAGAAAGGGTGTGTTTGCTATTGTAATCAGTACTCCACACATCGACTTTAACTTTGACTGGCAGTAGGCATGGAGTCCTTTCCCAACTCCTGTGCAAGTGGCATTAGTAAGGAGGGCCGACCATTGTAAAGAATAATTCCCTTCTCGATTTCACTTGCAGAAGGCAAAGAAGCGTGCAACTTTGTTCAAAACTCCCCTACCCCTTTACGTCGCACCAACGCAGATTGGTCTTATGGCGACGATGGGACAGAAAGGGGCTAGGAGTGGGAAAGAAGCGGCAGTGGCTTTAATTAATATGAGGTTCATTAACTATTTAATGAGCAAATGTACAGAATACAATATGATAAATAGAAGACGTATAGTAAAATAAGTTCCAGTATATAGTAATAAACTGCGTTTGATTCTTCATTACGCGCTTATAATGATCCAAAAGGGATCAGTTTTACAGTTAAAAGCACACCAAAACGGTAACGTATTTGAATAATTATAAAATTATTAATGAAATTTAAGAAGAGTCCGAAACCGGAATTTTACGTACATTAACAAACAACCTATAGACTACTAACTACGAAAGCATAGTAACAAACTAAATGTACCGATTTGAATGCTTATAAAATGAGCAATGAAATCTAAGAAGAATCCAAGCTCGGTATTATATGTACAGTAACAGACTTGACCTAATCGAGTTTAAAAATCTACTTCATATTGAAGTTTAAAAACATAATTTTCGAAACTTTTGCACTTGACAAACGGGAGCGTCTTTCTGACCCTGATTTGAGAACAATGATGTTGTTTTTCTGTGTAAAAGTAAGACCTTACATTGTTCTGTTAGTAACTTGACTCCTGGTTCAGAATATGAAGCGTCTGTTAAGGAGTGTCGGCTCATCTTCAGGGCAACGTCACGCGGAGTGATTCTATTGATGCGAGAGGATAAATACAGCACCGTCACTGTTTCAAAACTTTGCTGATTCGAAGTATCGATGTAGCTGACGTGTACGGAACGACTGTTCTTTCTGTTCACCCGACACGTCACAGGAAGCAATCTGACTGCTTCGAAACAGTGAAGCGTTGTTGTTCAAGGCATCGAGACAGTTGATTGTGCTGGCTCAGTGTTTCCAAGCATACACACACTAGCCAACTCATGGCACGGGATTTAACTTGGTCTATATGAAAAAAGAAATTTATTCATTTCATACCTGTGGGTGAGCTCATGTTCATTTAGCCAGATCGAGAGTTTAACACAATTTTCATCACTAATTTTCAGTTTCCATCTAGTTACCCAGTCGTAGCACAAGTTCAAAGTATTTTGTCCGATCACACTAAAAGGAAATTAGCTATAATCCTGATAATCATTTAGTCGATGAAATATTAGTGTTCATTCCAGAAATTGACTGTGTAAAGGGTGGGATTGCTGGTATTCGGGATAATATTAATAGAAAAAGCTCACAATGTGCGTAAAGAACAGAGAACGTATTCACCACTTATTTACTATTATTCACACACTGCTTCGTCCGACTCGTTGTCTGAATGGTCAGGGTACTGGTCTTCGGTTCAGATGGTCCCGGATTCGATTCCCGGCCGGGTCGAAGATTTTAACCTTCATTGGTTAATTCCAATGGCTCGGGAGCTGGGTGTTTGTGCTGTCCCCAAGATCCCTGTAACTCACACACCACACATAACACTATCCTCCACCACAATAACACGCTGTTACCTCCACATGGCAGATGCCGCCCATCCTCATCGGAGGGTCTGCCTTACAAGGGCTAGAAATAGCCACACGAAAAAAAAATACTCCGCATAATAGAGCTGAGATTTCTTCCCACACAGGTCACAAATACAGTCTCTGGCTTGGGTCGTGAAATTCCTTGCACACAGTCGAAAACGGAAGCCTTGTACAGTGAATCGAGTTACCGTGTGACGTAGGTCGTAGTCTGCCCCTTTCCAGTCTTTAGTCGCCATGGCTTCTGTCACATAAAAGTCGGACCATCTTTTCATCCCTTCTTTTCATGCACTTCTGTTACCAAGTTCTGGTAGACGGGAGTGGATTCAAGATATTGAAATGCTATAACTTGCAGAGTCGCTTAGCTTCCGACACGTTGAGGAACCCCTGCAGGACAAAATTCCGATACTTCCGAGTCACTTGAAATCCATAGCAATTGAAGATGCCGGCGTAAAATAAGACGAATTGTGAAAATCCTTTCAAAATGAGGGATGTTTTTGGCCAAATATGGAGAAGTGTGATGAATGTCACCTGCTCATTGATTGATTGATTGATTGATTGATTGATTGATTGATTGATTGATTGATTGATTGATTGATTGATTGATTGATTGATTGATTGATTGATTTAATCCGTTTGCCTACCAGGGTTTGTTTTCCCCCGGACTCAGCGGGGGTTCCCACCTCTACCACCTCAAGGTCTGTGTCCAGGAGCGTAAGCAATTTGGTAGGGGATACAACCGGGAAGGAGGACCAGTACCTCACACAGTTGTCCTCAGGTGTTATTTTGAACAGGGGCCTTGTGTGGAATGGGAAGAATGGAAGGAAGAGGGAAGGAAGTAGAGTGGCCTTTATTTATGTATCTTCCCTGCTTTTTCCTGGAGGAGAAGTACGAAAGCACGGAAAACCACTTCGAGGATGACTGAGGTGGGGAATCAAACCCCTTCCACTCAGTTGATCCTCTGAGGCTAAGTGGTCCTCCTACCACTTTTCAAATTACGTGGCAGAGCCGGGAAGCGAACCCGGACCTCCGGGGGTGGCAGCTAATCACACTAACCACTACACCACAGAGGCGGACATTTATTTATTTATTTATTTATTTATTTATTTATTTATTTATTTATTTATTTATTTATTTATTTATTTATTTATTTATTTATTTATTTATTTATTTATTTATTTTGTACCGGGAGGTACACCCCTATGCCGCACCTTTAAATCTTGCGCCAATAAAACCTCCTCTATAGGAGAAACAGTGAACTTAAAACTAAACCTCCTTAAACTTTTGCTCAGAAGATGTCACTACCTTAATTTTGTGATTATGAAGTTGCCAGTACTGTGCGAAATTAAACGTGCTTTGTTTTCCGTTCTTCAAGAAGTGTGGACATTCTCTCATAGATGTCTCTACTAAAAAGTATGATCATGCACCCTGGTGCGAAGTGAAGAAACGTTTTGAAGAAATTTTGTACTCATAAGTTGTTTTTTTTTTACTAAATTTCGTTCATTCATTTGTAGGTTGGCAATATTGATCTTTACTTTCCGCCAGTTTTGAATTTAGCTAATCCAGAATTTATGTAATTAATTTCCGACCAATCATGTATTTCTTCTTTGATTTTGGGTGTAACTTTTGAAGTTAACCAATAAACACCGTGGGTGTGTCTTGATCGTTCATGAAAGGCCTCGAACTTTCCACGAGGATTTATAAACTGCTGATTTTCACGTCTCTTGACCATTTGATCAACATCTATCTAGGCCCTAAGTGTGTGTATGTGAAGCAGGAGGCGGGTGGTTCCTCTTTCGTCAGGCAGCAGGTCTTCAGCAAGGTAATGGCCATTTAACGTCTTTATTTCTTGCTAGCTCAGCAGTTTAACCCGCAGGAAAGGTCCGAAACCTTAATATGTAACCACCATCTATAAAATGTAAGTTCTGCCGGCTAATGTGAAAATCTCATAAAATCTGTAACTGTAATTCGGGGATAGAGAATGATTTACCCTCTTGAGCTCCCCTTCATTTTGGTTTGAGGTGACTACGTTTTGGTAACTGATTTTCTTCTCTTCCTTAATGTTTTAAAATTTCTTTCTTATACGGGTCACCTCCATAGTTTGGGAATAGCCCCTGTTTCTTCGGCCTGGTGGCCTTTAGGTTTTAGGAAGCTACATAGAGGAGTGCAAGTATTCGCTTCCTTCCTTTTGTTCGGGCCATTTATTTAACGGTTATTTCTTTTACACGAAGGCCCTGTAGGTTGGGTACGAGATACCCCTGTTTCATTTTCCGTAAGTTGTGCCTTGTGGGCAAGGAATTGTAAGTTCTGATATCGCCTGGAATATGCTTGAAAAACCTGAGAGCGTGTCAGCTCTTTTCAAGTGTTGGAAAGGTGCCTTTATTGCTATTGTAAATTAGAGAGCAAATGCTCCAGGTATTAGGGGATTTCTGCCCTTTATGTAAAATTTTAAGCTTTTAAGTTGAGCTAGGAGCTCCAAATTGTAAAACTAGGGGCTTGTAACCCAAGAGAGTTAAAATTATTGGATCCTGTTAAATTTTGTTGTTATTGATTGTTAAAACTCAGAAAATATAACCTTGTTAAAGTCTTAAATTAACTTTGATTTGGTAGTTAGACCCATCCACCCCTGTAACCGTACAACAGGGTTACAGATTCCATTCAGTATTTATTATTATTATTATTATTATTATTATTATTATTATTATTATTATTATTATTATTATTATTATTATTATTATTATTATTGTACCGGGCGGTACACCTCCGCGCCGCTAGTTCAAATATTGCGCCCGTTGGAACTCCTCTTCAGGAGAAAGCCTGAACTTTAACAAACTGTATTAAACTCAACAGTTTCTCCGAAGTGTTTTGTTTGTATTTGATCAAGAAGTGTGGTCGTTCTCTACCAGATGCCTCTACTAAAAACTATGATTACGCACTCTGGTGCGAAGGAATGAACCTTCTTGAAGAAATTTTAGTATTCATAAGTTTTGTTTTTACTATATTTTGTTCTGTTATCTTTGGGTTGGCAACATTAATCCTTTCTATCCGCCTGTTTTGAATTTAGCCAATCCCAAATTTCTGTAATTTATTTCCAACCAATCATGTACGTCTTCTTCGACATAGATATGTTGCTCTAAGCTATCCAATAAAAGCGAAAGGGTGTGTCTACTCATTCCTGAAAGGTCTCGAATGTTCCACGAGGGTATATAAACTGCTGATTTTCTTGTCTCGGTGCCACTTCAGTAACATCTAACTTAGTGTGTGTGGAAATGTAGCAGGGAGCGGGAAGCGCCTCTTTCTTCAAGCAGCAGTTCTTCCACAAGGTAATGGCCTGTTAACATCTTCATTTCTTGCTAGCTCAGCAGTTTAACTCTCGGGGAGGGTTCGAAACTTTTAGTATGTAACCTACCTTTTTAAAATGTAAATTTTTTTCTGTCTGTGTAAAATCTATAAATTTCTTTTACTGTAAAGCGGGGATAGTGAGTGCTTTACCCTCTCGAACTCCCCTTCATTTGGAAATTGAGGAGACTACGTTTTCATAACCGTTTCTTCTCTTCCTTAAAATATTAAAGTTTCTCATACGGGTCACCTCCTTAGCTTGGGATTGGCCCCTGTGTTTCGGCCTGGAGCCACTTACGTTTTAAAAGTGTATTTAGGAGTGCAAGTTCATGCCTCAAATCCCTTCTGTACTTTGGGCCAGTAACTTAACCTGATGTTTTGTTTTCTTCATGCGAAGGCCCCGTAGGTTGGGTATTAATTACCCCTGTTTCCTTGTGTGCCTTAAGGGCAGATAGAAGTGAAGTTTGTTGTAGCCTTTGATAGGCCTGTAAAATTGAGAGCGGGTCTGCTCTTTTCCTTAACATTGTAATTAGGAGCAAGTGCTCCTTGTACTTAGGGGTTTTCTGCCCTTTAGCAATTGTGGTTGTGAGCTGAGAGCTCAGAAATTAAACTTGGGGCTCGAAGCCCAAATCTTGTAACGAACTGTAATTTGTTAATTTGTTGATCTGCTACTTGGTACCTGTTATACTCTGTTATTTGTTGATATTGAAAAGAAAATATAACCTTTGTTAAAGTTTTAAATTAACTTTAATTTTGTAGTTGAGATCTATTCCAGCCCGCACCTTCTTTCACCTCTAAATACCACGGATATCTCCGTAACAATTATTATTATTATTATTATTATTATTATTAACCCGATTCATTAGATTTTATATTCTGTTTCTCATCATTTAGACTGTAATAATTAGGTATCACGCATATTATTGTTTTTTTTTGCTAGGGGCTTCACGTCGCACCGACACAGATAGGTCTTATGGCGACGATGGGATAGGAAAGACCTAGGAGTTGGAAGGAATCGGCCGTGGCCTTAATTAAGGTACAGCCCCAGCATTTGCCTGGTGTGAAAATGGGAAACCACGGAAAACCATCTTCAGGGCTGCCGATAGTGGGATTCGAACCTACTATCTCCCGGATGCAAGCTCACAGCCGCACGCCTCTACGCGCACGGCTAACTCGCCCGGTATTATTGTATTTAATCATAGGTTAAGTGAATATGTTTTTAATTATGCTGTATATTACTAAGTGAGATTTGTTGGTTTGATATAGTCATTCTGTGGCTTGTAACTGTAGCTAGATAGTATTTTGCAATCGAGGCTATGTTTAACTGAGAATGTTATGTGCAAGTAGGTTTTCCGATGACTCATGCAGCATAGTCAACTGTAATCCGCTTGGGTACGCTTATACGACACATGACTGATGACATCAGTGCGTGGGCACGTGCTTGCGACCAAGTGTCAGTATTCGCCAGCTACTGTATGTTGAGGTGGAAGGGATGAACAGAGAGTAGGAAGATGAGTCGTCATCGCGAGGTTATAAAAGTCGATGCAACGGTGGTGAAAGGTATCAGATCATATGTATCAGTCAGATGTATCAAATGGAAGAAGTGGTCTTAGAGTGAAGGTCAGAGCTAAGAGTTGTGTTTGAAGAAGTCTTGTAATAATCGAGGTCTACAAGTGGTGGTTGTATCCGAGCAGAGACGGGTACTATGCTGATAAAGAAACATCATCTTCTTGTGAGGATGGACTTCACAAGATGTTTCAATAACATTTTCCAATTTCTTATAATATATTGAGTGGATGTAATTACATTGGAGCTCCCTACACGCGTACATGGTATGTAGGCCAACTCCTTGTTATATAAGAAGATAACAGCAGACGGCTCCCGACTTCAGCTCATGGGTTTTCCCAAGAATTTCAAGTTCAACAGCGGTGTATGCAGACATCAGATAATTAAAGCATCAGACATGTTATGCATTCATAACATGAAGAAGAATGTAATCAGCGGCAATATCACATCTCACTTCAAGTTCATGCTGGGACCTTTCCCACCGTCCCCCATGACTCATGGGACCATGTGACAACAAACCAACCCTTTCGGGTCACGAACACATGGGACCATGCTCCACGGAAGTCGATAGTCAAGGGATCTTTTTGGTCTGTGCCGATTTCTCCTCATTGGGATTGTATACTTAATCCACTCACATGAAGAGTTATCGACCATTCCACTCAGCTAGATCAAAGCTACTCTCCCGTTCCTGAGGTCTGAACACGGACTCCTCAGGGCCGAAGAACGTTCGCGGCATAAAGAGGCTATCAAACATAAGCTATCTTAAAGGCCTACAATGAACGGAAGAGGATTCTGGATGCATGTTTTTCGGTATAGATAGGCATGAAATCGTTTGGAACAATTTACTACTTACTCGGTGAAATATACAAAATTTACATACACTCTTGACACTTCTTACACAATTGATATTAGCAAATCACTTATTTTAGCAGCGGAAAAATCCGGGCTGCCATTGACATCGGCTGTTACCTCCACATTCCACAGACAAAATCTATGTGAAAGGCAACGTTAGCTGTTATTTTCTCTACTCCAATAAATTTTCCTTTTTGACACAGACGTTGATATCCATATCCCTCTCTACCAAAACAGAGAATAACCGAGAGGTTGTTAATATGATTTCACTTTTTCACATACTATCACTTTGAATTGCCTGTGTCATATATTGCTTACATAATTATTACATTAGTTTGGATGTATGCTACACAAATTGTTTTGTGTATTATCGCAATTGTTTTGTGCGCGTCATCACCCGGTTTAGCATAAACCACTGAGTACCCTATCATATTCACAAAAACAAACAAAACAAGCCATGTTCCCCCAATGCGAGTATTCCATGGGACTGAATCCCGTATTACACATTAGACTCTATTTACACAAAAGAAAAATGTCCGCCTTTGAATGGTCGGCTAACGCTAGGAATCAATGAAGTAAAGATTAAAAACATAATTAATCCGAACATTCTGACCATATCAGAAATCCGTCACTAAAACACGGAGAAGGAAAGAAAAAGGACTCAAGTCTTCCATATAAAATAAACACAGACTTGAACAACGAACTATCATTTGCAATCACTACCAGTGGACTTTCACGAAGTCTAGATTCAAATCGACATCGATTAAAAGTAACCAACAAAAACACATCCTGAAAAAGAAAATATATCAAACACATGTATCAATAAAGACGATGGCTGTAATTTAACCGTTGTAACCCGCTGTCTTAGCGAGCTGTTGATCACTGCTGTGCCCACATGAGGTTCGAACCTGAGACTCTGGTCGTCTCCATCCAGGGTACTGTAATCAAGCCCTAATTAATCTAATCGTGTATCGAACTGTCATAACAAAAATAAACATCTATATTGCTCTGTAGGTCATGGTCTACGGGGTGGCAATTAAAGCACTTGCTGTCTTTATTCTCAAAAGAAACCAGAATGTTGGTCCGACCAACCTTTCTGCTTGTATATCTTCCTCCCTGTTCCAGATTCTCCCCTCTCAGCCATAAATTCACAGCTGACACTTGTCCCACAGTCCGGAGACAAAAAAAACACCATTCAGCCTGCTTCCCGCTAGGCCTTTTTCTCTCTGTGTCCATCAAATTAATTCATTAGAAAACTGGCACATTTTATTCAATGCTCGGACCAGCCCACATACATTCAGTACACGAGAATCATTTCTCAAATTCGACCGTTAATTCACATTTCATTCTCTCATATCTCTGGAGGTCTGGAGTTCGACTCGTGTCTTCTCTCCTTCCAAAAGTCCACCATCCGTTAGCCCCTGACCACAGCAATACTCCTATTTCTCCGCCTCTGAGGCGAGAGTGTGTACCTATCAGATACTACCCTATCTATCGGTATAAATCATCAATCAAAATACCTTAAGTAAAATAATAACAATAATAATAATAATAATAATAAGAAGAAGAAGAAGAAGAAGAAGAAGAAGAAGAATCTTCTAACCTTTTGCTTGAAATGTATAGTATCAAAACACTGCTCAAGTTACATTAAGAAAATAATAATAATAATAATAATAATAATAATAATGTTATTCAAATTAATTTCAATTATTAAATCCTTCCAAACCACTAACAGACCTTCTACATCTAACCTCAATAGTGTAGTGGAGGACAGGGGTTCAAACCTCGGCACGTCATTCCTTGAACATCACCAGTTACAGCCAAAACTTATATTACCATGCAACAACATCCTATTTCTGACTTTACGAACATAGTGCTGATTCTAGCCCAAGTTTTTCCTTTCATACGGGCACTTGTTGATGACTCTGTCACCTCGCTAATCCCTACGTAACTTAGGCACTTGCTCAGATGAGATCTACATTATTAATCTACATATCATTCTACTCCTTTTCCCCCCTCAATTCCTTCTCAGCACTAAATAAACAAATTATAATAACATGCAAATATATCCACTAAAAGGGGTCCCCTATTCTATACACTAACACAGGATCACTCCCTTCCCATATCTAATTAATTAATTAAAACAAAAATGAATAAAAGGATTCCCGACCATTCTTGGGCGGATTAAACCTATTTATATATGTTATTTTAACCCTATACTTCACGACTATTATTTACAAAGGGAAATACTAGCATTGGAAAGAAACATAACTTTGTACTCAACAGTTGACGTCTTCGGCCTTGTCCGGAGGATCCGGAGGCCTGCCCATGTTGGATTACTCCATGGCGCTGGATCCTGTAGTCCTGGAGTTCAGAAGTTCCATATCTTGTCTCGCGTAATCCATTTTTGTAACACACGGATCACTGAAATTAGATTGTAATTCACACAATTTATCAATTTCTTGCACACGTGTTACCGTTCACTCCTATTACTTCTTTGTCTACCCACTGCCAGTTACAAGGAGATGAATATATCGGCTACTTTCAGCTAGTCTATTACACTGTTAAACCGGGCGTTCCCAGCATTCGTATGATGCAGAATTTTCTATCCCTATCTTCTGTATGGTTTAATAGTTCAGGAACACTCCTCACTAGATTGTTAATCAGTTAATAATCTGACCTACGCCCTGTTCAGAAACAGCGTGATTTTATACAGTTCTTTGTTCTGCTCGAGAAATTCTACGTACTATCAAGTAGTTGTTATGCAAAATCCTACTTCATCTTTCACGAAGTCTTAGTCTACTTTGCAACTGATATCTTAAGTATATCTCATTACCGTAATCGTCTGTTGCCTATCACAAATTATAATCAAAAAAACTGAAAGATTTTCCCTGCCGCTTTGTTCACATAGTATACCAAGGAGCGGTAATCCGATAGCGAAGCGACCGTCGTTTCCCGTCGAAAGCTCCTCAACGACTGCTCAAGCTCCCTGGAACTGCAAAAAACTTATACTACCCCCGGTGGTAGGGGCGGTTTAGTGACTTCATCCCCACTCTTATTTCGACTGCTCCTGGATAAACCAGCCTGTCGAAATTAGCAATACGCTAGACTGTGTGACTTGGTTATGCACAAGTACGCTATGCCATGCGGAATTGGATATGTTCGGCGGATCTGCCGTAATTAATTTATCATCTTGGAGGGGAAGTAGGGAATCCCCGAAGGCATCTGGTTTTTCACTAGGCGTCCGTACGCGACCGGAGTTATATAAGTTGTTTACCAACGCCTTTCGCTTGGAGAGTATTTTCTACCAGAACTCTTGACTTTATAATTCCACCAAAATTCAGCACACTACTCTAACGGGTGGAGTATTGTTAATTAAGCCTTATTTATGCCGAAAATGCATTAAATTTTGCCCGATCGCTTTGGCATCGCTGTACGCTGGCATATGTTTTCCAATATGGAGTCGCTAAATAGTGTTCTTCTCCTGCTTCTTCTATGACGTGTGCCTAGTTCGGGGATTCTTTAAGCCACCCAGTGGGCGGGTGAAGGCGCCTCTCTGGCGGGCTTCGTATTGCGCAACCTGACGATACCCCCAGCATCCACACAAAGAAAGCTTGCTGCCAGCTTCCTTACCAAGCATATCACTTGAAATAAATACTAATTGTGCCGGTACGGTCACAATGCCAATAGCTTTTTTTGTTTAGATTAAATTTTCTTTTTAATATTACCGCAAATCTCACTATATATATTTTTTTTGTTAAATTAAAAGACGTCAATGCTTGTTCACTGTGACGTAAATTATAGTCATAAACTCAGTTTTATTTTAATTATAATAAGTGATTCCAGTTCCATGTACAATCCTCAATTGTGGAAATGCAACAGTAATTTAATATTGTCCTGATCCATATCCCTGTATATTGCCAGATATGTGAGTTTATCACCTCACGCCTTGGGATAATTGATATAAGAGGTATGCTCTACCAAATGTTGTTGTTTTTATTTAAAAAGCAACTGGCGCTCAAACAAATGTTATGTATATTGTGTGAAGGAGATGAAGGTATAAGAGTAGTGGTTGGAGTAGCCACACCCCGGCACCTTCTTTCAGCTCTGCTGATCCACCAACCACGGTAACATATTTATTTATTTATTTATTTATTTATTTATTTATTTATTTATTTATTTATTTATTTATTTATTTATTTATTTATTTATTTATTTATTTCATGTCGCTCCACAGACCCACAGACAGGTTTTATGGCGACGATGGGATAGTACAGTAAGGTACTGGGAAGGAAGTGACCACGATCTTAATTAAGGAACAGCCCCAGCATTTGCCTGGTGTGGGAAACCACGAAAAATGATCTTCAGGTTTGCCAACAGTGGGGTGCAAATCCACTAGCCAACTCGCTCGGTCCAGCTCGTTGTAATCCTCCTGTTTTATCCCAAGTACTTGTATTCGGGACTAAATGTCAATTAATCCCAGTTTTACTGTCGGATGCCCTTCCTGACGCAACCTTGTATGCAGGGATATATTCATTATTGTGGGTACCGGGCGAGTCGGCCGTGCGGTTAGGGCCGCGCAGCTGTGGGCTTGCATCCGGGAGATAGTTGGTTCGAAGCTCACTGTCGGCAGTCCTGTAGATTGTTTTCCGTGGTTTCCCATGCTCACACCTGGCAAATCCTTAATTAAGGCCACAACCGTTTCTTTCCCACTCCTAGCCCTTTCCTATCCCATCGCCGCCAAAAGACCTTTCTTTGTCCGTTCGACGTAATTGTAAAGAAAACCATTGTGACTTCCTGTGCTTGTTGGTAGTGTGATGTGTGTTGTACATAAATGAAGAGTATTAAGACGAACACAAACACCCAGTTCCCGAACTACGGGAATTAACCAAAGTCGTTAAAATCCTCCGCCAGCCCGGGAATCGAATCCGGGATCCCCTATATCGAAAGCCACTACTCCCGATTCAGCTAAGGAGGTGGATTTAATCCTCCTGCTTTGACACATCTTACTTTATCCCCCGTGGCTCTCCGACTTATGGTTTGAAATGTGAACTTACAACAAAATGCGCACGCTATTAATAACCACTGGGTGTGTGTATAACAAGCATTTATTGGGCATGATCCGTTTCCCCCTACTAGGTATATGTTATAGGCGTATATTAAGGTATTCATTTTGAAATAATGTATGCTTACACTCTTTTTTTTTCTCTTTTTGTTACAGGTGAGATCCAAGCTGACCTTTAACTGATGATGAATTCTGTAAGTGTTTCTTGTTGTATTTACCGAGATATGCCAGTGAATGTAATTACATTTCCATTTAACGGCCTGGGAACATGTTAGTTCATAAACGTACGTACACAACGCATGCGGGAGTACTGCCTGATTATCTCTATCATTGCCGTAAATGTGTCGGTCTATCTCAGTCAGGTCAGACTGCAATTCAGAATACTTTTCTAGAACTTGAAGTAAATATTACTTGCAGTATTTCCTTATATTTATAAAAGTATTTATTTAGGATTTTTCGAAAAGCTTAAGAAAAATAATGAAGAAAATATTCACGTTGTAAGTGAGATGATTTAGTTATACCGCATTTCACAAACCAGTGCGGTCTCGCTTGTGAACTGTGTCGCACATGTGGATTTGACCCTGTTTTACGGCCAGAAACACTTCCTGACGCCAACCCTATACGGAGGGATGTAATCACTATTGCGTGTTTCTGTGGTGGTTGGTAGTGTGGTATGTTGTCTGAATATAAAGAGGAGAGTGTTGGGACAAATACATAGTCCCCGAGCCAGAAGAATTAATCATACGCGATTAAAATCCTCGAGGAAGCCAGGAATCGAACAACCGAGCTCGATAGCTGCAGTCGCTTAATTGCGGCCAGTATCCAGTATTCGGGAGATCGTGGGTTCGAACCCCACTGTCGGCAGCCCTGAAGATGGTTTTCCGTGGTTTCCTATTTTCACACCAGGCAAATGCTGGGGCTGTACCTTAATTAAGGCCACGGCCGCTTCCTTCCCACTCCTAGCCCTTCCCTGTCCCATCGTCGCCATAAGACCTATCTGTGTCGGTGCGACGTAAAGCAAATAACAAAAAAAAAAGGAATCGAACACGCGACACTCTGAACCGAAGGCCTCAATGCTGACCATTCGGCAAAGGAGTATCGTCTAGGTTTGTGATATTTCTGTCATTGAATCGATATTAATATTTGTTCTCTTGGTACTTGTTCAGCGTCGCACTAACACATCGAAGGTTTTCGGGGACGGAGTAGTGGGAAAGGACTCGGAGTGGGACGCCAGTGGCCGTGGCCTTAATTAAGGTACAGTCCCAGCCTGGTGTAAAAATTGGCACCCACCAAAAATCGTCTTCAGGGCTGCGGGCGGTGGGATTCGAGACCATTAACTTCCGAATGTAAGCTATTAATGAAGCAAGTACCAACATGTGAGTGCTTTATGCACGTTTATGCACGCGTTGCGTATAAGACAAATACTGTAGTGCAGTTTTTCAGAGGAAAATTCTCTCATTTTGTTCAGATATTAGTAATATAGTGAGGTTTCTAATGGAAACTGGTTGCTATGGACTTTTTTGATTCCATTAATATTCAACATGTTATTCAAACTTAAGCTGGTAACAAGAGAAAAGTATGATAAAAAGATATCCACAGCCTGTTTCCAGTCATTTGACTGGGTGAGCAATGGAATGAATGAAGCCCCCATCTAGCAGCTGCCGAAGCCTGTCACTCTCCTCTGGGGCAATGATTAATGACTGACAGATGAAATGAAATGATATTGGATAGTGTTTCTGGAATTAAAGATGACAAGGAAAACTGGAGTAGCCTACCCGGAGGAAAACCTATCCCGCCTCCGCTTCTTCCAGTACAAAACTCACATGTTGTGACCGGGATTTAAACCACAGAACCCAGCGGTGAGAGGCCGGCGCGGTACCTCCTGATCCACGGAGGCAAACAAAAAAGTATGATACTCTCTTGAAAAATGAGGTTCGGTCATAGAAAGTGCTTTGGAAGTTACGTTGTCTACACTCATACCAAAATGTATAATCAATGCAGATAGAAGTGTGTACATTGCCTGACAAAAAATATATGAACCCAGAAGAAATGGTTGAATACACGTACACGCAATCGGCGTTACAGTTGTCAGTGACATGTAGAACGGTCAACAGAGTGCATTAATATTGTTCATGTTTAGTGTTGTTTCCAGGCCTGGTAGGACTGGAACGGGGTCAACTCAGCCTCGGGAGGTCAACTGAGTAGAGGCGGGTTCGATTCCCACCTCACTCATCCTGGAAATTGTTTTTCGTGGTTTCCCACTTCTCCTCAAGGCAAATGCCGGGATGATACATAACTTAAGGCCACGGCCGCTTCCTTCCCTCTTTCTTGTCTATTCTTTCCAATCTTACTATCCCCCGCAAGGCCCCTGTTCATCATAGCAGGTGAGGCCGCCTGGGCGAGGTACTGGTCATCCTCCCCGGTTGTATCCCCGACCCAGAGTCTGAAGCTCCAGGACACTGCCCTTGCAGCGGTAGAGGTGGGGTCCCTCGCTGAGTCCGAGGGAAAAACCGACCATGGAGGGTAAACAGATTAAGAAGAAAAAGAAGAAGCCACTATTATAATTGCCAACGGCCGTAGCCGTGTTGACACACCGGATCCCGTGAGATCTACGAAGTTAAGCAACATTGGGTGTGGTCAAGAAGTGGATGGCTTGCCACGCGCTGTTGGTGGAGGGTAAGGGAATGGAGAAGCGGAAAGGAACTGGCCACCCTACCATACGTAAACTCCGGGTCAGGCACACCTCTGCGGAGGCAGAATACACCCTTAACCTTACTTTACTATAATGATTTAGCTCTCTACAAATATACAGTAATTCATATGATGGTAATGATAGGTAAACTTGCATGTTTCAAAGGACAACCACTCCTTTTGTAACTCTTTTTGTAAATCATCTGCTAGTGTTAGAAACAAGGAATAAAGTGAGAATGTGGAAATACCCCACTTTATGAAAAATATAAATATATGAGGATGTCATGCAATAACCCTCTCCCCAAAAAAGACAAGTTTTCATTGGTCTATTTAAAAAATGATCTAGTCAGGGCGTTATTTGATTCTTGCTTTATAAAGAACAGTTTTGAACACGCTTGTCCTCAATCACGTCTTCATTATCCGTGTTTTTAATTTATATATCTATATAAATAAAATTGTTCGTGTCTGTTTGTCTGTCTGTTTGTCTGTTCCACCATCACGTCGAAACGGCTGGATAGATCTCAACCAAACTTCATATTTAGAGTATACTCCTCCCGGGGAAGGTTTCGATATGCATATCATTTTAAAATCTTTGAATACACGGGGGGTTTATAGGAAAACCAGAATGGTTTTTCCAGCATCACGTCGAAACGGCTGGATAGATCTCAACCAAACTTCACATTTAGAGTATACTCCTCCCGGGAAAGGTTTCGATATGCATATCATTTTAAAATCTTTGAATACACGGGGGGTTTATAGGAAAACCAGAATGGTTTTTCCACCATCACGTCGAAACGGCTAGATAGATCTCAACCAAATTTCATATTTAGAGTATACTCATCCCGGGGAAGGTTTCGATATGCATATCATTTTAAAATCTTTGAATACACGGGGGGTTTATAGGAAAACTAGAATGGTTTTTCCACCATCACGTCGAAACGGCTGGATAGATCTTAACCAAACTTCATATTTAGAGTATACTCCTCCCGGGGAAGGTTTCGATATGCATATCATTTTAAAATCTTTGAATACCCGGGGGGTTTATAGGAAAACCAGAATGGTTTTTCCAGCATCACGTCGAAACGGCTGGATAGATCTCAACCAAACTTCATATTTAGAGTATACTCCTCCCGGGGAAGGTTTCGATATGCATATCATTTTAAAATCTTTGAATACACCGGGGTTTATAGGAAAACCAGAATGGTTTTTCCAGCATCACGTCGAAACGGCTGGATAGATCTCAACCAAACTTCATATTTAGAGTATACTCCTCCCGGGGAAGGTTTCGATATGCCTATCATTTTAAAATCTTTGAATACACGGGGGGTTTATAGGAAAACCAGAATGGTTTTTCCACCATCACGTCGAAACGGCTGGATAGATCTCAACCAATTTTCATATTTAGAGTATACTCCTCCCGGGAAAGGTTTCGATATGCATATCATTTTAAAATCTTTGAATACACGGGGTGTTTATAGGAAAACCAGAATGGTTTTTCCACCATCACGTCGAAACGGCTGGATAGATCTCAACCAATTTTCATATTTAGAGTATACTCATCCCGGGGAAGGTTTCGATATGCATATCATTTTAAAATGTTTGAATACAAGGGGGGTTTATAGGAAAACCAGAATGGTTTTTCCACCATCACGTCGAAACGGCTGGATAGATCTCAACCAAACTTCATATTTAGACTATACTCCTCCCGGGGAAGGTTTCGATATGCATATCATTTTAAAATCTTTGAATACACGGGGGTTTATAGGAAAATCAGAATGGTTTTTCCACCATCACGTCGAAACGGCTGGATAGATCTCAACCAAACTTCATATTTAGAGTATACTCCTCCCGGGGAAGGTTTCGATATGCATATCATTTTAAAATCTTTGAATACACGGGGTGTTTATAGGAAAACCAGAATGGTTTTTCCACCATCACGTCGAAACGGCTGGATAGATCTCAACTAAACTTCATATTTAGAGTATACTCATCCCGGGGAAGGTTTCAATATGCATATCATTTTAAAATCTTTGAATAGACGGGGGGTTTATAGGAAAACCAGAATAGTTTTCCTCCATTTTCTCTTATACTATTGATTTTCTGTAAACTTCGTTTACCGTACGTGAAACGTCTCTTCATTATAAACAACTTTCGTTATGTTCATAATTTACCTTACTCTTTACATGACGGAGAAATTTACAATTTTCTGCTGGTACCATGCTCTGCATTGAGTGACCGACAGACCGACAACGAACCTACAGGTTACCATGGCAACGTCTCTGTCTGCATGCCAGCAGGGAAGTAACGTATTGCCATTTTCCTCATCATGCTTTTAAATTCGTGGTTGTTCCTTGGGTAGAAGGCAAGAGAGGCGTCAATCGGCCTATCTGCGGGATATTGGCGGAATATCGTTGGATGTTATAACCGCCTTCGAATAGATTAAATAATAACACCATTAGTCATCTTCTTATTATTTGTTTACCTAGGAATCAATGGACCTAAATTTCTCCTCTGTTACCGCTTTATTATATCCATAACTCACACTGGCATAATTTATTGAGGGGCATTTGATTTTCTAATACATTAACTTGGCATTTACATATTTGTCGTTATCCGGCTGTCCTCAGTTATAATCCATTTTCTATTACTTTCAACTTTCTTAACTGTATTATTTTCTTCCTTAATTACGCCGTATGTACGCGAGTGCTACAAACTACTGGATGTATTTCCACCAATACTCATATTTAGAATACACCTGTCCTTGATAGGTTTTAGGGCAAATATTGTTTCTAAATCCCTGAACTGACTGGGGGTTTATACGAAACCGAAACAGTGATTTTGCACTTCCACAAAATATACACAACCAACGTTAATTTAAATCTACCTGCCTTGGTAGAAATTAATTTCTAAACCTTTTTTCTCATGTGCATCATTTCGATACGAGGATCAATAAGGGAGATATCATTAACGGACCGTTTTTTTGTACAAGTCCCATCGGACTTGACTCACGAGCGGGTGCGTGTAAAGCGTATTCCTTACAACTTGAAAACTACTGAAGACATTCGAACCAAAATTCATATTTAGCATCCACCTGTCCAAAGGTAGGTTTTAAACGTAAATAACATTTCATGTTCCGGAATGGACTGGCGGTTTATAGGGAACCGAAATGGTGATTTTATTCTTCCACAATATATACAAAACAAGACCAACCTGACTGGAAATCGCCCAAACGTGATGGAATTCCACCTCTAAACCTTTTTTTCATGTGCATTTTTTCGTCAGGAGGATTAATAAGGGAGATATCATGAATGGTCAGTTTTGCAGGTTAAGTCCAGCGGACATAGCCAAAAAGGTGTTTTACATGGAGCAGATTCCTTATCTATATAAATCAAATCGTAACGACTGTGTGCCTCTACACTGACTATTTTGGCGAAATGTAGCTGTCACATAATTATCCGAAAAGTAATGTAATGTGAGATTATCTTACAAGAACGCAGTAGCGTAGCCAGGATCGCCCAATGGGGGGGGGGGGGTTACAGTTACAAAATTAAGATATAACATAATGAAACTGCTTGTGCGTGTCTGGTACGCGCATGTATGACTGTCATAAGGATACGCCCCAAGGGCTCTGAACTTTGGAGCGTGGGTTGGCGACCACAGGGCCCTTAGCTGAGTCCTGGCATTGCTTCCACTTACTTGTGCCAGGCTTCTCACTTTCATCTATCCTATCCGACCTCTCTTGGTCAACTCTTGTTCTTTTCCGACCCCAACGCTATTAGGTTTGCGAGGGCTAGGGAGTCTTTCATTTTCACACCCTTCGTGGCCCTTGTGTTCCTTTGGCCGATACCTTCATTACCTTTGGCGCTTTGCTATACGAGGAATGGTAATTTGTGTGTCCAATTGAGAAGCTTTCTTGCTTGCTTGCATAAATATGTTTATGAACTCCTCTTCTGCGTTTCCTCTGATCTTGATAATTCTGTCCTCCACAACATTAGCATATGAAAATGCTTTTGCAATGTCCAACTCTTCACTTTGAAAAAATCTGCTAAGAAGAGCACTTACATTAAATACTTGATTTAGTATATGTAGAGCATTAGTGCAGGCTTCTTTATTACTCCATTGTACTATATTTTCAAGAACTGCAACGACGGCATCAAACAGTTCTAGAAATACTGCAATTGAGTCATGGCGCTCCACCCATCTTGTTAGACACAATGCTTTAAGCCTCGTTTTGTCACTTTCAGGAACAGTGGCATCTATCGATTCTTTAAATGCATTTAACCTTTTAGGAAAACTAAGAAATGAACAAATATTCCCCACAGTACCCAAACAGTTTCTGATTCCTTGGATTGAGCATGCATGGGTTATAGCAAGATTGAGAACATGTGAACTGCAGTGCACGTACAAAGCCAACGGGTAGTCTCCTTTATTATCGCTTGGACGCCATTAAACTGCCTACTCATAGCGTTAGTTCCATCATATCCTTGTCCTCTTAAATAATTTAAGTTGACTCCTATCTTCTTAAGCACATCAATTATTTTGGCAGCCAAACCTCTTCCAGAGGCGTCAGTGATCGGTACAATCTGAAGGAAGTCCTCCCTGAGTGTCTGAGAGTCAGGGTTGACATATCGAACACAACGTGACATTTGTTCCATTCCAGAAATATCACTTGTCTCATCGGCCATTATAGTGGAACACTGTGATCTGTTCACTCTGCGCACGATGTTTTCAACAATAAAGTAATTGCATACGTGAATGATCTCGTTTTGAGTTTGTGGGCTAATGTACATAGCATTGCGGCTGCTTGTAAGCAAATGAGTTTTTAAATCCTCATCCCCATTTCTTGCACGAAAATGAAGGAAAGTACTAAAATTTCCATCATTTTCAGTAGGCTCTTCATCATTCAATATAATGGGTCCATCGTCTCTATGTCCTCTAAGGGGTAAACCTTGGCGGCCACACAAAATGATAGTTTCGATAATAGGAATAATCTTCTTTCTGTTGTCTTCAATTTCCTTTTTCGTGTTCTTCTTACAATTTACTTTTCGTCGCACCGACGTAGATAGGTAGATACGTAGATGGGACAGGGAAGCAACCATGGCCTTAATTAAGGTACAGCCTCAGTATTTGCCTGGTGTGAAAATGGGAAACCACGGAAAACCATTTTCAGAGCTGCCGACAGTGGGGTTCAAACCCACTATCTCCCGAATGCAAGATCACAGCTAACTGTACGGCCAACTCGCTCGGTTTTACGTACATGTAACCATGTAGTTACGAAAGCATGGTAAGATAGTTAACAACTAAGTGAACTAATTTGAATGATTATAAAATGAGTAATTCATCTAAGAAGAGTCGAATATCGGTATTATTTTTATTTTATTTTCAAAATCCACTTGGTGGCTGCGTAAAGACAAAGAATACACTATAACAACTTCGTTAAATATAAGGATTTTTTTTGTAAATGATAAATCCATGATCTTTGTCTGGCGAATATAAGTGGTGTCTGAATGAGTGTCAGAAGAGAATCCCTGAGCGCTTTGAGGTCCTTGGTACTGATGTTGAAACTCGTCTTCTTAGGGATTGTCCCTCTTGCACCGATCATGAGACCCCTCACTTCTACGTCGTCAAGCTCGTATTTATTGTTGTTATATGGCTCTGTAGGCAGGTAGATATACTTCTTTTCTCTGTCTACTTCATCTGGTTGGTCGTACAGTAACAGATTTGGCCTAATCCAGTTTTAAAATCTAGTTCAATTTGAAGTTTAAAAACATAATTTTCGAAACGTTTGCACTTGACAAATGGGAGCATAGTATGACCCTGCTTTGAGAACAATAATGTCATTTTTCTATGTACAACAAATACCTTACAATGCGGAGTACATTGTTCTTTTAGTAACTTGACTTGCGGTGCGGAATATGAAGCGTCTATTAACGAGTGTCAGTTCAACTTCAGGACAATGTCAATCGGAGTGTTTCTATTGAGGCGAGAAGGTAAACAAACCACCGTCACCGTTTCAAAAATATTTTCTGTTTCAAAGCATCGATGTAGCTGACATGTACGGAAGGACTCAGCTTCTGTTCACGCAACACACGCTACATGAAACGTTGTGGTGTCGAAGCATCGAGACAGCTGATTGAGCCGGCGGTGTTTCGAAACACACACACACACTACGACCAAAGAGCCGGCGCGGCAGTCATGCAGACACCTCCATACTGACTTTGCATATTCCAACAGTTAATAGACATTATCTATTTTCTATTATCTATTATCTATTATCTATTATCTATTATCTATTATCTATCTATTTTAAGCAATGTTTATTTAGTTTATTGTTAACTGTCAGTTTATATTTATTTTCTTTCTGTCAAAGTTCCATGGGGGGGGTTCTAACCCCCAGTAACCCCCCCCCCTGGCTACGCCCCTGCAAGAACGTTACCCTGTTCCACGTTTCTAACTCAATCTGACCCAAGAATAGATGACATATCATAGGACCAGCCATTTAGGCCACTAAATCCGGCGTGTCTTATGGTATAATCCTTTGTCGATATGACGTACGTTTAGTAGCAGTTAATCTGTAAATGAAGGTCTTCAATATTGTAAACACTTTCGTATGTCGATCTATATATATTCACTGGTGTCGATTTGTAGCGATCGAGAAAGGGTGGGTCTGCTATTGTAATCAGTACTCCCCACACCGACTTTGACTGGCAGTATGAAAGGGTTCCTTCTCCAACTCCTGTGTAACTGCCATTAGTAAGGAAGGTCTACAATTGTAATGAATAGTTCACTTCTCGATTTGACTTGCAGAAGGCAAGTGAGCATGCAGTTTTGTTTAAAACTCCCCTACCCGATTGTGTTTGGCAGTAGGCAAGGGTGCCCGCCATTATAAAGAAATGTCCTCATCTAAAATGTGACTGGCATTAGGCATAGTGGCCTGCTATTTTGATGGAAACTCACCAACTTGGTGTGACTGGCAGTAAGCTGGCTGGAAGTAGGAAAATGGGCCTGGCATTATAATGATAACTGCACAACTCAATTTCGAGTGATAGTAGGATAATTGCCTGCCATTATAATAAAAACTGTAATCTGTCTGGAAGTAGGAAAGGGGGGCTGCCATTTTAACGAAAACTCCCCAAATCGATTATGTCCGCATAGTAGGCAATGGGGCCTGCAATTATAATGTAAACTTCCTAACTCGATTGTGAATGTCAGTAGGCAAGTGAGCCTGCCGTTATATCACAAATCCATAACAAACACTTTACATTGGAAACAACGTACGGGGACCTCCCCATGCTCTTTCTCGGATAACGCTAAGAGACATGCAATTTTAAAACAATCTTATTTACTGCATGCACACTATTTACTTCGATATTCGAATACAATGTAGAATACCGTAGCGAAGCACGGGTACATTCGCTAGTATATATATAATCTGCTTTACGTCGAACCGACATAGATAGGTCTTATGGCGACGATGGGGTGAGAATGGGGTAGGAGTGGAAAGGAAGCGACCGTGGTCTTAATTATGATACAACCCCAGCATTTGCCTGGTGTGAAAGTGGGAAACCACGGAAAACTATCTGCCGACAGTGGGGTTCGAACCCATAATCTCACAAATGCAAGCTGATAGCTACGTGACCCAATCCTCACAGCCATAGTAATTATGCCAGTGAAAGGTGCGCTGTTATCAGTCTTCTTCGGAAAAACCTCCACAATTTCGTCATAGTTACTTGACTGGAGTCCATTCCTGTAACTTAATATGTGGAAACTCCTAATTAAATCGGTCACCGATTTTTTTATAGTGAAAGTTCCAAAGGTAGAGCAATGTTTTTCTGAGCCCGAGCTGGCGTGTTCGACCCCGGCTCGGTCCTGTAAATCCTATCGAGAACTGTATTTCATAATATGTAAGACAGACGATAACACGAAGTTCATTGTATTGTTGGCATAATCTATGTTCTCATATTTGGATGACTCCTTCAAACTACGGGTGTTTCGTAGTGTATGAAAGGCAAATACTTTCACTTACATATACTTACTATACTATCAGTACGTGATTTCATTAAATGAATTCAACTTATAATTCACGCTGTCTTGAGTATCTTAGATAGTTACTTATAGTTACGAAGGTCAAAGATTATTACTTTATCATATTCATTTCATGCTCGTAAAGGATTTCCTCACACATTTAAATGTAATACAACAGGCTTTACATTTCCAAGGAATATTTGCAATATCAGCTCTTTGATGTGATAATCACTTATCATTCAGTAACCCCGACTGCACGTTACTGATAATTCGTAAGTAATACATTTCTGAAACGACAGTATATGAGTAAATTTATCTTGAAATACAACATTACATAATTGAGCAATTCTTCAAGTATAAAACATTGCGTAACTCCCTCAGAAAATCATCGAACAGAAGGGCATCATCATATGATTCTTAACAAAATCTCCTAACAAGAGGACAGAATGTTTTGAGCATATAGAGTAAATCCTACATGAAAATCCACAGCCTGTTTCCAGTCATATGACCGGGTCAGGAATGGAATGAATGAGGCCCCATCTAACGGCGAGGATAGGAATTCTGCTGGCTGTCGAAGCCTGTCGCACTCCTCGGGGCGATGAATGACTGATAGATGAAATGAAATGATATTGGACAGTGTTGCTGGAATGAAAGATGACAGGGAAAACCGGAGTACCCGGAGAAAAACCTGTCCCGCCTCCGCTTGGTCCAGCACAAATCTCACATGGAGTGACCGGGATTGAACCACGGAACCCAGCGTTGAGAGGCCGGTGCGCTTCCATCTGAGCCACGGAGGCTTACTATAAATCCTGCATGAAATATTCAAATGGGAGACCAACATTATTTGAATGTAAATTATAAATCACTAGCGAATGTACCCGTGCTTCGCTACGATATTCTACATTGTCTTCGAATGTCGAAGTAAATAGTGTACATGCAGTAAATAAGATTGTTTTAAAATTGCATGTCTCTTAGCGTTATCCGAGAAAGAGCATGGGGAGGTCCCCGTACGTTGTTTCCAATGTAAAGTGTTTGTTATGGATTTGTGATATAACGGCAGGCTCACTTGCCTACTGGCATTCACAATCGAGTTGGGAAGTTTACATTATAATTGCAGGCCCCATTGCCTACTACGCGCACAGAATCGATTTGGGGAGTTTTGGTTAAAATGGCAGCCCCCCTTTCCTACTTCCAGACAGATTACAGTTGAAGAGTTTCTATTATAATGGCAGGCAATTACCGTAAGATCACTCGAAATTGAGTTGTGCAGTTATCATTATAATGCCAGGCCCATTTTTCCACTGCCAGCCAGCTTACTGCCAGTCACACCAAGTTGGTGAGTTTCCATCAAAATAGCAGGCCACTATGCCTAATGCCAGTCACATTTTAGATGATAACATTTCTTTATAATGGCGGGCGCCCTTGGCTAATGCCAAACACAATCGGGTAGGGGAGTTTTAAACAAAACTGCATGCTCACTTGCCTTCTGCAAGTCGAATCGAGAAGGGAACTATTCATTACAATTGTAGGCCTTCCTTACTAATGACAGTTACACAGGAGTTGGAGAAGGAACCCTTTCCTACTGCCAGTCAAAGTCGGTGTGGGGAGTACTGATTACAATAGCAGACCCACCCTTTCTCGATCGCTAAAAATCGACATCAGTGAATATATATAGATCGACATACGAAAGTATATGCGTGTTTACAATATTGAAGACCTTCATTTACAGATTAACTGCTACTAAACGTACGTCATATCGACAAAGGATTACACCATAAGACACGCCGGATTTAGTGGCCTAAATGGCTGGTCCTATGATATGTCATCCATTCTTGGGTCAGATTGAGTTAGAAACGTTGAACAGGTAAAGGTTTTGTAAGATTATCTCACATTACATTACCTTTCGGATAATTATGTGACAGCTACATACATAGCATTTGGCTCACATATGGCTACTGGGTGGGCCAATTTTCGTGAAGAGTTTGATGATTCTGTATTTCATATAAGTAATTGAAAGTATGAATTATGCAGGTGAAAATTCCAAATTGACTTAACATCGACTAATGGAGAAAAATCAAACGTAAAAGGGATACAGATACGGCAAAAGTCATAAGACCAAGGTTGTAGATCATTCCAAATTGAACGGAGATTGTGCAATCCGTTATGTGATAGGAATTTCCGAAGGTCTGCACCATCATTAAAATTGCCTGCATATTTCGATATTCTTCGGGGATAAAAAGTGAAAAATTATTGATCTAAGATGTTTTCCGTTCGTTACAGGCTAAAACGTATAATTTTGTCAAATTTCAATTATCTTCTTTTTCTTCTGGCAGATTATGCCGCAATGTGGATTTTGGGCGAGGCGGGTAAAAATTAGGACTTTCAGGAAACTAAACCAAAAATTATGGAGATGGTCATTATTACCCCTTAAACGGAAAGCTGTACGAAAATTTCGCCAAAATAGTCAGTGTAGAGGCACACAGACGTTACGATTTGATTTATATAGATAAGGAATCTGCTCCACGTAAAACACTTTTTGGGCTATGTCCACTGGACTTAACCTGCAAAAGTGACCATTCATGATATCTCCCTTATTAATTCTCCTGACGAAAAAATGCACATGAAAAAAAAGTTTTAGAGGTGGAATTCCATCACGTTTGGTCGATTTCCAGTCAGGTTGGTCTTGTTCTGTATATATTGTGGAAGAGTAAAATCACCATTTCGGTTCCCTATAAACCGCCAGTCCATTCCGGAGCATGAAATGTTATTTACGTTTAAAATCTACCTTTGGACAGGTGGATGCTAAAAATAAATTTTGGTTCGAATGTCTTCAGTAGTTTTCAAGTTGTAAGGAATACGCTTTACACGCACCCGCTCGTGAGTTAAGTCTGATGGGACTTGTACAGAAAAACGGTCCGTTAATGATATCTCCCTTATTAATCCTCGTATCAAAATGATGCACATGAGAAAAAAGGTTTAGAAATTAATTTCTACCAAGGTAGGTAGATTTCCATTAAGTTTGGTTGTGTATATTTTGTGGAAGTGTGAAATAACTGTTTCGGTTTCGTATAAACCCCCAGTCAGTTCAGGGATTTAGAAACAATATTTGCCCTAAAACCTATCAAGAACAGGTGTATTCTAAATATGAGTCTTGGTGGAAATACATCCAGTAGTTTGTAGCACTCGCGTACATACGGCGTAATTAAGGAAGAAAATAATACAGTTAAGAAAGTTGAAAGTAATAGAAAATGGATTATAACTGAGGACAGCCGGATAACGACAAATATGTAAATGCCAAGTGAATGTATTGGAAAATCAAAAGCCCCTCAATAAATTAAGCTGGTGTGAGTTATGGATATAATGAAGCGGTAACAGAGGAGAAATTTAGGCGCAGTGATTCTCAGGTAAACAGATAAGGAGATGACTAATGGTGTTATTACTTAATCTATTCGAGGGCGGTTGTAAACTCCAACGATATTCCGCCAATATCCCGCAGATAGGCCGATTGACGCCTCTCTTGCCTTCTACCCAAGGAACAACCACGAATTTAAAAGCATGATGAGGAAAATGGCAATACGTTACTTCCCTGCTGGAAAGTCAGAGACGTTGCCATGGTAACATGTAGGTTCGTTGTCGGTCTGTCGGTCACTCAATGCAGAGCATGATACCAGCGGAAAATTGTAAATTTCTCCGTCATGTGAAGAGTAAGGTAAATTCTGATCGTAACGAAAGTTGTTTATAATGAAGAGATGTTTCACGTACGGTAAACTAAGTTTACAAAAAATCAATAGTATAAGAGAAAATGGAGGAAAACCATTGTGGTTTTCCTATAAACCCCCGTCTATTCAAAGATTTTAAAATAATATGCATATCGAAACCTTTCCCGGGATGAGTATACTCTAAATATGACGTTTGGTTGAGATCTATCCAGCCGTTTCGAAGTGATGGTGGGAAAACCATTCAGGTTTTCCTATAAACCCCCCGTCTATTCAAAGATTTTAAAATGATATGCATATCGAAACCTTCCCTGGGATGAGTGTACTCTAAATATGAAGTTTGGTTGAGATCTATCCAGCCGTTTCGACGTGATGGTGGAAAAACCATTCTGGTTTTCCTATAAACACCCCGTGTATTCAAAGATTTTAAAATGATATGCATATCAAAACCTTCCCCGGGATGAGTATACTCTAAATATGAAGTTTGGTTGAGATCTATCCAGCCGTTTCGACGTGATGGTGGAACAGACAAACTGACAAACAGACAAACAGACAAACAAACAGACACGAAACGTAAAAACCACCGATTCGGTCTTGAGTTGACCTAAAACGTATAAATATCTGAAAAATTGGCAAAACAAAAGAAATTACAGACAGCGGACCCCCTACAATTTTATTTATATAGATTCACCAAATTTTCTAACAGACGAAATACGACAACATTGTTTGACCATAGAGCACAAATCCCTCTGAAGATATTCTGACAGAAGAGCAATATTGCTTGAGCATATAACATTCTTCAGGATATCTTCCAACAGAAGGAAACATTGTATGAACATACAGAAGAAATTCGTCAGGAAACGGTATAACAGAAAGTCAACAGTGCTTGAATATGGTCGGCGGTTACAGAGTAAGCTTCGGCCTACAAGTGGCCACGGCTGGTCCGTGCTCCGACAGCTCTGCACTCCGACCGACCGATTGACCGACGGAGCAGAGGCCGTTAGGCCACAGCTAGTCCGTGGTCCAACAGCTCTGCACTCCGACCGACCGACCAACGGAATAGAGGCGGGGTGGCCACGGCTAGTCCGTGGTCTGACAGCTCTGCACTCCGACCGACCGACCAACGGAGTAGAGGTGGGGTGAACACGGCTGGTCTGTGCTCCGACAGTTCTGCACTCCGACCGACCGACCAACGGAGTAGAGGCGGGGTGGCCACGGCTAGTCCGTGGTCTGACAGCTCTGCACTCCGACCGACCGACCAACGGAGAAGAGGCGGGGTCGCCACGGCTAGTCCGTGGTCCGACAGCTCTGCACTCCGACCGACCGACCGACCAACGGAGTAGAGGCAGGGTCGCCACGGCTAGTCCGTGGTCCGGCAGCTCTGCACTCCGACCGACCGACAAACGGAGTAGAGGCGGCGTGGCCACTGGTAGTCCGTGGTCCGACAGCTCTGCACTCCGACCGACTGACCGACCTACGAAATAGAGGCAGGGTGGCCAAGGCTAGCCCGTGGTACGACAGCTCTGCACTCCGACCGACCGACCGACCAACCAACCGAATAGAGGCGGGGTGGCCACGGCTAGTCCGTGGTCTGACAGCTCTGCACTCTGACCGAGCGACCTACGGAGTACAGGCGGGGTGTCCACGGCTAGTCCGTGGTCCGACTGTCGTGACTCACCTTGTCCCGAGATGTTCTGGACGATTTGTTCTCCCGAGCGGCTTGGAGAATCTGTGGGTTGGGTGCCCTGAACCATTAAATGAAGTACTGGGTCCCATTTAATATGATATATATTTGAATTCAACTCTGACTTCCCAACTACCGTACATATTTACAATGTCTATTTACAGCATACTTCAGTGATGTGCCTGCTCCGGAAGCTTTTAGAATACTGACTTCCGACCTGGGTAGAGTCTATGTTGAAAACCTGAGAGTTGCCCTCTAGCTTGTCTCTAAGCCTAAGTCCGCATCTCCCACTACTGTCTGAGAGACTAAGTCTTTCCAATATCACTTCTAACGCGGCTATGTCCTACTCCTCTCTCTCATTCTGAATGTAAGCACCTCCAGTCTTATTACCGACGTTCTTGACCTACGTAGAGCGTTCTCCTGTCCAAGACTAAAGATATCCCTTAAGCCTCTGCAGCTTGTATATATATCCTGGTCTGGCCCTTGCTAACTAGTGAGAGGGGGAACTCCCACCCTAGTACTGGTCTACCCCCAACTGGGATCCCTCTCCAGTAGGTGGTGCTATAGTGGTCAATCTCAGAACCACTTATTCTCTGTCTCACTCAGCCTAACTCATATCTCTCACTGAGTGGAATGTTTTGCCATGAAGTGGAGATTTTCCGATGCTCCATCCTTCCATGAGTCATGTATTCTTTCCTTGTCTCTCCCAATGCTAATTATTCTGAATGCTGGATTTGTGCTTGTAGCTAGCCACTGTTCATTTACTCAACCCTTGGTCAGTTTACATAGATAAGATTACAACTCAATAACAAGTTACTCATAAGCCTTCCGTAGCAGGACTTGAAGAACAAGTAATTTCACATATCCAATTCTAAATGTTTCAAATATAAAGTAGCACATTTTACACAATTAATTACCATAATTCTTCTTGTAAGAAAACCCTTTATCCTTTCGTTTATACATTCCTAGTGGTCTCCTGTACTGGGGATCCACTAGTTCAATTCTAATCTCCTTAACTTAATATATGCTATGGGACTTAATATACCTTGGTTCGATTCCCGGCATCGGTGCCATCACGACACCTCCCTTACCCGGGAAGAAATGGGCGCAACACATTTGCGTCCATTTCGACTATGAGGAACTCACAGCCTCGCTTCTGATGACCTTAACGGTCTCCTGGCTATTGGTGGTGGCGTGCCTCGTTCTCTTATCTCGTGTGAACTTGCCTCGATAACTACTACTTCTCGGGATTCCACAGGTGAACTGAGACGTCTCTCAGTGAGCCTGGGACTTTCCAGTCTCAAAAGCCCCGCAGGTGAGTCAGGACGTCTCCCAACAAGCCTGGGGTGCTGAAATATCACATTAACATTCTCTTCCGAGGTTTTCGCCTTACCTTCCTTATTGATTACAGTTTGTTTGATACAGATACTTGGACAATGCTCCTTCGCATCGTCCATACATTTACTGAAAGAGTATCCTACCTTTCTACAGGAATTACAACAACAACAATTACAACAATAACACCATATGAATAAACCCACTATACTCACCATGGTCCAGACTATGTATCTATATATATTTACATGTTGATACATGGCTTTTTGCCTTATTTCTTCCTCTTTTTGTCTGACCATGTTTTCTACTTCCTCTGTCTTATGGGTAGCCCAACGTAAGTCATCGATGTGATTTAAGAAGTTAGTTGTTGCTACTTTATTTAACTCAGGGACCTGATCTAACCTTAATTCACTGTCTATCTGCTCACAGCAATCATACTGTAGTGCTATCATTGGCACTAAATCCTTGTCTTGCGTACTATTTATTTTTCCTACTCCCTGAATTTTACTATTTGGGCCATACAGTGTACACATAGGACTTATTTCTATCGTACCTGTACCCTTAAGCATGATATCACTAGTAGTATCTTTGCACATGCAAGTCACCTTTTTCTCTTCAGGGGACACATATATATATTTATTATTCTCTATGAGAATCCACATCAAGTCTCTAACGGGCAACACGCGTTTGGCACAATTTTCAGGCATTTGATTGACTCCACTAATTAATTTAACAACACAATTATTTTGCGTGTGCACCGTATTAATTGGAAACCTTACCTTGCATAATTTCCACATGGAAGTTACCTGTTTGCATTCGTTTAATTGTTCTTCACTCAATTGCGCGAATGTTTGTTTTTCCTTATCCATGATTATATAATTCTTTTCCTCGTTCACATACACGTAATGATTAGGGTTATTTATTACTTGAGTAGGAAAAGGTATCACTTTATACAATAAATAGGTTGTCTTATCTGTTAAGGGTGTTTTCATTACATACACTAAGAAATTTTTACTTAAAAACACTTCTGCTGAAGCTACCCTGTATATAAGGTAGCCATAAGTCGACTTTAATTCAAATGGCAAGGAAATACCTCTTGGAAAATCTCCCTGCGCTTTTCTATAGGCCTTAATGATCTCATCTGGTGTAATTATCTGAGGATGTATTATCCCAGACTGAGCATTCATAATACCTTCCAATACTATACTATAATGATCATGCAACTGTATTAGAAGACCTTCAATTTCAATTAAGTGTCTATTAATAGCTATCTCCAATTCTGCTTGCCTAATCGCTCCAGCTACTTGGAGTGTTTCATTCTGTAAATACAATCTAATTTCATCTAAATTCTTACTGATTCTAAGTTCATTTGCATTTACCTCGTAGATGGTGCTGTTCATGGTTTGTAGGGTGGACTTAACAACAATCATCTGCTCTTTAGCAATTTTCATAATAGAGAGCTGCTCCTTCTCTAGCTCAGAAATCTTTCCCTCGTATCGTTCTGCATCGTCTTCGCTAAGTGTTCCAAATAACGTTTTCGCTATTGATCCTACGGCATTAATTAATCCTCTCCTTCGTCTATTCCCTTCTTCCTTTGCCACGCCTTTTTGATCCTATTAATAACATCTTTTGATCCCTTTATTCTTTCCAAATGTGTCTGCAGCATATTTACGTCCTGCTGGCAAGTAAAATTTGAAGTAACTTCTAATTGCAAACATAGCAACCTCGTTCGTCTCACATATCTCTGAGCTAGAGCAAATGTTTCTGTCAGCTGATTCAAATTTACATACGTTACTAGGGTCCATTCTGTAGTATATAACTGCACTTCGCCCTGGTCATCGAAATATACACCAGGTGTATTCTCATATGGCGTCACTCTGACGTCTGTCACCTCTCCACCTGCCTCGAGATGAGACGACATCATCATCCACAGGGTTACTACGATGTGGAACCAACTCGTTATCTCCGCCATCGTCTTCTGTCAACTGTAAGGTACGACAGGAAATTCGTTACCTAACAATTATATTATTCCCAAACTTAATTTCTATTACTTAACTGACTGTTTACATTCCCGCATTATTGACCTAGCTAATTTCCTTTATTTGTCTACCTCTTTTGCTATCCCACTTAGCTCTCACAGGAACATCCTTAGTCTATTTTTGTGAACCTTTGTTCTCTTTCCCTTTTTGTTCATTTGTAAGGTGCAATTTACACCTGATACGCCTACTATAATGTATGGACCTTCAAAAGGTGGGCTCAATTTCCTGGATTTCCCTCGTCGCAGTGCGTCATTACGTAACAAAACTTTATCTCCTACTTGGAAGGTTACTTCGTTTTGCTTCTTGTCATAGTCCTGCTTCTCTCTTTCTTTTCTCTCTATTAAGGTTCGTCTTGCTGCCTCGTGGTTTCTCCTTAACTGCTGGGTTAGCTCCTCAACCACTGTCTGATACTCGTTATAACCTGACTCAGGTGGTTTTTGCAATACTCCTGGGATGTTTGCCTTCTTACCGAATATCAATTCGTAAGGCGTGAACCCCGTACTTGTGCTCTTGGTCGTGTTGTAGACAAAAGCTGCCGTTGGGAGATACCGGTCCCAATCGTTCTGTTCATTGGCACAAACATAGTGCCTAAGGAACTCCACTAACACTTTATGGGATCTTTCAATGCTCCCATTTGACTGTGGCCTGAACGCTGTGGTGTGAGTTTTCTGTATCCTCAACACCTTACAGAGTGGTTTGAACACCTCGCTCATGAAGTTACTACCCTGATCAGTCAATATCTGGTTGGGTATCCCGTATATACTGATGACATTATTTATTAATGTACGTGTCACCGTATCTGTTTCTTGATTTGGCATTGGACTTGCCACTAGATACTTGGACAGCTGGTCCTGGCAGGTGAGAATGTACCTGTTACCAGCTTCCGTCAAAGGCATAGGGCCTACTACGTCAAGCGACATCTTCTCGAAGACTGTGCTTGGAGTATCTGTAATTACCATGGGGGCTCTGATGTCTGGCCGAGTCCCCTTATTTCGCTGACATGATGGACAAGAGCGAATGTACTGTTCTACGTCCTTTTTCATACCCTTCCACTGTATTCGCTCGCTCAGTCTTGCGAATGTCCTCGCAATCCCTTGATGGCCTCCTATTAATGAGTTATGACACTCCTTCATTATGGCTAATTTCTCCTCCTCTCTTAGCCCTTCTATTTCTCCTTCCGGTGAACTACCTTCGGGCTTGGATTCCTCTGCCTTAGCGTCCTCGGAGCCCTCGTCCGTGGTGTAGCCGACTTCGATTCCCTCTGCCTTGGCGTCCTCGTGTTTTGAACTCGCTACTCTAACCTTAACGTCATCAGGATACTGAGTGTCTCTTCTGACCGCCGTCTGGGGTCCTTTCCGAGCTGAACTGACCACTCTAGTTTGGCTCTTCTCTACAATGGGATTACGACTCAGGGCATCAGCGTTACAGTTCCGCTTACCCTGCTTGTATTCTATGACAAAATCGTACTCTGCCAGTTTTATCCTAAACTTCAGCAGTCGTGAAGACGGGTCCTGCACATTGAAAACCCACTTCAATGGCTTGTGGTCCGTCACTACAGTGAAATGCCGCCCAAATAAGTACGGCCTGAAATACTTCACTGCCCACACTATTGCCAATAATTCCTTTTCGGTTACACTGTAATTTACTTCTGCCTTGTTAAGCGTCCGGCTTGCATAGGCAACTGGAAGATCCTTCCCAATGGGTCCTTGTGACAGTACTGCTCCAACCGCCTCGTTGCTTGCATCAGTGGTAACAACGAAGGGTTTTTCAAAATCTGGATATTGCAGTACAGGCTCCTCTATTAGCCTTCGCTTCAGTGTTTCAAACGCTTGCTCCTGTTTGTCTCCCCACACAAAGGGAACGTCTTTCTTTACTAATTCATAAAGTGGCTTTGCAATTTTACTATAGTTAGGGATGAACTTCCTATAGTACCCACTCAGCCCGCAGAACTGCTTGATCTGGCGGCTAGTGGTCGGCCTGGGAAAATCCCTGACTGCCTGGACCTTTTTAGCATCTGGGTGGACTCCATCTTCCGTGATTACGTGGCCTAAAAATGCCACCTCGGCCCTTAAAAATTCGCACTTATCAGGCTGGAGTTTTAAATTATTCTCTCGCAGCCTCTGGAGTATTACTCGTAACTTGGCATTGTGCTCGTCTACTGAGCTACCATACACAATTATGTCATCCAGATAACATAAACATTTAATGCCAGTTAACCCTGTTAGCACAGTGTTCATCAGCCTTGTGAATGTGGCTGGGGCATCTCTGATACCCATCGGCATTCTCTTATATTCATACTTCTGCCCTAATGCTGAGAAGGCGGTCTTGGGCCTATCTTCAGGCTTCAGTAGCACTTGGTAGTACCCACTCGCTAAATCTAGAGTCGAGAAATATTTAGCCTTTCCAAGGGCATCTAACAATTCGGAAATTAATGGTAGGGGATAACTAACTCCTATTGTAACCTCATTTAATTTCCTATAGTCTATAACGACTCTCCATTTCTGTATGCCTGAGGCATCTAGTTTCTTTGGGATTAAAAGTAACGGCGCATTCCAGGGTGACACACTGGGACTGATTATGTCATCCTCCAACAGCTTATCTATTTGTTTTCGTATCTCTCCCTTCTGTGCTTCTGGGAGCCTATAGGGCCGTACGTTAATAGGAGGTTGTTCCCTAGATATTGGAATCTCATGCTGTATTACCTTCGTATGGGTCAACTTGTCCCCCTCTAAGTGAAATACATCATCATACTCTGTACAGATGGCCAATATTTTCTCTGCATCTACCATGTTCAAATGGTCTATCCGCAGCTGTTCGGTCACTCTCTGTGAGCGCAACTTTCCGAAACCTAAACCATTGTCTTCGGTCTCCTTGGTTAGCCTTACCCTTTTCCCTTGTGACAGGCATGTGTAATCAACCTCATGAATGCATACCACAGGGCTCTGTATCTCTACTTCTTTCTCGGTGGTGTTAATAATGCTTACAATAGCCTCATTTCTCTGGGACCTGGTTAAACATTCGGCTAAATACACCCCTGGTGCTACTTCTGCTCGCTCTATTACGCCAACAGGTAGATTCTTATTTACCTCAATGGCCACTACCTTCTCGGTCCTAGGTTCGAGACGGATCAGCTTTGTCTCTCGAGCCCCCATTGAGTACCTGGTCCCTTTTATTATGACGTAGCCTTCCTTGTAATTTATTACGCCATCTGACAAGAGGTCCTTCCCAATAATGCCATCTTGGGTCAAGTTAATGTCTTTACCCACTACATGGAAGGTGTGACTGGAACCACTTATCCCAAACCGTACCGTACCCTTGGTATATAGCTTGCCTTCACTGACCCCGGTGAGTTCTATGACATGTCCCCTCATAATTGCGCATACTTTTGGTACGCTTCCTTCTTTGACCAGGCTAATTTCTGACCCTGTGTCTAACAAGAATCGAAGCGGTTTCCCTCTCTGGACGATGCTAAGTAACATCGTGCCTTCGTCATCTGAACTTTCGAGACTTATTTTTCTACGGGATTCCGAGGTTGTCTCCGGCCTTCGGTCCCTGCTTAGTTTGTTGCTAACTTGGTTTTCATAGCCTGTCCTTGGCTACGCACTGATCCAAACGGGCCCTCCTCGGTTTGTTGCGACCCCCTGTCACCATCGTCTCCAGACCTTCGGAAGACTTTCATGTCCGTTCTCCCTGTCTGTTGACCCATTGTTTTCGTGCGACAGTACCTCTGTAAGTGCCCCGCTTTCCCACAAGCATAGCACTGTTTAGTGGACTGTTTACCAAGTACATTTCTCCAACAGTCCCTTTCCAAGTGACCATCTCTACCACACGAATAGCATCTCGTTATTTCGGTATGTTGTCTGTTAACCGGTAGCCTGCAATTATCTTGCTCATGCCCTTTCCTATTGCAATTGTAGCAAGTTCGTGTACCCCTGGTACTCTCCCTCATGCCCGCCTTGACTGTGCGGACCGTTCGCGTTTCTACACCTACTTGGTCCCTTTGCTTCTTTCGGCAATCTCTCTCTATGTGTCCTTGTTTCTTACAATACCGACACGTTAGCGTTGTCGGTGATCTTTTTAATTCTGACTCTCCGATAGGTTGTCCCTGTGTTTCCTTTCTCGGGCTTGTACATTGCCTAGCTAGGTGGCCCTCTTTACTGCAATTGTAGCAAATCACCCTAACCATTGCTGTTTTAGGCTTAGGATGCCACCTTCCTTCTGGTTTTGCTACATTAGGCTTGTTCGTTTCAATTCTCCGTGTGAACCCTAGTGTGTTCCGCCTACTTTGCAATCCTTCCTTAGCCTGTTTGGATATAATGACTGCTTCTTCCTGCCTAGCTATTGCCACGGCTCTTTCAAATTTTAAAGGTTGCTGATCCTGCACTCTGCATTGGATTCTTGGGTTGTTTAACCCTTGTGTGAAACTAGCCACTCCTATCTTTCTCACGCACTTCAACTGTGCCTGCCTATCCTGTAGGCATTCGCCCTCTAATAAAGCATCCCTGAAAGCTGACGCCATCGTGTCTACGCGATGCGCCCAGGATGCTACACTCTCTCGCGGTTCCTGACTGCTTTGGAACATTTGGCAGATATATAGATCTAACGTGCCCTGCCTACCATAATATTCATTTAGCGCTACTTTAGCGTTCTCCCAGTTAGTAATATCAGCTCTTACCAAGAGCTTCTCTCGGGCCTTGCCTGTAATTTTTGTCAATATATATTTAAAGAAAAGTGCCTGATCATTCTCCCTGATCATGCGTACAGCCGCATCTACGTTGGCAAGAAATTCTCGTAGTCTGTCTGGCTGACTACCGTCAAATTCTCGACCAATCAGTCTGTGTCCCTCTACTACAGTTACATACGGTCCTTCTAAGCTACGTGCATCATCATCATCATCAGCCTCTGCTATCTGAAATTCTAGCCTTCCTGCATTTAAATCTACATCCTCCTCCTGACTTGCCATACTGAATTAAAGTGGACTCACCCTACGATGTCTTCTGTACTGCTGGGCTTGTTGGCTGCGATCCGTGTAGGCTGCTTAATAGGCTGCTGGGCTTGTTGGCTGCGATCCGTGT
The DNA here is from genome assembly GCF_040414725.1 of Anabrus simplex. Taxonomy (NCBI): domain Eukaryota; kingdom Metazoa; phylum Arthropoda; class Insecta; order Orthoptera; family Tettigoniidae; genus Anabrus; species Anabrus simplex. Next base: position 288,706,964 of record NC_090270.1, on the reverse strand, counting down.
AGGTTGCTTAATAGGCTGCTGGGCTTGTTGGCTGCGATCCGTATAGTCTGCTTAATAGGCTGCTGGGCTGCTGGCTCCCTGCAGCTGGGCTGGATTGTGGCTCCTACGATGCGCGGTTCGATCTTCTGCGATGCGCGGTTTTCGAACAATCTTCTTCGGTGCGCGGTTCAATCTTCTGCGCTGCGCGGTTTTCGGACAATCTTCTTCGGTGCGCGGTTCAATCTTCTGCGATGCGCGGTTTTCGGACAATCTTCTTCGGTGCGCGGTTCAATCTTCTGCGATGCGCGGTTTTCGGACAATCTTCTTCTCGAAGTGCGCGAACATCGGACTGATATGGTTCTACTGTTCGTCGGAGTTCGAACTAAGGGCACCCCACATACCTGACACCAAAACGTAAGTCTGTCGTGACTCACCTTGTCCCGAGATGTTCTGGACGATTTGTTCTCCCGAGCGGCTTGGAGAATCTGTGGGTTGGGTGCCCTGAACCATTAAATGAAGTGCTGAGTCCCATTTAATATGATATATATTTGAATTCAACTCTGACTTCCCAACTACCGTACATATTTACAATGTCTATTTACAGCATACTTCAGTGATGTGCCTGCTCCGGAAGCTTTTAGAATACTGACTTCCGACCTGGGTAGAGTCTATGTTGAAAACCTGAGAGTTGCCCTCTAGCTTGTCTCTAAGCCTAAGTCCGCATCTCCCACTACTGTCTGAGAGACTAAGTCTTTCCAATATCACTTCTAACGCGGCTATGTCCTACTCCTCTCTCTCATTCTGAATGTAAGCACCTCCAGTCTTATTACCGACGTTCTTGACCTACGTAGAGCGTTCTCCTGTCCAAGACTAAAGATATCCCTTAAGCCTCTGCAGCTTGTATATATATCCTGGTCTGGCCCTTGCTAACTAGTGAGAGGGGGAACTCCCACCCTAGTACTGGTCTACCCCCAACTGGGATCCCTCTCCAGTAGGTGGTGCTATAGTGGTCAATCTCAGAACCACTTATTCTCTGTCTCACTCAGCCTAACTCATATCTCTCACTGAGTGGAATGTTTTGCCATGAAGTGGAGATTTTCCGATGCTCCATCCTTCCATGAGTCATGTATTCTTTCCTTGTCTCTCCCAATGCTAATTATTCTGAATGCTGGATTTGTGCTTGTAGCTAGCCACTGTTCATTTACTCAACCCTTGGTCAGTTTACATAGATAAGATTACAACTCAATAACAAGTTACTCATAAGCCTTCCGTAGCAGGACTTGAAGAACAAGTAATTTCACATATCCAATTCTAAATGTTTCAAATATAAAGTAGCACATTTTACACAATTAATTACCATAATTCTTCTTGTAAGAAAACCCTTTATCCTTTCGTTTATACATTCCTAGTGGTCTCCTGTACTGGGGATCCACTAGTTCAATTCTAATCTCCTTAACTTAATATATGCTATGAGACTTAATATACCTTGGTTCGATTCCCGGCATCGGTGCCATCACGACACGACAGCTTTGCACTCCGACCGACTGATCAACAGAGCAGAGGAGGGGTGACCACGGCTAGCCCGTGGTCAGACAGCTTTTCACTCCAACCGACTGATCAACAGAGCAGAGGAGGGGTGACCACGGCTAGTCCGTGGTCCGACAGCTTTGCACTCCGACCGACTGATCAACAGAGCAGAGGAGGGGTGGTCACTGCTAGTCCGTGGTCAGACAGCTTTTCACTCCAAGCGACTGATCAACAGAGCAGAGAAGGGGTGGCCACGGCTAGTCCGTGGACCGACAACTTTGCACTCCGACCAACTGATCAACGGAGCAGAGGATGGGTGACCACGGCTAGCCCGTGGTCCGACAGCTTTGCACTCCAACCGACCGACCAATGGAGCAAAGGAGAGGTGGCCACAGCTATTCCGTGGTCCGACAGCTTTTCACTCCGACCGACTGATCAACGGAGCAGAGAAGGGGTGGCCACGGCTAGTTCGTGGTCCGACAGCTTTGCACTCCGACCGCCTGATCAACTGAGCAGAGGAGGGGTGGCCACTGCTAGTCCGTGGTCCGACAGCTTTGCACTCCGACCGACTGATCAACGGAGCAGAGGAAGGGTGACCACGGCTAGCCCGTGGTCCGACAGCGTTGAACTCCGACCGACCGACCAATGGAGCAAAGGCGAGGTGGCCACGGCTAGTCCGTGGTCCGACACCTCTGCACTCCGACCGACTGATCAACGGAGCAGAGGCCGGGTGGCCACGGCTAGTCTGTGGTCCGACAGCTCTGCACTCCGACCGACTGATTAACGGAGCAGAAGTGGGGTGGCCACTGCATTACCGTGGCTCTACGCCTCTGGATTCGGAAGACGGAGAGAAGCTGGTTCCCCACCGCTGGCTGTCCTGAAAATGTTTTTCCGTAGTCTTCCATTCTCCTGCACTATGGGCCGGTTCTACCATCTGCTGGTAAAGTGGCTGGCAGCTGCCCGGGAGGTAAACTACCTGGAGGTGTAAATCGGCTGGTACTTTGGCTTGCGTCCAACCACCTCCGCGCAAGCGCTAGGTAGCTACCCGGAGCTAGACACCGATATACGAAGTTGGCTAGACTGATTTTCAGCGATTTCTCGCTTCCGAGTGTGGTGCTATCTATCGTCAGATACATGAAACCCATTTCGATTGTCTTATTTCCCTGTGCTTGCGTCTGCTGATTATCACCAAAAAGCCTAATAAAGGGAGTCTTAAGAGTTATGGACAACGATTTATGTCAAGCTTTCGTGATTTTAATCTATGATCTTCGATATCATTACCTAATTGGGATTAAAATCTCGAGATTACATTTTCTTACGCCAGTTATAACCTGTCATGTAAGGCAGAGTTTTTGAAAAGTATTCTCGTAGTAGATTGGTCAAGTCGCTCGCTCCGTAATAGAAGGTACGCAGGTTTTCATCGTATTTCTAATTTACATTTTAAAATGTACTTTCGTTCCCTGCCGTTGTTCTTAACTCTCTTTTACGCGCTTCCATATACGTATACACACACACACATCTTCTTTACGGACTTATTGCCTTTGAGCATTCTATCTGCAGGCTACTGTGAATTGATTAAGTATCTCCGCAATGCTCTATTTGCAACTAGTTCTGTGACCTCGTTTAGTTTCAGATGCTTCCATTTATTGATAAAGCATTTCATTTTAATTTTACTGTATAACTTTATGAAGACAAAAGTTGGAAGGTACTGTAAATGTAAAGAACTAATCGGGATAAATATCCATTCATAGGATGAGGAATTCGGGAATGGAATAGTTTCCAATTTCTTTGAAATAATTTACAAGACTATGTAAACAACTAATAGGGAATCTGCTACCTGGGTGACAGTCCTATGTGCTTTTAATCATAACATCACTTGCTATAAGTAGCATACATATAAAGCAATTTTCCTAGTAGACATAATATTGTGATAAGAACGTATGAAAAGAGGCGTACAGATTAACACAACGCTAATAATAGAAATAAAAAAGATTCGTCATAGTAAAGACTCGAACCTGCACACTTCGTATTACGAAGCGAGCGTGTTAACCATTACGCCAGAAAAACGCTTGAGTTACGCAATATACATACAGTAATATATATCTCCTGTTCGAAAACTGAAAAAGTAGAAAATTAAAGCCAATTTGAAATGATTTCCAAATAGATTTTGATGTTATATCCTTTCTGTGTCAGTGCGACGTAAAACAACTAGCAAAAAAAAAAAATCTTCAAACACAAACAAGGCATCGTTTGAATATAAGTCACAAATACTTTGAAAAAATCTTCAGACAATTATTGTACCTACGACATAAATCTTTCACCAACTGGTTGGTGAACATTCAAAAGTCTACCCAAGTTAATTCATTTGAGCAAACATACGGTAGTCCTGTTGAATCTATTCCTCATACAAGAATTTCCTTTGTACCCATGAAAGGAGTGTTCCATATGAGGTTACTGAGAACCTCAAGAACGTCAGTAGTGAACAGAATGTCTTAATCGTGACCCTTTCTTATTACGTGCAGTCACGAGTCTGTTCTCATCTTTATCAGTCATATCTAATCTTCTGGAGATGATGAGGCTCCTTATCGGGATAAGTTGCGCTTCATGACCCAAACCTGTTATTACGTCATTCACATACGCATCGGACAGTATTAAATCATCATCATCATCATCATCATCATCATCTGTTTACCCTCCAGGTTCGGCTTTTCCCTCGGACTGAGCGAGGGATCCCACCTCTACCGCCTCAAGGGCAGTGTCCTGGAGCTTCAGACTCTTGGTCGGGGGATACAACTGGGGAGTATGACCAGTACCTCGCCCAGGCGGCCTCACCTGCTATAGTGAACAGGGGCCTAGTAGGGGGATGGGAAGATTGGAAGGGATAGGCAAGGATGAGGGAAGGAAGCGGCCGTGGCCTTAAGATAGGTACCATCCCGGCATTTGCCTGGAGGTGAAGTGGGAAACCACGAAAAACCACTTCGAGGATGGCTGAGGTGGGAATCGAACCCGCCTCTACTCAGTTGACCTCCCGAGGCTGAGTGGACCCCGTTCCAGCCCTCGTACCACTTTTCAAATTTCGTGGCAGAGCCGGGAATCGAACCCGGACCTCCGGGGGTGGCAGCTAATCACGCTAACCACTACACCACAGAGGCGGCTCAGTATTAAATCGCAAGACAAATTCTGGAATAAATGCCATCGCCCATCAGATTATGATTGCGTTTGGACAGCCAGTTTACAGTTATTCATTTGAAAACTACCCTACATTAAAAGCCCATCCATATACTGTATCTCGAAAATGTTGTGTGATGGACAGCAGGCAATGGTGTGTTGATAAACGGGGTTAAAAGTCAGGTTGTGAGTTTTACAAATAGGAAAAGTCCTCTCAGTTTTAATTACTGCGTTGATGGGGTGAAAGTTGCTTTTGGGGATCATTGTAAGCATCTAGGTGTTAATATAAGGAAAGATCTTCATTGGGGTAATCACATAAATGGGATTGTAAATAAAGGGTACAGATCTCTGCACATGGTTATGAGGGTGTTTAGGGGTTGTAGTAAGGATGTAAAGGAGAGGGCATATAAGTCTCTGGTAAGACCCCAACTAGAATATGGTTCCAGTGTATGGGACCCTCACCAGGATTACCTGATTCAAGAACTGGAAAAAATCCAAAGAAAAGCAGCTCGATTTGTTCTGGGTGATTTCCGACAAAAGAGTAGCGTTACAAAAATTTTGCAAACTTTGGGTTGGGAAGAACTGAGAGCAAGAAGACGAGCTGCTCGACTAAGTGGTATGTTCCATGTTGTCAGCGGAGAGATGGCGTGGAATGACATTAGTAGACGAATAAGTTTGAGTGGCGTTTATAAAAGTAGGAAAGATCACAATATGAAGATAAAGTTGGAATTCAAGAGGACAAACTGGGGCAAATATTCATTTATAGGAAGGGGAGTTAGGGATTGGAATAACTTACCAAGGGAGACGTTCAATAAATTTCCAATTTCTTTGAAATCATTTAGGAAAAGGCTACGAAAACAACAGATAGGGAATCTGCCACCTGGGCGACTGCCCTAAATGCAGATCAGTATTGATTGATTGATTGATTGATTGATTGATTGATTGATTGATTGATTGATTGATTGATTGATTGATTGATTGATTGATTGATTGATTGATTGATTGATTGATTGATTGATTGATTGATTGATTGATTGATTGATTGATTGATTGATTGATTGATTGATTGATTGATTGATTGATTGATTGATTGATCTAACTTTGCACCCCAGTTCACGATTTAGTGACAAGATGAAATCCAGTCAAAATATAATGCTACGTGTCAAAAAAAAAAAGGAAAAATTAAACGGTAGAAGCTCAGTTTCCTTTTTGTCTTTTCTTTTTTGAGACCGAATCTGTCGCAGAAGTTAACAAAGAATGACGTCTACTTCAAGGTTCATGAGGTGAGAATTATTAAGATTGAGGATACGTGGCTTGTATAATGCTTTTCTTTGTCGACTTCTACTGATTGTGTCATATCAGTCCCGAATCTGAGAGTTTTACGTCGAAGGCACTGATGGTGCAACGAATATGAAAATATCTAACCCTCCTTTTGTTTCCAGTTAACTGCTTTGATGCCTCATCACAATATTATCCGTCTTCACTTTGCTATCTACAATCTGTTATAAGTAATCAATCATCAACTTCAAAACCAAATTTATTTTTAATTAGAAACTTTGCATAAAACATAGGAAATCGTTCATATTTACATAGGTACTTCTATAAGTCAAGAGTTCGGTGAAATTAAATGGTATTCATGCCCTCAAAAGTTACATGGTTTGCTAACGAAGTATACTTCCATATAGTAGATATGCATAGAGAATTACAATAAACCAGTCACGAACTTCAACTGCGGATTGGCCTGCTTCAGTGCTAGCAATCATCTCGTCAAATTTCATCCAGGTTATGAGTTTACATTACCGGCAACGCCTCTCATGCTCCTTTCCTGCATTCCTTACTTTCTGCTTAGTATTAGAACAATTGACCATTATAAGTATTCATTTAAATATCTCCTTCTGTATCTTAGTGATCCGTCCCTTAACTCTTTTTTTAGACGGTAGGGTTACAATGGTGACTTTTCGATGCTAATTTTAGTTTCGAAGTGACCTACTTTTACGCATTAGTGTGTATATTTCTTTAAGTTTTAATATACAAAATAAAGTGTTTGAATATCTTCATGTATTATGAAATCCGTCTGGGCCATCTATGGACCACGTGTGATATATCCTTTTCTACTTCTTGTCTCCTCCGCTCCCAAGAATTCTTCATGTTTTTGACTTCTGGCCTCCCTCTGTCGTTCTGTCAGGTTCCGCTGCTGTTTCTCGGGTGTTTCTATCCAGCATATGTTTAGTGTTTAGGCCCAATTCGGATAGGTCTTTATTTACTTCTTTTATCTAGATCGAGGTGCTCTTGCATTTTTTTTTAACCGTAATCCCAGATCATTTCATCCAATCTATTGTTACTCATCCGATGGATATACGCAGCAAACTTTAGACGTCTTTTTCTCATTTCGTTGATCAATAATCTCTTCATATATTAATAAATATTCACAACACAATTATTCAAGTTATAAAGTTGAACCTTTAGAGATGTATATATAATTGTTTTTATGTGTTCATTTTGTTCCCACAGAAACTTAATAGTTTCATCTTGCTACAGGCTTAAGTTTGAAAAACGTGTTTAATAGTAATGGTATCGAACACAACAATCTACTCGGAAAAAGTCCACAGCATGTCACGAAAGACAAGGCAACTAAAAGGAGCCCCAAGGACTCTTAACTTGGGAGCGTGGGTTGGCGACCATGGGGCCGTTAGCTGGTCCTGGCATTGCTTCCACTCCCTTGTGCCAAGCTTTCATCTCTCCTATCCGACCTTCCTTGGTGAACTCGTGTTCTTTTCCGACCCCGGTGATATTAGATGTCGAGGCCGAGGGAGTCGCTCATTTTCACCCCCTCCATGGTCCTTGTCTTTCTTTGCCCGACACCTTCATTTTTCTAAGCGACTGATACCTTCCATTTCAATGCAGTAGAGGATGGTTGCCCAGTTGTACTTCCTCTTAAAACAAAAATCACCCCCACCACCACTACCACCACCACCACCACCACCACCAAGCCATAGTAATGACTGTTTATTAGAAACGCCACTATTACAATAATATCTACTGTAAATGAAAATGTATATTATAATTCGGCTGTCTAAAAAATACTGTGTGCAACGCGTCCGAAAAGTGTGTAAACACTCACATTTCCGTACTTTTTATCCCCCTCCCCCATGGCACTACAGCCCTTGAAGGGCCTTGGCCTACCAAGCGACCGCTGCCCAGCCCGAAGGCCTGCAGATTACGAGGTGTCGTGTGGTCAGCACGACGAATTCTCTCGGCCGTTATTCTTCGCTTTCTACACCGGGGCCCCTATCTCACCGTCAGATAGCTCCTCAATTCTAATCACGTAAGCTGAGTGGACCTCGAAATAGCCCTCAGATTCAGGTAAAAATCCCTGACCTGGCCGGGAATCGAACCCAGGGCCTCCAGGTAAGAGGCAGGCACACTACTCCTACACCACGGGGCCGGCCGTTACTTGTTATATAAATAGATATTCAAGACGGCCACTTTCCGTTTAGTGTGTACTAGCTGTAATATTACTGAATTTAACTGGCAGATTACGTCCAATACTTGACAAAATGTTGGATTATGGTTTCTCAAGCAACTTACCGAGGACTGCAAGTGATTCCTTGGGGAATATCAGTAACAACACTTTTCATATATTAGGGTTGGCTAAATGGTTAGCGTGCTGGCCTTTCGCCACAGGGGTCCCGGGTTCGATTCCCGGCAGGGTCGGGAATTTTAACCTTAATTGGTTAATTTCGCTGGCGCAGGGGCTGGGTGTATGTGTCGTCTCCATCATTATTGCATCCGCATCATGACGCGCAGGTCGCCTACGGGAGTCAAATCAAAAGACCTGCACCTGGCGAGCCGAACATGTCCTCGGACACTCCCGGCACTAAAAGCCATACGCCATTTCATATATTAGGGTATGCATCAGGGTTTAATAGAGTAGACTAAATTGGATACAGTGCGGCTAAATAGCAGGCGTCGAGGCCTTAGATTCAGAGAGTTCTGGGTCGAGGATTTTAACCGCGCCTTGTTAATTCCGCTGACTCGGGGACCAGGTGTTTTGTTAAAGCACGGCCGACTTGATGCGTCGCTCTAGCTACTGAGCACAGCAAGGGATCCAGTCGGCCGTGGTTAAAGGAGCTAGAGCTTATTTTGGTTTGCAGCACACTGTTCCGGCTTGTGGAATATTGCAGCACATCCGGCCTCTTTTACAAGGATCTCTACATACACAAATATTCATTCCTTCCCTGTACGGGACGGCGGGCTTCCTAGACGGTAAAGCTGTCTCCCAGACCAGGAAGATTCAATTCGGTGAAGGAGTTGTTCGGAGAAGGTGAGAGAATTGGAAACCATGGCCTGTACTAGGAACGGTCCCAGCATTCGCCTCAGTACACGAGAATGGAAAACCACGGAAAACCATTCTCAGGACAGCCGACGATGGGGACCAGTCCCTATCCGTCTCCCGAATACAGAGGCGTAGATCCACGGTAGAGCCGTGGCCATCCCTCCTCAGTTCGGTTGGTCGGTCAGAGTACAGAGCCACGCTCCACACGAAAGTCTTCAAAAACATCTTTCTAATTCCTATATCAATGTTTGAAGTGAGCAAATTTCCTTTCTTAAGAAAGCTCTTCCTTGCTTGTGCTAGTCTGCATCGTATGTACTCCTTACTTCTGCCATCGTTAGTTATTTTACTACCCAAGTAACAATATTCATCCACTTCCTTTAAGACTTCACTTCCTAATCTAATATTTCCTACATCACCTGCCTTCGTTCGACTGCACTCCATTACTTTTGTTTTGGACTTACTTATTTTCATCTTGTACTCCTTACCCAAGACTTCGTCCATACCATTCAGCAGCTTCTCGAGATCCTCTGCAGTCTCAGGTAAAATAACAATATCATCGGCAAATCTCAAGGTTTTGATTTCCTCTCCTTGGATTGTGATTCCCTTTCCAAATTCCTCTTTGATTTCTTTTACTGCCTGTTCTATGTAAACATTGAAAAGGAGGGGGGACAAACTGCAGCCTTGCCTCACTCCTTTCCGGATTGCTGCTTCTTTTTCAAAGCCCGCGATTCTTATCGTTGCAGACTGATTTTTGTACAGATTGTAGATAATTCTTCGTTCTCGGTATCTGATCCCAATCACCTTCAGAATCTTATATAGTTTGGTCCAGTCAACGTTATCGAATGCCTTTTTTAGATCTACGAATACCATGTACGTGGGCTTATCCTTCTTGATTCGATCCTCTAAGATCAGGCGTAAAGTCAGGATTGCTTCACGTGTTCCTACATTTCATCTGAAGCCAAATAGATCTTTTCCCAACTCATCTTCAACTTGTTTTTCCATTCTTCTGTAAATAATACGTGTTAAAATTTTGCAGGCATGAGATACTAAACTAATGGTGCGGTAGTTTTCACACCTGTCAGCGCCGGCTTTCTTGGGAATGGGTATAAGAACATTCTGACGAAATCGGATGGGACTTCTCCTGTCTTGTACATCTTACACACTAAATGGAATAAACTTGCCATGCTGGTTTCTCCTAAGGCTGTCAGTAATTCAGAGGGAATGTCATCAATTCCAGGTGCCTTCTTCCTATTTAGGTCACTCACAGCTCTGTCAAACTCTGAGCTCAAAATTGAATCTCCCATTTCATCACCATCAACAGTCTCTTCTTGTTCCGGAAACCAATTATCTACTTCTTTACCTTGATACAACTGTTGGGTATGTTCCTGCCATCTTTCTGCTTTGTCTTCTTTCCCTAGAAGTGGCTTTCTGTCTGAGCTCTTAATATTCATACACCTAGATTTCTTTTCTCCAAAGGTTTCCTTGATTTTCCTGTATGCAGGATCTACCTTTCCTAGAACCATACAACTTTCGACATCCTTGCATTTCTCCTTCAGCCATTCTTCCTTAGCTACCTTGCACTTTCTATCCACTTCATTCTTTAATCGCCTGTATTCCCTTCTGCCCTCTTCATTTCTAGCATTCTTGTATTTTCGTCGTTCATCAATCAGGTCTAATATCTCCTGAGTTATCCACTGATTCTTAGTTGATCTTTTCTTCCTTCCTAACATTTCTTCAGCAGCCCTGCGGACTTCATTTTTCATGACTGTCCACTCTTCCTCTATTGTGTTTCCTCCAGCCTTTTTATTTAGCCCTTGTGCAACATGTTCCTTGAAACAATCCCTCACACTCTTTTCTTTCAACTTGTCTAGATCCCATCTTTTTGCATTCTTTCCTTTCTTCAATTTCTTCAACTTCAGATGGCATTTCATAACCAACAATTTGTGGTCAGAGTCCAACGTCTGCTCCTGGGAAAGTTTTGCAATCCAACACCTGGTTCCTGAATCTCTGCCTAATCATAATGAAGTCTATTTGATACCTTCCCGTGTCTCCAGACCTCGTCCACATATACAGCCGTCGTTTGTGGTGTTTGAACCAAGTATTGGCAAGGACTAAATTATGATCGGTGCAGAATTCAACCAGCCGACTTCCTCTTTCGTTCCTTTGTCCCAGTCCGAATTCTCCTACTGCATTACCTTCTCTTCCTTGGCCTACCACTGCATTCCAGTCTCCCATCACAATTAGATTCTCGTCACCTTTTACATATTGTATTAAATCTTCTTTCTCTTTATACATTCTTTCGATTTCCTCATCATCCGCTGAACTAGTAGGCATATAGACCTGCACTATTGCGGTGGGCATTGGTTTGGTGTCTATCTTGACGACAATAATTCTTTCACTATGCTGGTCGTAGTAGCTTACCTGCTGCCCTGTTTTCTTATTCATTATTAAACCAACTCCTGCATTACCCCTGTTTGATTTTGTGTTGATAATTTGGTAGTCGCCTGACCAAAAATCCTTTTCTTCCTGCCAACGTAAACTTACTTCACTTATACCAACTACATCTAACTTTAGTCTATCCGCCTCCCTTTTCGGATTCTCTAATCTACCACAACGAATCAAACTTCTAACATTCCACGCTCCGACTCGCATAATGTCAGTAACCCTCTTCCTGATGATCGCCCCCTCTCGTGTAGTCCCCACCCGTAGATCCGAATGGAGGACTAGTTTACCTCCGGAATATTTTACCCGGGAGGAAGCCATCGTCAGTACATCATTCATACAAAGAGAGCTGCATGTCCTCGGGAGTTAGTTACGGCTGTAGTTTCCCGTTGCTTTCAGCCGTGTAGCAGTATCGACACAGCTAAGCCATGTTGAGTGTTGTTACAAGGCCATATCAGTCAATCATGTAGACTGCCGCCATTGCAATTTCCGAAAAGCTGCTACCCCCGTTTCGATGAACCATTCCCTAGTCTGGTCTCTCAACAGATATACCCATCCGATATGGTTGCACCTGCGGCTCGGCTATCGGCTTCATTGGGATACGCAAGCCTCCCCACCGCGGCGAGGTCACGCGGTTCGCAGGGGAGTGTTTAATAAATAACATTACTAAAATAATATACAGCCCGTTTTTATGTCTTCGTATTTTTTCCAGCATTACTATTTATCGCACCAAAGAATTTCGAGGTACATTAGTGCGCCACAGTGCACCCTTTGAGAACCGCTAAGCTAGAGAACTCTTCTGTGTTCCCAGTTTCTAAATGAATTAAGTTTAAATAAACAATTCTTGAGTCTGATACCTTTATCGGTCTTAAAAGGTCCTATCTCTGTACTGAGGACCCATCTCTTTAGACATGGCAGAATTTACTTTAAAAGAATAATTTTAAACAGAAGAACAATAAAGAAAAATTAAGGAGCGTTCGATATTCTTTGTCGTGTGCTCAGTGGCGTAGATAAGACTTTTCCCTGGGGGAATAGCAAAACTAATAATAATAATAATAATAGTAATAATAACAATAATAATAAGCACATGTTAAATGTGTCTATTTAAATACAATTTGCAGGGGGATGAGGGTGAACAATGAAAATGAAAATCCACAGCTGGGTCAGGAATGGAATGAATGAAGCCCCATCTAGCAGCGAGGATATAACTTGTGCCGGCTGCCGAAGCCTGTCGCACTCTTGTTGGGTTACGATTAATTATTGACTGATGAAATGATGCTGGAGAATGTCGCTGGAAATAAAAATGACAGAGAAAACCGAAGTATCCGGAGAAAAACCTGTTTCGCCTCCGCTTTGCCCAGCACAAATCTCACTTGGAGTGACCAGGATTTGAACCACGGAACCCAGCGGTGAAAGGCCGGGCACTGCCGCTTGAGCCAGGGTCGCTCTTACAGGGGGGATATGAATAGTAATAACAACACAAATAATAAAACACATTTTAAACGGATGTTTTATTAAGTTTTATTATCTGTTTACAGTATAATAAGGAGTACAAGCGCCCCATGGGGGAGGGGATATCCCCTTTATCTCAGCCACTGCTTGTAGCAGCCCATTAATTTGGAGAGTCATTTTAAATAAACAAACGTATTATAATTTTCCGTAAGAAAAACCAGTAAATATGAATTAAAATTTTGAAATGAAGACGTGACGACAATAAACACTTCCTGAGAGTAAGGGAGAAATTGATTGAACGCCATTTAAGATGGTTTGGTCACCAACCAACCAACCAACCCTAGGATGAACCAAAACAAGACACTGTTTGAAAGACACTGACGTTGATGTAAATGGAGTTCAACATAAAAGACGGTGACCAGAGTGGAAAAATGGATTATTATTATTATTATTATTATTATTATTATTATTATATATATATTCGTTTACGGCCATTAGAGACCACGTTAGATAACATTTACATGTTTCTGGAAGCCTTCCTCACAGCCCAGAACTTCAGCATCCTCTCTCTGGCAGCCTGTCTTCTTTCGTCCGGCCACCCACGGTTAAGTTTTGGTTCGTCATGGAATCCCTGAAATCTGTCGATCACTGACCTAAACTTTGTTCGGTTTGAGATGTCTTCCGAATTTAGTCCCACCTGTCTGAGATCCTTTCTCACCTCCCTGAACCATTATTATTATTATTATTATTATTATTATTATTATTATTATTATTATTATTATTATTATTATTATTATTATTATTATTAGACTATTATTTAATTGGATATTTGACTTTCTGGCACACAATATTTAGTTTCCATTTTTTTTACGGTCACAAATGAACCACTACGATGTAGACACATTCCTGGCCACAGGAGGCCTATTTCATTTTGTAAGAGTCTTAAGAGCTGTCAATTTATATAACTAGTAAATGAAAATCATTTATTTTCAAGTTTTGCGCTTAATTATCTTGTAAATAATTTCGTTGTAATCGTGTCTTAGCTATGTACGACGTCGTAATGCAGCCGTGGGTTCATTGTCCGGTCCAGCGGGGGTAAGGACGCGGGTCAGATGCGTGGGTGATTCCCGGATGTGGTAAGCAAGTGGTTTGGAATTCGCTCCTCCCACAACCTCCCCTTACCGCGAAGACTTTTTATAAAACTTGACTTATACTAGAAATTTACAACGTATTTTACACTCATTACTCTCAAGAGGGCGTTTCTCAAATTGCTGGGTATTGTTCACCTCAAACTTAGTTCATGTCCATGTTTGCATTGCACGTTGTCTTCTGGTATGAGCTAGAACAGGTTTGTCGTTTTAACGAACGCCCTTTTCCACTTAAACAATAAACATTATATTCCCTTCCATTCCTCAATAATAATAATAATAATAATAATAATAATAATAATAATAATAATAATAATAATAATAATAATAATCGAATGGCCTCAGCTACCGTGTGCAGACATTTTAATTTGACGCCATCTGGCTCGTCAATTTCGACGTTCTGTTTTACACTAGGCCTACTAGATGTCAGAATAAACAGAATCTCTCTTGGGCGCCTATGGCTGATTTTTAATGATTTCTTGTCGGGTGAACACCAAACATGTCACCAGAGAACTTTCTCGCGACGACATCGTACGACATGGAGTTTCGCATGGACTTTTTATCGTCCTTCAAAAATCCGACTACCTCTCCCGGGTTTGAACCCGTAATCCTGGGATCAGGAGCCCGAAACTCTACCACGGATCCATAGACGCCCTCCCTCCACAAGTCCCTATGAGTTTGTATCAAATTACTTCAATTGTACGAATTCAATATTACGAAAACGACGTTTAAAAACTTCCACTTCTTCTTTCTTTCTTTCTTTCTTTCTTTCTTTCTTTCTTTCTTAATCGGTTTACCCTCCAGGGTTGGTTTTTCCCTCGAGCTCAGCGACGGATTCTACCTCTACCACAAAAAGAGCAGGGAGCGTGAGACAATGGGTCGGGGGTTAAAAGTAGAGGAGGAGGACCAGTACCTCACACAGGCGGCCTCACCTGCTATGTTGAACAGGGGCCTTGGTGGGGGATGGGAAGAATGGAAGGGATAGACAAGGAAGAGGGAAAGAAGCGGCCGTGGCCTTAAGTTAGGTACCATACCGGCATTTGCCTGAAGGTGAAGTGGGAAACCACGGAAAACCAATTCCAGGTATGCTGAGGTGGGAATCGAACCCACCTCTACTCAGTTGACCTCCCGAGGCTGAGTTGACCCCGTTCCAGCCCTCGTACCACTTTTCAAATTTCGTGGCAGAGCTGGGAATCGAACCAGGGCCTCCGGGAGTGGCAACTAATCACACTAACCACTACACCGCAGAGGCGGACAGCTTCCACTTCACGCACTGTAAATATGACCGATTTAACTCATTTATTTTGTGAACCGTAGTTTCCTTACCCTACTCCACGAAGTTGTTCTTGTCTCCCACATCACTCAGTGATTGGCGCACGTTCAGCTCAGAGGGAAAAACATTCCCCAGATTTTCCTCAGAGCGAAAGATGCTACTTTTATTATATTCAAGTTCCAAGATATTAGATTGCAGACTTTCAGCATAGTGTGCCATTAAGACCAAGTCGTCGGCATTGCCCAAACTGATTATTATTATTATTATTATTATTATTATTATTATTATTATTATTATTATTATTATTATTATTATTATATTTTAATTATGTTCTTGACATCTATTTATTTATTTATTCATTTATTTATTTATTTATTTATTTATTATTTATTTATTTCCTGTTACCCTCCAGGGTTGGTTTTTGCCCGGTCTCAGTGAGGAATCCCACCTCTACCGCCTCAAGGGGAATGTCCTGGGGCGTGAGACATATGGTCTGGGATACAACTGCGGAGGAGGACCAGTACTACGCTCGGTCGGCCTCACCTGCTATGCTGCAACGGGCTTCTTGTGGGGATTGGGAAGATTGGAAGGAATGGAAAGGAAGCTGGACGTAGCCTTAAGTTAGATACCATCGCGGCATTTGCCTGGAAAAGAAGTGGAAAACCACGGAAAAACACTTCGAGGAAGGCTGAAGCAGTTGACCTCCCGTTCCAGTCCTCGCACCACTTTTCGAATTTCGTAGCAGAGCCGGGAATCAAACCCGGGCCTCCGGGGGTTGCAGTTAATCACACTAACCACTACACCACAGAGACGGACTTGATATGAAATTCAAACCAAAAATGGTGCTATCTGTCGCAGCCCCAAGTATGCCATAACAAATTTTCTATAACTAACAGGTTTACAAGTGTTTTATCCATAACTCGACTAATTTGCATAATAAACCCATTACACCGCTGGACTGAGGTCAATATAGGCTACCTGAGGAGGTCACCTACACATGTGTGTTAATTAAGTGTACGGTTCCGCTTGAAGGAAAGAACAGGCACTTGTCAGATGTACCTGGACAGGTCGTGTGATCTTATCTTCGTAGTTGAATAACTGACCTACATACAGGTTTCCTTCACCTCATGAGTGTTTTGAATCGCTGCACTTGTGGTAGTTGATGACATTCTTGAATTTAACTGAAGTACTTGGTGAAGTCGAGTTTTAGAAAGAACTGTCCTTGTTCTCATGTTACATTCAAGAAAGTTTCTCTCCAGACCCCTTACTTCTCTCCCCTTTTTTGATAAAGAGAATTCATAGATAGAAATCATTAGCTCCAGTCTTGTAACTGATATATGAGGTAAAGATGCACTCGGTTCACCCAAAGGACGTCGTTTCGATTCCCAGAAGGAACTCGAAATATTTAGAACGGATAATGGACAATCCACGCTGTTTTCGCTACGCCAAACAGCCTTGCGATAGCCATGACTTCGGTCTACTGAAGAAAGCCATGAAGAGTAAGGGTTTCACTATAAACCTAGCGGTTTTTTATTACCTGGAAGTGTGGTTCAACCAGTAACCAGCGTCCTTCGTTGTGGAGGGTATAAAGAAACTTGTTCAGCGCTGGGACAGGTACCTGAATGGCGGGGATAATTTTCTGTAGACTCTCTCGAACTGTCTTTAGTATACAGTCATTTTAATATAGTGTTTATTGTCCAATACACACTGTGTTCGCTTCTAGACACTAGTTCATTTTCCATCAAGTATGCGCAAGCGAACCAAAATTGCAGCTAAATGGTAATGAGTCAATATTTTGTTGCACTCAACATAAATGGCAAATCAGTATTTTGATTTGAATGTCTTCACGGTATCACTTATAATAAAAATAACAAAAGCAAAATTATCATCATATGTTCAAAATAAGGAAAATACAAGCCGGTGATCACCCTGCAGGATAGTCTTAAAGTGAAAAGTAGGGCCCGGATGTTTATGCAGTAATAGGTTAGAATGCAGACTTACTGAAGCGAGTAATAAGTAGAGGCTACCCGCACGACGGTAATGCTATGAGGTTTGCATAAACATTAGGGGTTCGGCCCATTAGAACCCCTAGAATTTATGTTACTCGCACCACAGTACGTTAGAGCGGGCTAGTCGACATTTCCTACTAAATAATTTTGTAACTAAATAAACTGCATAAACATCCAGGCACTAGACTGATCAGATACAGTAGTATTATAGAAGATGCTGGAGGCCTGCACTCCTAATATAGTTTCACCATAATACCATCTAGTTCTTGCATCTTCGTGACATTATTCAATAAATCTCTTTAATAACCTTCCAGGTAAATGCTCATTCTTTAGCAATGTTCAGAAACAGGCTGTTGATATGTCTAAACTGAAATGAAGTCCATTGATGTAAATGTATTTTATTAAATTACTCAGTTGAAATGTAGGTTTTCTTGCACAATGGCCATCTACATAGAACACTCATTTACAAAAGTGCTACATGTATTGTTCAGGATTTGAACTGCGACTGCCTTGGTCACTCGGCGACCATCTTCAGTTAGATTTGTACGACTTGAAGATTACTGCTGTCCAGTGTGTGGCCTTCCGGAGAATGTATCCTCTAGATGCCGGTCCATGCATATCATTAGCCGACTGACTTGGTCCCGGTATCCCTTCAAAGAACTGTGCGTGAGCCTGGCGCCTCCGAACACACACACGCAATTGCGTGCTTGTCGAAATACAGCTGTTACATGATGCCCTACAGACATGGCGCTTCCTTGAGAAACGAGGTGAGTTGGACCCAAGACGACACGACACAATGAAACATACAACAATATAATTACTTTTCAAGTTCAGTATAGGCTATGGTCTTAGGTAGAGTGTTTCGTTCAAACAGACAATTCGTCAAATACATTACAGCCGAAATTCGGGGCGTATTCGGTAATTATTCATTAGTAATTAATACATCATTTAGTGTGATTAGCTGTCATCTCCGGAGGCCGAGTTCGATTCCCGGCTCTGCCATGAAATTTAAAAAGTGGTACGAGGGCTGTAACGGGGTCCACTCAGCCTCGGGAGGTCAACTGAATAGAGAGAGTTCAATTCCCACCTCAGCCATCCTCGAAGTGGTTTTCCGTGGTTTCCCACTTCTCCTCCAGGTAAATGCCGGGATGGCACCTTACTTAAGGCTACGGCCGCTTACTTGTCTATCCCTTCCAATCATGCTATCCACCCCCACCCAAGGCTCCTGTTCAGCATGGCAGGTGAGGCCACCTGGACGAAGTACTGGTCCTCCTCCCCAGTTTTATCACAAACTCATTGTCTCTCGTTCCAGGACATTGCCCTTCAGGCGGTAGAGGTGGGATCTCTCGCTGAGTCCGAGGGGATAAACAACCCTAGAGGTTAACCGGATTAAGAAAGAAATTAATACATAATAATAATAATAATAATAATAATAATAATAATAATAATAATAATAATAATAATAATAATAATAATAATAATAATCAACACAGGTGTTAAATCTTGCCCGCCATATGTGCGGTGCTCGTGCTAGAACGATTTCATTTTTTATGTTTTTACAATTGGCTGTACATCGCACCGACGCAGATAGGTCTTATAATGACGATGGGACAGGAAAAGGCTAGGAGTGAGAAGGAACGGCCATGGTCTTAATTGAGGTACAGCCCCAACATTTGCCTGATGTAAAAATGGGAAACCATGGAAAACCATTTTTAGCGTTGCCGACAGTGGAGTTCGAATCCACTATCTCCCGAATGTAAGCTCACAACTGCGCGACCATGACCGCACCGGCCAACTCGCTCGGTGTGCTAGAAATACCTGCGCACGTGGACGCAACTCTTCCCCTCAGTCAGCTTGTACTTCCTCACGTTGCTGACTCAGAACTGTGCACGCCTAGCGATGACAGGCTCCAGGTACCGTATTTGGTCTACAGGTAATGGTTGAAACGCACAGCTGCATAGGCTGTAGCATGAGGATTGACTCAATAAATTGTTAGCGACCGAGCTCGATAGCTGCAGTCGCTTAAGTGCGGCCAGTATCCAGTAATCGGGAGATAGAGGGTTCGAGCCCCACTGTCGGCAGCCCTGAAGTTGGTTTTCCGTGGTTTCCCATTTTCACACCAGGCAAATGCCGGGGCTGTACCTTAATTAAAGCCACGGCCGCTTCCTTACAATGCCTAGGCCTTTCCTATCCAATCGTCGCCATAAGACATATCTGTGTCGGTGCGACGTAAAGCAAATAGCAAAAAAAAAAAAAAAAGTTTCTATTTGTGTATTTTTGTAACAACGCGGTTATTTGGGGAGATGCTATTTCTGTCGATGCTTATTTTCCTCTGTTTAAATTTATAAAAACACGACTTTTGCTACAGAAACTATATTATCAGTATAGTGTTCGGCATTACTCTGCTTCATAATTGTTCATAGGGGAGTTGAGCATCTTAAACCCTCAGAAGGCCTTTCATTTTGTGCTTCATTCTTTATGACAGCCTTTAAAGTAATTATTTATTTTCGACGTACACGGTGATTAAGAGCCATGTTGTTTCGAGCATTTTATGCCAACGCCGTATTGTCACATTTAATTATTATGTACGTCCTTAACGTGTATTGCACGGAGTACCATAGTTATGAACGTGTAATGCACATCCCTACCTCCTGGGGTATACAAAATTCCCTGTACTTGCGGTGAGGTATACATCGGCCAAACATGCCGGTCCATTGGTACCCCTATCAAGGAACATGAATGTAACATTCGTCTCAACCAGCCAGACAAATCGGGAATACCTGAGCACGCTCTATCATCGGGTCATGAACTCACGATGTCATGTTCAAAGATGCTCGAGCTCTTACCCAAACTAGACACTACAGGTCCAGGATTATACGGAAAGCTGTGGAAATATGTAGAAATCCTAACAATTTCAAAAGAGACACTGGCTATCAATTAAGCAATACCTGGTTGCCAGCCATTAAGGATTTACGTAGATAGTTCCCTTCCCTGTCCCTTCAATATTGTTATTTCGTCTCGGTGTTTTCCAAATTCGTACGTTCCTCGTCGCCAGATGTTTCTTTCCAGGCTTGTGTCAGTGTCACACATCTGTCAATGTCATATGTTACGTACACATGTAATGTGACCCTCTTAGACTGGTTCTGATCGTTCGGTCAGCTTCCGCTTCGAACGCTAGCGCTGTGCCATGTCCGGGGAGCTATCTGGCGACGAATGAACGAACAATTTCCACTTCTATTATAACGTCTACATTTGAAAAAGTCATTGTTTAAGATTTTCTTCTGATGGCGCAGAGCACAGTTCTCTGCGAAAAGTAGAGAATTTCACCTTATTTTCTTGACACGGCATAAGCCCAAAAGCCTATACAGTATCATGTCTATAAGTACGGGTCATGAAAGCATCAATGGCAATATTTCTGATTGTTAGACACAGGATTGCCGGATCTTTGCCCCTTGCGTACTCCTCCAGGAAGATAGATGTTAAGGACTGCTTTAGTTGAGTACAGTTAGTGTTATTTGCGAAATGGTGAAGATTAAAGACGTTAAAGATGCGTGCTGCAGTGCAAGCAAAGGATTTGTTAAACTGAGTGGTACACCATGCGTTTAAATGCATTATAAAGATTTCCCGACGTTCATGGAGTTTCAACCATTGCAGCTGTTTGTTAATAGGGTATTACGTATTCATCCCGCTTGGCATTTGTTACGTAACGAACACGTGCGTTCTGCACCCTCTGTAGTTTTACGTTCAGAGTTTCAGATAAGTCGTTGTTTTCGACGGAAACATAGTCAATGATTGGGAATATAAGATTTTGAACAAGTAGTTTTCGCATGAAAGGTGGTGTATATGAGTTTTACGTATCAAAATGTGCATGGTTGACACTACTTTTCGGATCACATTTGACGTATGATCAGACCAGTATCAGGTTCTGTCGAAAATTAAAGAGAGAGACAAAGTACAGTCAACTACGTACAGGACTTGAAAGCCCATGGTGCAGTGGTAGATATGGTCTTCCACTATTCGCAACATCAACTCTAAGTGGGGCAGAGTGGTAAGCTCAATACCGAGCTTGCTTTTGGTGTAGCCTCTGGGTCATGCACCTCTTCACAAGTAGAAATCTCGTTTCCAGATAGCTCGACTTTCTGACAGGAAATCGAACCCACATCCTTCCGGGTGAAACGAGCACGCTTTTAATGCCTCGGCCAGGTAATTCCTGGGAAGAAAGAGAGTATTTATCTTCGAATTCCAAAAAGCTGGTGATAAGGCGAGGTGAGCAAGACAGACTACGGAGAAGGATTGAAGATTGGTTGCCACTGAAATACTCACACCCTCAACTCAGAAAATAAACAAATTTGTATCATTTGAATGTCGTTGTTACTTGATGCAAATAATATTCACATAGATTTTTTTCACTTTATTAATACTAGAGAACCTGTGCTCCTCTGCAGCATTCGTTATAGATATGTCAGATAACGTGTCTTGATATAAATTTGCGCTATGTGCTGCACGGGTATTTTTTTGAATTCTTACCTTTAGGATTTGTAGTACTGTCAATTATGTCTCAAATGATTTTTTGTAGATTTATTTATCGTGACGTTGATTCATATATTACGTTCTATTTGGTAGTTTTAGAGATTTTTAATGTGTTTAACAGTTTTAGTTTCAAATTCTTTTGTTTTACCTGGAATTTTGTCCTTGTGGGAAGAAGATGGTACAGTACTTTCAAATAAATAATAATAATAATAATAATAATAATAATAATAATGGCGTGTGGAGGCCTGGTGCAGGTCTTTTGATCTGACTCCCGTAGGCGACCTGCGCGTCGTGATGAGGATGAAATGATGAAGACGGCACATACACCCAGTCCCCACGCCAGGGGAATTAACCAATTATGGCTAAAATTCCCGACCCTGCCTGGAATCGAGCCCGGGTCTCCTGTGACCAAAGGCCAGCACGCTACCCATTTAGCCATGGAGCTGGACAAAATATGTAATTATATGTATTTACGTGTTGCGCTGTGGTTATGATATACACGATTCCTACTGTCACTGGGAGTTTCAGTTATTAGCCTAGCGAGCCCGAAAACAGTTAATTCAACACTAATCTCGGTCATTTTGGATATACACTATTCTTTCTCATCTCCTTCTGACCCGCATGCCAATGGAGGTTGAATTTCAACTTGAACACAGTTCATCTCAGTGACCCCGAAAAGTATGGATTCGGCACTAATATATCTCGCTTTCGATGATTTGTGCATATCACTCCCTCCCAATCCCCAGCCGTAGAAGTGCTAGAGGCGTCTTACCCAGTAACATTTTGCTGTAGATAGTCATCTAAGTTCAGGTGAGAGCTATGCTGGAACATACACATACATAAACTTTATTGTTTTGGACATTCTTTTCACTCGTCATTCTTCTTCTTCTTCTTCGTCGTCGTCTTCGTCTTCTACCGCTTTTCCCACATCTGCGGGGTCGCGGGTTCTAACTGTGTCGTACATATGAATTTGGCCCTGTTTTACGGCCGGATGCCCTTCATCACGTCAACCCTATATTGAGGGATGTGATCACTATTGCGTGTTTCTATGGTGGTTTTGTAGGGTAGTGAGTTGTCTGAATATGAAGAGGAAAGTATTGGGACAAACACAAACACCCAGTCCCCGAGCCAGAAGAATTAATCAGACACGATTAAAATCTCCGACCCGGTCGGGAATCGAACTCGGGACCCTCTGAACCGAAGGCCTCAGCGCTGACCATTGAACCAATGAGTTGGGCGGTTAATATAGTATTTATAATATGTAAAACCGGAGCGTATCCTCTCATTTTATCTCTTTTCTTGCACGGGAAACAGCTCAGCTTCTCGGCAATAAATCATTTTCTCTATAGAACTTGACCGGGCGAGTTGGCCGTGCGGTTAGAGGCGCGCGGCTGTGAGCTTGCATCTGGGAGATAGTGGGTTCGAATCCCACTGTCGGTAGCCCTGAAGATGGTTTTCCGTGGTTTCCCATTTTCACACCAGGAAAATGCTGGGGCTGTACCTTCCAACTCCCAGGCCTTTCCTAACCCATCGTCGCCATAAGACCTATCTGTGTCGGTGCGACGTACAGCCGCTAGCAAATATATATATATATATATATATATATATATATATATAGAACTTGAGTCGTGGGTTCTGAATTTGTAAAGCCATGACGTGTAACGTTAATTGCGGTGCAGTAACTTGTTGGAATATCCCCGCGGTGTAATTACCTGCTCTCTTCTTCACAAGTTAGAAAAGGAGAGAAAAATGAGTGAAGAAGGCAAATGACACGTTGGGAGGTCGTGTTACACAAGAGAGTTCATTCGTTCTTTATCCTCATTAGACATCTGCCTTGGATGGGTTTCAGAAACAAAGGATGAGACAGGCATGCAAAAACAAGGTTGAGTATCATTAGTCTGGTTCAGTCTTGCCGAGGAGTCCTTCATCGTACTCTAGCGGTTGCCAAAGAATCTGCCTCCCTGGTTGGCCTGGCTTCGATTCACACCTGTCAGGAATTAATCCCCTTTCTTTATGACATAGATAGTCCGACTCGTTGGCTGAACGGTCAGCGTACTGGCCTTCGTTTCAGAGGGTCCCGGGTTCGATTCCCGGTCGGGTCGGGGATTTTAACCTTAATTGGTTAATTCCAATGGCACGGGGGCTGGGTGAATGTGTTGTCTTCATCATCATTTCGTCCTCATCAAGACGCGCAGGTCGCCTACGGGAGTCAAATAGAAAGACCTGCACCTGGCGAGCCAAACCCGTCCTGGGATCTCCCGGCACTAAAAGCCATACGACATTTCGTGACATAGATACAACACAGTAAAGCTCATATACCAGCAGAATAACTTAAGGTTTGCCTTAACTGCATAGTGCTTCATGACTGCTTGTATGTACATGATATGCAGCTGTAGGAAAATATTTGTTATAGATTTGAACACATCATTGTTTTATGGAAAGAAGATTCAGGTTCCAATTCCTGCTACTAGTGGAAGCGAGATGGAAGAGCTCTCTGATGGCAGTAACACTTCATAGCAAGAACGGAATATAGTGATTCCTGAAACAAGTGCAAGCAGTGATAGTGAATCATATGATACTGACCAAGTAATCCAGAGTGCTGTCCGGCCCGCGGCGGCCCCAGGTTCGATTCCCGGGAGGGTCAGGGGATTTAATTGTCATGATTGATATCCCTGACCTGGATACTGGGTGTTTGTATCGTCTTTAACATTCCTTTCCTCACATTCAACACTTTACACTTCCACAATTTCCAAATACACGCAGGTTTCTAGGTCGACGCCCCGAATAAATAGCATTTATAAAAGAAAACCAGAGTGCTTCCGAAGATAACAATGTGGGGGATGGTTCTCACAAGGTACGTTACGGTGCACAAATCTAGGCATACCATTCGAAATTGAATTCTGAAAAAATGATGAAAAACATGTAAAGGACACCGGACAGTGGTGACCAGCCCCTCTCCGTCTCCCGAATACAGAATAAAGAATTATTTTTCCATTATAAGTAAAAAATCGGTTATGTGGAAAAAGGGAAAACTTAGGAAAGGAGTGAGAATGAATCCATGGTCTGTAAGCCCAGAAGATGGTTTTCCGTGGTTTCCCATTTTCACACCAGGCAAATGCCGGGGCTGTACCTTAATTAAGGCCACGGCCGCTTCCTTCCAATTCCTAGGCCTTTCCTATCCCATCGTCTCCGTAAGACATGTCTGTGTCGATGCGGTGTAAAGCAAATAGCAAATAGCGTAAGATAAACCTTTTTGTTTGAACTCCTGAAAATTCAAATAATGTTGGATACTTGTTAGGAGGCTCTGAAAAAATTCAAACATTGCAGTGATACTGTATCGAAACCAAGTGCGTTAACTACTGAGACGTAGGTCAGCGACCCAGCGAATTGGCTACATGGTTCGAGTCGTGTAACAATAAGCTTGTAAAGGGGAGATGGTGAATTCGAATCCTAATATCAAAAATTCAGTTCCCAGAAGGAAACCATTATTTAATTTCATCGTTTGCAAACATGTAAGCTCTTTAGGCGTTTCGCCCCAGTGTAGCAGTGGGCTCATCAGGTGGATGACGCTGGCAGCTAGTGCGCCGTTGAGAAACTATTACTGCTACTAAATGTTTTAATTCCTCCCCGGAAAGGGGACGGTGACGCCGTCTCTCGGGCCAGGAAATTTGTATCGGAGAAGGTGAGAGCGTTAGCGGCGGCAATGACCATCTCTCCTCTGCCGGTTAGCCGGTCGGAGTGCAAAGCTGTCGGACCGCAGACCAGCCATGGCCACTTGTGGGCCGAGACCCACTCTGCATACAACAGACCCCGTTGAGACACCACTGGCAAGCCTCATATGTACACCAATGCAGTGACGGTGCGCTATGGAAAGGATTTTCCTACACTTGTATAAATGCCTGCCTTTGGCCTTTAATTTCATCAATTGCAAATGTTAAAAGCATTAAAATAACACTTTGATATAATGTCTAAAGGCAGGCTTTATACAAGTGGAGGCGCATGCTTCCCCTAGGGCACCTTCACTGCATTGTCCTATATAGGAGGCTTGTAGTGGTGTCTCAACAGCGCACCAGCCGCCAGCAATCTAACTGATGACATCACTGTTACACTGGGGCGAAACGCTGGTAATTTCACAATTGGAAAAGTCTAAAAAGCTTAAATTTTTTTTCGGATCCTAATGTTAGTAACCCTGAAGATGGTATTCCTTCGTTTCCCCATGTTTACACCAAGCAAATGCAGAGGCTATTACCTTATCTCATCCAGACCCTGAGTCCATTATGACAGACATAGTTTTCTGTATTACTTTCAAATCCTAATCTCTGTGTACAACTTTTCGAACGGGCTAACTCGTGTTCGTGAACTTATTTGCATTTGCTTCTGTTTAACAAATTACCACTTATCAAAACGTGATGAAAGTAAAATAATACATGAACAATGACTTGCTAACATGGTCAAGCATTCACCAAGAAAAGCAATCCCAGTTCCTTCGAATTAATGAGCAAATAATTGTTATTTAATGTTTTGGAACGGACACTTATCTCGGATATATATTGCCTTTCGTACAGCAAGGTCATAATCTCCGCATGTTGCTCTTAATGGACACAGTACTTCTGCATCTCTCTCTCGGCACAGCCAAAGTAAAATGTAAGGTGTTCGTAAACAACAAGATATATGAGCGTTAAAGGTTTGGTCATACAGATAAGTATACTGTGATTTTCAAATAGTAATTCGATGGGCTGTCTCTGTATTGCAGTGGTTAGTGTGATTAGCTGTGACCCCAGAAGGTCCGGCTTCGATATCCGGCTTTGCCACGAAATTTGAAAAGTGGTACTAGGGCTAGAACGGGGTCCACTCAGCCTCGGGGGGTCAACTGAATAAAGGGGGGTTCGATTCCCTCCTCAGCCATCCTCGAAGATATCTGTGGTTTACCACTTTTCCTCCAGGCAAGTGCCGTGATGGTAGCTAAATTAAGCCCACGGTCGCTTGCTTCCATTTTCCTTGACTATCCCTTCTAATTTTCCCATTCCCCAACAAGCTCCCTGTTCATCATAGCAGGTGAGGCCGCCTGGGCGAGGTACTGGTCCTTCTTCCCAGTTGTATCCCCGACGAAAACTCTCACGCTCCAGGACACTGCCCTTGAGGCGGTAGAGGTGAGATCCCTCGCTGAGTCAGAGGGAAAAACCAACCCAGGAGCGTAAACAGATTAAGAAAAAAAATTCGATATCTCGCGTCTTTGTCACTTTATCAGCTACTGAAATTAGCCAATCAGATCGCTTCGCGGGCGAATTCAAATAGCCTTTGCGAGGCGGTGTTGCTAAATCTGCACGTGGCTTAAGACGGGCATGAAAGCTCCAATCGAAGGAAAAACTTCACCATGACGGGGATGTGAACACGGACCACCGAGGTGACAGGATGGCGCTATAGTTTGTACGGTACGGTGACTCTAGCTGATACCCACGGTGTGTTTGTGTTTGACGCTGATTTATCGGCATGAATCTCAAGCCGGTCTTATGCCACGTGAAAACTACGCAACACCGTCTTTCATTTGAAATCGCCCGCAAAGCGTTCTGATTGGTTAACTTCAGCAGCTGATAAAATGACATCGCCGCGAGAGATCGGATTATATTTTTCAAATTATTTATCATTATTACCAACCCTCTAACGCTCGTATATTCGGTTCGTTTCATTTCGACCATCCTGTATAGCTTACACAGAAGTCTTCTCTCATTTATGACTGTGACAGTATGGAAACTGCTGAGGTGAGGGTGCTGAGTAATGGCATTCGGTGCTCGACTAGTGTGTCTGGATGCTACGAAAGGTGCTGAGTAATGACATTCGGTGCACAACTAGTATGTCTGGATGCTACGAAAGGTGCTGAGTAATGACATTCGGTGCACGACTAGTATGTCTGGATGCTACGGAAGGTGCTGAGAAATAGCATTCGGTGCAAGACTAGTATGCCTGGATGCTACGAAAGGTGCTGAGAAATGACATTCGATGCACGACTAGTGTGTCTGGATGCTACGAAAAGTGCTGAGAAATGACATTCGGTGCACGACTAGTGTGCCTGGATGCTACGAAAGGTGCTGAGAAATGACATTCGGTGCACGACTAGTGTGTCTGGATGCTACGGAAGGTGCTGAGAAATAGCATTCGGTGCAAGACTAGTATGCCTGGATGTTACGGAAGGTGCTGAGAAATAGCATTCGGTGCACGACTAGTGTGCCTGGATGCTACGGAAGGTGCTGAGAAATAGCATTCGGTGCACGACTAGTGTGCCTGGATGCTACGAAAGGTGCTGAGAAATAGCATTCGGTGCACGACTAGTGTGCCTGGATGTTACGGAAGGTGCTGAGAAATAGCATTCGGTGCACGACTAGTGTGCCTGGATGCTACGAAAGGTGCTGAGAAATAGCATTCGGTGCACGACTTGTGTGCCTGGATGCTACGGAAGGTGCTGAGAAATAGCATTCGGTGCACGACTAGTGTGCCTGGATGCTACGGAAGGTGCTGAGAAATAGCATTCGGTGCACGACTAGTGTGCCTGGATGCTACGGAAGGTGCTGAGAAATAGCATTCGGTGCACGACTAGTGTGCCTGGATGCTACGAAAGGTGCTGAGAAATCACATTCGGTGCACGACTAGTGTGCCTGGATGCTACGAAAGGTGCTGAGAAATCACCTTCGGTGCACGACTAGTGTGTCTGGATGCTACGAAGGGTGCTGAGTAATGACATTTGGTGCACGACTAGTGTGTCTGGATGCTACGAAAGATGCTAGGAAATGGCATTCGGTGCACGACTAGTGTGCCTTGATGCTAAGAAAGCATCTCTGGATGCTACGAAAGGTGCTGAGTAATGACATTCGGTGCACGACTAGTGTGTCTGGATGCTACGAAAGGTGCTGAGTAATGACATTCAGTGAAAGACTAGCGTGTCTGGATGCTACTAAAGGTGCTGAGTAATGGCATTCGGTGCACGACTAGTGTGTCTGGATGCTACGAAAGGTGCTGGGAAATGACATTCGGTGCACGACTAGTGCACCTGGATGCTACGAAAGGTGCTGAGTAATGACATTCGGTGCACGACTAGTGTGTCTGGATGCTACGAAAGGTGCTGAGTAATGACATTCGGTGCACGACTAGTGCACCTGGATGCTACGAAAGGTGCTGAGTAATGACATTCGGTGCACGACTAGTCTCTTCTGTTTGTTACAGTTTGCCTTTCCTCCCTTCACGTTGAAACTTTTCGTCAGTACCACGCAGCCGAGATTCGCAAATTGGAGCTTGTCATCCGCGACTTCGGGGGTTGCTTTCATACGTGACCGGTAATTAATTCACACCCGAGAAACAGCGAGGCTTCGCCGATTTTCCGATCACTAGAAGTTTTAGTTTTCTATTCGGGTCATATTAGCTCCCAGCATCACTGTAAACCTTTCTGTGCTTGTTAACCCTTCCTCACAAACCACAAATGCCGTATTGCACAGTTATGATGCACAAAATTCGAGTTATAGAGGGTTTTCTTTTTTTTTTTTTTTTTTTGCTTCAAGAGAGGAAATGACATTTTTTATTGCATATTGAATGTGACCTGTGGAAATTCAAAATTTCACTTTTGAAAATTATAAAATATTTTCCTTAAAAATGGTAATAAGTTTATGTCCATTAAGAGGGGGCGAATTTTATTAAATGAATTCACCCTTCTACGTAAAGAGGAAAATTATTGAGCTCTGAAAGGGTTATTTAAGGTCACGGTTGCCACCTTCCCAATTCTAGACCTCTCCGATTCCAGTGTCGCCGAAACTCTCCTGTGCGTTAGTGCGACTAACCGCTTGCGGTAAGTCAGTGATATGTACGGTAGCTCATTAATGACGCGTGGGTTCTGCTAGTGGATTATATTGTCTTTAAAAGATGAGATCACCCTTATGGTTAGAATACGTGGGCGATTGAAACATAAGCCATCACTGATACAGATAAGATAGAGAACACTGTCGCTTATCAAAGGAATGTTCGTTCGTACGATAAGTGGGAAGAATATGTACGACCAAATCGCAATACCATATAAAATGCCTCTGACATGCACCGAACATTTCGCCGCCTGCTAGCCAATCATCGTTAAGGCGACAAATCATCAAGGTCTGACACTGTCGTCAGCTGCTTCGAGTCCCGTTGCTGGAGAAAAAAACATCACAATGTTGGCCGGCAGGACAATTTCCAATCACTAGACTGAATGCCAAAATCCTGGGTTCATATCCAAATCTGTCCGTAGTGTTAATATGGAATGAAGTCATATGACCCTACTGATAGTGATTCGTCCGTCCGATGGGTCGTTAAACATTGAGCACACCCCTTGATTTTTTTGACAGGAATAGGCAATGTGCTGACACCGGGTTTCACCCTCTCCCTGCCTCACGCCTAGATGAGAAGATCGCCCACGGGCATCAAATAGAAAGACCTGTGCCAGGCCTCTCCGCAGTCCACACGATGTCAACCAAATTTGCAAACCGCCTTCACGCATAGACTGACTGACGCAGAGGCATGCGTTGCATCATAACTGTAAGTTAATAAAGATAGATTAATTTATCTCTCATCAGTAAACTTATAATGCGATAAGTTGATTTTTGCATGACTGAGTAATAATAATTCCGGCCCCACAATGTAGGAGTAGCGTGCCTGCCTCCTGTTCGAAGGGCACGGGTTCGATTCCCGGCCAGATCAGATCTGAGGGCTGGTTCAAGGCCCACTAGATAGCGGCCCCCGTCTAGAAAACGAAAAATAACGGCCGAGGGGATTCGTCCTGCCGACCACACGACACCTCGTAACCTACCAAGGTAGTACTGTACCTTGGTAATCTATAGGCCTTTGGGCGAAGCAGTGGTCGCTTGGAAAGCTATGGTCCTTCGGGGCTGTTGCACCAGGAGGGGTTGGATTTTGAGGAAGGAGGACTGTGTGGCTCAGAAGGCCGGTCTGTAGAAGAAGGAGGTATATACCAAGTTGGCGGATTCGATCGCGGCAGTCCAGCGGTAGAGCTCACCCAGGAAGTCGTGGTGCGTAAAACCAGTAGGCCTAACGTTGTTGTTATTATTATATTTATTTATTTATTTATTTATTTATTTATTTATTTATTTATTTATTTATTTATTTATTTATTTATTTATTTATTTAATCTTGGCCAGCTCTGGACCACGTGTAGTATCTAATAATTTTCTTCTTGCTTTCTTGTCTTACCAACCTATATCTTCATTCTTTAACTATGTTCCCTCCCTCTTTCCTCCATCCAGACAGATTTCCTCTGCTTCTTCCATTTCTCCTGGAATCCCCCACACCCCCTCAAACTCCTTGGCAGCCCTGAAGATGGTTTTCCGTGGTTTCCGATTTTCACACCAAGCAAAGGCCATGGCCGCTTCCTTCCTATTCCTAGGAATTTCTTATCCCATCGTAGCCATAAGACCTGTGTCGCACATGTGGATTTAGCCCTGTTTTACGGCCGGATGTCCTTCCTGTCTCCAACCTTATATGGAAGGATGTAATCAATATTGCGTGTTTCTGTGGTGGTTGGTAGTGTAGTGTGTTGTCTGAATATGAAGAGAAAAGTGTTGGAGCAAACACAAATACCCAATCCCCGAGCCAGAATAATGAATAAAACACGATTAAAATCCCAGACCCGGCCGGGAATCGAACCTGGGATCCTCTGAACCTAAGGCCTCAACGCTGACCACTCAGCCAATGAGATGTTTGACAAACTGTTACCAATGCTAAAGAAACTCATCCCCGAAATACAAGTATTTTAGTAAAGGTTTCTATTTTGCGACTCATTTTTACGTTATACCGACACAGATAGGTCTTGTAGCGACGATGGGAGAGGAACAGTGCTAGGACTGAGAATACAATGATCTAGGCTTTCATTGAGGTACAGCCCCAGATTTTGCCTTGTGCGAAAATGGGAAACCTCGGAAACCATCTTCAGGGCTACCGACAGTGGGGTTCGGATCCACAATCTTCCAACGTCACAGCTGCGTGACCCAAACAGCGAGACTAACTCGCTCGGGATTTCCTGTAAAAGTATCATGTGATATGTTGTTCGGCTTCTTGGCTAAATGGTTAGCGTGCTGGCCTTTGGCCACAGGGGTCCCGGGTTCGATTCCCGGCAGGGTCGGGAATTTTAACCATAATTGGTTAATGCCTCTGGCACGGGGGTGGATGTCAAATAAAAAAGACCTGCATCTGGCGAGCCGAACTTGTCCTCGGACAATTCCGGCACTAAAAGCCATACGCCATTTCGTTTCATAATATATGTTCAGTATTTACTGTGTTACGTCAATTTGTAAGTTGTTTCTGGAGTAAATTCAGTTTTTTACGTTTTCTGAAACTAAAAGATAACACGCTTTCAAAATCAGATACGTATACAAACTTCGAAAATACATAGACACATAACAACAGCTGACAAACTAATATTTATGTTCCTCAGAACTTGTTGTAATCAGTTACATGAACTACACCTTCGTAATGTAGCGGTTACTGCTGTTAGCTGCAATCCGCGAGGGCCCTTGTTCGATTCTTTGTACTGCCAGCAATTGAAAATTCGCGGGAGGGGTATCGAGAAAGATCTACACCACCTCTCAACGGAACACTAATTTAGATTTTAGTCACTCCCATCGGTACAGACCGCTTCATAGTTCCCTTACGGCAGAATGCACACCACAGAGTATTGTTTGGTCCGATTTAATAAGCAATATTTTAATGACAAAGTTGTTACTTAGGAATTTGCAATTTTGATCATATTTGGTCCTATTGGTCTCGTGCACTGTTTACAATTTTATTGTCTGCATCTTTTCATAATTACATATTTCGAGAACCTCGAAATTCTCTTCATCAGATCACAGTTTTAAAACCTCCATACACCAGGCGAGTTGGCTGTGCGCTTAAGGGCGTCAGCTGTAAGCTTGCATCCGGGAAATAGTGGGTTCGATCCCCCACTGTCGGCAGCCCTGAAGATGGTTTTCCGTGGTTTCCCATTTTTACACCATGCAAATGCTGGGGCTTTACCTTAATTAAACCCACGGCCGCTTCATTCCCATTCCTACGCCTTTCCTATCCCATCGTCGCGATAAGACCTATCTGTGTCGGTGCGACGTAAATAATTGTACAAGAAACCTGTTTTTCATGTTTAGATCTATTAAAATTTACATAATTACTTAAATCTTTAATCTGCTTACCCTCCAGGGTTGGCTTTTCCCTCGGACTCAGCGAGGGATCCCGCCTCTACCGCCTCAAAGGCAGTGTCCTGGAGCTTCAGACTCTGGGTCGGGGGATACAACTGGGGAGGATGACCAGTACCTCGCACAGGTGGCCTCACCCGCTATGCTGAACGGGGGCCCTGCGGGAGAAGGGATGACTGGAAGGGATAGGCAAGGAAGAGGGAAGGAAGCGGCCGTGGCCGTAAGTTAGGTACCATCCCGGCATTTGCCTGGAGGAGAAGTGTAAAACCACGTAAAACCACTTCCAGGATGACTGAGGTGGGAATCGAACCCACCTGTACTCAGTTGACCTCCCGAGGCTGAGTGGACCCCGTTCCAGCCCTCGCACAAACTTTTCAAATTTCGTGGCAGAGCCGGGAATCAAACCCGGGCCTCCGGGGGTGGCAGCTAACCACACTAACCACTACACCACAGAGGCGGTCATTACTTAAATCTACTAACCATTATGATTTTACAGTTCTTGGGCTTCACATTATAATTTGACGATCCGTGTGTTTTGACCCTGTAAAAGGTTATAATAATTGTGTTGTTCTATATTTAATCATGTCCCAGATTTTTTTAAAACCTCACATGTGGACCTGTTTGCAAACAGTGATCAATTATATTTACACATGTGACGTTCTGAATTTCAAGAACATTCTATTGTATCTCTATTTCAATTACGTATGACTTTACAATTTTAAAAAATAATAGGTCCGTTGATGTAATCTAAAGTATCCCTTTAGTGCCTCAACTGTCCTTGTAAATTGATGTGTTGACTATGGTCGTAATATTGAAAGATGCGTTCTGTCAGTTCTTAGAGGGAGGTGTCCATTTACTGCCTGCCTGGGTTGGGAGAAGGGAGTAGGCGGTATGGTTGCCATGGAAACGTGGGTAGACCCACTGCGGTTGCCAAGGAGATAAGTCTGCTAGCCGGCTCTTGTTGCTTGGAGTTGCCAAAACTCTCGGTTCTTAGTTGTGTATGTACATAATAGAATGCAGCGATCTGAACGAACAAGTGAGCCGGAAGTGAGGGGAAGGAGAAAGAAATGCAGGAATGTGTCAACTTCTTGCAATAGCACGCGCAATGCTCCTCCCTCCAGCCTTATCTATCAAAACGCTTCTTTTAAAATTACGGATGCAGTTTGCCTTGAACTTGCCTGTACTGGTAGTGAACAAAGCGTGTCTAGTAACGTTCTAGTTGTAATTACTTTTGCCTGCCAGATTGTATGAAATTCCTCCGGTTTTTTTTCTATTTGCTTTACGTCGTACCGACACAGATATGTCTTACGGCGACGATGGGATAGGAAAGGCATAGGAAATGGAAGGAAGCGGCCGTGGCCTTAATTAAGGTACAGCCCCGGCATTTCCCTGGTGTGAAAATGGGAAACCACGGAAAACTATCTTCAGGGCTGCCGACAGTGGGGCTCGAACCCACTATCTCCCGATTACTAGATACTGGCCGCACTTAAGCGATTGCAGCTATCGAGCTCGGTTCCGTTTATTCGATGAGGCGGCTGTTGTGATTAATGTGGCGGACTTTACGGCACTGTTACTTAATTCCACTTTTATTCCTTGATGTAATCTTAGATCTCAATTCTCTTGAAAGTGTTCATCTTTTCTTTTATCTTTTTATTTTTGATCATTGATCAGGTGTTATCTACATATCTAGTGCTTTAAGTGCTTAGTCTAGTCTTAAGATAGGACAGGTTATCTGTGTGAGGCAAGGCTTCTTGTTGACCTGTATTCAAGCTAACTGTATTCGCTCGAATGTACGATAAATCTGAAAGTGGCCGACCGCCTTGTGTGTCACCACTCGCCTCGCTTTCCACATTTCATAGCAGGTGAAGTGCGTAGTTCGTTTACGACAGTTTCCAGTTCGTAACATATTATTTATTTTTTTTGCTAGGGGCTTTACGTCGCACCGACACAGATAGGTCTTATGGCGACGATGGGATAGGAAAGGCCTAGGAGTTGGAAGGAAGCGGCCGTGGCCTTAATTAAGGTACAGCCCCAGCATTTGCCTGGTGTGAAAATGGGAAACCACGGAAAACCATATTCAGGGCTGCCGATAGTGGGATTCGAACCTACTATCTCCCGGATGCAAGCTCACAGCCGCGCGCCTCTACGCGCACGGCCAACTCGCCCGGTGTAACATATTTTCTGCGTTTATGCTGCTAATGAATCAAATAATCTTTGAATTACACATATAATACATTAAATCCCTTATACAGTTCCATTTCATACTGACAGAAACAAGTGAGTCGTTAAATGAAATATATAAGTCGGAATGTTGGGCTGTTTGTTTGTCCTTGTTTCACGTAAAAACAATTTAACCGACCTGGTTGAAATTTCTCAGGATTATAGCTGATACCTTCTGTTAACATATAGACTATTTACTATCACACAGTCTCTTAAGGGGGCTATGTAGCGAAAGTAAGTGTGAAGTAATTCAGAGAGAAATGTATGCCTAGGACACTTGAAGGTGAATATGGTGCTTAAATAGTTAGGTCTCTTAGAAGTACAGCCTACCATGTGTACTTAAAAGTTAGTTTCCTACAAAAACGTATATATTCGTTTACTTCTCATTAACTTTTCCCCAGGAAAAATGATTTTATGTGTTTGCACATCCGATGAAAGCCAAAATAACAAGTACAAATATAGGCAACATTCAAACGGGACTTTGAATTAAATTTCCTATACAAATGTTTATATGCGTCTTCTACGTAACTGTAACGATTTACCAGACTCCCTCGAATTTCCTTGGGTCTGCAACAGTTACATGTTACTTCCGCCACCTACTCGATGCTCATACTGACAAACTTCACATACTGTTCGCATGGAGCGCTGAAACACTGGCGTTGTTTCGCGGGAAAATAGATTCGAAATACTGTAGGTTGAAATTGATACCAAACTGGAAAGAATTCCACGCGTGCGAAACTGTATTGAAATACCTAATGCTTGATTGTTTGGTAGTAAGTTTCGTACGATGGCGTTTCGGACATTCACTTTAGCGAGAGAGATGTTGTAATATACGCTGAAGTGTAGCAAAACACAGTGCTACAGTGTGGTCTATTTTTAAATCTCAAATTTCGTTCGTGGGGTGAATTAGTTTTCAACAGTAATATAGCCTAATCCAGCATTCAAAGCCAGACAAGAGTGGTTGTAAGTAAAATTATTCTGACTTCACTTCCATTGCTGAATTACTATCTGGCAGCCCAGATCGCAATCCTTTTGGGTTACAAACTTGTTGTCAATGCTTGAAAAGTAGTCTACAAGAAGATACATTAATTCGGACAGCTTGGAAAGAACGTAGAAGATTGCTGGAACCAATTTTCCCATGAACATCAGGCGTAACGCAATCGGTGTGTGACGATGAATGTATTTTGTTCGAGAAGGTCTGTGTACATCGTTCTTGCGCCTGCGAAAATCGCTGTGATAATATTTTTAGAGAAATACTGACCCGCAACACATACATTATGGCGAGAATTCCTGGACAACAATCCAACAATATTGAACCGTAGATGACAGAGCCTTACCGGCCGAAGTCTTAAACTGAAACATTGTGGAGTTTCTTTTCAGGAGAAACGATAATATTTTGAATAGTATACCTAAAACTTGTAGTACAAATATATGTTCTTTCACACCTAAATCTGTATTCTCCTTCGCAATGTGCACTCTGTGTGTTGTTGTTATAATATGTAACAGTATTTATGGCCGAACTAGGTAAGTCAAAATAATTTCGCACAGGTAAGGAAGACCATTGGATGAATGAGAAGGTAATATTATTTCCTACAAATTTTGTTATGTACACTCTTTTCGAAGGATTAGCCGTTGGGAGATATATGTGTTTTTTTTATTTTTTTTATTTTTGCTAGGGGCTTTACGTCGCACCGACACAGATAGGTCTTATGGCGACGATGGGATAGGAAAGGCCTAGGATTTGGAAGGAAGCAGCCGTGGCCTTAATTAAGGTACAGCCCCAGCATTTGCCTGGTGTGAAAATGGGAAACCACGGAAAAACATTTTCAGGGCTGTCGATAGTGGGATTCGAACCTACTATCTCCCGGAAGCAAGCTCACAGCCGCGCGCCTCTACGTGCACGACCAACTCGCCCGGTATGGGGGAGATATATGAATAAGACACGTAGACAAACCACAGACAAAACGAATTCAAAGATAGAACTGATCACGATACATCTCACCCGGGATAAAAACGAAACACATGGCTGTCAGCTTGCATTCGGGTGAGAGTGGGCTCGAACTCCACTGTCGGCAGTCCTGTAGATGGTTTTCCGTTGTTTCTCTACTTTCACACCAGGCAAATAGTGGGGCTGTACCATAATTAAGGTTGCAGTCGTTTCCTTCCCACTCCTAGCCCTTTCCTATCCCAGGGTCGCCATAAGACCTATCTGTGTCGGTGCGACGTAAAGCAAATTGTAAAAAAATAAATAAAAAAAGGAACATTAGCAGAAATATTGAAATGTACTGAAAGAAAAACCATTTATCCCACCTCAAATATTTCCAGATCTGTTAAGAATATCGACGTCCTGTTCTCATATTCTTAAATGATATTACGGGGCTCGCAAAACAATAGGTTCCTCTTGTCTGTAGGATATTAGTAACAGAGATATTGACACCAGGCTTGTTCTTTTAAACTGAACTACGTAGGATTTATCCGTCAGTACAGCAGTATAAATTAGCCAAATTCATCAATCTAATTGGTTTTAAAGTGCAATAATTCCTTTGGATTCAAATCAGTATTCCAATGTCGGCCTGAGTAGCTCAGACGGTCGAGGCGCTGGCCTTCTGACCCGAACTTGGCAGGTTCGATCTTGGCTCAGTCCGATGGTGTTTGAAAGGTGTTCAAATACGTCAACCTCGTGTCGGTAGATTGACTGGCACGTAAAAGAATTCCCGTGAGACTAAATTCCGGCACCTCGGCGTCTCCGAAAACCGCCAAAGTAGTTAGTGGGACGTAAAAACAATAACATTTTTATATTACGGTATTATCAATATTCCAAACTGTACTGTTTCGAACGTGGCACAATATTCTGCTTCTAACAGCAATGTTTAGAAACAATCATCAAACTGAGAATAAAACTGAACTGGAAAAGTATGAAGAAAGTATGAAAAATGTTCTGAAAGTTACTTCATGAAATAATTTTAATAAATTGACCCCGGGAATAAGCATCTTTTTGTGCTACGTATTGAATAAAACAATAATGTCCGACTGAAATATTTACCGGATACTCATCAAGGTGGCAGCGGATCGAATCCCGACCAACGCATGTGGATTCTTTTTAAAATGAAGAGTCGCACTCCTGTGGTTCTGATCCACGCAGAACTGAATATCGTGCGACTATGATCACGAAATCGATTGTCACGTAAATCTACAGGCTTATTTGCTTTGCATAAAGTCGAAAACTTTTCGCGAAATTACTGGCATATGTAAAAGGGGCTGCCTGGCCGAGGAGGTAAAGGCGTGCTCGCTTCGCCCGGAAGGACGTGGGTTCGAATCGCCATCAGGAAGTAGCAAACTTTAAGAAACGAGATTTCCACCTTCGGAGGTGAACATGGCCCTGAGGTTCACTCAGCCTATACAAAAAATAATACCAAGTTAATATCTGGGGCCAAAGGCCGCCGGGCGTAGAGCTAACCACTCTACCCACCAAGTGCCGAGGTTACGGATAGTGGAAGCCTTTACCTTCTACTGTTCCAAGGACCTTCATGGCCTATGCGTGAGAAGGTGCCGTGCAATGCAATGGATTGTGTTGGCTCTCCTGTAGTCAGAATGGGTCTGCATTACCTAGGAAGAGTATCATTATATAAGGAACACCAAGGATCTACGTTACCTGTGATTACCACCACTATATGAGGAACACCCCGGATATGTGCGTTGCCCGTGTTTAGTACCACTATGGGAGGAACACAATAGATTTCCGTTGCCTGTGAGTAGTACCATTATGTGAGGAGCACCATGGGTTTTTGTTACTTGTGAGTAGTACCTTTATGTGAGGAACACCATGGGTCTGTGTTACTTGTGGGTGGTGCCATAATGTATGATACACCGTGGGTCACATTGCCTGTGGTTAGTACCACTATGTGAGGAACACCATGGGTCTATCCGGCGCCCGTGATAAGTACCACTATGTGAGGAACACCATGAGTTTACGTTACCTGTGATTACTGCCACTATAGGAGGAACACCGTGGTTCTGCTTTACAAGTGATTAGTACCATTATGAGGGGCCCGTGACCTGGATTTTAGACCCCCATTTTGGACAACAAGCATCATCTAAGAAAATTAATTTCGTGGGGCTGACGAATGAGGGTGGGCGGCGTCTGCCATGTGTAGGTAACTGCGTGTTATTGCGGTGGAGGATGGGCCCAGAGCCATTGGAATTAACTAATGAAGGTTAAAATCCACGACCCGGCCGGGAATCGAACCCGGGACCCTCTGAACCGAAGGCCAGTAAAGCTGACCATTCAGCCAACGAGGCGGACATCTAAGAAAATAAGGCATTGTGAATTGGATCCACTGGTTGTTTTGGATTCATGGTCATTTTCCCACCATTCGTTTTAGGTTCTAGTCAGTGGATACATTTTGGTTTTAATTATCGTTTCATTTCATTGCATTTCGTACCATTCGGGGCCGATGACCTAGCTGTTAGTCCCCTTTAAACAACAATCATATTCCGTCATAGCCTGAGCGTTGATGACTCACTTACTGGCACATTTAAAATAACAAATGGTATTTCTTCAAGAGGAATTTCAAAATACCACACAAAAATCCGGTGTGGTTATAAATTTTACAGTCTTAGGAAACAATATCTAGGCTTCTAGGCAGTGCTTCCTCTGCTGTACAATTTTATAACAAGGTCAAGGACCGGAACAAAGTGGAAGTGTGCTTCCGTCACAATTCTGAACTTAAGTTTAAAGTTTCCCAAGTCTTTCCGTTCCGGTTACAATTATTTTAACACCATAAAACAGCTTTATGATCGTCTTGTACGGTAAGTGGAGCCATACAATTGGCAACGGTGGACAACTGCTGTCCAGTGGTAGAAACCTGTTCCTCAGCGCCGCCCAGCATGCAGATTGCAAATTAAACCTGTAGACCACGTTCATCAACACAAATATTTGGGAACAACAAGCCTTGGCTTCCTTAACAGGAAGTTTTATATTTATGCGATTATTTCTACACAACAGATATGAAATACAGAACACCAGTGAGAGTTTCTTGAATAATATTTTCAATAACTGTTAGTTTCTTCAGTCTGCCGGAACTAACTTCGAGAAAATACATTTGTACTTTTTTTTTTTTTTGCTAGTGGCTTTACGTCGCACCGACACAGACAGGTCTTATAGTGACAATTGGATAGGAAAGGGCTAGGATTGGGAAGGAAGCGCCCGTGGCCTTGATTAAGGTACTGTCCCAGCATTTACCTGGTGTGAAAATGGGAAACCACGGAAAACCATCTTCAGGGCTGCCGACAGTGGGATTCGAAACCACTATCTCCCGAATGCAAGCTCACAGCTGTGCGACCCTAACCGTACGGTCAACTTAATCGGTATTATTATTATTATTATTATTATTATTATTATTATTATTATTATTATTATTATTATTATTATTATTATTATTATACCCACACTTCTCCACAGAAAATATGGGTAGTAATGGGGCGCGGGATGAACCAAGTGCCTTACAAAAATTATTTACACATTAAAATACAAACCTTGATGTACAGGTATATACAAAGCTCTAGATCTTCATTCATGTGAGAGGAATGATCGCACGATGTTGCATATTGGCAGGAGGACAGAATGTTGCATAATTTTGTAGATGTTCGGTGGCAGACCCGGTTCTTGCAGACTCTGGCGAAGTGTGTGTGGAATGAGGCCGTTGACTGAAAGAATCACAGGGACTACCCGTACCGTACCAGTTTCATCTTCCAGATCCTCTTGATCTCTTCTGCAAGTTCTTTGTACTTGGAGATTTTTTCACGGTACTTCCTGTCAATGTTGGTGTCATTGGGGATAGCGATGTCAATAATGAAATTTGTCCCAGTTTTCTTGTTTACCAGTATGATGTCTGGTCTATTATGGTGACTGTTTTGTCTGTCACTACAGCAGTGTCCCAATAAAGCTTAATCGACTCGCTCTCCAGGTGTTGTGTTGTTTGGTACTTGTAATAAGGGATACGCTCCTGAGTTAATTGGTTTTCCTGAGCAAGTGCCTGGTGTAGAATTCCCGAGACATGATTGTGCCGTCTCGTGTATTCTACGGAGGCAAGTACTGGGCAGCCTACAGTGATATGGTCGATGGTCTCGAGATGAACGGAGCATCGTCTGCATTATTTTATGAGTATTATTATTATTATTATTATTATTATTATTATTATTAGTAGTAGTAGTAGTAGTAGTAGTAGTAGTAGTAGTAGTAGTATTTGTTGTTGTTGTTGTTCCGTTGAGCAAATAACAAAGTAACACACGGTTGCAAGCCGACATCGCTTGTCAATGTAGGTGTAACAATGGCATGATCATCATTCTTTTCACACGAAATTTTCACATAATTCCAAAAACAGGAAGCCAGAGTGGAAAAGCATATCTGATACTCTAGACAATCTGCTTAACGCCGTGTGTATGGTACATGTTACAGGAAAATATAAAATGGGAAATTGCATGAATATGGGTAGCACATCAATTTACATACTGTATTTAAAATAGCCTATGCTCTTTCTTTAAAATTCCGTAACTGGAGAACTAAATACCGTAATGGAATATTTCTCGTCTGAAAATAGTTTATCCTTCTTTCTTAGTCCGTTTAGCGTCCAGGATTGATTTTTTTCCTCAGACTCAGCGAGGGATCCCACGTCTACCGCCTCGAGGGTAGTGTCTTGGAACCTGAGACTTTGGGCCATGGGGATAAAACGGGGAGGAGGACCAGTACCTCGCACAGGCGATCTCACCTGCTGTGCTGAATAGGGGCCTTGCAGGGGGATAGGAAGTTTGGAAAGGACAGACAAGGAAGAGGGAAGGAAGCGGTGTGGCCTCTATTATGTACCATCCCGGTATTTGCCTGGATGAGAACTGGTAAACCGCGGAAAACACTTCAAGGATGGCTGAGGTGGGAATCGAACTCCTCTACTCAGTTGACCTCCCAAGGCTGAGTGGACCTCGTTTCAGCCCTTGCACCACTTTTCAAATCTCGTGGCAGAGCCAGGAATCGAACCCGTGCCTCCGGGAGTGGCAGCTAATCACACTAACCACTACATCACAGAGGCGGACAATATTTTTTTCTTAACATGAGAGATTGGAGCTCCTCATCTTCATACCTCTATGTCCACGAACGAATTGTCTAAGACTTGCCGTGGTCTTAAACATGTGGTAAGTATTGTAAGTCTTCACTTGACCGAGCTCGATAGCTGCAGTCGCTTAAGTGCGGCCAGTATCTAGTATTCGGGAGATAGTAGGTTCGAACCCCACTGTCGGCAGCCCTGAAGATGGTTTTCCGTGGTTTCCCATTTTCACACCAGGCAAATGCTGGGGATGTACCTTAATTAAGGCCGCGGCCGCTTCCTTCCCACTCCTAGCCCTTTCCTGTCCCATCGTCGCCATAAGACCTATCTGTGTCGGTGCGACGCAAAGCAGCTAGCAAAAAAAAAAAGGCTTCACTTGGGTATATACATTGTATTCAAAAAGAATTGTCTGTTCAAGGCATTCCATTGTCGAATGATTTTCGATTGTAAGGTTAATTTATCCTCTAATAGCTGCGATTAACTGAAGCATATCAATTGACGCCTGAGTGGTTCTAGAAGATCGTGGAGATACCATCGTCCTCCATATTTATAGTGTTGATTCATTGTTTAAGGAGAGGTGTGCCTTTGGCTAGCATTGCTCAAAGTTCTTCACTCTGTTACACCAATGTCAAGAGCACGATATGAAAATGAACCAGTTCTCCCAAGTGCAATCGACTCCTGCAGGGCTCATACTTGGACGTGTTACATATTCTCCATAATTATGCTGAGCGATTCAGAATATCGCCGACCCCGCGGTGTAGTAGAAGCGTGCCTTGCTTTTTACCCGGAGGTCCCAGGTTCGATTCCCGGCCAGGTATCTGTATCTGAGGACTGGTTTGGTGTCCATTCAGGCTACGTGAACTGTCTGCGGGCGAGATAGCGGCCCTGGTCTAGAAAGCCAAGATTTTTTTCTCAATTTGCTTTACCTCGCACCGATACAGATAGGTCTTATGGTGACGATGGGATAGGAAGGGGCTGGGAGTGGGAAGGAAGCGGCGTGGCCTTAATTAAGGTACAGCTCCAGAATTTGGCTGGTCTGAAAATGGGAAAACACGGAAAACCATCTTCCGGGCTGCCGACAATGGGGTTCGAACCCACTATCTACCAGACGCACGCTCACAGCTGCGCGCCCCTAACCGCACGGTCAACTCTCCCGGTAGAAAGCGAAGAAAAACAGCCGAGAGGATTCGTCGCGTCGACCACACGACACCTCGTAATCTGAGCAGCGATCGCTTGGTAGGCCATGTGGCCCTTCGGAACTGTTACGGCATGGGGTTTGTGTTTTGATTCGGAATATAATGAATCTGGCGCCTTGGCCGAATAGCGTAGCGGCCTTCAGTTCAGAGGATGCTAGGTTCGATTCCTGGCTGGGTTGAGGGTTTTTACCCCTTCAGGTTCATCCGTCTGTTCCGCGAACCAGGTGTTTGTATTTGTTTTAATATACACTTCCACACAATACACTACTCTACCAGCAAGCACAGTAACGCCTCACTATCAAATGCATACTCCCACATGCGACATCAAGATGAGCACCCTTCAAATCCATTGTGCTATAAAAGCGACAGAAATATGAGGGTTTGGGGAAAGCAAACTCGTAATTTTACGTGACTCTTGATGTTATCGTGATCAGAGCCAGAGCCACCGGATGTCACGGCCTCTGGTCAAGACTAAAATACAGTTTCTCCCTCAGTGGAACAGAACTGCATAACATTCATTCCAAATTACTTTGGATGGATGACTAAATTGAATAATAGTAAAGAGGCGATATTGTCAGATTAAAGAAAAATGAATGACTGACTGGAAAGAGGAAGTTAAAATGAATGTTGCAACTGA
Organism: Anabrus simplex; assembly: GCF_040414725.1. Classification (NCBI taxonomy): domain Eukaryota; kingdom Metazoa; phylum Arthropoda; class Insecta; order Orthoptera; family Tettigoniidae; genus Anabrus; species Anabrus simplex. The sequence continues at coordinate 288,662,737 of NC_090270.1, read as the reverse complement.
GTGAGGGAGATAAACCATCGAGCGGTTTGGCCGTGCGGTTAGGAGGTTGTGGGGAAAATTGTATATTGATCGAGTTAAAAATTTACACACTTAGTAAAAAAAAAAAATTGGAAACCACAACACTAGTTCAGAAACTACATTGACTGAAAATATAGGCCTACAAAGAGTTCAAGTTTTGCGTAAGGCCACATACACTGTACAAGAGTGTTTTTTGTCCTTCTTTGTGTGGCTTATATGGACAGTCATCAGAGAAAAAAATGTCATGTGACATGCGCAGTAATTGTCTGATAAATTTTACAGGCTCTGAGAGACAGGGTGGACAGCACGTGAAATCGTTTTGGGCATTCAGAATTCACAGTGGCGGTGGTGATTATTGTTTTAAGAGGAAGTACGACTAGGCAACCGTCCTCTATATAACACTAATCAGAGAGTAAAAAAATGGAAGGGATCCGATAGTTCGAAATATGAAGGTATCGGTCAAAGAAAGACAAGGGCCACGAAGGGCGTGAAAATGAAAGACTCCCTAGGCCTCAATTCACAATTTGAAACACCGAGCGATTGGTTGCGTGGTTTGAATCGCGTACTTGTGAGCTTGCATTCGAGAGGTAATGGGTTCGAATCTCATCGTCGGCAGCCCTGAAGATTCGTTTCCGTGGTTTCCCATTTTCACACCAGGAAAATGCTGGGATTGTACCGTAACTTAAGGCCACGGTCGCTACCTTCCCAATTCTAGCCCCTTCCCATCATTTCGTCGCGGAAAACCTTCGATGTTTTAGTGTGACAAAATGAAATGAAATGGCGTATGGCTTTTAGTGCCGGCAGGTGTCCGAGGACTTCGGCTCGCCAGGTGCAGGTCTTTTGATTTGAATCCCTAGGCGACCTGCGCGTCGTGATGAGGATGAAATGATGATAAAGACGACATATAGACCCAGTGCCCGTGTCAGGGAAATTAAACAATTATGGTTAACATTCCAGACTCTGCCGTGAATCGAACCCGGGACCCCTGTGACTAAAGTGCAGCGTGCTAACCGTTTAGCCATGGAGCCGGACAGTTAGTCCGACGTTAAGCAAGTAGCAAAAAAGTAAGATAAACCAAATGCACAAGTAAAATAGTCATCTGAACGATACAGTTTGTGTAATCAGTCGTGAACGCACGACTGCACACGGACTGATTAACTCAGGTGTTAAAGCACTTTCTTTCTGGGTCCAAGATGAAGGGTTCAATCCTGGCTCAGTCCTGTGCTATATGGAGGTGCTAAAATATGCCAGCCTAGTGTCGATAGATTTAGCAGCACATATAAGAACTCCTGTAGGACGAAATTCTGTCACTGGGTGTCTCAAAAAACTGCACTACTCAGTGTGACATAAAACTAGTAACTTTGTTATCTTCTATGTAAACTAACAAGGTGCCATTTTCATAATCCTGGTACTATACTCTTTTTCAAGTGTAGAATATATTTTTGGTCAAAAGCGATACACGATAGTGTTATCAACAACCGCATGGCGCATGCGTGTACTTTACCGTGATCGTAGTTACCATAAACCTCCGTTAAGTGTTACTTGAGAGTGTGAAATATATGCCTATTACACTACAGTAGCGATTATTACTTTTATCGTCTTCTTCTCTTCTTAATTTGTTTACCCTCCAGGGTTGGTTTTTCCCTCGAAGACAGCGAGGAAGCCCACCTCTACCGCCTCAAGGGCAGTGTCCTGAAGCGTGAGATATTTGGTCGGGGATACAACTGGGATGAGGACCAGTACCTCGCCCAGGCGGCCTCACCTGCTATGTTGAACAGGAGCCTTATGAGGAATGGGAAGTTTGGAAGGGATAGGGAAACGGTTATAGGGAAACCGCAAAAACCGATGAGTAAGAGAGTTTGCCATTGCTTTCCTCACTGGGCCAGCGATTGCAGTACAACTGGCCGTATGAGTAGCACCACTCATACCTCAGCAGCTTCTATACCATCACAGCCATAAATGAGATTGAGACTTCACTATAAGCTACAATTATTTGTTTCAATTTGTTTACGTCGCACCAACACAGATAGGTCTTGTGGCGACAACGATATAGGAAAGGGCTAGGAGTGGGAAGGAGGCGACCGTGGCCTCATTTAAGGTACAGCCCCAGTACTTTTTCTGCTGTGAAAAAAGGAAACCACGGAAAACCAACTTCAGGGCAGCTAGTCACACTACTCACTATACAGCAGAGGTGGACACTAGCCGTTATACCAGTCGTTAGCATCACTTATCAAATGCATGATTATACACTGACTGACAGAGCAAATGCAACACCAAGAAGGAGTGGTCAGAACTTTATGCCAATTGCAGGGTAGACTGACGTCACTGAGGTATGCTCATGATGTGAAATGCGCCGCTGTGCTGCGCACGTAGCGAACGATAAATGGGACACGGCGTTGGCGAATGGCCCACTTCGTACCGTGATTTCTCAGCCGACAGTCATTGTAGAACGTGTTGTCGTGTGCCACAGGACACGTGTATAGCTAAGAATGCCAGGCCGCCGTCGACGGAGGCATTTCTAGCAGACAGACGACTTTACGAGGGGTATGGTGATCGGGCTGAGAAGGGCAGGTTGGTCGCTTCGTCAAATCGCAGCCGATACCCATAGGGATGTGTCCACGGTGCAGCGCCTGTGGCGAAGATGGTTGGCGCAGGGACATGTGGCACGTGCGAGGGGTCCAGGCGCAGCCCGAGTGACGTCAGCACGCGAGGATCGGCGAATCCGCCGCCAAGCGGTGGCAGCCCCGCACGGCACGTCAACCGCCATTCTTCAACATGTGCAAGACACCCTGGCTGTTCCAATATCGACCAGAACAATTTCCCGTCGATTGGTTGAAGGAGGCCTGCACTCCCGGCGTCCGCTCAGAAGACTACCATTGACTCCACAGCATAGACGTGCACGCCTGGCATGGTGCCGGGCTAGAGCGACTTGGATGAGGGAATGGCGGAACGTCGTGTTCTCCGATGAGTCACGCTTCTGTTCTGTCAGTGATAGTCACCGCAGACGAGTGTGGCGTCGGCGTGGAGAAAGGTCAAATCCGGCAGTAACTGTGGAGCACCCTACCGCTAGACAACGCGGCATCATGGTTTGGGGCGCTATTGCGTATGATTCCACGTCACCTCTAGTGCGTATTCAAGGCACGTTAAATGCCCACCGCTACGTGCAGCAAGTCCTGCGGCCGGTGGCACTCCCGTACCTTCAGGGGCTGCCCAATGCTCCGTTTCAGCAGGATAATGCCCGCCCACACACTGCTCGCATCTCCCAACAGGCTCTACGAGGTGTACAGACGCTTCCGTGGCCAGCGTACTCTCCGGATCTCTCACCAATCGAACACGTGTGGGATCTCATTGGACGCCGTTTGCAAACTCTGCCCCAGCCTCGTACGGACGACCAACTGTGGCAAATGGTTGACAGAGAATGGAGAACCATCCCTCAGGACACCATCCGCACTCTTATTGACTCTGTACCTCGACGTGTTTTTGCGTGCATCGCCGCTCGCGGTGGTCCTACATCCTACTGAGTCGATGCCGTGCGCATTGTGTAACCTGCATATCGGTTTGAAATAAACATCAATTATTCATCCGTGCCGTCTCTGTTTTTTCCCCAACTTTCATCCCTTTCGAACCACTCCTCCTTGGTGTTGCATTGTCACTGTCAGTCAGTGTATTTCAACCACTCATGTTGTTGCTGAGATTCTGAAGCACGCAGCGAACAGTCGCTGCCTGTCAGCGGCCTGTCGTGACGAACTCGTTTCCTGGCTCTCTCTGGCCCTATTTCGTTTCATCCTTTTTTGCATTTGATATTTTCCTTCTGGTATAAAAAAACAATTATCAGGTTATTATTCCAAAAGTACAGATAGATGTACAGGTATGATCTCCATAGCAACACTCCATAGAGTGTTAAGTTATCGGCTGTTAGACTTAAACTTTCAGATGATCGCCACTGATACTTCCCTTATTTGCACTGTATCGGAAAAAGTTAGAACAAAAAAGTGTGTAGGTAATAATCTAAACCAATTTTTTCATGGGCAATTACCCTGAAAAACTAACCGTAAGACATAAATCGAGTTTTATGATTCAGGTGCCTGTGTGAAGTCCCCTTCTACTGAATTATTTTGAACGACTTAGTTTACATGGATCTGCTGAAGTGGCAGGGAGAGAATCAATTATGTGGAAATGTAGTAAGCAGTTTGGGCTATACCGACAACTTGGTCTTCGTGGTGGGGATTGTGCTGGAAGCCTGCAGTCTAATATCTTGGAACTTGAAAATATACCACGTGCAATGAGTATGATATGAAAATTAGCCTTTCCAAGACTAAATTAATGTCAGTAAGTAAGAAATCCAAGATAATTGAATGTCAGATTGGGAATACAAAACTGGAACAGGTAAATAATTTCAAGTATTTAGGATGTGTGTTCTCCCAGGATGGTGAAATGAAAATGGCATATGGCTTTTAGTGCCGGGAGTGTCCGAGGACATGTTCGGCTCGCCAGGTGCAAGTCTTTTTATTTGACTCCCGTAGGCGACCTGCGCGTCGTGATGAAGATGAAATGATGTTGAAGACGGCACATACACCCAGCCCCTGTGCCAGCAAAATTAACCAATTATGGTTAACATTTCCGACCCTACAGGCAATCGAATCCGGGACCCCTGTGGCCAAAGGCCAGCACGCTAACCATTTAGCCATGGAGCAATACTCCCAGGATGGTAATATAGTAAGTGAGATTGAATCAAGGTGTAGCAAAGCCAATGCAGTGAGCTCGCAGTTGCGATCAACAGTATTCTGTACGAAAGGAGTCAACTCCTGTACGAAACAATATTTATATCGGTCTGTTTTCAGACCAACTTTGCTTTATGGGAGTGAAAGTTGGGTGAACTCAGGATATTTTATTCATACGTTAGAAGTGACAGACATCAAAGTAGCGAGAATGATTGCTGGTACAAACGGGTGGGAACAATGGATGGAGAGTAATAGGATGAGGAGATAAAGACCAAGTTAGGAATGAGCTCGACTGTTGATGCTGTGCGCATGAACCGACTTCGGTGGTGGGGTTACGTGAGGCGAATGGAGGAGGATAGATTACTTAGGAGAATAATGGACTCTGTTATGAAGAGTAAGAGAAATAGAGGGAGAACAAGACTCAGTTTCTAATGATTTAAGGATAAGAGGTGCAAAAAAATGTTTACCATGAGAATGTTGGCCGGTAGTGTAGGGGAGGTTGTGGTATACAATTTCTAATCACTAGATTGCGTGCCAAAAGCATGGATTAAATTCCAAACCTCTCCACAGTGCTCATATGGAGTGAGGGCATATGACGCTGTTGATGGCGATTCGTCCGTCGGACGGAGACGTTAAGTCTTGAGCAGATCCATTGGTGCTATTCGAGAGGAGTAGGCTATGTGCCGGCACCGGATTTCATCCTCCCCCCTTCCTACTATAATATATCACGTCATTCATTTCATCTCATTAACTCCTCTGATGAGGTTGACGTCAGGAAGGGCATCCGGTCATAAAAACCCGCTACGACAGATTCACCTCCCCTCACCTCATACTCGACCCCGTAGAGAAACGGGACACGGGTTAGACAAACAAACATACATCTTTGTGCCGTTTCGTTGTTAAAAAGCGTATTCTACGCATCATTTTTTCATGAAAACTGTTTGAATGTTTTTCTCTCTTGCAATAGCTGCTGCAGAGTTCAGAGCAGCTCCGTTGCTATGCCGGTGAGCAAGCACATTGATAAGTCGCAACATTGTGTACGCGGCAGCGAGCAAAAACAACGAGATATAACAAGTCCATTGCCAGCACGAATACATACCATCACAAGCTTCTCCTTGTCAAGGCCACATGTAACCGTGGAAGATGAGCCAAGAACGGCTTCCAGGCAAGCATGGCCTGCAGCGGAGTTGTTGAACAGACATCGGTAACGTACAGCAGAGCAAAATGAATATTGGTAGAGCAGCTAATTTAAAAAGTAAACAGCATTCACCAACAAGAAAGCAAATTTAAGTACCTTGGCTGCTAGATTGCTGATGCCGTAGATCCCCGTTTAAAACCGAGGACTCGTATAGAAATAACAACCGTAGAACTACATTTAACAGAATTAATAAACAGCAACTTACAGCACCATAAAACTACAAAACGTCGTTATTAGTCGATATGCACAGTATCTACATAGGATAAGCCCCTTTACAGTGCAATATAAAGCACTTCTTAACCCTGGAATGGAAACATGGGGCATACAGTGCCCCAGAGAAATTTCTTTCTTTTATGTTGATACTATCTACCCTGGTGATCTATGGACGCCATGCGACATGACGTTTCTTCGGAAGGAGACAGCATTCGAATATGACGATTTGTTAGTGCGTAGAGCTCTGTAGTAGCTCTGGGGTATGCAGCATTCTATGTTTCAGTTTACCTTAGTCTGTTGTTGCTGGACTGAGTGGCTCAGATGGCCGGGATGAGTGGCTGAGACGGTTGAGGCGCTGGCCTTCTGACCCCAACTTGGCAGGTTCGATCCTGGCTCAGTCCGGTGGTATTTGAAGGTGCTCAAATATGACAGCCTCGTGTCAGTAGATTTACTGGGAAGTAAACTATATCCTGCTGGACTAAATTATTCCGGCACCACAGCTTCTCCGAAAACCTTAAACGTAGTTAGTGGGACGTAAAGCCAATAACACCGTAAGTCTGCTGTGAATCCAAGTACCTGGTTGTTTGTAGAACTGTCATTGGTTCTCGGGCAAGGAACATACGGTAATGGATTTGTTATCTATGACTCCTTCAGTGAGATTTGTGCTGGACAAAACGGAGGCGGGGCAGGTTTTTCTCCGGGTACTCCGGTTTTCCCTGTCATAATTCATTTCAGCAACACTCTCCAATATCATTTCATTTTTTCCATTCATTATTGCCCCAGGGGAGTGCGACAGGCTTCGGCAACCGGCACAATTCCTATCCTCGTCGCAAGATGGGGGCTTCATTCATTCCATTCCTATCTCGATCGAATGACTGGAAACAGGCTATGGATTTTCATTTATTTCTATGACTCCTTCCCTACTTATACTGTAGGTTAACTAGCTGTAACACCCGTCGTTGACAGGAACATAGGTATTCAAAACTTACATTTTAGGCGCCTTCCTCTAACCTAACCTACCATTTCACCGGGCGAGTTGGCCGTGCGGTTAGGGGCGCGCAGCTGTGATCTCGCATCCGGGAGGTAATGGGTTCGAATCCCACCGTCGATAGCCCTGAAGATGGTTTTTCGTGGTTTCCCATTTTCACACGAGGCAAATCCTGGGGCTGTACCTTAATTAAGGCCACGGCCACTTCCTTCCAACTCCTAGGCCTTTCCTAACCCATCGTCGCTATAAGACATATCTGTGTCGGTGCGGCGTAAAGCCACTAGAAAAAAAAGACAGACATGACGGAAATTTAAAATGTGCATTTCCTTGGTACTGTGGACGAGACCGGTACAAAAATGCCGTTCTTTATTAACTGTGAGCAGTGTACAGGCAAAGCTCTTATTTTATAGATAGATAATATGACTGGAAAAGGCTTTTAATGTTAAGAAGTATGATGACTGGATTCGAGACGAACTGATGAGATCAGATCAAAGGGAAAGTGTAGGTGGAACATCACTCACTTCAAATGACGAAGAAGAGGATACTGTAACCGAGGACTAGGCAGAAGAGGACTGCATAGGCCTATATGTTCCAGGAGCAAATCAAATGAAAGGAAAAAGCGGTCACCGAGCTCGATAGCTGTAGTCCCTTAAGTGCGGCCAGTATCCAGTAATCGGGAGATAGAGGGTTCGAACCCCACTGTCGGCAGCCCTGAAGATGGTTGTCCGTGGTTTCCCATTTTCACACCAGGCAAATGCTGGGGCTGTACCTTAATTAAGGCCACACTCACTGTCGGCAGCCCGAAGATGGTTTTCCGTGGTTTCCCATTTTCACACCAGGCAAATGCTGGGGCTGTACCTTAATTAAGACCACGGCCGCTTCCTTCCCACTCCCAGCCCTTCCCTGTCCCATCGTCGCCATAAGACATATCTGTGTCGGTGCGACGTAAAGCAACTAGCAAAAAAAAAATTAAGGCCACGGCCGTTTCCTTCCCATTCCTAGGCTATTTCCATCCCATCGTCGCCATAAGACATGTCTGTGTCAGTGCGACGTAAAGCAAAAAAAAAAAAAAAAAAAAAAAAAAAGCGGTCATCAATGATCATCCAAGCGTCATATGAAAATTGGGAGAACACTGAAGTGTGACATTTTGTTCATTACACCCGGTCCTAAAAAAAGCTATGCTAAGCTCCCGAAAACAACATCCAATGTTTTGGGATTGTTTATCGGTGGCGGTATGTTAGACAATATAGTTCTTCTCTACAAAAGAAATCATCGCACAACAGGTTAAACATGAAGTTGGCCAACGATATAATGGAGATACACGTAGAGATTTTATTTTATTACTGTTGAAAGTATGACTTTTGAAAATTATATTCCTTGTATGTTCGTTAAACAGTATTCCAGTCGTAATACAGTAGGATGCTTTAAGCAAACTGTCATTTAAAATATGGGATACTCAGTGCAGCAAGTTTCAGTTTATGTCCTAAAAGAATGTACGTTTCCAGTCCAAGGTTAAATACTGCACTCAAAGAAAGCATCCATTTGGACTGGTTTCTATCAGACAGATACCATGACATCATCAGAATGTAAGAACCCAGAACATGCCTTATGGCATACTAAGTCTCGCTTCACTGTTCATGGTTTTCATCATAAGATCTACAAGCGAAAACAAAAAAATCATGATCCAGACGAAACTTGTGTCTGTGTATTATGTACTAAATTCTATGATCGCTATCGTTGCGAAACTGTGTGAGAAAAGAAGTATATCATGGATTGAATTTTGAACATGAGCATTTTGTGTTTTATACATGCACATTATGCGCTATTCCTTTAATAAATAAAGATATTTACAAACGATTAATAATATACTCTCAATATAAAACTCCGACAGCACATGGTAAAATACTATGCGCGGTCAATTCTGCTGTATGGTGTAGAGACATGGATTCTTTAACAGCAAACATTTAGGTTGGAAGTTTTCAAAATATTGCTACCCAGAAGAATGTTAAAAGTTCCCTGGGTTAACATATCCGTAAAAAATTGATTTTACAACAGGCACCCGAATAAAAGAAAGCTGCTGGATGTTACCTAAAGCAGGAAAATAGCCTACCTGGGATATGTACAGCGGCCGCCTAACAAGAGTAAATTTAAGCGAGCTCCACATAGCGAACTGACAGAAAGGACAACCTGTATTCCCTCCACTCAAGGGACGACCAAAGACGGGAGACATCACGTTCTATGTTTCTGTCCTGTAAGGCTCGCCCATTAGTCGAGCTGTGCACTTCTGCTAGTGAGATATGTGATTTACTTGACGCCTCGGTGGTTGTGAGAAAATATAACTCAGAGTAGGTGAAGAATTATTTAATCCTGTAACGATTAAGACGGGTCCTGCAGGGTAGTATTATTGGACCTTTATGTTTTCTTATGTATATAATTTATTTATTTATTTATTTATTTAGTTATTTATTTACTTTTTTTTGCTACGGGCTTTACGTCGCGCCGACACAGATAGGTCTTATGGCGACGATGGGATAGGAAAGGCCTAGGAGTTGGAAGGAAGCGGCCGTGGCCTTAATTAAGGTACAGCCCCAGCATTTGCCTGGTGTGAAAATGGGAAACCACGGAAAACCATTTTCAGGGCTGCCGATAGTGGGATTCGAACCTACTATCTCCCGGATGCAAGCTCACAGCCGCGCGCCTCTACGCGCACGGCCAACTCGCCCGGTATTTATTTATTTATTTATTTATTTATTTATTTATTTATTTATTTATTTATTTATTTATTTATTTATTTATTTATTTATTTATTTATTTATTTACTTGTGTCTTTATTAAGTGGCAAAGTTATTATATGAGTAAAGAACTGAAATCACAGATAAGTTTTTTTTGCAGAGGATGTTATACTGTAGAGTCCGACTCGTTGGCTGAATGGTCAGCGTACTGGCCTTCGGTCCAGAGGGTCCCGGGTTCGATTCCCGGCTGGGTCTGGGATTTTAACATTAATTTGTTAATGCCAATGGCTCGGGGGCTGGGTATGTGTGGGGTATTCAACATTAGAAATCATCCTAGGTACGGCCCTCATCTCACAGACATGCAGGTCGCCTAATAAGCCATCTACGAGGAAAAAGACCCGCACCAGGCCACTCCGGAGGCCATACGCCATTGTTATTTATACTGTAGAGAATAATAAATAAGTCACAGGATTGGGAACGATGAAAAAAAAAGACTTCGACAATGTTGCGAGATGGCCAGAAGACAATGGTATGATGGTAAATGGGATGAAATGTCAGGTTGTGAGTTTCACTAAGTGAACAAGTCTTCTCAGTCAATGCGGGTGAAAGTACTGTACCTCACGGGGATCACTGGAAGTAGGCCCACTTAGGTGTTAATATAAGGAAAGTTCTTCATTGGGGTTGTTACGAGGATACTGTGGTTTACAGAGGTGAAAGAAGGTGCGGGCATGAATGAGTGGATATGGAAAAAGTCAAAAGTTTAACTTTAAACTTTAAAATCGGAGCTATATTTCTTCCTTATGTCTTTTTTTTTTTTTCAAATTTTAAACTTTATGCCTGTTGCTCACGGTAAAATTTTCTGTCAAATTTATTGTACAGTAAGTTAATTTTATAAAATTTCTGTTGCTCACGATCAAATTCAAGTTTTATAAAACCTTTCATAAAACTTTTCATGAAATACGACATGTTCTGTTCCGAAAAATTAATTTTACGAAACGAACCAGTCAGGGAAGCTGACATCACGATGATGCTGGCGCTACGTCGTGAGAAGATTGTGAAGCTCGATTGTAAACAAACACTTCTTTCTAAAATGGCAGGATCTGGGTGGACTAAGGAAGCTGTTAGTGTTTTACTGGACGAATACCAGAAATATCCTTGTTTGTTCGAAGTTCAAAACGCCACTTTACCACACCAGAAATACAAGAAGAGAGGCAGAAAACACAATCGCCGAATTCCTGTATGAATGCTGGTCTTCTAACCTCAACTAATTTTCGACCAAGGACAGCAATCCTCTACCTTCTTCTCTCCTTTTGATCCAATCCCGAGTCCAGCATTTCCTGGCATTTCTTTTCTTCCTTTTTACCACTGTACAACATATAACTGCAGCTAAAGCAGCAAGTTTTGCTTTGTTTGTTGGAGCCATACTCTCAAACACACTGTAAGTTGAACAGCTGATTCTTGGTTTAAGAGTTTATCGATAGATGGCAGCACATACACATCTTAGTTCAGAAGTGAGTTCATAGATGGCCATCCTGATGCTTCCACGGATTTTATAAAATAATTTTACCGTGAGCAACACAACCAGTTTTCATAAAATTTTTATAAAACTAATTGCACAACAAATTTTACGAAACATTTTACCGTGAGCAATAGACATTACACTTTGCTAAGCAAATAGTAAATCAGGTACAAAATCTAGCTCGTGAGATAGGAGAACAATCTTAGAAAAATCAGAACAATCAACTAATAACCAATTAACAACCTTGAGCTTGAAGCTCCCCAATTACAGATTTTACATGAGCGCTGCGGCTCTTTTCAACCAACGGTCAAGGAGACGAATCTCCCAAGTTTTACATCAGTGGAAGACCTTCTTTGCTCTACAAATTTACACTTTCCAGGCCTATCAAAGGCACAACCTACATTTAACAAAATTAAGCAATATGCACTGTCTTAAATGATCAACAGTCTGGTTGCCTTAACATGAAATGAATGAAATAGAGTTCTACCTGGCCTTTGGTAAAAACAAAACTTTGAATTTACTGGCCAAAAATCAAAATGGTAAGAACGCGAACACTTGCGCTCCTTGAAATTTACATGAAATGCTTAAAACCCTATTTGGGCTTATGGTCCGACGTTACAGGGGCTAAGCCTGTACTACGGAGGTGACTAGATGGAGAAAAATATTGAAGATACAGAAATTATTAGATATATTTTAAAGGTTACAAAATCATAGTCACCTCAATATCAAGTTGAAAGAGAATACAAGAGGGTAACTCTTTATTCCCTAAGTTCGAATTTCTTTAGGCTTTTGGAAATTTACAATAAGAAATAAAAGTTACATTGCGAAAGAAATTTGAAACCTTCCCCTCGAGCTAGCTTTCAAAAATTACGTTGTTAATCAGAATCTGCCATTACCTTGAGCTGGTGAACCTCCCGAAGATGTACGAGGGAACCCTTTCCCCCTGCCTCCGTTAAGTACACACTCTAGACTGGAGCGATCACTAAAACAACATGGCCCAAAATGTGCCTGCTTATACAGCGGAGAGGAAGGTTCCAGATTTCTCTAGATCGAAACCCTGACACACCCCCAATTTTCATTGAATAATGAAATAAATATCACAAACCGTAATTGGTTGCTTAAATAAATATACAAATTTTCTCATTGGCCAACATCTTAAGTTGGCGGGAAGAGATAGAAGTGGCCGTGCGCGTTGAGGCGCGCGGCTGTGAGCTTGCATCCGGGAGATAGTAGGTTCGAATCCCACTATCGGCAGCCCTGAAGATGGTTTTCCGTGGTTTCCCATTTTCACACCAGGCAAATGCTGGGGCTGTACCTTAAATAAGGCCACGGCCGCTTCCTTCCAACTCCTAGGCCTTTCCTATCCCATCGTCGCCATAAGACCTATCTGTGTAGGAGCGACGTAAAGCCCCTAGAAAAAAAAAAGAGAGAGAGATAGAAGTGTTGATAACTTTTGAACATCAAAAACAACCCATAACCAATTCACTTTAGGAAACCTTCACATATAAAATTACTTTAAATATTAATAGTTCATCTTCACCCCAGAGGCCGTGACATAAGTTGATAGTGGCGACTTCTGTTGAGAAATGTTCACACTATTTCCAACATGAGTTTCAGAATTCCTGATCTACTCTAGATGGCCTTCAACAAGGCGCTAGTTTTAAATGCACAAGGCAAGTGTACCTCCGGTACAGAGGTAATCACATTAACGCAGCGAAGCTCAACCGATAGGGTAGGTTATAGTTACAAAATGAAGATACAGTAGAACATAATGAAGGTGCTTGTGCGTGTGCGGTGCGCACACGCATGAGTATCGTTACAAGAACACTGATACAAATAAATTATGTTGATATTCAGATTGCAATACTGATACACTACAAAATCTTACATTAAAATACAGAACAAGAACAAAATTATCAAGATGAACAGTCTCGCAGTGAACAGTATGTTCACATTACAGTCTAAACTCAAACTTTCGAGGCTTCTTAGAAAATAGATTCGAGAGATCTGTTTGTTTTGCAATTATGTTTCTGTGAATGTTCAAAAGAGCCGACACATTTAATCGACTTTCACCTTTTTTAATTTTCAGTTTCTGTCGATTTTATTTTGCTACGCCCCTGAGATACCTTCATATGAGAGTATTTAGGGGTTGTAGTAAGGATAAGTTAATTCTCTCGTACATCGCTCTCGTTCTGAGGAGAATTCTGCCGCCTGGGAATGGAACCAGCGTGTGACATTCGTCTTCAGCTCTTCGTCCGTATGAAAATGTCGACAGGCGAACAGTAATTTCCTGCGGTGCAAGAAAACATGAAAATCACTGGGAGCAAGATCAGGACTGTACGGTGGATGATCAAACATCTCCCAGCCGAACTCCTGCAGAGCAGTTGCTGAACGCCGAGTCGTATGTGTGCGAGCATTGCCATGGATCAGCACAACACCTGCACTGAGCATTCCACGCCTCTTGTTTTGCATGGCCCCTCGCAATTTCCGTAGAAACTTTATCACACAGCGAACCTCGCATGTGGCGGAAGAAAGAATACGAGACACTGCTGCTGCGCTATTGACACCAGACGGGACTTGTCCGGCCGGTATATACTACGTCATAGATCTGTCGCGCATGTTCATATTTCCTGGCTAAATATGTTTACTTTACGAGAAAAGAAATAGGGAATCTTAATTTCTGGATGGCCTACGTAAATATATCTACAAGAATTCTCATTGTTCCGAGACTCAGGCAGGAAAGGGGAAATCTGTATAAATTATTCCCGCGCCGGCGTTGGACGGGTATGAAAATGAAAAACCGAAGAAAACTATATTCAGTGTTGTTGATTTTAGAATTTGTCCGGCTCCAGGGCTAAATGGTTAGCGTGCTGGCCTTGGTCCAGGGGGTCTCGGGTCGATTTCTGGCCTGGCCGGGGATTTTAACGTTCGTTGGTTAATTCTGATGGTTCGGGGCTGGGTGTGTGTGTGCCATCCTCATCATTAGAATTCATCATACGTAGGGCCCCATTCTCACAGAGGCGCAGGTCGCCTATAAGGCGTCAGCCCGAAAGACATACACAGAACTGTTCGGAAACCACACGACATTGTTATTATTATTATTATTATTATTATTATTATTATTATTATTATTATTATTATTATTATTATTATTATTATTATTATTATTATTATTATTATTATTATTATTATTATTATCGTAGTGTTCGAACGGACCACCTTGGGATTCAAACTTGTAACCACAGGACTTGTACACATAACGAATTCGCTCGATGGTTGGACAGGAAAATTGACGCGAGTTTAGTATGAATAAGTGGAAGAGATACCAAAGGGAAGTGTCACGAACACCTCCCAAACAGACGATATTAAGAGACATTTATTATTTGCTATAGGGCCTACTGTCATTCCATGTATACTTAATAACAATTCTGATTGCTTTATCGGCTGAACGCGTAAACCATGCCTCATATATTTCATGTCTCATGAGTCATCGGATTTGGTTATTACACATGTACATCTCGTATTGTATAGTCTGCTAACACAGTGCAGTATCGCTTCGAAATTAATCATTCGTTACGGAAGATTTCTAGTTAATGGGTATTGCCGGTGCTTATACGAGAACTGGAAACCAATGCCGTGTCGAAATGAGTGAATTCTGTAACGAATTGTAACCCTGATAGTACAAGATAGACGATGATATAAATCAAATGTTATGCGGGATACATTCTTCCGAGAGAAACAGTTATATTTTACTGGGAGTATGAAGAATGGAATGACCGAGCTCGATAGCTGCAGTCGCTTAAGTGCGGTCAGTATCCAGTATTCGGGAGATAGTAGGTTCGAACCCCACTGTCGGCAGCCCTGAAAATGGTTTTCCGTGGTTTCTCATTTTCACACCAGGCAAATGCTGGGGCTGTACCTTAATTAAGGCCACGGCCGCTTCCTTCCCACTCCTAGCCCTTTCCTGCCCCATCGTCGCCATAAGACCTATCTGTGTCGGTGCGACGTAAAGCAACTAGCAAAAAGAAAAAAAAAAAGAATGGAATGTATTTCAGGTTACGTAGACATTCACAATACCAATGGCCGCAAATAACTTAAAGTTGGCTAAGCGGGATATTACGAGCTGTCAGTCGAGAAATGGCGTGGAACGACCTTAGTAGACGAAAGTTTACAACATTTTTGAAACACTACTCTTTTGTTGGAAAACATCTTCTTCCTGTTCTTCCACCGCTTTTCCTACACCTGTGGAGTCGTGGGTGTGAACTGTGTCACACATATGTGGAATTGGTACCGTTTTACGTCCGGATGCCCTTCCTGACGCCAGCCCTATATGGAGGGATGTGATTACTGTTGCGTGTTTTTGTGGTGGTTGGTAGTGTGGTGTGTTGTCTGAATTTTAAGGGGAGAGTATTGGGACAAACATAAACACCCAGGATTAATCAGACGCGATTAAAATCCCCGACCCGGCCGGGAATCCAACCCGGAGCCCTCTGAACCGAAGGCCTCAACGCTGACCATTCAGCCAAGGAGTCGGACACACTTTTGTTGGAAATCCTCTTAAACAAATTGTGCCACTTTCCATAGGATCTTTTCCAATGATTTGCTTTCAGTAGGTCATTTCTCAACATTACACACGTGTAGAAGATTTTATTACCGAGCTCGATAGCTGCAGTCGCTTAAGTGCGGCCAGTATCCAGTATTCGGGAGATAGTAGGTTCAAACCCCACTGTCGGCAGCCCTGAAGATGGTTTTCCGTGGTTTCCCCATTTTCACACCAGGCAAATGCTGGGGCTGTACCTTAATTAAGGCCACGGCCGCTTCCTTCCCAGTCCTAGCCCTTTCCTCTTCCATCGTCGCCATAAGACCTATCTGTCGATGCGACGTAAAGTCAATAGTAAAAAAGAAGATTTTATTTCTTATTGCTTTTTTACGTCGCATCGACACAGATAGGTCTTACGGCGACGATAGGATAGGAAATGCTTAAGAGTGGGAAGGAAGCGAACATGGCCTTAATTAAGGTACATCCCCAGCATTTTTCTCGTGTGAAAATGTGAAACCACGGATAACTATCTTCAGGGTTGCCAACAGTGGGATTCAAACCCACTATCTCCTGAATACAAGCTCAAAGCTGTATGCCCCAAACCGCACCACCAACTCGCTCGGTACGTGTAAAATGTTTTAGAACGGTTCTTTTCCTTGGGCATGCAAAGGTAGACATCATACTTTACACAGTGAATGTGATGTGATATCATGTGATCTCCGAAGGAGCAGAACTTTCTAAACTAACACCCATCGATGACCTGCGCGCTTGGGTACGTCGGTGGATGATGATAATGATGATGATAACAAGGTAGGGAGAATAACACTAAGGGGTATGTTCAAGGCTCAACGTCTCCATCTGACTGCCTCACTAGATCTGAACTCTGCAGAGAGGTTCGGAATTGAATTTTTTACCCTACGTGCCAAGATTCCAATTTGCATCCGGGAGATAGTGGCTTCGAATCCCACTGTCGGCAGCGCTGAAGATGGTGTTAATATAAGGAAAGATCTTCATTGGGGTAATCACATAAATGGGATTGTAAATAAAGGGTACAGATCTCTGCACATGGTTATGAGGGTGTTTAGGGGTTGTAGTAAAGGAGAGGGCATATAAGTCTCTGATAAGACCCCAACTAGAGTATGGTTCCAGTGTATGGGACCCTCACCAGGATTACCTGATTCAAGAACTGGAAAAAATCCAAAGAAAAGCAGCTCGATTTGTTCTGGGCGATTTCCGACAAAAGAGTAGCGTTACAAAAATGTTGCAATGTTTGGGTTGGGAAGAATTGAGAGAAAGAAGAAGAGCTGCTCGACTAAGTGGTATGTTCCGGGCTGTCAGCGGAGAGATGGCGTGGAATGACATTAGTAGACGAATAAGTTTGAATGGCGTTTATAAAAGTAGGAAAGATCACAATATGAAGATAAAGTTGGAATTCAAGAGGACAAACTGGGGCAAATATTCATTTATAGGAAGGGGAGTTAGGGATTGGAATAACTTACCAAGAGAGATGTTCAATAAATTTCCAATTTCTTTGAAATCATTTAGGAAAAGGCTAGGAAAACAACAAATAGGGAATCTGCCACCTGGGCGACTGCCCTAAATGCAGATCAGTATTGATTGATTGATTGATTGATTGATTGATTGATTGATTTCCCATTTTCACACCAGGCAAATGCTGGGGCTGTACCGTAATTAAGGCCACGGCCACTTTCTTCCAACTCCTAGCCCTTTCCTATCCCATCGTCGCCGTAAGACCTATCGGTGTCGGTGCGACGTAAAGCCAATACCAATAGCGAGATTCCAATTTTGAATTATTTTTTCCACCAATGGTACTCGAACTAGCTAACCACGGTGTCAGATCGAAAGGATTAAAAGGTGCAGATGACTACTCGGTTATATTTCTTACATGACAATCACGACTACAACGCCTCAACAATATGTCCATGTAAGCAAAGCTCGTCGTCGATGTACTTTGCAATAAAAAATTGAATTAGTGAATATTTCTCTAAGGGTTGTTTCTATCAAAAAGATTTTTACCACATGTTTGCCTACCCCTTAGTTTCATTTCTTTAGACGGGGTCTCGGTTGAAGTGGG
The DNA here is from genome assembly GCF_040414725.1 of Anabrus simplex. Classification (NCBI taxonomy): domain Eukaryota; kingdom Metazoa; phylum Arthropoda; class Insecta; order Orthoptera; family Tettigoniidae; genus Anabrus; species Anabrus simplex. Next base: position 288,644,713 of record NC_090270.1, on the reverse strand, counting down.
ATGAATTTATATGGCTTAGTTTACGGCTGGATTCCGTTCCTGATGCCAGCCTCAGTTGAGGAGCTAATGAAGATGAAATGAATGATACTGGATTAAATTTTGAAAGATATCGGCTTTGTCCTATCAATAGGAACAGTCCTAGCATTTGCCTGAAAGTGAAAATGGGTTACCACAGAAAACCATTCTTAGGACAGCATTCGGTGGGGTTCGAGACCACGCGTCTCCAGAATGCAGATCCTGGCTCCGTAGCGCGGCCACTCCTATCGTTATCACATAAAAATGTTTAAAATTGCCGTGTGGTTAGTGTCGCGCAGCTGTGAGCTTGCATTCGGGAGATAGTGGATTCGAACCCCACTGTCGGCAGCCCTGAAGATGATTTTCTGTGGTTTCGTATTTTCACACCAGCCAAATGCTGGTGCTGTACCATAATTAAGGCCATGGTCGCTTCCTGCCTATCTCTTTTCTTTTTTTTTGCTAGGGGATTTACGTCGCTCCGACACAGATAGGTCTTATGGTGACGATGGGATAGGAAAGGCCTAGGAGTTGGAAGGAAGCGGCCGTACTTTGCCTATCTCTAGCCCTTTCCTATACCATCGTCGCCATAAGACCCATATGTGTCGGTGCGACGTAAAGCAAATTGCCAAAACAAAACAATTTAAAATTGAAGTTAAAATAAGTTGTGCTTGAAACATTTCTAAATTAAGCCGACCGTTTTCAAAATGTCAGCAATAAACCATTTCAGCTCCCTCTTAGTCCCCTGTTTCCTTTGAATGTCGGTGTGTGGCCTGCGAGGAGGCCTGGTGCAGGTCTTTCGAGTCGACGCCGCATGTGCGACCTGCACGTCTAATAATGAATACGGCTCCTGAGCCATCAGAATTAACCGATGAATGATGAAATACCCAACTCGGCTGGGAATCAAACCCGGGACCCTCTGGACCGAAGGTCAGCACGCTAACCCTTTAGCAATGGTGTCGCACAATATCGAAATACCAATTAGCCCTACATCTAAGGCAACACAGTTGTAAAATATATGCGGAGTTTGATAACGTTATGCCATGGCAACTTCACGATTTGTAGTAATAAATTCAATGGTTCTAGAACGTTAAGAAAGTTCTGCGAGACGAGGCTCCAAAAGCACAGAGTCTGTAAAGATCATTAACAGTTAGAACGGTCATTCTTCTTCTAATGGCCTTTTCACAATCACTTGAAGTCCTAACTACCTGCGGCTAAGCCCAGTTTTCGGCTGGATGCCCTTCCCGACGTCAACCTCATGTGGAGGTATGTATCCACTATTGTATCAGTGAGGGTTGATAGTCTCTCTCTCTCTCTCCTAGTGCTCTTCCCATCAAATGGGGCCCGCTGTTCTGTTACATTTTCGCCAGTTGGCCCTATCTAGAACGTCTGAAGGGCTGAGGTCTACAGCACACATGACTTCCATAACGTTGTTCATCCACCGCTTCGGTGGTCTCCCTCCTGTATCAAGCTGGAGGACCGTCTTTATAATGGAATTCTCATTGCTTCGGATGGCATGGTCATACAACCGAAGTCGCGTCTACCTCATTTGCTCTACGATTGGGGCCACACTAAGTCTACTGTACGTGTCACATCTTCATTTCTGACATGATCCAAGAAAGTCAGTCCCATTGACCATCACAATATCGTCATCTCCATACCATGGAGGATCTCTCCTTGTTTCCTCGTCAGAGGGTGGCATTGTATTCCGTAGGCAACAACTGGTCTTATCACCACTGTCTTGTAAATTGTAGCTTTCGGGTATTCATTCGGACATCTTTTTATCGCAGTTGGGCCATGCCACGCTGACCCTCATCCGATAGCATCATTACCTGATGTGACCAGAGTTGCAAGATACTTAAAATGGGTGACTTTTTGTAGCATCTGACTGTCGCTGGTGATAGTGCCATTGGTGTGGGGGCCACGTTCTAGATATTCTGACTTCTGTACGTTGAGTTGCAGCCCATTCTTGTCCAACCTCTTTTTCCAGTTTTCCAGCTAGTGCTGAATTGCTGTGAAATAACCTGACGCCTGACCTTTAGAAGCCAAGAGCTTCGGGTGGATGAGCTCCTTTAGAAGGACGATAAACCCTCAGTGGAAGAAATGTCACTGAAAATATATCCAGTAGCGTCTGTACTCCAGGTAGTCCGGCTCCATGGCTAAATGGTTAGCGTGCTGGCCTTTGGTCACAGGGGTTCCGGGTTCGATTCCCTTCAGGGTCGGGATGTTTAACCATCATTGGTTAAATTCGCTGGCATGGGGCTGGGTGTTTGTGCCGGCTTCATCATCATTTCATCCTCATCACGATGCGCAGGTCGCCTAGGGCGTCAAATCCAAAGACCTGCACCTGGCGAGCCGAACATGTCCTCGGACACTCCCGGCACTAAAAGACATACACCGTTTCATTTCAAGTACTCCAGGTTAGGAGCGGCTACCAAAGGCGTCTGTTCCCCAGGTTAGGGGCACCTAATAATTAGGGGCACCTAATAATAATAATAATAATAATAATAATAATAATAATAATAATAATTTCGTGTGGCTATTTCTAGCCAAGTGCAGCCCATGTAAGGCAGACCCTCCGATGAGGGTGGGCGGCATCTGCCATGTGTAGGTAACTGTGTGTTCTTGTGGTGGAGGATAGTATTATGTGTGGTGTATGAATTGCAGGGATGTTGGGGACAGCACTAACACCCAGCCCCGGGCCATTGGAATTAACCAATGAAGGTTAAAATCCCCGACCCAGCCGTGAATCGAACCCGGGACCCTCTGAACCGAAGGCCAGTACGCTGACCATTCAGCCAACGAGTCGGACAGGGGCACCTAATAGAAACCTGCTAAGAGGTATAACATGCCCTTAACGACAGGCGGAGCGAAACGTCTGTTAAGGTATTCCTTCGTCGTATCTATGACTCAGCCAAATCGGTTGATAGTGTTGTATATAAATGGAGATGAGAATTAAGACTAACAAAAATATCCATTCCCCGAGCTGGGGGAATTAACAAGACGTGGCTAAAATCCCAGCTCAGAATCGAAGCCGGGGCCCCCTGAACCAAATGCCACTTACTTGACCGTTCAGTCAAAGGACCGGACAGTCAGAACGGATATTTAACAAAATAATATTATTATGGAACACTCTGGCATGAGCAGTATAGCAATTCACTATTCGTACAGTGCCATGCACGAGGGTTCCTCACCGAGTGAGCTCGGTTTGATAGTTTGTTCTGTCAGCAAAGTTGTTGCATTCGATTCATAGCAGGTGTTATTGTTCAGATACCTGTCTCTTGCTACAGACAATAATAATTTATGAGCTGTAGGTCGTCAATCACAGCTGACATGAATGTGTCCTTCTTAGCATACCCAAGTAGCCATAACCAGATGGCAGAAAGTGAACCAGCCTGAACGTCTTTGAAAATAGGTTATTGGTATGAAGAGGCTATAAATTTTGTGCTGTACAGGCTCATTTCAAAAGAAGTTGAACTCTAGGGAAAACACAGTCCCTTTTTGTAAGCCTGGTTTTTCAAATTTCAATGCAATACTTATCAACTTTGTTACTTTTATTGACAAATAACATATTACTTTGCGCATGTGAATCTTGTCCACCTTCTCCATACGTCTCCATTTTCCGCATCGCACGGCTTTTGCTTCACCTAGTACTCCTTCCCGCTCTCTCCGCGGTTAGTGGCTATCCTCGACTGGATGAGAAGAGTGTTTATTCATTCATTCATTCATTCATTCAATTCAGTTATAATGTGTGTTGTAACTGTAGGATCTCTATAAAGACTTGTGAGACAAAAGTAAGCGAATAAAAAGGAAAAAATGCATGTATCAAAACACGTTTTGGATTACAATAATAAAATAATTAGTTCCTCCCCAGTTCAGGTGATACGAAACTGGAGGATGGGAGTATTATATTCTATTCTACTTATTCTATTCTACTTATTCTATTCTACTTTATCTTCCCACCTCAACGTTACAAATTTACCGTTTCGTTCAGAAAAATATGCAAACATCATTATTTATTATAACCATGGCACGAATACGCCATTAAGGCCCTTGCCTGCCAAGACGATCACTGCCCAGCCATATGGCCTAGAGATATCGGAAGGTCACGTAGTCGCCGTCACTTGATCATATGCCGTAGCCTACTGCTTGGCTTCCACCACCTTGTCTATTACCCCTCGTACCAGACAGCCCTTCAATTGGTCTCACGAGGCTGAGCGAACCTCGTTCCAGCTCTTTGTCCAGAATTAAAATATCAGGACTGGCTGGGTATCGAACTCAGGCCCTCTAGGTAAGAGGCAGACATAGTGCACACCACCACGAGGGCGGCATTATTATTATTATTATTATTATTATTATTATTATTATTATTAAGCCTCCATAGCTCAGGCGGCAGCGCGCCCCCGTCTCACCACTGGATTCCGTGGTTCAAATCCCAGTCACTCCCTGTGAGATTTGTGCTGGACAAAGCGGAGGCGGGACAGGTTTCTCTCTGGGTACTCCGGTTTTCCCTGTCATCTTTCATTTCAGCAACACTCCAATGTCATTTCATTTCATCTGTCAGGCATTAATCATTGCCCCAGAGGAGTGCGACAGCCTCGTCAGCCGGCACAATTCCCATCCTCGCCGCAAGATGAGGCTTCATTCTTCCCATCCCTGACCCGGTCATTGACTGGAAAACAGGTTGTAGGTGTTAATTATTATTATTATTATTATTATTATTATTATTATTATTATTATTATTATTACACATGGTTAATCATATTTCCATCTGTCTCCTTGACTGAATGGTCAGCGTTGAGGTCTTCGGTTCGGAGGGTCCTGCGTTCGATTCCCGCTCGGGTCGGGGATTTTAATAGCGTTTGATTCATTCTTCTGGCTCGGGTGCTGGCTGTTTTCGTTTTTCTCAATACTCCCTTTTTCATATTCAGACAACACAACACACTACCAACCAGTACAACAACACGCAATAGTAATTACATATCTCAACATTGGGATGGCGTCAGGAAGGGCATCCGGTCGTAAAACAGGGTCAATTTTCCATATGCTACAGAGTTCGCACCCGGGAGTCCACAGGTGGGGGAATAGCGGTAGAAGAAGTAGAAGACGAAGAAGAATCATATTTCCCTCCAGGATTTCGGACCGAGCTCGATAGCTGCAGTCGCTTAAGTGCGGCCAGTATCCAGTAATCGGGAGATCGTGGGTTCGAGCCCCACTGTCGCCAGCCCTGAAGATGGTTTTTCCGTGGTTTCCCATTTTCACACCAGGCAAATGCCGGGGCTGTACCTTAATTAAGGCCACGGCCGCTTCCTTCCACTTCCTAGGCCTTTCCCGTCCCATCGTCGCCATAAGACATATCTGTGTCGGTGCGACGTAAAGCAAATAGAAAAAAAAAAAAAAAAAAAAGGATTTCGGAGCTTGAAAGCGCAGTAAGGGAAAGACGAGAATGACTTGTTGTAGAAAATAGGAAAGTTTCTCTCCCAAGTGTTTGTAGTAGCATAGAGGTGCTCGATACATCACCCTTAAATGCGCAGTAAGCATCAATCCTACAATCTAATACAGGCCAAACTCGACTCAGCCTCTCAAGAGTGGATAGCGCTGATCCATACACGACTCCTCGTAACTGCGACAAATCCCGTCGTGACGTAAAGGGTACCAACGCAACAGCTTGAAGATAATCGTATAAGAAGTAGAGTTAGGTCAGACGACCAGGGGGCCACGAGAGAAGAGGAGAATGATCGTGAGAAGCACGTCCATCTAGTGACCAGGAAGTTTAATGTAAGGTAATCCCGCACACCTGAATAGAAATGTTGCTGAATAAAATTCTCGTCACTTACCTCTCGATGAGGAACAAACCACTTTCTCCTATTTTTCTTTACGTCGCACCGACACTTATGGCAACGATGTGATAGGAAAGGGCTAGGAGTGAGAAAGAAGCTGCCGTGGCCTTAATTAAGGTATAGCCTAATGTGTAAATGGGAAGCCTCGTGAGACCAACTGAAGGGCTGTCTGGTACAAAGGGTAGTAGACAAGGTGGTGGAAGCCAAGCAATAGGCTACGGCTGCTGATCAAGTGACGCTGACTACGTGACCTTCCGACATTGATGTTCGAACCCACTATCACCCGAATGCAAGATCACAGATGCGCGACCCTTACCGCACGGCGAACAAACCACTGTTGGAGCATGTCGGACGGTGGTGCTGATGGTGATGGTGATTATTACTGTTTTTTTAAGAGGAAGTAAAACTGGGCAACCATTCTCTGTTAACACTAATCAGAGGGAAACAATGGAAGGGGTCCGATAATTCGAGAAATGAAGGTGTCGGCCAAAAAAGGACAAGGGCCATGAAGACCGCGAAAATGAAAGACTCTCTAGGCCTCGAAAACCTAATACAGAAGTGATACAAAACACACTGAAAGTGGGGGAATCGCGAAGTTTTTCACTAATAAAACCAAACCAAACCCTATGGCACTACAGCCCTTGAAGGACCTTGGCCTACCAAACGACCGCTGCTCAGCCCGAAGGCCTGCAGATTACGACGTGTCGTGTAGTCAGCACGACGAATCCTCTCGGCCGTTATTCTTGGCTTTCTAGACCGGGGCCGCCATTTCACCGTCAGATAGCTCCTCAATTCTAATCACGTAGGCTGAGTGGACCTCGAACCAGCCCTCAGGTCCAGGTAAAAATCCCTGACCTGGCCGGGAATCGAACCCGGGGCCTCCGGGTAAGAGGCAGACACGCTACCCCTACACCACGGGGCCGGCATGTTTTTCACTAATACAACGAGGATTTTGCGTGCTGCGAATTTGTACGTTATAGGCTCTCTCTTCACCTTGTCAGTAGATAAAAACAGTCTCGTCACTAGAAATCAACTCCTCCTCCTTCGATACAGTACGCCATAAATTTTGACTGCGTCTTCCGAAGTTTCTGCCTTGCACAATTTATTGACATATTCCACTTAAATTTTCATTGCACAAGCTGAAATCTTTCAGCGGATGATCCAAACCGACCTGTTCGTTTTGCATAACAGAGACAACCATATTGTAGAAATTCAGTTTAATGTCTTTGATTTTTTGCCTATAGGTGCTTCCATTTAATACGTTCAAACTTAGCAAATTAAAGGACAAACAAAAAGCTTTCGTTTCAACCACGACGCCACGGTTATTCAATATTGCCCTTAGGGCGAAATCTCTGACCATCCACCATGAAAAGTATTACTTACTTACTTACTTACTTACTTACTTACTTACTTACTTACTTACTTACTAATCTGGTTACCCTTCAGGGTCGGTTTTTCTCTCGGACTCAGCGAGGGATCCCACCTCTACCGCCACAAGGGCAGTTGTCCTGGAGCTTCAGACTCTGGGTCGGGGGATACAACTGTGGAGGATGACCAGTACCTCGCCCAGGCGCACTCACCTGCTATGCTGAGCAGGGGCCTTGCGGGAGGATGGGAAGATTGGAACAGATAGACAAGGAAGAGGGAAGGAAGCGACCGTGGCCTTAAGTTAAGTACCATCCCGGTATTTGCCTGGAGGAGAAGTGGGAAACCACGGAAAACCACTTCCAGGATGGCTGAGGTAGGAATCGAACCCACCTCTACTCAGTTGAACTCCCGAGGCTGAGTGGACCCCGTTCCAGCCCTCGTACCACTTTTCAAATTTTGTGGCAGAGCCGGGTATCGAACCCGGGCCTCCGGGGGTGGCAGCTAATCACACTAACTACTACACCACAGAGGCGGGCATGAAAAGTATTGCGAACGAAAACTTCGTGAGGTTTCTCTTCTACTGCCGTGAGCACCGTATCGTTTTCATTTAGTAAATCGCCATTAAGTTCCGAAACCTCAGAGATAATTATGAACAACTCTATATTAATAAGCATAGCATAAATTTTAGTTCTTGATGTAGTGACTTTGTATTTAATAATCTAGTTATGTAAAATATATAGTTTAATGCTCTTAGTCTTGCCAGATAAACTAAATTTATTCTAGGTTTTTCTGTACCGGATATAATTATTGTGTGGAGTAGCTTAGGAAATCTTGTCGATCCTTAGAACTTCTATCTTGATATCTGCTTTCGTAGCCGAGTGCATTAAGTTAATCTACAGAACCAACAAACTGCAATGTTTAGGGAATCATGATAATAATCATAATACAGTCTAAACCGTTTATAGCGACATCGCTTATAACGACACATTGGATATAACGGCGTAATCTCACGGCCCCGTCTAAATACTACATAAACACTGTATTTCAGAAATAGTTTAGTGCGACGTCGCTTATAACGACATATCGTATAAAACGACGTAGTTTGATCACATTTGCGGATAAATGTATCGGCTATAACGTCCAGTGTTGATTTTTGCTTGTTACGTATTTGGGGATTACTTACAACAATGTAACGCTTATTTCAAATCACTCTGTTAAACAGTCAAGGCAAACATCGCTATGAAGATGTCGCAAAAGGAAAGGAGAGTGTTTAATATTGAAGAAATATCACGCACATATGGCGATCAAAATATGGGGAAACAAATGCCAGCATCGGGACGGAATTGTATGTATCACACTGAATGATTTCTACAATTTGGAAGGACAGAGAAGAAAGACGGTCTCTTTTCGAAGAGCACAAAGGTATTGAAGAATGAATCTTCACGCGGGAGCCAATGAAATTGCTCGTAGTTCCACTCCACTAATACTGTCCTGTAAAATACAGTACTTATTTCAATCACCAGTACATTTTTGAAGTTTTAACTTAATTCTATTAATTAACCATGTAAGTGTGTAGCCTAAACTTTACAGATAGGCCTACGACATTTTAAGCAAAATATAACGGAACCCGATATCTCGAATCACCTCGGGAGCTAAATTTTAATTCGAGTTATCGAAAATTCGACATATATAGAATACCATTTTTGAGCATGTATAGCACATCATTGAATCATATCTATAGGCTTGTACTGCATATATTATTTTTAACAGTATTTAAAAATATTCAAGCAAGCTCTACTTTACGGCATCGCTTTAATTATAACCCTTATTGTTGGGTATTCAGCCCGAAGGCTGGTTTGATCCTCTGCAGCTCCGCCAACAGCTGTCATAAATAGCCTAGGCGTCACTGAAGAGGCGTACTAGGGAAATGAGGAGTGAGGTAGTTTCCCGTTGCTTTCTTCACCGAGCCAGCCGTTGCTATTACATATCAGTCTGCCAAGCCCACTGAAATGCATGCACCAACCGACCCTATGAGCGATATTTTCACACCATTCATAACAGGAACTGGCTGTATAAGGAATGGTATTACTAGCATCACTCATACCTCAGTCACTTTCATATTGTCAAAGCCAAGGATGAGACTGAGACAGGTCAATGAAAGTAACAAATTTGATATAGCCCACACCAGAGGACATAGTGCACTGTAAACACTACATCTCGCCAGCAAAGGCATATAACCCTTATTATAGTAACTTTTTAGAAGGCACCGGGCGAGTTGGCCGTGCGCGTAGAGGCGCGCGGCTGTGAGCTTGCATCCGGGAGATAGTAGGTTCGAATCCCACTATCGGCAGCCCTGAAAATGGTTTTCCGTGGTTTCCCATTTTCACACCAGGCAAATGCTGGGGCTGTACCTTAATTAAGGCCACGGCCGCTTCCTTCCAACTCCTAGACCTTTCCTATCCCATCGTCGCCATAAGACCTATCTGTGTCGGCGCGACGTAAAGCCCCTAGCAAAAAAAAAAAAAAATTTAGAAGGCAGGATAGAATAGTGAAACAAGAAACATACCTCTGTTAACACCTTAATAAAAACCGTTAGTCTCTCCTGTTTGTTACTGTTAACCTTTCCTCCCTTCACGTTGAAACTTCTCGCCAATACCACGCAGCCGAGATTCTTAAATGGAGCTTGTCATCCGCGACTTCGAGGGTTCCTTTCGTACGTGACCGGTAATTAATTCATACCCGAGAAACAGCGAGGCTTGGCTTCGCCAATTTTTCAATCATTAAAAGTTTTAGTTTTTCGGTTCTCGTCATGTTGGCTCCCAGCATCACTGTAAACCTTACTTTACTAGTTAACTGTTCCTCACAAATCACAAATGCCGTATATTACAGTTAATTTTGCTCAAAATTCGAGTTGCAGAGTATTTTTTGCTTCAAGGGAGGAAATATTTGCTTCGAGAAATTGAGAATTTCGTCTAACCAAATTTCGAGTAATAGAGAAATAAATACACGTGAAGAATAGCACAAACGGCCCGGAAATTTAAGTTACTTCGAGATACTGAAAATTCGACTAATGGAGAATCGAGATATCGAGGTTCGGCTGTATTTTTTTTTTTTTTAATCGGTTTGTGCGACTATCGCCTATAACGACTGTTGACTGGTTGTCCCTCCTGGGTCGTTATAACCGATTTCGGCTGTATTAATAATAATAATAATAATAATAATAATAATAATAATTGTTACGGAGTTATCCATGGAAGGCAGAGGTGAAAGAAGGTTCGGGCTGGAATGGGTCTAACTACAAGGCCGAAAGATGAATTAAAATTTCAATAAAGGTTATATTTTCACAAGTAGAAAAACTAAACAAATTTTACATAGAATTTAAACAGATAACAACAACTCAACCACTATCCACTAATCAGGTACAAGGTATAATTCTACAAACGAAAGCCCGAGTTTCGGGGTCTTTACAAGTTCTGGGCTTCGAGCCCCAATTACACAATCCTTGAGCTACTAGCCCAACTTTACCAAGGTACACTCATTTGTTCAAAGGGCAGAAAACCCCTTCATTCAAGGAGCATAAGCTCCAAAAAACATGTCAGTACTCCTAGAGGCACTTTTACCACAAATAAAAGAGCTAACACGCTCTCATATTTTCAAGCTTATAAGGGTAACACCAGACTTTTACACATGACTGCCATCAACGCACAACTTACAATGAAACAAGGGTATCGTGTACCCAACCTATTGGGGCCTTCGTTGAAAAAGAATAGGTTAAGTAAATGGCCCAGAATGCAAAACAGAATGGAGGCGTGTACTTGCACTCCTAAATGAAACCTTTTTTAAAACCTAAGAGGCACCAGGCCGAAGAAACAGGGGCTAATCCCAAACTATGGAGGTGACTCGTATGAGAAAACTTCAAGACATTACAGAAGGGAAAAAAACAGTTACAAAACGCAGTCACCTTAAACCAAAAATGAAGGGGAGCTCAAGAGGGTAAAGCACTCTCTATCCCCGTTTTACAGTTAAAGATATGTGGAGTTTTACAAAAGCGACGGCAAATTACATGTTTCAAGATAGGTTACATAGTAAAGGTTTCGGACCTTCCCCGCGGTTTAGACTGCTGAGCTAGCGAGAAATAAAGATGTTAAGTGGTCATTACCTTGTTGAAGAGCTGCTGCCGGATGAAAGAGGCGCTTCCCGCCTCCTGCTACACTTCGATACACTAGGCTAGATGTTGCTCGAGTGGCCGAGAGACAGGAAAATCAGCAGTTTTTATACTCTCGGGGAAAATTCGAGACCTTTCATGAATAATTAAGACACACCCACAGTCGTTTATTGGCTGGCTAAAGGTTACTCATCAAAATTGGAGAAGAAATACACTATTGGTCAAAAATTAATTACAGAAATTCTGGATTGGCTAAGTTCAAAACTGGCGGAAAGAAAAGATTTATATTGCCAACCCACAAATGAAAGAACGAAATTTAGTAAAGAACAAACTTATGAATAAAAAATTTCTTCAAATAAAGTTCTTCCACATCGCACCAGGGTGCATGGTCATAGTTTTGTGTAGGGACATCTATCAGAGAAAGTCCACACTTCTTGATCAACAGAAAACAAAACAAGTTGAACTTCACACAGTAATGGCAACCTTGTAATCACAAATTTTACTGTAGTGACATCTTCTGAGAAACTTATGAGTTAATCCAGTTTGTAAAATTCAGAGTTTCTCCTGTAGAGGATTACTTAAGGCGGAAAATTCAAAAGTGCGGCGTAGGGGTGTACCAACCGGTATAATAATAATAATAATGTTCAATGTAATGTTGTCCTTTAACTAATAGGAATCTTATGCGACGTCGCAGTGAAGAAATATAACCCCGTAAATGGAGTAATGTGGGAGAAAATAGACTCGCAAGGGTTTCTAACATTTTAGCATTCATGAATACTAGCTGATAGTTGTGGTATTTCATTACATAACCTTAAATGCAGGAAGCGAGCGCCTAAACAACGCATTGACTCATCCGACTCAAAGCAATAATCTTGTGAGGAAGAGTGACGCATCTAGCCAAGTAATTCAATAATCATTTGTGCCAAAATATCTTAAATATGAATTGAAAGAAAGTGGATCCTTTCTTGTAGTGATATGGCTAAGTAGAGAGGGAACCCAATCACTCAAGAAACCTGCTCCGAACCTTGAGATGAAGATGCCGGTGACGCTATGTTTAAGAAACGAGTTCAGCCAACTGCTGCAAATTACATCTCTCTCTCTCTCTCTCAGACCTTCTTTCGGGTCTTCAGTGTGGCAACATGGCTTCAATGGCTTCTTCTGACTCCAATTCCAGATTCAAGCGCTAGCTATGTTTTTTAGAAGTCATTATTATCGTCGTTACAAACATTTTCTTCAAAACGATAAAGTCTTGTGTATCCTTCCTTTAAATTGCAGTATCATCATCATCATCAGCAGCAGCATCACCATCATCTGTTTACCCTCCATGTTCGGGTTTTCCCTCGGACACAACGAGGGATCCCACCTCTACCGCCTCAAGGGCAGTGTCCCGGAGCTTCAGACTCTTGGTCGGGGATACAACTGGGGAGAATGACCAGTACCTCGCCCAGGCGGCCTCACCTGCTATGCTGAACAGGGGCCTTGTGGAGGGATGGGGAAGATTGGAAGGGATAGGTAAGGAAGAGGGAAGGAAGCGGCCGTGGCCTTATGTTAGGTACCATCCCGGCATTCGCCTGTAGGAGAAGTGGGAAACCACGGAAAACCACTTCGAGGATGGCTGAGGTGGGAATTGAACCCACCTCTACTCAGTTGACCTCCCGAGGCTGAGTGGACCCCGTTCCAGCCCTCATACCACTTTTCAAATTTCGTGGCAGAGCCGGGAATCGAACCCGGGCCTCCGGGGGTGGCAGCTAATCACGCTAACCACTACAACACAGAGGAGGACTAAATTGCAGTAGCACGTGAAATATAGGTAGAACAGAAATGAATTTATTCTGTCATTATGTTAGATACAACAAACACTGTCAAAGAAAATAAAACCGTATATGTACATACTCAGAATAAAAAGTACTCGCAATATAAAGCAAATTCATTTACTGTACTTATGTTACTTAAATGTGTGAACGTTTAACCTTTTCAGTACCAGTTTTAATCACCCTTATTCATGCCCATACCGGGATTTTATGGATATTTTATAAATGGCTAAATTGGCCTAAGTAGCTGAGAAAATATTACAAATATTTGAAAAGTTACTGGACTATAATGCAAAGAAAATACTAACAGTATTGTTATCTCTTACCTTTTTTCGCCGGGACTGAACTGTGTGATCCACAGATCCATTCACTGCAAACTCGCTTTCACTATCTCATCAAAGCCACACATATCATCATTCCCAACAATGTCTACAATATCATCCTCCATTACGCCTAGGTAGGGACAGCTGTGAACGTTGAACATAGAGCATAGAATTATGGCAAAAATATTGTAAAGTGATGAATCGAAACGACTGTCATCTCCTCAGAGCTGCTCAGCTCCGTACCTAAATGGTTAGCATGTTGGCCTTTGGACTAGGGGCTACGGGTTTGAATCCCGGCCGTGTCGAGGATTTTAACCTTTATTATATAATTATTTTAGCTCGAGGACCGGATGTTTGTGTCATCTTCAGTATTAGATTTCATCGTAGATAGGATCCCATCCTCACATATGCGCAAGTCGCCCATGGGAGTCAACTTGAGAAACCTGCACCAGGCCTCTCCGGAGGCCATATGCCGTTACTATTATTATTGTTGCTGTTGTTGTTCAAAGGGCAGCACTGTCAGATGATAGCACCTCGTGCTAACAACAGAACTGCATCGTCAGACTAAACTCGGGGCTGGGAGAGAGTGCAACATTTAAAATCCGAGTTAACTCGTGGTAGGGATGGTGGAAAATGTGTTGAGTTGTAGTTGGGACGGTGTAAAATGTGCTGAGCTCCGAGTTAACTCGTGGTTGGGACGGTAGAAAATATGCTGAGTTGTGGTTTGGATGGTAGAAAATTTGCTTAGCTCCGAGTTAACTCGTGCTTGGGACGGTGGAAAATATGTTGAGTTGTGGTTGGGATGGTGGAAAATGTGTTGAGTTGTAGTTGGGACGATTGAAAATGTGTAGAGTTGTGGTTAACACAATGAAAAATGTGCTGAGCTCCGAGTTAACTCGTGCTTGGGTCGGTGGAAAATATGTTGAGTTGTGGTTGGGACGGTGGAAAATGTGCTGCGTTCCTAGTTAACTCGGGCGTGGGATGGAAAAGTATTTACGAGTAAATGCCTTGGGAACGGGCTCCCGTCTTATAGAAAAGGGATGTACCAAGCCGCGATCTCTCGAAGGTTGATGACAACCGCTGGCATAGAGAGCTCACCAAAACCAGTCGATCGACTGATGTCCCAAACAACACAACTTTCAGAAAGTGAGTGTATTATGGAACTGTAGTCTAGGTAGGAAATTATGTCATTTTCTGGCCTGTATGTTGAAAGTTAGACATCTACGTTCTATTGGAGACTAAACTTTTATCTGCCTCCTGGTATTTATTAGCTATTTTGGAATACTTCTGTGTAACCGTGAGAGTATTGAATTTCAAGAAACAAAAGAGATTAATGACTGTCGTAAATGTTGAATAATATTCATGTGAAGAGCAAATTGTTTCAAGCTAAATGGTGAGTGGATTAGATACTGTGTGGACAACATTTCGTAATCTTTATTGCTGTGACGCTTACCACATTTCCAGCGTGAAGAAACCACTCGTGTTACATGTGACTAGTTCCATTACATTGGTAATATTTACTGTAATCTATATATATATAAAATAAGAGTTTTGTCTGTACATTGCTCAGAATTTGAAAAGAATGGTATTTCTGTATCGGTCATGTCCACAGTAACAAGGAAATGCACTTTTTTCTTTTCCGTATGTACACGCATCACTAGAAAACGGCTAAAGATAATTTAATAAAAATCGGTATGCAAAGTCGGGGAATAAGTCGCTACAATCTAAGCCATAAATAATTTTATTCCCGCTGGTAAAAATGGTAGTTTAGGGGAAGACCTAAAACAATCTAAGCCATAAATAATTTTATTCCCGCTGGTAAAAATGGTAGTTTAGGGGAAGACCTAAAATTCAATTTTCAAATATTTATGTTATTAGTGGTTCTATCTTAATAAAAATTGGTATGCAACGTCGGAGAATAAGTTGCTACAATCTTGGTTATAAATAATTTTATTTACGCAGAGTGAAATGGTAGTGTAGGGGAAGGCCTCAAATGTAATTCTTAAATATTTACGTCATTAGTGGTCCTATCTCTTTGAAAACTGGTATACAAAGTCGGAGAATTAGCCACTACAATCTAAGCTGTACATCATTTTATTCACACGGAATTAAATGGTAGTTTAGGGGAAGACCTAAAATTAAATTCTCAAATATTTGTGTTATTAGTGATCCTATCGATAAATACTACATAACCAAAGTTATACAGAATGAAATTTCCGACCATTTATGTCTTATACATTTTTACCGTACCGGCTATGATAACTCAGATATTAATGAATTTGTATTTTGGTTGCTAAGTCCACATCGACGCCGACCCACGAGGAAATGGGGTAACAGAATTTAATGAAAATAGGTATATGGAGTCGGGGAATAAGAGAATACAGTCTAAGCTATAAACAATTTTATTCACCCTGGATGAAATTGTAGTTTACCGGGCGAGTTGGCTGTGCGGTTAGAGGCGCACGACTGTGAGCTTGCATCCGGGAGATAGTGTGTTCGAATCCCATTGTCGGCAGCCCTGAAGATGGTTTTACGTGGTTTCCCATTTTCACACCAGGCAAATGCTGGGGCTGTACCTTAATTAAGGCCACGACCGCTTCCTTCTAACTCCTAGGCCTTTCTTATTCCATCGCCGCCATAAGACCTCTCTGAGTCGGTGTGACGTAAAGCCACTAGCAAAATAAAACAAGAAATTGTAGTTTAGGGAAAGGCGCTTAAAATGTAAATACCTATGTTTTTGGTCCTATCGAGAAGTACTACATAACAAAAGTCACAGAGAATACAATTTCCGATCATTTATGTTTTATTCAGTTTTACCGTACCGACTATGATGAGTGGTATTTCAGATTCGGAAGAAAACTAAATGTGAAGGCCTACAATATCGAAAGCGCATAACATTTATCAACAATAACATTACATCGACCATTGTTTGTTGTGATGTTATTTGTTTCTTATGCTGCCTCTCAACTCCGATGGATGGGATTACTGCTGCGTACCGAGTATAACAGCCTGACTGAATATTGGGGGGAAATAGCCGGGGAGTTAGAAGACTTTCTTCTTTAGCATGTCATTCCTCTGGTCCATACATTTTCTGATACAGTTGGTACGTAACACACTGGTTCTTCATAGTATTCCAGTTATTCGATCCCTACTCTGACGCGCTGTTTTGAATGAGCAGTGTGCATACTTAAGGCAGAGGCTTAGTAGTAGTAGTATGGCCTGGTCTAGAATAACAATTTAGGCACATTCCTAATTATAGCACCACAATATATATATGTATATAAAATAAGAGTTTTGTCTGTACATTGCTCAGAATTTAAAAAGGATGGTATTTCTGTATCAGTCGTGCCCACAGTACTTTTCAGTATGTACATACATGCATCACGAGGAAACGGCTGAAGAGAATTTAACGGAAATCGATATACAACGTCGGGTAATAAGTCGCTATAATCTATGCCATAAATAATGTTATTCACACTGAATGAAATGGTAGCTTAGGGGAAGGCCTAAAATTTAATTCTCAAATATTTGTTATTAATAGTCGTATCTTAACGAAAATCGGTAGGGGAAGTCGAGGAGTAAGTCGCTACAATCTAGGCCATCATTAATTGTATTCACGCTGAGGAAAATTATAGTTTAGGGGAAGGCCTACAAAGGAATTCTCAAATATTTATGTTATTAGTGGTCCTATCTTAATGAAAATCGGTATGCGAAGTCGAGGAATAAGTTGCTATAATCTTTGTCATAAATAATCTTATTCACGCTGAATAAAATGGTAGTGTAGGGGTAGGCCTAAAATTTAATTTCCAAATAATTATGTTATTAGTGGTCGTATCGATAAAGTCTACGTAATATTTTAGTTATGTAGTATTATATTTCCGATCATTTATGTATTATACATAGTTACCGTAGCGGCTATGATCAGAGATATTCATGAATTTGGATTTTTGTTACTAAGTCCTTATCAGCGCCGAATCACGAGAAAATGGGTAAACAGGATTTAATGAAAATCGGTATGTAAAGTCGGAGAATAAGGGATTACAGTCAACGCTATAAATATTATAAGACGCCCTAATATCACAGAGTCAAAAAAAAACTAAATGTGACGGCCTACAATATAGAAAGCTCATAAAATTGATCAACATTAACATTACATTGAGCATTGTTTGTTGTGATGTGCTTTGTTTTCTGTTGCCACTCATCTCCGAAAGATAGGGTTACTGCTGCGTACCGAATATATATTTTTTTTAATTTGCCTTGCGTCGCACCGACACAGTTAGGTCTCATGGCGACGATGGGATTGGAAAGGACTATGAATGTGAAGGAAGCAGCCTTGGCAGTATTTGCCAGGTGTGAAAATGGGAATCCACGGAATAACATCTTCAGGGCTGCCGAGAGTGGGATTCGAATCCACTATCTCCCGCATGCAAGCTCACAGCTGCGCGGCCCTAACCACACGGCCAACTCGCCCAGTCGCACGAGTGTAACAGTCTGCCTAAATATTGGCGAGAAGTAGCTGTAGAATTAGGTAACTTTCTTCTTTAGCATGCCATTCCTCTGTTTCATAAATTTCCCGATACTACTGGCACGTAACACACTGGTTCATCATATCATTCGAGCTATTCAATCCCTACTCTGAGGAACTGATTGGAATGAGAAGTGTGCATATTTAACGGAATATTGGCAGAGGAGTGTTTACGGCTGCCTGCGACCTGGTCATTCCAGCTCTGGAACTTTGGACTGTTAGTTCGGCACCGTAGTACTGTTCGTTAAAAGTGAGAAAATGTGTAGTTTTTCATTTGATCGAATATTTTATGTGATAACATTGCTTTTAATCGCTACATTCCTACTGACTTTTTTTAATGACCTATGTTGTCTTCAGTTAGGAAAACCACAAAGTCAGTCTTTCTGAGAATCCCGTAGCGAAGCACGGGTACATCAGCTAGTCTGAATATAACACGTCGTAATCTATCATGGTCTACTAAGAGTATCCTGGTCATCCATTTGCGCCGCACCTCTCTGGAGGAAGTGAGGGGAATGAGTAGTACTGATACCGGTGCTCCTCTGTCGGTCGTAGTTGTGCGTGATTTTAAGCTTGAGGGTTGAGGTTCAGTTTACGTAGTTAACAGTGGTAGTGACGTTTAAGGGTGTATTTGTTTATTTGCTTTGTTTTGTTTAGTTTTGTTTGTTTGTTTGTTTGTTCTTTCTCAAAGCTTCCATGCAACACATGTCATTTTTTAAATTTCTAACAATTTGCTTATACGTCGCACCGACACAGATAGGTCGTATGGCGATGATGAGACAGGAAAATGGTAGGTGTGAGAAGGAAGCGGCCGTGGCCTTAATTAAGGTACAGCCCGAGCATTTGCCTGGTTTTAAAGTGGGAAAGTACAAACCATCTTCAGGGCTGCCGACAATGGGCTTCGAACCCACTATCTCCCGAATGCAAGCTCACAAGTGCGCGCCACTAACTGCACGGCCGACTCTCTCGGTGCAACACATGTCAAGCTGACTGACCTGTAAAAATCCACTTCATGTTTATTACCCTTTCCCCTTGTACACAGGGGCTGTTATAGCAACTCTCTATTCACTCAGTAAAACTTCTTATTGCAAATGGTAATCAGATATGTACTTCAGGCATTCAACACATCCCTTCAGAAGGGGTTGGCAGCGTGTAGTGCACCGCCAATGTAACAAGACGTGTCTAACAATATTAATATATCTATACTACTGTAATAAAGCAGTTGCGCGCGCGTGTGTGTGTGTGTTTGTGTGGCTTATCTCGAAAACGGCTACTTATAAGTGCGTTGGCGAATTGGCGAAGACATTCGCTCGCCTGTAACATCAAGGGTCGCCCCACTGACTGTTAAAGTTACCATGTTATTCTTTTGGAGGAAAGGAAGGCGCTCGGTCTAGCTACTTCATTACTAATGCGATCTCAATAATATCATGGATATAGTGTAATTTCCATCAAAATAAATTAAATGCAAATAGTCTGTCCAGGCTGTGGTTTGGCAAAATAATAACAGAATTGAACATTTTAGTATTATCATTTTGGCGTGTTTAAAATCAGCTTTTTCGGCTTCGTCATTTTGTGTGTATTTTGTGTATTTTTGGTTTTGGTTCAATTTTCTCAACAAAAATAATTATAAACCTACTCCATTTTCTGTGAACAGGCAAGTGCATTCAGAAAACTTTTCATTTTTTGTCATTTTCGAAGATGTGTGTGGAATTGTCACTCGAGATTATTTCTGAGTCATTAATCAGGCAGCCGCGCCCAAGGGCTGTGGGGAAGTGCCAGTATTTTTTGCAGTGTGTGGAAGTGTCAGTGTGGGGAACTGTCCAGACACCGTCGGGCAGGGCTGTCCACTTTCCCTCTCCAGAATCCGAGTGTAAAACTGCCCCAAGTCCAAGTGCAGTGCTGACCCTAGAATAATTGGGAAAAGATCAGGAGGAAGAAGAAGAAGAAGCTAATCTTCTTGGCGCAAACATTTTATTTATTTTTTCCTCTCTATTCTTCGGTCACAGCAGTTAATTGGCAGTAATTCCAGTAATTCGAGACGGACATTGCACTCCCTGAGATGCTTTAGAAAACGAACACCACGCACAGGTACTCGCTCAGTTCGTGTCGAACTAGACACGAAGGCGTATGGAAGTCGTGCCACGATTTCAGGTTCAAAGCCGAACGTGCTGGCTTTGTGCCTTATCTTCGAGAAGCTGCTACACTTGTTGCTGTTACTGTTTTTTGTAGTTGATACAAACGCTAAAATAAGCAAAGGTGTCAGACAGGGCTGTCCACTCTCACTCTATGTGTGTAATATACTGCTCGTTTAAGTTCATCAGTTGCGTTGGAGATGAAATAATATGTAACTGATAGCATCAGATGCGCTCGATTTTTTAATTTAGAGTACATCAGTATCACCCGGCAGTATTTTTTTCTCATTTTATTGAGACATTGGACTTCTTGTAGAGCAGTTTTCTATGAGTGGGTATAATTTAAAATGTGCCGCATTACTTTGCTTTGAGATAGGTCGTATGCTGACGATGGGATAGGAAAGGGCTACGAGTAGGAAGGAAGCGACCCTGGCCTTAATTAAAACACATCCCCAGCATGTGCCTGGTGTGAAAAATTGAGAACCATGGAAAACCATTTACAGGGCTGCCGATAGTAAGGTTCGAAACCACTATCTCCCGAAGACAAGCTAATAGCAAGGTGATCCAGACCGGCAGTAAACACACTCGCTGGTTAACATTACCACGCATTGGGTGAAAGCGAAACCGATTATTTTAATAATAATAATAATAATAATAATAATAATAATAATAATAATAATAATATGAAATGAAAACCTACAACCTGTTTCCCAGTCAGTGACCGAGTTAGAGAATGAATGAATGAAGCCCCCATCTTGCGGCGAGGATAGGAATTGTGCCGGCTGCCGAAGCCTGTCGCACTCCTCTGAGACAATGATTAATGACTGACAAATGAAATGATAGTGGAGAGTGTTGCTGGAATGAAAGATGAAAGGGAAAATCGGAGTGAAAATGAAAACCTACAACCTGTATTCCAGTCATTGACCGGGTCAAGAATGTAATGAATGAATCATATATAGGCTAGTAGTACGATGGGGTCGCCACTCCCAAAGTGATTTATTAATGACTGATAGATTCTATGAAATGAGAATGGAGAGTGTTGCTGGAATAAAAGATGACAGGGAAAACCGGAGTAACCGGAGAAAAACCTGTCACGCCTCCGCTTTGTCCAGCACGAATCTCACATGGAGTGACCAGGATTTGAAACACGGAACCCAGCGGTGAGAGGCCGGCGCACTGCCGCCTGCGCCACTGAGGCTTCAATAATAATAATAATAATAATAATAATAATAATAATAATAATAATAATAATAATAATAATAATAATAATTGTACCGGGCGGTACACCTCCACACCGTTTATTTAAAAGTTGCGCCAGTTGAAACTCCTCTTCTGGAGGAAGTCTGAACTTTATCTACGGTCTTAATTTCCAAATTTCTCAGAAGATGTCACTACCTGGAAAATTTTGAGTTTGTGAACTGTGTCATTTTCGACGTACTTTTGTCTTGCTTGTATTAAGAAGTGTGAACTTTCTCTTCTAGAGGACACTACTGAAGATCAACAATAGTGCACCCTAGTGCGGAGTCAAAGAACTATTTTGGTGGAGAAAATTTAATTTCAGGAGTTTGTTCTTTGTTAAATTTCTTTCTGTCATTGTTTAAGTTGGCAATATTTACCCCTTTCTTCCCCTTGTTTTGAATGTATCCAATCACGAATTTTTTCAATTAATTTCTGACCAATCTGGTGTATCTTTCCCCAACTTGAATCTGTTGCGGGGTCCTACCCAATAAAATCTTTGTGGGAGGGTGTTTTCTTTCCCCTAACGCCTAGAACTTTCTGCGAGAGTATTTAAACTGCTGATTTTAGGGTCTCCGAGCCACTTCTGTTCCATCTTTCAGTGTATTAAGTCCATAGCAGGAGGCGGGAAGCGCCTCTTTCCTCGGCAGCGGTCAACAATAAGGTAATGGCCGATTAATAAATTTTTTCTTTGCCAGCTCAGCAGTTTAACTTTCGGGGCAGGTTCTAAGCGTTCCCCTATGTAACCTTTTCCTATTATGTAACTTCTCTTTTCTTCTATTCTCTTGTAAAGCGACATACTGGGATAGAGAGTGTTAACCCTCTCGAGCTCCCACTCACATTGTTTGAGGTGAACTTATTTTTCGCAACCTATTCTTCAGTAATGTAAGTTAGTTGTTTCTTAAGTCACCTCTGTACCGGGCGAGTTGGCCGTGCGCGTAGAGGCGCGCGGCTGTGAGCTTGCATCCGGGAGATAGTAGGTTCGAATCCCACTATCGGCAGCCCTGAAAATGGTTTTCCGTGGTTTCCCATTTTCACACCAGGCAAATGCTGGGGCTGTACCTTAATTAAGGCCACGGCCGCTTCCTTCCAACTCCTAGGCCTTTCCTATCTCATCGTCGCCATAAGACCTATCTGTGTCGGTACGACGTAAAGCCCCTAGCAAAAAAAAAAAAGTCACCTCTGTAGTATGGGATTAGCCCTTGCATCAGTGGCCTTAGAGCCAAAATAGGTCTTAAAGACAAAGTGTATTAGGAGTGCAAGTTCGCCTCCTCTCAAATTGTGATTTTAGAGGTCATATATTAACTTTCTTGTCATTTAACAGACCTCAGTAGATTGGGTATTTTGCCCCTATGTATATGTCCTTTGAGGACGGCTTAAAGGTGGAGTTCGGAGTGGCCTATGATAGGCTTGTATTTTAAGGGGAAGTTGCCCTTTTTGAAAATTGTGTTTCTGCCTCAAGGAGGCTTTTGGATGTAATTGGAAGTCGGTGTTTCTGGCATGTTTGGGGGTTTTCGGCCCCTTTGTTGTATGGTGTTCATTGTAAGGTTGGGCTCATGGCTCAAGAATTATGTTTCTGACCTTTTGAAGCCCCAAATGGGGTACCTATGTAAATGTAATTGTCAATCGTGTTTCGGCTACTAAGTACCTGTTCTATTTATTGTTACCTAATTTTGAAAAGAAAATATAACCTTGCTAAATTTTAAAATTAATTTCACTTTAGTAGCTTGAGACCCCTTCACCACCCAGCACCTTCTTTCACGCACAACTACCACCAAAACACGGTAACAATAATAATAATAATAATAATAATAATAATAATAATAATAATAATAATAATAATAATCATCATCATCATCATAATGATAATAGTGCTCTTAAATTTCACTAACTACTTTGACGGATTTCGGAGACATCAAGGTGCCGAAATTTTGTCCCGAAAGAGTTATTGAGCGTGCTTGTAAATCTCCTAACACGGCACTGACGTATTCGAGCACCTTCAAATACCACCAGACTGACAATTGGCTTTACGTGGCACCGACACAGATAGGTTTTACGGCGACAATGGGATAGGAAAAGGCAAGGAGTGGAAAGGGAGCGTCCATGTCCTTAGTTAAGGTACAGCCAGCATGGGAAACCACGGAAAACCATCTTCAGAGCTGCCGACAGTGGGGTTCGAACCCACTATCTCTCGAATACAAGCTCACAGTTGCGCACCCCTACGGGCACGGCCAACTTGCTCGGTCCACTTGGGCTCAGAAAGCCAGCGCCTCAACCGTCTGAGCCACCCAGACCGGCAGTAAACAATAATACTGATATTTTTTATTATTATTTCGTGTTCAAATGATGTATGCTCCAAACATCGGAGTCATCGGCCTAAAAAAGAAACGCGACATAAGATCTGTCGGTCAAACTGTGCGGTTACAGCGATGTTCTTTGTATCTTTAAAAGGAAGATTTAAAAGGAAGTGAAGAAAAGGACGGTCAAGAAAATAATATAATAATGTGTTTAGGTTTACTTCCCACTAATTATTTTTACGGTCCCGGAGACCCCGAGGATCCGGAATTTTGTACTGAACGGGTTCTTTTACGTGCCAGTACATCTACCAACACGAAGCTGGCGTATTTGAGCACCTGCAGACTAAGACCACGATGTTCAAACGAAGTATCGGCAGGAACAACATGAACAGGTTTCGCAAGGTGCATACTGTAAGTTTTGCTCGTAACTAAATAATAAAGCAAAACCAGCCGAGTATTTGTGTACAAAGAGTAATTGGATCTCTTGAGAAAGGAATTCTAAAGACAATGGCACTCTGAAACCGTTTTTCTTCACCTGTTCTGAAAAACACAATAGGTTCGATTCTCACTTAACGAACACCTTATCCTCAAGCTCTGAGAAGAATGTCTTGAAATCGAGACAGACAAGGAAACATTGAATAATTCATATTAGATGTGTTGATCTTTATCACCATCAAATATCAAGAGGTTATGTAAACTGGTGGGATATTGCAGAAAGAGTCTGCCTTGTGGTCGCGTGCTGTCCTAAATACACAGGCAAGCAAAGAGCGAGCGGACGTTTGGGCAATGGTGTTCCCTTAAAATTCCTTCAACAATGACGCTATTAACGTGGCCACGAATATCAACGATCTCCAACTTGTTACACTTTCTACTGTAGCCTGCTTCATGTTGCTGGTCACAGGATTTGGGTATCACAGTCAACCCGTATTTTAGCTATTTTTTTAACCCGGCATTACTCGCTAGGTCTTTACGTGCGTCGTTACTCGCTAGTGAGCGGAGCGCTCACCTTTACGTTTAAAGGCTATAATATGCCCATATAAAGTTGGAGGTATTTTTAATATGTAAATTTGAGATATTTATTTAGGAACACGGCTGAGTGGAATGGATATGGAGGCAAGCTCTACATTTGGGAGACGCGCAAGTTCGATCCCCACCGTTAGCTGTCCTGAGAATAGTTTTCTGTTAACGCGTCCAGGCAAATGCCGGGGCAGATTCTATTCATAAACTACAGCCGATTCCTTGCACCTATTTAACCAACTTCATTCAGCATAATTTATTTAATCTTTATTAGCTCCTCAACTAAAGTTGGCGTCAGGAAGGGCATCTGGCCATAAAACAAGCCATTTAAACTGATCTCACAGAATTCAATAAACAAAATTTCCTCTCCTTCCCAAAACTTGCAGACACTCTGAAACACAGTTATGATCAGTTTCGTAAACCTCATCTGTTTCATTACTTTCAGTTTCGTTGTTCAAGAGCACTTTCTCCTCCGTTTCAGCCAACCACGAAAGTATCTGATTAGTGGATGATATTGTAACTTGTATAATATTGTCTAACAACAGTCACAGTATAAAGATTTCACATTAAACACAAGCATGAAACAAACCCTGACTTATTACAAAGCGCAAAATGTAAGTAGCACAGTTACTCACTCGCTACTGCGCGCACCGCTCACCAAACATACACTACCGTGCCTAATAATGAATTGCGGGTGTTTGTTTTCAAAGATAATGAAAGTGACTGGCACATCCCCTTCATAACAATCTGTTAGAAAGGTACAGGGAGTTTCAAAGTTGGAGGTCTTGTAACATTCCAACAAGAAGCAATATAGTACCAAGGTGAGCGCCGCGCTCACCATGCGAGTAATCGCGGGTTTTAATCATATCGCTTCCCATATTTATTTATTTATGTATTTATTTATTTATTTATTTATTTATTTATTTATTTATTTATTTATTTATTTGCTAGTGGCTTAACATCATACTAACACATGAAAGCTTTTCGGCACCGCAAACATGAGAGCAGCCATGGCTTTAAGGAAGGTCCAGCCTCAACATTTACCTGGTGAGAAAATGGGAAACCACGGGAAAACTATTTACACGGCTGCTGGCGCTAGGGTTTCAATCCATCAACTTTCGAATGGAAGCTTTTAGCCAAGTCACGCGAACCACGAAGCTAACAAGTTCGGTATTTTTATTTATTTATTTATTTATTTATTTATTTATTTATTTATTTATTTATTTATTTATTTATTTATTTATTTATTTATTTATTTATTTTCGTGTCCAGGACGTGAAATTTCCAAGTCATGTACATACTTTAAAATAATAATTTGCAATAATAATGATAAAATAAAATATTTACATAAAAGAGAATGACTAGGGTGAGCACAATAACAAGTGCACAATTCAATATGTCGCGAACCCCAAAATTCAGCAATCAGGATAGCTTTTTCAGTTCCCAGAAACGGGTCATCGAGTATAGAAAGTTCATCTAGCTCTCTGCAAACCGAAAGGCGATCTGGATTCTGGAGTTTCCTCATACACAAAGTTCATTTGTGATCACATAGCCCCACCTTCATACACTGATGTTACGTCGAGACATGTCCGACTCGTTGGCTGAATGGTCAGCGTACTGGCCTTCGGTTCAGAGGGTCCCGGGTTGGATTCCCGGACGGGTCGGGGATTTTAACCTTCATTGGTTACTTCCAATGGCCCGGGGGCTGGGTGTTTGTGCTGTCCCCAACATCCCTGCAACTCACACACCACACATAACACTATCCTCCACTACAATAACACGCAGTTACCTACATATGGCAGATGCCGCCCATCCTCATCGGAGGGTCTGCCATACAAGGGCTGCACTCGGCTAGAAATAGCCACACGAAATTAAAAACATCGAGACATATCAGTACAGAGTCTGTTGAGCGCCTTCTATATTGCGTAGAGTATAAACAGCAGGAGGTTCATACCTGGACCGAGCGAATTGGCCTTGCGGTTAGGGCTTTTTCTCGATCCGTCAACACTGCTGGTAAAGTGTCTCGATCACAAACTGGATCTCCGATCCATTCTTTCTGGTGTTATCGTATGCTCAGAACATCTTGGTTGCATCACGTAACGAACGACATTGTTATGCAGTCCATGAGAAAGCAATTAAAAATAACAAAGACCATCAAAGAAAGGATCTTACCTTCACATATTGTTATAATGCTGTCGTCATTGCTGTAAGTACTTCTGGCATAAAACTTGAAATGGTGTTGGTTGGTACTTGAAACATGATTGCTAGAGTTTGGTAACTGTCACCATTAGCTTTTTTTTCTTTTTCTTTTTTTTTTTTTTTTTTTTTTTTTTTTTTTTTGCGTCGCACCGACACAGATAGGTCTTATAGCGACGATGGGACAGGAAAGGGCTAGGAGTGGGAAGGAAGCGGCCGTGGCCTTAATTAAGGTACAGCCCCAGCATTTGCCTGGTGTGAAAATGGGAAACGACGGAAAACCATCTTCAGGGCTGCCGACAGTGGGGCTCGAACCCACTATCACCCGATTACTGGATACTGGCCGCACTTAAGCGACTGCAACTATCGAGCTCGGTAAATTATCGTTTTAAAATACCATATTTATTGCTTTGCAGTGAGATAGTGCTTAGACTGCTTATCTGTTGAAACGAAGCTTTTGTGAGTTCACATCTGTTTCCTTCTGCTGTCTGTTAGTGTAACCGTACGCTACACAAGAAATAGGCATCTTGATTGTATCAAAAATTTGACGTAGCGGCAGGTATTACCAAAAGAGTCCATCAAACACAACACATCAGCTAACTTCCACGCTCTGTATCTTGTCAACTTTGCCGTACACGAGGGGGCGTGACTAGTCAAGGAACAGGAAGCAGTTTCTGCGAGAGCTACCACTACAGTCAGCATTCCAATATTACCTATAGTTTAGTGGTGTGATGTTGGGGACAAATCATGACGACCTCGCCTCACATCACTACTTTCCAGCGGCAGCTCGGTGTCTATTAGCGACTTACAGGATTTTGCTACCTCTACTGCAGCCAGAGTTGCCAAATCGGCTACTGCACTATACACGAAGAAAGGGTAAATACTACAGGGAGTGAGGAAGAAAGTGGTTTGGCAGCCTCTCCAAAACAAACAAGGATCACTTAGAACTAGTTAACTTAGCAGGGTGCAGGGTGTGATTGACTACTGGCTTCCAGCTCGCTTCTAGGAACTGAGGCCGTCATGTTTTGTCCCCAACTCTCCGGCCATTTCACTGGCTGCCACTACCGTCTCCGTGTACAGGGGGCTTTATGCTTCAAGGAAAAGAAAACGGAAGAGGCACTGGGCGGCGATGCATTTTCTGGTTGGGAAACCTCCGCTAGTGATCTAATTCATCATTAGCTGGCTTATTTAGAGAAGCTGTTAGTAAGGAGGCCTGGACCAGCTTAACCGCCAACGTCCATTGAGGATATGACAGTTCTAGAAGTAGAAGAATATGAATAATAATAATAAGAAAAGCCATTCTTGAGAGTCAATGTTTTCGGAGAAGTAAACAGTGAAGTTTTTAAACAGATTGTGACAGTGGCTCCTTACGTCTGCCAGCACATCAAGATCAAGCTGGAGCTCATTCTCTTGTAGGAAACGAAGTAGAAGGAGGGGGGGGGGGGTGCGGAAAGGCGCCTCTCCTACAAACCAAAGCTTGCGTCTTATGGTCTTATGTCATGTGGTCATTTTTGTTATGAATGCGAAAGGAAGTAATGTTGTTTCCTTGTAGATTTTTGTTGATGTTATTTAAAAATTTCTGAAAGAACCCTTTCTGGTATCATTTTAAGATTTTATTAATGTTTTAAAATTTTACCCGGCGACCTCGTTGCCCACCATCGGACAACTACTACTACTACTACTACTACTACTACTACTACTTCTTCTACTACTACTACAACGTTTTCATTCCGTCCCTAAAGGGGACGGCGGGCCTCCTAGATGTTAACGCCGTCTCGCAGTCCAGGTAGATGTTCGGAGAATGCACGGGGTTGGTGGCCGTGGCCTATACTAGGAACAGCCCCGAAGTGCCATGGGCGTTCGCTTCTCAACCCAAAGCCCTACAGATTACGAGGTGTCGTGTGGACGACACGACGAATCCTGTCGGCCGTTATTCTTGGCTTTCTAGGCCGGGGGTGCCATCTCACCGCCAGATGGTTCCTCAATTGTAATCACGTGGGCTGAGTGAACCTCGAACCATCCCTCAGATCCAGGTAAAAATCCCTCACCTGGCCGGGAATCGAACCCCACATGTTGAAAGAAAAAACGCAGCTTTAGTCTGTTTATGGAGGAAGCTTCCCAGTGACCATCTTGTAAGGTTTCTTCATTTTTAGATCTCTACTCCAAATATTTGGACAAATCATATATGACCTCAAGACCAATATCTGTGTGTTTTCTCAATTTGCCGGGCTGCCTTATGACCCCAGCTTTGCAAGTTCAATCCTTGGCTCCGTCCGGTGGTTGCCTATCTGAAGGTGCTCAAATACGTCAGCCTCGTGTCGATAGATTTACTGGCACGTAAAAGAACTCCTGCGGGACTAAATTAAATGTAAAATTACAATTGACAAGCAAAGCATTATTACAGTGATAAATTGTTTGAATTCAGCGGAATAACTTCGTGATAAGAAAAAAGAAACTCAAACATTTCGATTTCAATCATAAAAAAATCACCAAAATGACCAAAATATCGAGTTTTATCTCCGGAGTGTCGCCTTAAAAACATCTTTCTAATTCCTATAGCAATGTTCGAAGTGAGCAAAATTTCTTTCCTTGAGAAGGGCCTTCCTTGCTTGTGCAAGTCGGCTTTTTTATGTCCATCTGACTTCTGCCATCGTTAGTTATTTTACTACCCAAGTAACAATATATAACTACTTCCTTTAAGCAAAAGAAGGTCAATTTAATGCATGTATGAAATAAATAAGAGAGCCTCCATGCCTCAGGCGGTAGCACGCCGGTCTCTAACCGCTGTGTCCCGTGGTTCTAATCCCGGTCACTCTATGTGAGATTTGTGCGGGACAAAGCGGAGGCGAGACAGGATTTTCTTCGGGTATTCCGGTTTTCCCTGTCATCTTTCCTTCCAACAACACTCTCCAATATCATTTCATTTCATCTGTCAGTCATTAATCATTGCCCCAGAGGAGTGCGACAGGCTTCAACAACGGGCACAATTCCTATCCTCGTCGGCAGATGGGGGCTTCATTCATTACATTCCTGACCCGATCGAATGACTGGAAATAGGCTGTAAATTTTCATTTTCATTAAATAAATGAATAGCGGTAAATTAATGCCCTCTCTCCAGTTTCAGGCAATCCGGAATTAGGATATGGGAGTATTCTATTATATTATTATTATTATTATTATTATTATTATTATTATTATTATTATTATTAGTATTATTTTCTCAGTTCCAAATTTGAGCTCGTTTGATTTACGTTGGGGATCTGTTTAACTTTGTGCGCTGTGTAAGGAATGCTACACCACAGAAAATGTGGTTAATTTATTAATTCTTCCCAGTCAAGGTTCAAATTATTGTATTGACGTAACGCGAATGTCAAGGCCACAGCCAACGTGACGTATTGCCGTAGAGATGCTCATCAGTGACCGAAGGGCAAGGCCGTGTCGTACACCTGTTGTCACGTCAGGGGAAATTACGATTTATGTAACCTAAAGAGACCTTTGAAATTTGTCCGTGTACCGTGACCACAGCACTGGGAGTGAAAAGTTACAATATCGCTCAGATAGTAGGTACCATTGCTTCCAACTGTAGCAGAATCGAACTGAATACGTTTTAGGAATGTATATCACTATATAGTAAGCTTAAATAAATTGCGTACAGGTACATGTATTACCTGGATGTAAGGCAAGCTTTGTTCACTTGCATTTAGCCAACTCACTTTATTAAAATTATTCTTCTTTTTGGCATTTTCCCGCTTACTCGGAGTAGGCACGATATACGTAGGTCGAGTCATAAGTCATGGCAACTTTTTTTTTTTTTTTTTTTCTCGCGAACAGGAGACAACACGGAAAATCTAAGATATGCATTTGGAAACGTGCGGCATGTACTTGCGTATGATGCCACTGGATAGTGTATGTAAACATCAATGCGGGTCTAAGCATGCCCCCAAGTTCAGTGTGTGAGTGAGAGCGTCACAAAATGGAAGTCAACAAGCAGGAGCAACGATCGTATAATAAAATAGCAGTTCTCAGCAGCAGAAATGCACGCCAATGCCATAAAGAGCTGCGGGAAGCATTAGGTGTGCATGCCATGTCCTATAGAACAGTCGCCTATTGAGCACGAGGCTGACGTATTTGAGCACCTTCAAATACCACCGGACTGAACCAGGATCGAACCTGCCAAGTTGGGGTCAGAAGGCCAGCGCCTTAACCGTCTGAGCGGTGGTGGTGGTGGTGATTATTGTTTTAAGAGGAAGTACAACTAGGCAACCATCCTCTATTTAACACTAATCAGAGGGAAAAGTGGAAGGGATACGACACTTCGAAAAATGAAGATGTCGGTCAAAGTAAGACAAGGGCCACGAAGGGCGTGAAAATGAAAGACTCCCTAGCCCTCGCAAACCTAATAGCGTCGGGGTCGGAAAAGAACAAGAGCTGACCAAGTGAGGTCGGATAGGATAGATGAAAGTGAGGAGCCTGTCACAAGTAAGTGGAAGCAATGCCAGGACTCAGCTGAGGACCCCGTGGTCGCCAACCCACGCTCCAAAGTTCAGAGCCCCTGGGGCCCCTTTCAGTCGCCTCTTACGACAGGCAGGGGATACCGTGGGTGTTATTCTACCGCCCCCACCCACAGGGGGATAACCGTCTGAGCCACTCAGCCCGGCTTGCTCAGTGAGTGCTGATTGTGAGATATCTTAAATAAGTTTTCAAGCGCCGCATTCCTTAAAATTAAATAGGCTATGTATATTTAAAATAATGTCGTGCAATTGGAAAATTTTGAACGCAGATATTTTAATAAGGTGAATGGAGGGGAAGCTGAAGAAAAAAAAAAGCTGGGTAGTATCGAGGGAAGCGCAAGATACTTTTTTTTTTTTTGCTAGTGGCTTTACGTCGCACCGACACAGATAGGTCTTATGACACGAAGGGATAGGAAAGGCCTAGGAGTTGGAAGGAAGCGGCCATTGCCTTAATTAAGGTACAACCACAGCATTTGCCTGGTGTGAAAATGGAAAACCACGGAAAACCATCTTCATTGCTGCCGACAGTGGGATTCGAACCCAAGCTCAAGCTCACAGCCGCGCGCCAATAACCGCACGGCCAACTCGCTCGGTGATTTTATTTTTAGAATCTGCTCTACGTCGCACCTACACAGATAGGTCTTTTGGCGACGATGCGATAGGAAAGGGCTAGGACTGGGAAGGAAGCGACCGTGGCGTTAATTAAGCCACAGTCCCAGCATTTGCCTGGTATGAAAATGGGAAACCACGGAAAACCATCCTCAGAGCTGCCGACGTGGTGTTCGAAGAGAAGTGAAAGCTTTTCATAGCATCCCTCCTCGCTCCCCCATGCCGTCCCTACCACTGATTCAATATTGCTCATCAGTGTAATTTCCTACTAGTTAAATAATTATTTCCGCTGGTTTACTATTTTTAAATCACTTATATTCCTAAACTGTGTTCTGATATGTCCACTTCCTGTCTTTCTTCAGTTTGAATCGGATGCATGAATGAGAGTGAATATGGTTTTTTATTCCACTTTATACTTTTATACTTTTATACTTTTACTTACTTTAGTTAGTTTAGTTTATACTTTAGGTTTTAAAAGTTTAATATGTTTAAAATAGGTCATTTCAGTTTTTATGCTGTTATCATGTATTAAAATATAAATTGCTGAAATTCTTACAACGTAAAATTGTAAAAATTATATTCTAAATTAGTATTCATTTATATACATGAAGTGGTAAAATGTAAGAAAGGTCCCGGAGCCCTAACATCGCTACAATATTTATTTATTTATTTATTTATTTATTTATTTATTTATTTATTTATTTATTTATTTATTTATTTATTTATTTATTTATTTATTTATTTATTTATTTTTGCTAGCGGCTTTACGTCGCACGAACACAGATATGGCGACGATGGGATAGGATAAGCCTAGGAGTGGGAAGGAAGGGCCGTGGCCTTAATTAAGGTACAGCCCCCCGCATTTGCCTGGTGTGAAAATGGGAAACCACGGAAAACCATCTTTAGGGCTGCCGACTGTGGGATTCGAACCCACTATCTCCCGGATGCAAGCTCACAGCCGCGCGCCCCTAACCGCAGGCCAACTCGCCCGGTATTACTATTATTATTATTATTATTATTATTATTATTATTATTATTATTATTATTATTATTATTCGTGAACTTGTTCGTAGATTCAAGTTTGGTTTGAAAAATCAAAACATTTGTAAATGAATGCTGGTGATTTGTAAATTGAAGTGTTTTCTTTTTTGTGGGTGTGAAGAATACTAATATTGTTTTATTTCTTCTTTTTAGGTGAGTACAAAGGATGCTTCCGTACCGATGATATAGGAGTGCTGTTTATTTATGTAAGTTACTCAAAATTGTTACATAAATCTATGTAAATCAAGAATGTAAATTCTTTCATTTGTTATTTAGTTTATTTTTCGGGTTGAACCGTGTTGTTGTTATCTGTACATTACGTACAGTTTGCCGACGTTTCGAATACATTGCTGGATTCGAGGTAATCAGTCTCCCAGGCAGCAGGGGTATTTCAGTCGCCTTGAAAACGAATACTGCAATGTATTCGAAACGTCGGCAAACTGTACGTAATGTACAGATAACAATACCACGGTTCAACCCCGAAATTATACTAAATAATTCTACACTTCGTTCATTTGTAATGACCGTGAATCATTTTGCATAGTAACACAAGACAGCGTGTTATGCCAGACACCATGAGCCAAGTTATCCCTTTTATTATTATTATTATTATTATTATTATTATTATTATTATTATTATTATTATTATTATTATTATTATTATTATTTGTTTATTTATTTCTCGTTTCTTATAACTGCAGTTTCATTTTACACAGATTATAGATAATCCCTACTTCTCCATGCCACCACTCTGCCCAGGTCGTTCAGCTGTAAACTTGCATTCGGGAGATGGTGGATTTGAACGAAATCGTCGAACTCACAATGCAGTTCGTACGTTAAGTGATTTTTTCTGTATGAGTGCTTAAATTACACGAGTTATAACTCGGCATATGTTAAGTTACATGCACAATTGTATCCACACTCATGCGAAAGAAGTTAAGCATATACCAGATTTTGTTGTGTTGATGTGGAACCGATATCATATTATTATTTAATGTGAAACTCAGAATAGCAAATACACCGAAAACGTACACTTCCCGGTAACTCTGGAACAAGTATAAGAAGAAAAGCATTCAGCATGTGACTATACCAAACAAGGGCTCACTCAGTTACAACATCAAAAGTAGAAGAACATTCTCAATGAGTCACTAGCGTGTTGGTCCTCCACGAATCCTGAAGCACTCTTGAATGCGTCAGGGAAGGAATAGTACCAAATTATTGAGCATTTCTTGAAGCAAACGGTCCCACTTCTCAATAACAGCAATAAGGCCTCAATCGTCAGTGGGGGATATGGAGGGTTGGAAATTGCTCCTTTAAATAAGGTCTGCACATGCTCTATGCAGTTCATGTCCGGGAAACACGCTGGCCAGTCCATTCTGCGGATCCTACGTTCCTTCACGTAACCATTGACAGCTGTTGTACGATGTGATAGAGCGTTATCGTTCTGTAGAGTACCATCTCCTACTATAAATGCAAAACTACTTACTATGAGTCGGAGAATATTCAGGGGCGAAGCGTCAGGGAAGACAGGGTAGACAGCGTGTACCCTTAACATTTTATGAACGAAATATTGTCTAGTTAATTGAATTATTTTTTTAGAACATTCATTATGTCCACATTCGTGACATTATTGCATCCCCGCTTTACTTATTTTCGGCTCATTTCGGCAATGCTAGGGCTCGGGTTAGTTACACGAAGCGCGTAGGCGGAAGTAGACGCTGTCCGTTCTGTGTACTTTCCCTTTGATTTTCAAAGCTTTCAGATAGAGCAACACTGACGGTATCTGTAGGTGCTGACTGTGGAACTATGACTTAACTATAGCGAGATTTCTCCGCCCAGTAGACAGACTTACCAGCGTCTCTTCTTGCTCTCACTGGCTAGTATTTGGATCTCACTTATAAAGGTGCTCTTATTGGCTACCATCTCAGATATCCTTTTAACGTAATTAAGTTGAATTTACCTTAGTATAAGACACGTCTAAAAATAAAATAATGTTCAAATACGAAGTATAGCAAACTTACACCTAATAAATGAATTACAGCATCAAAAACTTCAAGTACATGCCTTTTCTTGCCCGCCAATATTAGCACGGCCGACTGGATCCCTCGCTGCGCTCAGCTAGCTAGAGCGACGCATCAAGTCGGCTGTGATATTGGCTTACATTCTTAATAACGAACTCCAGAGTATGCGCACGGCAGTAACAAAATTGCGTAACTTGATGCTGTATATTCCGTTCAAGTCAGTTTCTAGTGAACGCGCCACGAGTGCCTTCAAACAAATTAAAACCTATTTAAGGAATTCGATGACCAACCTGCGACTAACTTGGGAACTCCAGCTATAGAGAAGGAATTGCTTGTGGAATCTTAGCAAGACGTCTGATTTCAAGAATGAAGGACAGGCGGACTGAACTCGTTTACAAGAATATTGTTTAAGGTGACTTATACGAAAAACTATTTATTTCTTATTTCTCTTATTAAATCTACATAACAATGAAATATATTGCTATTTCTTATTCTAAATGTTATGTTGTTATTTGACAACTCCCGCTGACCATTTTTTTTTTTTGCTAGGTGCTTTACGTCGCACCGACACAGACAGGTCTTATGGCGATGATGGGATAGGAAAGGCCTAGGAGTTGGAAGGAAGCGGCCGTGGCCTTTATTAAGGTACAGCCCCAGCATTTGCCTAGTGTGAAAATGGGAAACTACGGAAAACCATTTTCATGGCTGCCGATAGTGGGATTCGAACCTACTATCTCCCGGATGCAAGCTCACAGCCGCGCGCCTCTACGCGCACGGCCAACTCGCCCAGTCGCTGACCATTTAGTCTGTATCTAAAAATTAAAGAGTT
The DNA here is from genome assembly GCF_040414725.1 of Anabrus simplex. Lineage (NCBI taxonomy): Eukaryota > Metazoa > Arthropoda > Insecta > Orthoptera > Tettigoniidae > Anabrus > Anabrus simplex. Next base: position 288,608,783 of record NC_090270.1, on the reverse strand, counting down.
GTAGGTTGTAATAGGCTTTGTCTTAGTTTCATATTCATTAATATAATATTGAATATAGATCTGTATGCGTTGAAAACAAAATTCCATATAATAATATGATTGAAATATTTTAAATTAAAAAAATCTCTGTCTAGCCCTTTACTTAGTTCACGCTTCGCCACTGAAGAATATTGTGTTCGCCTGCGACTGTCATGTTTCCTTGAATATGAACTAGTGTTGTGCGGAGGCCCAATATGATACCTGCCCAGAATACTGCTGAATCTCCAAGCTATTGGTGATATTTTACTGAGAATTCATTGTAGCGTTTCCCTCTTGCCCTCCATATGCGCGGAGAGATGTCGTCAGGGAATAAACCAATTTTCACTTCATCAGAGAATAACGTGCTGGACCATTGATCTCATGTCCAAGTCTGATGCGCTCTAGCCCATCGAACACGAGCCACCCTTCGATGTCGAAGTGGAGGAGTCCTGTGGGATCTCCTTGAACACAACTCCCCCATCATGGAGTCTATTGCTCATAGTTTCTGTGCCTACAGTAACTCCTCTGGCGTCGCCTACAGCACAGAGTACTCATATCACAACGAAAATATCAGTTATGTGGAAGAAAACATTAAAAAGAAGTACGGTTATTTATAAAATATTACAATTGTAGCAATTCCTTCGTTTACATTATTATAGTAAGCATATACTCTTTGGTATTGTATATCACAATTCCGTGACTTTTGAAGCACATGGTGAAGGCTACGGTGTATTATAGTAGGCAACGAATTTTCTAATGGATCAGAAATATTATGATGGATTGAATTGTTCAATTTTTCCTCATTACAAAGGCCTCTTTAAAGTAACCTGGATAAAGAAATGTAGAAAATATAATAAAGTTTTCCAAATATCTTCCTTTATGTTATAGCAAGAAAAAAGGCCACATTATAATGCGTATCATCTATTCATATAGCTGCCTCTGTGGATTAGTGGTAGAGTGTCGACCCCCGGATCCCAAGATAGCGGATTCAAACCCGGCAGAGGTAGTCGGATTTTTAAAGGGCGGAAAAAAGTCCATTCGACACTCCATGTCGTACGTTAAAAAAATTTCGTGTGGCTATTTCTAGCCAAGTGCAGCCCTTGTATGGCAGACCGTCCGATGAGAGTGGGTGGCATCTGCCATGTGTAAGTAACTGCGTGTTATTGTGGTGGAATATAGTGTTATGTGTGGTGTGTGGGTTGCAGAGATGTTGGGGACAGCACACACACCCAGGCCCCGAGCCATTGGAATTAACCAATTAAGGTTAAAATCCCTGACCCGATCGGGAATCGAAGCCGGCACCCTCTGAACCGAAGGCCAGTACGCTGACCATTCAGCCAACGAATCGGACATGTCGTACGTTGTCGGCATATAAAAGATCTCTGGTGACACGTTTGGTGTTTACCCGACAAAATGTCATAAAAACTTAGCCATAGACGCCCAAGAGAGTTTCGGTTTACTAGGTCTGCCATCTAGGGGGCCTAGAGTAAAACGAAATGTCGAAATTGACGAGCAGACAGCCAGATGGCGTCAAATTGAAATGTCTGCTCACGGTAGCTGAGGCCATACGGTTATTATTTTATCTATTCATATTTGAACAGGAAATAACCATGAACTTCCGATACAGCTACATTGTAGGAGCAGTGATGTAATAGAGTAGGCCATGAAGTGTGAGGTAGATGTACTGTACTGCACATGTCCCCTAATATAACCTTATTTTAACGTTTTCAGTAAAGGCGTACTTTCCAAATGCAAAAATGTTTAAAAAACATACTTTTTGTTGTTGTCGAACTAATTACAAATGTTTGTCCCACTACCAATCCCACTAGCCGGCCACGTGGTATTCCTCTTACCCGGAGGACCCGGGTTCGATTTCAAGCCAGGTCAGGGATTTTACCTTGCTCTGACCGGGCGAGTTGGCCGTGCCGTTAGGGGCGCGCAGCTGTGAGCTCGCATCCGGGAGATAGTGGCTCGAATCCCACTGTCGGCAGCCCTGAAGATGGGTTTCCGTGGTTTCCCATTCTTCACACCTGGCAAATGCTGGGGTTATACCTTAATTAAGGCCACGGCCGCTTCCTTCCCATTCCTAGGCCTTTCATGTCCCATCGTCGCCGTAAGACCTATCTGTGTCGGTGCGACGTAAAGCAAATAGCAATAGCTATCAGGCGGTGAGATAGCGTCCCCTGTCTAGAGAGCCAAGAATAACAGCGAGAGGATTGTCGTGCCGACCACACGACACCTCGTAATCTACAGGCCTTCGGGCTGAGCAGCGGTCGCTTGGTAGGACGAGGTTCCACTGGGTAGATTCCGTGAACGGCCTGTTTAAGAGCCATTCCCCTCCTCATTGTGTTCCCTTCTGGGCTGATGTCTCTCTTATTTTTCTCAAGTAGCCCATCGGGTATTAGCCACGACATCTTCATCGTTAACTTGAATCTTGGACCAGCCTGGGAGGCGATTACCTGGTGTCGTAACTACCCATCCTTTCTTTGAAATCTCTAACTGTTATCCCCAGATGACAACCTGTCGTTTGTGTTATTTAAGCTGCTGTTTCTCTCGTTGACATTTCCCATAGCGTGTAATCTGAACAGAATAGCCTGTCACGTACTGAGTGGGTGTGTTCTGTCTCCCTTTCAAAGCGTTGTGGAGTAGACACGCGTGGTAAAACCTGACATTTTATGACTCTCTAAAATAATCTCTGCGTTAACTCTCCCCTAGGTTTCGAATAAAAATATTTTAGGCGTATACAAATGCTGTATGAACACACTGGAACTTTAAAGAAATGAAAAACAAGTACAGGGTGGTTGATTTTTTTTTTTGCTAGTGGCTTTACGTCGCACCGACACAGATAGGTCTTATGGCGACGATGGGATAGGAAAGGCCTAGGAGTTGGAAGGAAGCGGCCGTGGCCTTAATTAAGGTACAGCCCCAGCATTTTTCTGGTGTGGAAATGGGAAACCACGGAAAACCATCTTCAGGGCTGCCGACAGTGGAATTCGAACCCACTATCTCCCGGATGCAAGCTCACAGCCGCGCGCCTCTAACCGCACGGCCAACTCGCCCGGTGGTGAAAATTCTCGATAACCTCGTGTCCTCTCCCAGAAGTGGTGCAGCTCTTTTCAAGGAAATCCACAATGGAGGTGAGCTGCATGTGCAATATTTTAACCGCACACCAGCCCTCCTGCCATTCTTAAATGTCAGGCAGTACCGGGATTCAAACCCGAGCTCCTAGGACGGCAGCTAATAGCTAACAGACGCAACTTATTTATAGAGATACACACAGTACTTGTCCAACTCTTTGGCCGAATGGTTGATGTAGGGCCTCAGTTTATAGGGCCTTGAGTTCGATTGCCGGTCAGACCGGGGATTTTAGCCGCATCTAATTTATTCCTCTAGCTCGGGAACCGCGTTTTTGTGATCCTGTCAATACACATCTCACTACCAACCACCACAATAATTTGCAATAATGAACACATACTTGTACATTGGGTTGACGTCGAGAAGGGTAACGATCGTAAAACTGAGCTCAATCCACATTACTGCAGACCCCAGATAATTGGGAAAGAAGAAGAAGACGAAGGAGAAAAGGAAGATGATAATAATAATAATAATAATAATAATAATAATAATAATAATAATAATAATAATAATAATAATAATAATAATAACCAAACCCCATAACGCAACAGCCTCGAAGAGCCTTGGTCTACTAAGTGACAACTGCTCAGCTCGAAGGTCTGCAGATTATGAGGTGTTGTGTGGTCAGCACGACGAATCCTCTCGACTGTTTTCTTGGCTTCCTAGACCGAGGCCGCCATCTCACCGTCAGATAGCTCCTCAATTGTAATCACGTAGGCTGACTGGACCTCGAACCAACCCTCAGATCTAGGTACAAATTCCTGACCTGGCCGGGAATCGAACCCTAGCCTCCGAGTAAGAAGCAGGCAAGCTACCTCTACGCCGCGGGGCCGACAGAATAATAATAATAATAATAATAATAATAATAATAATAATAATAATAATAATAATCATCATCATCATCTTTCTTTCTTTCTTTCTTTCTTTCTTTCTTTCTTTCTTTGAATCAGAAGTACAATAGAATAATACTACATTTAAAAGAAACAAACTATATACACAGATATACACTGACTGACAGAGCAAATGCAACACCAAGAAGGAGTGGTCAGAACTTTATGCCAATTGCAGGGTAGACTGACGTCACTGAGGTATGCTCATGATGTGAAATGCGCCGCTGTGCTGCGCACGTAGCGAACGATAAATGGGACACGGCGTTGGCGAATGGCCCACTTCGTACCGTGGTTTCTCAGCCGACAGTCATTGTAGAACGTGTTGTCGTGGGCCACAGGACACGTGTATAGCTAAGAATGCCAGGCCGCCGTCAACGGAGGCATTTCCAGCAGACAGACGACTTTACGAGGGGTATGGTGATCGGGCTGAGAAGGGCAGGTTGGTCGCTTCGTCAAATCGCAGCCGATACCCATAGGGATGTGTCCACGGTGCAGCGCCTGTGGCGAAGATGGTTGGCGCAGGGACATGTGGCACGTGCGAGGGGTCCAGGCGCAGCCCGAGTGACGTCAGCACGCGAGGATCGGCGCATCCGCCGCCAAGCGGTGGCAGCCCCGCACGCCACGTCAACCGCCATTCTTCAGCATGTGCAAGACACCCTGGCTGTTCCAATATCGACCAGAACAATTTCCCGTCGATTGGTTGAAGGAGGCCTGCACTCCCGGCGTCCGCTCAGAAGACTGCCATTGACTCCACAGCACAGACGTGCACGCCTGGCATGGTGCCGGGCTAGAGCGACTTGGATGAGGGAATGGCGGAACGTCGTGTTCTCCGATGAGTCACGCTTCTGTTCTGTCAGTGATAGTCACCGCAGACGAGTATGGCGTCGGCGTGGAGAAAGGTCAAATCCGGCAGTAACTGTGGAGCGCCCTACTGCTAGACAACGCGGCATCATGGTTTGGGGCGCTATTGCGTATGATTCCACGTCACCTCTAGTGCGTATTCAAGGCACGTTAAATGCCCACCGCTACGTGCAGCATGTGCTGCGGCCGGTGGCACTCCCGTACCTTCAGGGGCTGCCCAATGCTCTGTTTCAGCAGGATAATGCCCGCCCACACACTGCTCGCATCTCCCAACAGGCTCTACGGGGTGTACAGATGCTTCCGTGGCCAGCGTACTCTCCGGATCTCTCACCAATCGAACACGTGTGGGATCTCATTGGACGCCGTTTGCAAACCCTGCCCCAGCCTCGTACGGACGACCAACTGTGGCAAATGGTTGACAGAGAATGGAGAACCATCCCTCAGGACACCATCCGCACTCTTATTGACTCTGTACCTCGACGTGTTTCTGCGTGCATCGCCGCTCGCGGTGGTCCTACATCCTACTGAGTCGATGCCGTGCGCATTGTGTAACCTGCATATCGGTTTGAAATAAACAGCAATTATTCGTCCGTGCCGTCTCTGTTTTTTCCCCAACTTTCATCCCTTTCGAACCACTCCTTCTTGGTGTTGCATTTGCTCTGTCAGTCAGTGTATACAAGTAAAAGGTCTTCAACAATATATGTCATACAGATGTCACACCGATTCGGCCCAAAATTTGGCCTCTTCAAGGGCATTTGGACTGGCCAGCACTAAGTCTTCCATTGTGCAATTTGATGGACACAGGGGGCAGCATAGCAGGTGTTTGGTTGCCTGAAGTTCACCACAGTCACAAAAGGCCGTATCAATGGGGAAGTTCCATTTTTGTAGATTCGCTCTGGTTCTACCCACTCCAGTTCTAAGTCTGTTTAAGGACCTTCAAGTCAACCAGTCCTCGGTGTGACCGGAAGGCAACACTTTCCGTGGTTCCATCCATTTCAAGAAGCCAGGGGTCTTTTGTTTCCATTTGGTAATCCTGACTTTGTCCGATGTTCCTTCCAGGTGTTCTGAAGGTGTTAAAAAGACTTTCCTCGACTTCAGTCTTCATTGGGCAGGTTGGTATCCAAAGAGTGGATGTGAAGGCATTAGATTTGTTTTAAGCCTTTCGTTATTAGCAGCAACCTCTCTCGTGACATCACAAGGAGCAATACCGGCAAGATAATTGATTTTCTCGAAAGGAGTTGGCTTCAGGACACCAGTAATTATTCTACAACTTTCATTGAGTGCCACATCAATCTGTTGTGCGTGGGCAGATTTGTACCACGCTGGGCAGGCATATTCACCGGCGGAGTAACATAAGGCTAGTGCAGTAGTTCTGACAGTTTGTGGGTGTGTGTCCCAAGTAGATAAAACAAGTTTTCTAAGTAATGTGTTCCTGGAAGGTACCTTCAGTTTTACATTCATACAGTGCACCTTGAAGGTGAGACTGCGATCGAGAGTGACGCCCAAGTATTTGGGATGGAAGCAGTGGTCTAGCGTAGATCCATTCCATGTCACAGCGAGATTTCTGATGGCTTGTCGATGTCGTAAATGGAATGCACAAACTTGGGTTTTGCTCGAGTTTGGCACAAGTTGGTTTTGAACATAGTAGTTGCCGAGTTCTTCTAGGGCGGGCTTTCAGGGTGCATTCTATCGCTTCAAAACTATCTGACTGGACAGCGAGAGCAAGGTCATCAGTATAGATGAAACTCTTGGTGCCTTGAGGCTGTGGCTGGTCATTTGTGTATATATTGAATAACAAAGGCACCAGTACACTTCCTTGAGGCAAGCCGTTCTTTTGAGTTCGCCAACGACTTCGCCGACCCTGAAATTCAACAAAGAATCGACGGTTATGAAGACGTGCAGCTACCAGTCGTGTTAATTCAAGATCTTTTGTAAGATTGTGGAATGTTTTAACACGAGTCTATGGTTTACCGTGCCATACGCCGCTGTGAGATCAACAAACGCTACGCCTGTGACTTTTTAAAACTCAAAGCCATCTTCAATATGCTGAGTTAGATGCAAAATCTGGGAGGTGCAATTTCTTCCAGGTCTAAATCCTGACTGATGTGGGATAAGAAGGGGGTCAATAACTTCAGTAAGGCGATTCAAAATCATTCGTTCCATGATTTTATACAAGTGGCGTAGAAGAGATATTGGTCTATAACTTTTTGGATCTTCGGGGGTTTTGCCTGGTTTTAGGATTGCAGTCACCCGTGCCTTCCGCCATATCTTTGGGATGTTGTATGATGCTAGGCATTTGTTGAATAATTCCACGAGCCACAACTTTGTTCCAGAATCGAAGTGCTTTATTTGCTCAGTGCAGATATCGTCCAAACCTGCAGCTTTACCACTTTTGCACATTGCAATACCAGTTACTAATTCAGTGAGATTAAATGGTCTGGCTAAAGTACTGATAGCCTCAGATTCCCAGGTCAAAATTTTTGACTCTGATTTCCTAATAGTTGATCGTGATTTGCCATTATTAAGCAACTGTGAAGCAATATGATTAGCTGTGACATTAGCATGGACTGAACATTTAGTAGGGTCACTGTTCAGTTTTTTCAGAAGCCTCCAAGCCTTTTGACTATTAACTGAGAAATCTGTTTCCTCCATCAGTTTCAACCAAGTTTTCCTTTTGTTTTCTGAAATTGAAGAGAGTAAGTCATGTCCGGCTGAAATTGTCTCTTTGCTGAAAGGGTTTACTTTGAAGAGGGCAAGGTACTTCTCTAGATAGACTTTTGCATCAGCAGTTAAACCTTGGTAGTAATGTGTTCTGCAACCTCTGGGTATTGATAAACATGAGGCTCTTGATACTGCATCAACAAAAGTGTCGTAAAATTCTGGTTCTGGAGGGATCTCCCTTATGAATTGTTTATAAATTTTTATAAATTTTTCCCAATTAGCCTTTTTGAAGTTGAACCTTCTCCGAAAGGGTACTGTAATCGGTCGTGTTACAGTGGTTATTTGGCACATAATATGGCGATGTTGAGAGGTGGGTAGAGGAGAACAGACTGATTTCACACACTGCTGAGATACATGTACACTGGCGAAAATAAGGTCTGGATTGTAAGCACGTTTCCATCGACCACTGTTGAAACTTGGTGGAAGCTTACTGTCATGTATAAGGTTAAGTCGGAAATTATCAGCCCAAGCAATACAGCATCCCCATTTCCATCATCATGTGCATAACCCCAAACTGTACTATGACTGTTAAAATTACCGACTACAAATTTCGTAGTTTGCTTGCAAAAGTTATCAGGGGGCATAAAGGAAAAATCAATACTTGGTGGCTTGTAAACTGATGAGATAGTGTAATTACTAAGCTCAACCGTTATTATTTCAATGTTATTGTGATCTGTTACAGATGTTGTCAAGACCTGAATGGCAGGACGAACAAATATTGCACTTCCGTACTGGCTATGTGGTCTTTCAGCCACAAGTCGTAAACCAGCAATTTTGGGACGTCGTTGATGGTCATTTCGGTGCGTTTCGTGAATACAAAGCACGTCACAGTTATTAGCTTGACAGGGTTGACTCAATAGTTCCTCTTTAGATGGTGATAGACCTTCTACGTTATGGCATAATATAGTTAATTTCGGCCTTGAAAAAGACCTTTGAAGAGTAGTTGCCATCTAGTACTTCTGGGATGCTGACGTTCGGTTCGGTAATGGAGATTTAATTCCAACTACCTTAGCAGGGGCACCACGGACAGGAATCAGCTTAACCCCCATAATAATAATAATAATAATAATAATAATAATAATAATAATAATAATAATAATAATAATAATAATAATAATTCTACGGACACCTACACAGAATGGATAACAACAGGCTGACAAAGAAAATTCTAAATCTAGCTCTAACCCTGAAAATCCGCAACAATTGGTTAGCAGAAATACATGAAGATCTACAAGAAATGGGTATCGAGGACGAAACCATTCAAGATAGAATGAAATTTAGAAGCTTAGTAAACAAACATAAATTTGCAGAGAAACCAACAAGAAAAAATACAGGCTGGACAGAAACACGCAGAAAGGAACACAGTGAAAAAATGAAGAGATATTGGGAAGAAAAGAAGAAGAAACATTGTGCAAAATAAGTTCAAACGCGCTCCACAGCTGGGCACAACGAATCAAAAAAAATAATAATAATAATAATAATAATAATGTTATTGGTTTCAAATCCCACTAACTACTTTAAACGGTTTTCGGAGATACCAACGTGCCGGAATGTTGTACCGCAGGAGTTTATTTCGCCAGTAAATCTACCGACACGAGGCTGACGTACTTGAGTACCTTCAAATACGACCGGAATAGGCCATCTTGAACTCAGAAGCGCTCTACCGTCAGAGCTAACCAGTCCAGCAAGAAGGAACAACAAGAACAAGAAGGTGTATGCAACATACTAAGGAAAAAATTCAGCAGGAAATACCTTTAAGTATGTGTGTGTTCAGTCCTCAGCCCAAAGGCTGGTTGGATCCTCAAGAGCTCCGCCATTAGCTACCATAGATGCCCTAGGCATTACTAAAGAGGTATACTAGCCCTTTCACTACCAGAACATGAAAATATTGTAGGAATATTCAAAGTTTTACATAAAGTGAATAAAACAGGCCAAAGACGGCAAAAATACCAAAAAATTAGGTTTTATCGATTTCGAAAGTGAAAATCCAGATTGTACATGATGATGTACAAATGTATTCAAAGGAGTCAATTCAACCAAAATTAAGATTGTACTTGTTTCCTGCAGTGTTCAAAATTAAGGCTTGGAAATATTACAGTATGCTATTAATTTTCACAAAATTATATATTTACCACATTACAAGTTAAATTTAGGTCAATTCAGTAAAAAGTGAATGCCCCATTGATTCATAATCCAACATAAGAAATTACAACTAAGGAACATTCGAGTCATAAAACACTACAAAGTATTTACAGCGTATGCACGATGCGGAAACTGAGTGAAACACACAAAACTGTTCACTTTGTGTGGAAATCAACAAAACAATTACGGTCTTTGTTCAAGCAAAGATGGACGTCACATTTAGCACAGAGGAAGTGAGACCTACACTTGCAACCGATGGCTTTACACCTTCTTGCTTCTTTTTTACCAGAGTGTATTAGAAGATGATCTATGGTATCGTGTCGAACTCGAGTTGAGGGCCGACTTTCAGACACTTTTCTCTTTGGTGCTGCTGGTACAGGCATATTATCACCATCCAAATTTGGCCGTCCTCTCTTTCTTCCACGAAGGTCTTGCCTTCTTGCACCAAGGAGTTGGCTATGGCTAGTCTAAAATGGAGTAAATCCAAGCAGTCTTTCACTGGGACTTTGAGTGTCTCTGCATCTCTTCTGTACTCCAACCAGCTATTACAAATTGCCAAGTCAATAGCGTGAAATATCATTCGAAGCGTCCACTTCCGAGATCGAATGAATATTCTGTACAAACCAATAAGGAAATCTAAGAGGTCGACTCCACCCATCGAAGCATTATACAATTTCACAACTTCAGGTCTCCTTACTTGAATGTATTTCTTCTCAGATTTGTCCTACCGCCTCACTTTGTCACTGACTCCTATCCCAACAAAGTTTGAAGCTAGTGTCACTGCTCTATTGTCGAACCACCTAACCAGAACAACGTCTTTGTCTTTACTGGTGACCTCTTCCTGGAAACCGCGTTCTTTCTTCTTCAACTCTTTTTCAGGTAAAAATGGCGGATTTGAGAAGCGGTTTACCCGTGCGGTGCCTGCAGCCAAAATTCCCTTTTGTTTCAGGACTTGGAGTAGGTGGTATGAATTGAAAAAGTTGTCAAAATACAAATGGGAATGTGGAGTGTGAATGCGTTCACTTAGTTGTATTACAACTCCTGGCCCCAAGCCGAAATTATTTTGCAGTCCTTGATTCAATTCTGTGGTTTTTCCTTGGTATATCAAAAAATTGTATACCAATCCACTTTCCCCACACAAAAGAAATAACTTGATACCCCAAGGGTTTGGCTTTCCACGCATATATTGCTTTGCAGAAAAGTGTCCTTTGAAAGGAACCATCTGTTCGTCAACGCACAGCCTTTTCTCCAGAACAAGTTCATTGCATCGTTTTAGAACAGCATCGTAAATTGGTCTCACTTTATAGAACTTGTCCTTGTTTTCAGGATTACGTTCAAGATTGTTTACAACATGCAAGTTTGTGCGCAGGCTGTAAAATCTATTTCTTGTCATAGAAGACTGGAAAAGGGACATACCAAAACTTTTATCCCAATAGAGACTTATCCGGGGAAATCCAAGTGAACCCATGTATATATGAAGTCCTATCAACACATCAATTTCTCGATTATTAGTGGGCTTGAAATTCTTATCTCCTTTTTGAAGGGCATATATATTTGTTTTTTCTGCTATTTCTCTTGAAATTGTTTCAGTGATATATCTTCTGAAATATTCTACAGGTTCCATTACTACATTGCAATCCATATCAAACTGTTCCCATTCGTCAGGAAGCGGATCAATAGTACTATGACGCCATCTGATGTATTTCTTTGCTGTTACAACGAACTGCGTTTCAAATTCAGATTGTGTAACGGTGGAATTTGTATTCCCGACACTTTCATGGGTTCTTGACAGCTGGTCATCTCCTCCAGTATGTAGTTGTTCTCCATCCATACCTGCCACCATATGGTCTACGGACGAAGTATCCGACTCGTCATCTTCCGCTTGCAACTAGTCCACTGCAACAATAAAATATCATTGATAATACACAAACAAAGCAGATACAATAATATTACTATTCTTATTTTACTTTCTAGGCTGTTATATTTAGAAACATTTACAAATTCCCGCTTATGTCATTCAATTCAGGAACGAGGTAGTTCCAGTTCACCCAACGGCAAGCCAGAAGATAGTTTTCTGTGGTTTCCCATTTTCAGTTCAGACAAATGCTAGGGTTGGTCCTCAACTACAGGTCACAGCTGATTACGTGTTATTCATAGCGCTTATAATTACACCATAATTACACATAACACCTTCTCACAAAAATTACAATTTGTTACGATAAAACGAAAAAATAAATGAATGAACTCACCTGGAATATGTGCAATTGAATTGTGAATGCCTGCTATATCTTCCACTCCGTCTCCATCATCTGACAAATCAGACAAATCGAATAATTCACCACTCACCAATTTATCAAGTAGATGCACAGCTGATTTCTCTATATGTATACCAACACGTTCCGAAGCTGATCGCCATGATGGACCTAACAAACATATATCACATGCGTAAGTAAACAATAATGGATAAACTCACATATTTTCAATAATAAATGTCAATAATGGTAGCGAATTATAAAAATAAACATCACGAAGGAGCACTGAACATAGCTCTAATAATTGCACCCATTGAGTACAAATGTACACGAAAATGTACATTGAAGTTTGACTGTTGGTATACAATCTAGGTTCGGAAATTAATCTAAAAAATTGGTGCTCTAATATGAAACACCTATTCTATTTTCAAATTACATTGGGAATTTGTAAACTGTTAAGATATTTAAATAGGTAATTTTGAATAAACTTGGCACTAACCTGGTTTGGAAGGATCTCTGTCTGCCATGTTGAAAACAACTGACTGTATACATCAGCGCTGTCGATTGCCAAGGTTGCCAACCTGACAATAGTGAAGACGGAAGTGCATTCTTGCAGATAAAAGAAGTCAAAATATCTAATACTTCATATTCACTAATAGAATAGCTGTAGAAATTGATGTACATGATCATGTACACCAGTAGTGAGAGGGCTAGGGAAATGTTGAGTGAAGTAGTTTCCCATTGCCTTGCTGACTAACCCGGAAGTTGCTATTACATATCAGTCTGCCAAGCCCATTGAAATGCATGCACCAACCGACCCTATTAACAACATTTTCACACCATTCATAGCAGGGACTGGCTGCATTAAGGATGACATTGCTCATACCTCAGTCACTTTCATACTGTCAAAATCAAGGATAAGACAGAGACAGATCAATGAAAACAAAATTGCTCTAGCCTATACCAGAAGACATAGTGCACTGTAAACACTAAGTCTCGCCAGCAAAGGCATGGTGTACATGGATGTGTTGGAAGCGCCGCTTCCGTTCAAATTTTAAATACTTCATTAATTTATTGATTTAGCAATTGTATGCGATATTATAATTTCCTTCAACTTTCTCTGGAAAAAATCCGCATGCTTAGAGCACAAACGCCCAACCCGCGCTGCAAGGCCAGTCGTCGAGTGGTAGGGCGCAGGAACTCCCGTCCCCATGGATGTGATTTTCAAGTTACAGGCAAGTTTACGAAGTTGTACAACCGCATAGTCAAGTTGTCTTCCGTATTGCTGTTTAGTTTTTCATTAGGTGCATTATCAAAGTCAGGAGTATATTATTTTAATTAGTGTATGGTGTTATGTATATCAGGGGCTGCCTGGACGAGGCGGTAAAGGCGTGCTCGGCTCACCCGGAAGGACGTGCGTTCGATTCCTTTCAGGAAGTCGAAAAATTTAAGAAACGAGATTTCCACTTCCGGAGGTGCATAGCCTACACAAAAATGAGTACTAGGTTAATTCCTGGGAGCAAAGGCGGCCGGACGTAGAACCAACCACTACCTCATCAAGTGCAGAGGTTACGGATAATGGAAGCCTTTACCTTCCACCCCTCCAAGGGCCTTCATGGCCTGTATGGAGATGACATGACATTGTTTGGCTTTTGCTATGTATATCGGTGAGGCGAATTTTATCTTGCGCTAGAGATGATTTAAGATATAGCTACATTTGAGTCTTCTAGAATTGCGAACTAGTAGATGTATGTGATTTGGAAACTCGCATGCCACTTAGCCCAGCATAGAAGACTTGCTGACAGAGGGCCAAAATGGTGGAAGTACGGACTCTGGTACAGGAATTACAGAAAGTAGTTGGAAGTGTAAAATTGAAAACTACTTAAGGCTCCTTTATTTTTTGTCACAATTTAATGAGAAATTAGATATTGTTGGAAATGATCCACCAAAGTTGACTCTTTGTTCGAAAACAAAAACAAAGACAATTACTCAGAATTTCTACGGTCGCATTTATGACTGTATACAGTGGCTTTTATTTCTCGAAAGAAAGGAACCTATGGAACACGCATCGGTGCGACGATTTGAATAACATTTAAAAACCAGATAAAAGACACAAATAAAAAAAAGCGTCAGTCATGTTTAAAAAATACGTGATTTGAGTTTTGTTTGCTATGGCAAAGCACAATTTTTGTTACAATTGGCTTTACGTTGCACCGACACAGATAGGTTGTATGTATGTTTAGTCCTCAGCCCGAAGGCTGGTTGGATCCTCAACAGCTCTGCCATCAGCTGTCATAGATGGCCTAGGCATCACTGAAGAGGCATACTAGGGAAATGAGGAGTGAGGTAGTTTCCCGTTGCTTTCCTCACCGGGCCAGAAGTTGCTATTACATATCAGTCTGCCAAGCCCACTGAAATGCATCCACCAACTGACCCTATGAGCAATATTTTCACACCATTCAGAGCAGGGACTGGCTGCAGAAGGAATGGCATTACTAGCATCACTCATACCTCAGTCACTTTCATTTTGTCAAAGCCAAGGATAAAGCTGAGACAGATCAATGAAAGTAACAAGATTGCTCTAGCCCATACCAGAAGACATAGTGCACTGTAAACACTAGGTCCCGCCAGCAAAGGCATACAGATAGGTTATGGCGCAGAAATGAAATAATTAAACAGAACGGAAAAGTCATGTCTTTTAATAATTACTGTTAATTTTTGGGCTCACAGGGACTTGCTTTTCGGGGTCAAAAGGAAAGTAGTGTAGGTATTTTTGAACCTAGATGTCTATGTTCAGATTTTGAACATCCTGGCACGTTACGACAGTCAACATTGAACCTATTTGGACTCTTCTCTAGTTTTTCGTGCTACTTCTCCGACATTCGGAATAATTTAATATTCATTCTCTCCCTCTCTCTCTTTCTGAGGTGTTAACAATCATAGGCGCGTTTTGTTTCCTTAATTCTTACATTACTTATCCACGAAAAACCGGAGATTTAATCTAATTTACAACAATTAAGGTAAGCAAATTTTTTTACTTAAATGCTAAACATTCAGTAACTGTTAAAAGGCTAAAATCCCACTGTCGGCAACCCTGAAGATGGTTTTCCGTGGTTTCCCATTTTCACACCAGACAAATGCTGAGGCTGTACCTTAATTAAGGCCATGGCCACTTCCTTCCCATTCCCAGTCCTTTCTTATCCTATCGTCGCCAGAATACCTGAGTCGGTACGACGTAAAGCAAAATAGCAAAAAAAAAAATCTAAAAGCTACTCTGTTAGTTTTAACGATAATTTTTTTTTTTTTTTTTTGATACTTGGTTTACGTTGCACCGACACAGATAGATCCCATGGCGACGATTGGATAGTAAAGGCTGAGGAGTGGGAAGGAAGCGGCCGTGGCTTTAATTAAGGTACAGCTCCAGCATTTGCCTGGTGTGAAAATGGGAAACCACGGAAAACCATCTTCAGGGCTGCCGACAGTGGGATTCGAACCCACTATCTCCCGGATGCAAGCAGACAGCCGCGCCTCTAACCGCACGGCCATCTCGCCCAGTAATAATAACATGTTTTAGTTGACAGCTTCCTCTAAGTAGAAAACCACGCTAAGTCCCTGCACCCTTTAAGTACAGTGTGATCTAAAAGGTCGTTTAGCCGGGCTGAGCGGCTCAGACGGTTAAGGCGCTGGCCTTTTGACCCCAACATGGCAGGTTCGATCCTGGCTCAGTCCGGTGGTATTTGAAGGTGCTAAAAAAGATCAGCCTCATGTCGGTAGATTTACTGGCAAGACAACATTCCGGCACCTCGGCGTCTCCGAAAACCGTAAAAGTAGTTAGTGGTACGGTAAACCAAATTACATTATTTATTGACAGTCCATTAACTTTTGACGAGGCAATACTTCACGGAATATTGGAAGTAGACAGGAAATACTTAACACACATGATTGGCATGACGTAGGGTTTTATTGACACCAAAATAAAGTACACAAGAAGTCGCAACCTATAGCGATCGTCCGACCTCATTAGGGATGCTAACAGATACTATCCAACGGGAATTTCTCACCATACCTACGGATATGCTGTACAGTGCTTTTCACAACATTGTCCCTCGACTACTGTACAGGTATTGTTGATGAATGATTGTCGACATGTTGACATGTGTTATAAAAACATCGTCTTCGCTAACCTCGATTCTTAAGCTAATTATTGCTTGTGTATCCTATAGCAGATATCATGGATTCTGGAGGTCACCTTTGCCACCTACTCTACTTTACTCTACCTACTCTACCTTATTACTTAATCACATAAATCACATAAATGGGATTGTAAATAAAGGGTACAGATCTCTGCACATGGTTATGAGGGTGTTTAGTGGTTGTAGTAAGTATGTAAAGGAGAGGGCATGTAAGTCTCTGGTAAGACCCCAACTAGAGTATGGTTCCAGTGTATGGGACCCTCACCAGGATTACCTGATTCAAGAATTGGAAAAAATCAAAAGAAAAGCAGCTCGATTTGTTCTTGGCGATTTCCGACAAAAGAGTAGCGTTACAAAAATGTTGCGAAGTTTGGGTTGGGAAGAATTGAGAGAAAGAAAAAGAGCTGCTCGACTAAGTGGTATGTTCCGAGCTGTCAGCGGAGAGATGGCGTGGAATGACATTAGTAGACGAATAAGTTTGAGTGGCGTTTATAAAAGTAGGAAAGATCACAATATGAAGATAAAGTTGGAATTCAAGAGGACAAACTGGGGCAAATATTCATTTATAGGGAGGGGAGTTAGGGATTGGAATAACTTACCAAGGGAGACGTTTAATAAATTTCCAATTTCTTTGAAATCATTTAGGTAAAGGCTAGGAAAACAACAGATAGGGAATCTGCCACCTGGGCGACTGCCCTAAATGCAGATTAGTATGGATTGATTGATTGAAGCGCCATCTGTTGGTCATTTTGTATCCATTATTTCGGTGTCAATAAAGCACCATGTCATGCCAGTCATGTGTGTTAAGTATTACCTCTCTACCTCCAGTACTGCTTGTCAAATTTAATGTTAATGGGCCACTCTGCAAACCTGCGTTAAGTCGCCGCAGACCATGAGCCAAAAATAAAAGCTGTTTTCTCAAGGGAATGCTGCCTTAAAACTGAATCGTTCAGCATATCACCCAATTCTAATGGAATGTGTCTGGTGACAACGATAATGGTATCGTATCTGAAAGAAATCCTTTCGCAAACCCACTGTGTTTGGTCACGTAATTGGAGATAGCAGCATTCAGTTGTCACTTTAAAGTTGTTTATTACCGTTTGTCTTCCGCTTATCAGCACGTTAAGGGACTTAACAAGCCTGCATAATTAATGATAGTGGTATTCCGTAGGCCGCTAAATTTGCTCACGAAGTTACAGGGAATCACATATAATTTGGGGAAATTAAAGAAGGTTCCCCATTAAACCAGTCTGTGCAACGCAGGAGGACTTCATCAGTGTGAATTATTTATTTACTAGCTATAATACCCGGCGCTGCCCGAGCACTTTATTGGCTGTTTACTTTTACTTTTAGGTATTTTATTACTTGTTAATTATGTGTGAAGCGTATTTTTGTAGATTTCGTTATTGTGATATTGACTGATACTTCACCCGCCTTCGGGCCCCGCCCAGCGAGGTGCACACACATGAAACAATAATCTGAGCCAATTTGGATTTTTTTCACCCCTCACCACCCCCGACCCCATGCCGATGGGGGTTGAACTTGGACTTAAACGACATGCGGAGTGTCACTGTTCATCTCAGCGACCCCAAAACCTACGGATTCGACAACATTTTCCATTTTTATACGCCACCCCCTTCCCACCTCCACCCATAGGGATAGCTTATCCCCATAGTGCTTTTCTTTCAGACAGTGATATGTGTATCATAATCTCTCCTTGATCTAGCCTACATTTACACACGTGCCTACTTCGAACCGGAAGTCTGTATTCTACTGTAGAATCCTTGAGCTGATTGACGTTGCCATGGTTACGGCTGGTCATTTCTTCATCCGATTCCTGGAGCGGGGTAGTATGAAGGCAATATCTCCATAACGGTTGTTTTTAGGCCCTTTAAGCATAATTTTCGGGGCCCGTCCTTACCGAGGATTGTTCTTCACGTCGTCAGACTTAAAATGAGCTCTGTCTCGTCCTTGTGCGACAAATTCGATATCTTGTCTATATTGGCCTATAATGACTTTTATAGGCAAATTTTTGACACCTTGGGTTACATTACTTCAATTTTCGTAGGGATCTTTAATTGTTTTGAAAATAAAATACCCATGTTACTCACTGGTAATGTAGGTAGCTTTATTTAGGTGAAAGAATGTTTAAAACCGGTTCAGTAGATTTTGAGTTTATCCACCGGGC
The DNA here is from genome assembly GCF_040414725.1 of Anabrus simplex. NCBI lineage: Eukaryota > Metazoa > Arthropoda > Insecta > Orthoptera > Tettigoniidae > Anabrus > Anabrus simplex. Next base: position 288,590,383 of record NC_090270.1, on the reverse strand, counting down.
GAGTTGGTCGTGCGGTTAGGGGCGCGCGGCTGTGAGCTTGCATCCGGAAGATAGTGGGTTCGAATCCCACTGTCGGCAGCCCTGAAGATGATTTTCCGTGGTTTCCTATTTTCACACCAGGCAAATGCAAATGCTGGGGCTGTACCTTAATTAAAGCCACGGCCGTTTCCTTCCAACTCCTAGCCATTTCCTATCCCATCGTCGCCATAAGAACTATCTGTGTCGGTGTGGCGTAAAGCCACTAGCAAAAAAAAAAAATCCATTACAAACAAACACACACATCTTTTTTCTTTATAATATTACTAGTCCGCCTCTTTGGTGTAGTGGTTAGTGTGATTGGCTCCCACCCCCCAGAAGTCCGGGTTCGATTCCCGGCTCTGCCACGAAATTTGAAAAGTGGTACGAGGGCTGGAACGGAGTCCACTCAGCTTCGGGGGTCAACTGAGTATAGGTGGGTTTGATTCCCACCTCAGCCATCTCGGAAGTGGTTTTCCGTGGTTTCCCACTTCTCCTCCAGGCAAATGCCGGGATGTTACCTAACTTAAGGCCACGGCCGCTTCGTTCCCACTTCCTTGTCTATCCCTTCCAATCTTCCCATCCCCCCACAAGGCGAGGTACTGGTCATCTTCCCTAGTTGTATCCCCCGACCCAGAGTCTGAAGCTCCAGGACACTGCCCTTCAGGCGGTAGAGGTGGGATCCCTTGCTGAGTCCGAGGGAAAAACCGACCCTGGAGGATAAACAGATCATGATACGACGATAATATTACTATAGATTTGTCCATACCATTACTAATAAAGCAAAGTTTTGGAATTTTGTTTACAAATGGGGGTAACCTCGGAAATCACCGATTTCAATAATTCTTTCAACAGTAAAAGTTTTATTTCTTACAAACTATTATACGCTATATGCTTATCACAGCTTACCAAAGAAGTGTCCGTCTCCATAGCTAAATGGTTAGCGTGCTAGCCTTTAGCCGCAGTTTCCGGGTTCCATTCCCGGCAGGGTCGTGAATTTTAATCATAATTGGTCTATTCCGCTTGCACGGGGGCTGGGTGTATTTGTAATCGTCATCGTCATTTCATCCTGACCACGATGCGCAGGTCGTCTACTGGCATCAAATCGAAAGAAATGCATCTGGCGAGCCGAACTTGTTCTCAGACTTGTCTCGGACACTCTCGGCACTAAAAGCTGTACGCCATTTCATTTTGCCAAAGAAGTAGGTACTTAAGTAGAAAATAGAGCAAGCACGGAAACGTGTGCGACCAGGGCCCTTAAAAGTAAATACGCTACCTGAAATGTTCATCGTATTAAAATTGAGCCTACGAAATCGATTTCGAATTCAAGTGTTTACTAAGAGCTCCATACTGGTACGAATATGACATCGACTGTTCGATTGGAATGATCCAATCAGTACACATATACACACAATTATAGCGGACAATAAGTGACAACACTGATTCGTCTCCGTAGCGTAACGGTTGGCACTATTAGCCGTCGTCCTCCGAGACCTGAGTTTGATTCCCCTTACTGCCAGGAATTTAAGAATGGCAGGAGGGCTGGTATGTGGTTAAAAGGCACATGCAGCTCATATCCATTGTGGGGTGTGCCCGAAAAGAGCTGTATAACCTTTCTTACTTACTAACCAGCGGCTATTTACAAAAACAACTTGTCCTCACAGCGGGTCTACAACTGGCTGGTGTTTACCTGGAACGGGCGATCCTGCCGTATTCTTGATTTGCAGGTCTCACCTTTCAATTGGCTTCGCACGCACCAGTCACTTCACAGAGCAGCTCGATGCAGATCTAAACACACGTCTGTTGACTATCACAATGCATGAGTGCTGTCCACTTAGCTCGACTCCAGGCAAGACCGATAATTCACACAGTCAATTCATGTACAATTCATGTAATCACTCGTCATGACTATAACTCAGCACCAACTTTACTACTCAACACTACAGTTCTGTTAAAACAACCTGCATGTTCTGACAGCTGCCAGCACGTGGCGCCGATCAAAGGTGCGGGAGCGCTGTACTACCACATGTTCCGGCTTGCGTTACTACGGTACAATTAAAATCAACCCCTCTCGCTCTGCGCTAGGCGCTGTGGAAAATAGTATGCATGCACAGGAATCATGAGAGAATTAACATAATATGAAAAATTGTTAATATTATTCCAAGGTGGCTCAGCAGTAATTTTATCGTCTCAAATATTGCAGACAGACACAAATATGAAATAGAGTCGTTTACCAACAATACCGCCATTTCAGTCAATTTCGCTTCATTGTTGCGGCCTGCGTGCTCGGCTGCCGGCTTTCTTCGCAAACTGCTTTGTCGAAACAAGCTGTCATGACATTTAATATAGGCCTACAAAATTAAATTTAATGTAAAATAATTTGTTTGAGACATTTCTATAGAAAGTTGATCGTTTTCAAAATATCAGCCAAAAGAAACATTATTATTATTATTATTATTATTATTATTATTATTATTATTATTATTATTATTATTAACAAATACATTGCAAATGGGAAATATCCGTGGCAATGGTCACTTACAGTAATGTAATAATATAATAAAGTAAAGTTAACATACTGTAATTACCCAACAACAACAAACAAACAAACAAACAAACAAACAAACATGTCAGTCCCTTCTTCAAAACGTCCGTCCAGTCCAATTCTTTGTCTCTACGTTTTGTCTGTTTCTTGTTACATTACGGGCAGAAGGGTCGACAGAAAGTCTTGAAATTCAGTATTTAAGTTCAGATAGAAACTTGATTACTTGATTTATACAGTGACGTACCGATATTAAAGGGGTCAATATGGAAATGTGTAAAAAAACGCGTGGCTCTTTTTAGCTTTTGTAAGGCAGACCCTCCGACGAGGTTGGGCGACATCCGCCATATATGGGAACTGCGTGTTTTTTGGTGAAGGTCAGTGTTGTGTGTGAAGTGTGAGTTGCAGGGATGTCCAGTCTCCGATCCAGGGGAAATAACCATTTAAGGCTAAAATCTCCTAATCGAACCCGGAAACTTCTGAACCTAGGGCAACTACGCTGGCCATTGAGTTAAGGAGCAGGTCAGTAGACATTAGATGAACATAATTATATGTCGATCTCAGTGACGTTGTCGATTTGTAGTTACCCTTCTGTTCTCAAGATAATAGAATTAATTCCGGCTGATGCCAGAGGCATTTGGGGGTGTTTATAAAATTTATAAAATTAGAAATAAGAAATGGACATGTTCTGTAAGTGGACAGAAATGTCTGTTGAATAATAAATCAAATAAATAAATACATACATCTTTAAATGCAACACATCTGTCGTTAAATAATTCCTAAAAGTAAACATTCCAATGAGCTAATGTCTATGAAAATATTTGGCAATTGAAATGCGTGTTAAAATAAATGTTTATATGTAGAGTAGGTATGTTGATTCCTCAGCTCGAAGGCTGGATGGATCCTCAAGAGATCTACTGTATTATCAACTGTCATAGGTAGCCTAAGCCTAACCAAAGAGACGTACTGTAATAGAGTAGCGAAGTGTGAGATAGTTTTCTGTTGCTTTCCTTACCAAGCAGGCCCTTGCGGTTATATGTCAGTCTGCCAAGCCCACTCATATACATACACTAATCGACAAGGAAAATAGAGCGGTTGAACAAAGAGAAATAATTAAAGTAAAATTCATAAGAAACAAGCCCAGCATCGTAACAAACAAACAAAACTGAAAATTCAACACTGAAATTAAAGAAACAGAATATAATAATAATAATAATAATAATAATAATAATAATGATAATAATAGCTGTGCTGAGTGGCTCAGACGGTAGAAGTATTAGCCTTCTAAGACCAAGCATGCGGGTTCGATCTGCGCTCAGCCCACTGGCATTTGAATGTGCTCGAAAACAAAATCTCGTGTCGATAGACATCGGAATCACTGCAGGACATAATTCCAGCACTTCGGCGTCTCAGGTAGTGGGACGTAAAGCAATATAATAATAATAATAATAATAATAATAATAATAATAATAATAATAACACCGAGTGAATTGACTGCTTGATTCGAATCACGAAGCTGCGAGCTCCAATTCGAGAAACCGAGGGCTTGTACCGCACCTTCGGCGGCCCTGAACATAGTTTTCAGCAGTTTCTCATTTTCACACCAGGCTGTACTTTAATTAAAGCCATGATTATTACCTTCCCAATCCAAGCCCTTTCTCGTCCTTCCATCGCTGAAAACCTTATGCGTGTTAGTGCGACATTAAACTACTAGCATTTAAAAAAAATTCCAATCAGAGTTCCACATATTCGAAACTTTACTAAGACCAGCGAGACGCAGCAGGAAGGGTATCCAGGCTTAAACTCCTCACCAAATCCCAAATTAAGTCTGAGGAAGTGAGGAAGCTGATTTGTCCTGAAGAAATATTTTAAGATTGTTGTCGCAAGAGTTGTTATTGTCCAGAGTGCTTCCGAATACATTCCGCTGTTGCATGTGACGTGTATCGAAGCAGATAATTTTTTGGTAGCTTTCACTAAGTATGTGATGGAGTATGTGCTAAAATAAATTTAGATCATTCATGTGATGAACAGTAGTTAGTCGAAATTCCCTCCGTACTTCCAAGAAGCAAGTAGTTATCTCTAGCCAACTTCATGTTGATTAAACAAGCATTCTAGATCAGATAATTTTCAATAATTGACAAATCTTTCTACTTTAATAAATTTAATTTCATGTCTTCTTAAAATGAGAAAATTTTGTGGAAGGAGATACGCAACATTAGCTTGCATTTACGGGTCTTCTTTTGCTTGGTTGGTGTATTTAGGTTCACGTTGTTGGCGAGCCTGCTAGCGACGCAAGCGCAGCCAGCTGACACTGTGGAAGACCGTTGGGCCGCGCCAGCTCAAGCGAGCCGAGCTCAACTCATTCGCCTGCCGACACTGGTACGATGTAAAGAGGTGTGTTGTGTTTAGATGCTGCTGTGAAATGGTGTAATGTCTCAATCGCTCTCCGTGAAAAGGTGAAATACGACCGTTCGACTATAAGTCATCCAGGATTTATATACCGTGTGCTGTGTTATAACCTGTGATAAACGGAAGTTCCATCAAGAGGGTTGTGAATTCAAGCTTGTGGTGTTTTTGTACGTCAAGTGCCAAACCGTCGATACGCATCTGCTTCTAACGGTAGGTCATTTGAACTTTTGTAATGATTTGATATCATTCTGTAGATATCTCTTTTAGTTGATCTCGGTATTAATGAAGTCTTTTGTGTTATTCATTTGTGGTTGTGAAATATTATATAGAGATTGCAAGCACTCTTATGTGGTTATTAGTTCATATAAACTGTGTTACGGATAAATGCACTACGAAATTCTTCTAGACACCTACTGTATGTTTCCAGAGACTGCATTTCATATACGAGATTTATCAAAATTAATTTAAAATTACCCTAGAAGGTGGTTGATTGGGAAATGTTTACACAGATTTTACTCGGCGCATTCTCAAGCCACTACTGTACTGTTGTTTTGTTTTTCTTTCCCTTTTCTTACCAAGACTTTACCACTTGTAAGCTGTAATTTATGTATTCCAGGAGTCAAATGGCTTCGTATTTTAATCGTACGTCGTACAGAGAATGCTTAAACGTGGTTTACTATTTCAGTTCAACTGCACATTTGTCTTTAAGTCTGTCAGTTTGACATCCCGTAATTTATACTGAAATACAGACACTACAGCTGTTCATATTATCGGTTTGGTTCTACATAAACAGCATAAGTAAATGAGACTGGTGTTCAGAACGCCTTAAGTCCTCCAAATTGAGATACCCTTTCATTAAATTCCTTAATAGGTTATTTCTTTGAATTTTTTAATAATGATAATTTTATTTGCTTTCCGTCCCACCAACTATTTTTACGGTTTTCGTAGTCGCCGAGGTGCCGGAATTTAGTCCCGCAGGAGTTCTTTTATGTCTGCCAGTAAATCTACCGACACGAGGCTGACCTATTTTTTGAGGTTTAATGCATTACATGTCTAAATTAACTGTTTAAGGAACAATGTTGTCATAGCTCAGTAAGTTGGCTAGAAATTTTCGATCTCACCTGAAGGAAAACTGTTAAATAGATATAGGTACTAATTTGATTAATAATTATTTTCGTCATGGTTATTGTAAAACTATACTAGAATCTTGGCAGTTGGAAAATTCTAAGTTGTTTGTTTCCTGTCATGACGTGCATTGGCGGAGAAGTAAAGGATTTTCTTGTGATATGATAAATGTACTGTAAATAGCTGAATAGCAAGGTCATCGGTCGGCAATTGTCGGTACCTACCCAAAATAAAGGAAACTATTTTCTAAGCACACGCACTCCTGATTATTAATGTGGTGCTGATTTTTTTTCATCTAATGATTTTCATGTAGTCCGCCTCTGTGGTGTAGTGGTTAGCGTGATTAGCTGCCACTCCTGGAGGCCCGGGTTCGATTCCCGGCTCTGCCACGAAATTTGAAAAGTGGTACGAGGGCTGGAACGGGGTCCACTCAGCCTCGGGAGGTCAACTGAGTAGAGGTGGGTTCGATTCCCACCTCAGCCATCCTGGAAGTGGTTTTCCGTGGTTTCCCACTTCTCCTCCAGGCGAATGCCGGGATGGTACCTAACTTAAGGCCACGGCCGCTTCCTTACCTCTTCCTTGCCTATCCCTTCCAATCTTCCCATCCCTCCACAAAACCCCTGTTCAGCATAGCAGGTGAGGCCGCCTGGGCGAGGTACTGGTCATACTCCCCAGTTGTATCCCCCGACCAAGAGTCTGAAGCTCCCGGACACTGCCCTTGAGGCGGTAGAGGGGGGATCCCTCGCTAAGTCCGAGGGAAAAACCGAACCTGGAGGGTAAACAGATGATGATGATGATGATGATTTTCATGTACAGTACCTTTTTCTGCAACCTACTCAAATATGGCTCGTTCACTTCGAGTATCCAACCCTTTTGTGTTTTCAGTACTATTGCCCAGTGTTGCCGAAAAACTTACCCGAGTTTGCGCGACGTTAAACCTTAGACTGTGTTTAAAGGAGGAAGAAATGCCAGACTTGGCATGGACTCCGCGGTCGGCACTTCACTTTCGAGTTGTGAGCCTCTGCGAAAGTTTTTGTTCCAAGTTATCGCATATTTATTTTTCTATTGAGCTTACAATGTAATGCAATGCATTTAACTTCCCTAGAAATATTATTAGTCTCAGTAGTTAGTGCTGGAATAAAGCAGTGAATGGCGGTATGTTTTGACGTCCCATTAAACCAAAAGGCCAAGCATATTGTGGCGGATTTCGATGCACCAATGTCTAACGAGAGTTTTTGAGCCTACACGAACGTTTACGCATTCTAACTCATTTAACTAATTTTGCAGGAAGGATTTCTGTGTTCAGCCAGAATTTCACTGCTGTACTTTTGTCTACAAGCGGTTAATTGGGAAATACTGCTCTCTCAATACTCCCTCACACAGCCATAGAAATCTCTTTCAGGGAAGGAGTCCACGAGTTATTTGGCTACATTTTGGTGATTCAGACCATATATCTTTAAAGTACTGCTAGTACTTCACTGGATGTATGGGTGCATGATAGAACATATAAATTACCACTAACTAAAAATGATTATTGTTAAGAAGCAAGTTTGTGGTTCCTGACTAGTAATATTTTGATCATAGCCACGGAACCTCCAGTTTTACGTGGAATCCGACCTACAAGAACGTAACTTATTTTTTTAAATTCCAAATGCATTGACCGGGATTCGAATCACGATCGCCTTGATCAGAAGCCAGTGATTATACCACTTGGCTATCATGCTCCTATATTTTTATTATTATTCATATTACTATGTTGGACTTGCTGTAAACGATTCAAATAAGTAATTGTTTATCTGCTAATACCATCCGTTAATGATTGTTTACATATGCAAAAATAATTGAATGAATAAACAAACTCAGAAACGGATGCAGGCTGACATTGAAGGATGTCCTGTCGTTACAGAACAAACTCACGAAAATACTGTACAAAGCAACCTGTATACGCCTCTTCATTGACGTCTAAACTGTCTGGTGGAGCTGTTGATGGTCCAACCGTTCTTTGTAAGCTGAGGTCTCTAAATAAATTCCATACGTACATTCTGTAATAAATAAAATATTTATTTGTATACCGAGCGAGTTGGTCGTTCGGTTAGGGTCGCGTAGCTGTTACCTTGCATTCGGGAGATGATGGCTTTGAATCCCACCGTCGGCAGCTCTGAAAATATTTTTCCGTGGTTTCCCATTTTCACACCAGGCAAATGCTGGGGCTGTACCTTTAGGCCACGGCCACTTCCAAATTCTAGACCTTTCGTCGCCGAAAACCTTCGGTGTGGAGTGCGACGTTAAATTACTAGCAGAATGAAAGGGAAAAAGTGTACAATTTGAAATCTTGTGAATAATCAATTTTGTCCGTATAACACAAGTTTTATGTGATTATTATAGGCCTAGTCTAAATTTCACAGTAATTTGAAACTTTTGTCCTCACTGTAAGGTTCAATGAATGTTAAATTTCTAAATTGCTCAATTAATTCTACGTTGTTTGTAACACATTGTACTTGTGCAGACAACACCAATTCTTCGGCAGTTGAATGTGCTTAAATGCCCTAGCCTGGTGGTGGTAGATTTGCCAGCACAAAAAGAACTACTATGGGCTCAGGAAACCTTCCAACTACACTGACAGGCAAAATTAATGGGCCACTTGAATTTTCAAAGGAAAATGCATTTTAAATTAAGAAACATTTGTTTTATTTCTTTCTTTCTTCCTTTATCCGGTTACCCTCCAGGGTTGGTTTTCCCTCGGACTCAGCGAAGGATCCCACCTCTTATCGCCTCAAGGGCAGTGTCCTGGAGCGAGAGACTGGGTGGGGATACAACTAGGGGAGAACCAGTACCTCACCCAAGAGGCCTCATCTATTATGCTGAACAGGGGCCTTGGCGGGCGGGGGGAGGGATAGATTGGAAGGGAGAGATAAGACGGAAGGAAGCGGCCGTGGGAAACCACGGTAAACCACTTCGAGGATGGCAGAGGAGGGAATGGAATCCTCTTCTACTCCTTTGACCTCCCGAGGCTGAGTGGACCTCGTTCCAGTCCTCATACCACTTTTCAAATTTCGTGGCAGAGCCGGGAATCTAACCCGGGCCTCCGGGGGTGGCAACTAATCACACTAACCATTAACTGTTTTATTATTTACATTGCTTATTTTGATGAAAAACACATTTAAGTAATGTTATGTCTGTTATTGCTACCCTTATTTACTTATTTTTTCATGAAAATAATGAATGTCAATGATAAAAAAGGGTCACGATTTAACATGCTTTTTTGAATTAAAGTGGTCCATTAATTGTGCTTCTCACTGTAGTTAGTGGAGTATAAAAACAGTAATATTAAAATATGAAGAATTAATAATTTAACTGAATGGACTTATTAAAATATCTGGTAGGCAGTTGTTGCTTAGGACCCCTAGACAATCTTGCCGCCCCCCCCCCCTTCCTCCAACGCGCACGTCCTTGTCCTCCCGCTCCTTATCTCCTCCTGTAATGATAGTGTTGTTTGTCGATCTCGCTATATTTTACATCGGGTTTTATAAACATTAAGAAAGGAACTAAACCATGAGTAACCTTGGTCATGATTGCTGCTGTATATTGTGGTGATATATTTACCGTTCAAAGCGCCGTGATTTAACTGGATCATGCTCTGTAGGTGTCGTGCATGCTTTTTGTTATCGTGACCAGCTGGACCAACAGTTCCTTTCATTTCTCTAAATTACCTTGCGGCGGATTAGACTTATTTTTCATGTAACAGGTCTGCTCATTAGCTGATCAGTACAAACATAACATTTTAGGAAAGTTTAAACTGTATCGATGTGTTATTATGCGGTTTTTTTTTTTTACTCTGTTTGCTACTGACCTTCGCATGTCTACAGCTCTCTGAACACGCAAACTCTGTTTTATACTTTTCTGTTTTAGGAATTTCAATTCAACCACAGTTATTTCCTCCCGAGTCGACAAAGTTTGTCACGATTTTTACAGTGCGTTAAGGGAATTGGAAAAATAGCGATAACTAGGTATTTATTATTTTTATCGTTCCACGAACCTACTACGCTGACGTAGCAGGGGGAGAGGTGATACTCCCGCGTGGCGCGTCCCAGGTGGCGGATAGGGGGGGTCCTAACCGGCTTGCCGGCGGACTTGAGGGAAATAAAATACCTCTCGCGGACCAAACACACTACCCCCTGCGGGTGGGGGACGCTCATGTAGAATACACCCGCGGTATCCCCTGCCTGTCGTAAGAGGCGACTAACAAGGGCCCGAGGGGCTCTCAATTTGGGAGTGTGGATTGGCGACCACGGGGCCCTTAGCTGAGTCTTGGCATTGCTTCTACTTACTTGTGCCAGGCTCCTCACTTTTGTGTATCCTGTCGGACCTCCCTTGGTCAACTCTTATTCTTTCCCGACCCCGACGGTATTAGAGCATTCGAGGCCTAGGGAGTCTTTCATTTCACGCCCTTCGTGGCCCTTACCTTTCTTCGTCCGTTACTTCATCTTTCGAAGTGACGGACCCCTTCTTTCTTCTTTTCTCTCTTTCTCCTTACCCCCTGTGGATGGGGGACGCAGACGAATAATACACCCACGGTATCTCCTGCCTGTCGTGAGAGGCGACTAAAAGGGGCGACCAAGGGATGATTGAATTAGAACCATGAAACCACTTTTGATTCGTACCATCACGCGGGGAACACCATGGGTTGCCTGTACTTGCGAGTTGTACCACTATATTCGGTACGAAATGGGTTTGTGATTAGTGACAGCCTGGCCGGGGGGGTTTCCAGAACCCGCGCGTCGTACCCATGTGAGCAACACCGCGGGTCTGGGCGTTTGCCTGTGTGTTGTACCACTATATGAGCGACACCGTGGGTCTGCGTTGCCTGTGATTACTATCCACTATGTGAGGAAACTCATCGGTTTGCGTTGGCCATGAGTGGCGCCATTGTGTGAGAAACACCATAGGTCTGAGTTACCTATACGAAGTACAATGCTTGTGAGTAGTACCATTTTGTGTGGAACACCGTGAGTCTTCGCTACTTTTGATTAGTACCCCATCATGACAAATACCATGGTTCTACTTTACTCGCGACATGTACCATTCGGTGGGGCCTTAGACGTGGATTTTGCACCCCTGTAGACATCAAGCATCATTGTGCTTTAAGTGGTCCTTTGGTCAGTAATACTGTTATTTGCGTTCCTTTTTTGAGTCTGATCCACTGTTTTTGTTTGTTTTATTTTTTGTTGGGTTCATGTCTATCCATTCATTCTTCATGACATTTTTAATTTTATTTTGGTCATTGGATGAAATTGAAATTTTTGTTATTTCATTTCGTACCATTAGGGGCCGATGACCTCGATGTTAGGCCCCTTTAAACAACAAGCATCATCTTTATCTTTTTATCGTTGGACCAGTTGGATAGCGAAATTGTTTAGCCACTCTTCTGTAATATTATCAGAGTTGCATCGTCGTTTAAGTATACTTGAATATTCGTCATGATTGCATGTGAGACTTTTCGTTAACCTAGAGGTTGATGGGCTTGCAGCTTCTTTCTTTCTAGGGACAATCTCTTCACTTTACTGTATTCTATTCCTGCCATGATATCGTCCATGGATTCCTTTAATTCAGGGGTGCTCAACTTAATTTGCAGGCGGGCCAAATGGCAGATTCCTGAACAATCGATCCATGGGCCACATTATTAACTCTCGTCCACTCCCCTCCCCCCGCTCCTCATCATTCCCTGATACACAGTACAAGACAAATTGAGAAAAGAAAACAATGCTCTAACTTTGGATACATTTACAGATTATTGAGAGGTCTGGGCCTTCGCTTGAAGTGACAGCTTTGAAATGTCTGGAGATAGATTTAACACAACTGCCATCAGAAGGGATTGTAGGTGTTCATCACAGATCCGGGAACGAATTTTACATTTTATAGACTCAAGTTTTAAAAGTATTTTTTCACAAACGTGCTCGCAAAGGCGCACAAGTACTTTCTTTCAATTTAAAAAATGGCGGAAAAAATTTCATTACTAAGCACCCTGTAAAAATGTGTAAGATTTCACTCCCTGAACTGCCCCTTAATTAGGAACACTGAAGTTCAATTAATTCGGCCTGTAGTTACAATTATAACAGTTCTTATTAATTAGGTTTTTCGGTTTCTACGACAAATAAGTTGGAACTTAAGCACATTATAAAATCTCACCAGGGGAGCTCACGAAATGCCTCCACGGGCACAGTCCGACCCGCGGGCCGTATGTTAAGCACCCCTGCTCTTTTCAAGCGTGCGAGTTGGCTTCGTGGCACGTGTCGTGTGCCTGTAAGTTTGCGCGAAATGTGGCTATGGCCGGTACCCTCCTTTCTCATCCCATTGTCGAAAAACCTGTATGTGTTTTGACGATGCGAAGTTAAACCACTTGTAAAAAGAAACATAAAAATCACAATAAAAGTCGTTGAATGAAATTAACCGGTATTATACTCGCTTCCTGCCTTTGCTGGCAAGACCTAGTGTTCACACTGCACTTTAGTGTTTCGGTATGCGTTAGAATAAATTTGCTATCGTGCGGTTAGGGTCGCGCAGTTATGATCTCACCAGACCTGAAAATGGTTTTCCGTGGTTTCCTATTTTCACACCAGACTAATGCTGGGGCGGCCGCTTCCTTCCCACTCCTAGCCCTTTGCTATCCCATTGTCGCCATAAGACCTATCTTTGCGGTGCGACTTAAAACAAATTGTAAGAAAAGAATACTTTCATTGACCTGTCTCTTATCCTTGGCTTTGACCTTATGAAACTGATGTATGAGCGATGCCAGTAACGCCATTCCCTATGCAGTCAGTCCCTGTTATGAATGGCGTGAAAATGCTTGTGGGGACACTCGCTGCAATAGATGCGGAGATAATCACCACCACTCAGCCTGCCCAATACCACGAGATCAACCTAAATGTGCCAATTGCTCAGGTAGTCATGCAGCCTCCTATCCTGGCTGTCCTTACTTCAAAAAGGCAGTCAAGGATCACTACAGTGGCAATAAACACCTCAAATTTAAATCCCCAAAGAACAGCACTTCATACCTTCCTAATTCAAATCAAAATTCAAACCTCAGCTACCAGACACCACTGCAATCCATCCCCACTACAGAAATAATTAAATGCCTCCTTACCCTCCTCACAAGCCAGATCTAAATCAAGTACCGCACATTAAAACCCTAGCCCAGACCAATCCCGCAACCCAGAAACACTGTATACCTCAACTTCAACCGCAGTTGAACACCCACAGTCTCCTCCTGTAGACCTAACTGCCTGCACGACAGATGGTCGCGATTGACCTGTCTAAAGCATTTGATAGGGTGAATCATGGGAGTCTACTGGCAAAAACGAATGCAATAGGACTAGACAAAGAGTGACTGAATGTGTGGCTATATTTCTAGAAAAGAGATCTAAGAGAAATGTTCGAACTGGAGATATCTGACCCTGTAATAATTAAGAGGGAGATCAGTAATTGAGCACGAGGCTGACGTACCTTCAAATACCATCGGACTGAGCGAGGATCGAACCTGTCATATTGGGGTCAGAAGGCTAGCGGCTGAGCTGTATGAGCCACTCAGCCTGGCAGCCAGAAGAAGAAATAGTCCTATTAACCTTTAACTGGTATTTCAGGGTCACGTTTCACCTTCACATAAACAAAATTGATAGCATTTTCTGTAGAGATCAGGTTGCTTCCTATATTCTCTGGGATTATATAACAACTCTGAATGTTCGTTTTGTTTTGTTTCATTCCGCCTGAAGTTTACGGTGCGCTTATCAGGTTTCTTCGCCTAACCCATCAGTACTGTTTCTTCATACTTTCTGAATCTGCTGTCCATGTAATGGCTTACTATAATGAACATTTTTGAATTACACGTGACGTATACTGTATCTATTAACAAGGTAGAAAATACTGTAACAATTTTATCGAGCGTAGTTTGTAAGCCCTCAAGTACTCGAACTGGAGATAGCTGGTAAATCACAGATTGATATTTTGTCACAGATAAGACGTAGTTTTGATACCTATGACGGATCATTCAGCATAATCACACGCTGTGATATTCTATTAACTGCTGCTCCGTACGCATGCGCATTGCTCATAAGCAAATTGAGGTGTTGGCTGCCACTCGCCAGATGTAGTATGTCGACAATATTTCTATTGTAAGGAATTTGATTTTGTTATTAAGCTTATTATTCTTGGACGCAATCCCAGTTCATTGGGGTCGCTGTTGATAAGGATTTGGTTCGGTTTTACGGCCGGATACCCTTCCTGACGTCAACGTTGTGAAGGAAATTTATTCCGAGCTGCGTGTTTTTGAGGTAGATTTTAATACGTTGTATTGGTATATGGTTAAAATGGTACAAGCAGCTCACCTCCACGACGTACATTGTTCAGTTTCAATATTATGTTCTGAAACTAACCTCTGTGAAATATTTGGTTCGATTTACTTGACTAGTAATAAAAAATTCGACTGCATATCAAGTGACCTCCGAAGTCGTTAGAAAGGTCACTCTTCGATACCCTTGAAATGTGCTGTAAATCCGCGTTGTACAATGCCGGTATGGCGCCTTGTAGAATAAGTTAGTAGCGAGGTTATGGACTCTCGGAATCGGTTGTGCTGGCGAGCTTGCGTTCACGATGAAATATCTAAGGCCAAAGTAAATTGGAAGTCACCACTGCCATGTAATCGACAACTAACTGGCTGAAGTACGCATTTAGAAAGCGGCAGCCACACGTCAGTGGTGCAACACGTAGAATGATTTGTAGAGAGATCTTACGAGCAGGTTTCTGGGGTCGCTCACCCTTGAACGAACTTTTCTCACATCACGAGCGACCTTTTCAGTTAGATAATAGATGAAATGGCATGCGAGGACATGTTCGGCTCGCCAAGTGCAGGTCTTTTGATTTGACGCCCGTCGACGACCTGCGAATCGTGATGAAGATGAAATGATGAAGACGGCACATACTGTACAGCCAGCCCCCGTGCCAGCGAAATTAACCAGTGGTGGTTAAAATTCCTGACCCTGCCTGGAATCGAACCCGGGACCCCTCTGACAAAAGACCAGCACGCTAACCATTTAGCCATGGAGCCGGTAGATAATAGTCCTACCAGATGGTCGAACACTAGGAAAAATAACTTTCAAACTAGGGCCTAAGTGAAAAGTGGAACTTGATGATGATGATGATGATGATGATGCAGTTACTTGTTGCACTCAACTTCTTCCAACATAAAAACATACAATCAGATCCTGTAACGATTAATGGGGAAATCTCGCAGGGCAGTATTATCGGGCTTTTATGTTTTCTTATGTACATAACTATCAATAAAAGACTGGAATCACAGGTGAGGCTTTTTATGCAGATTGTTATACTGTATATAGTAAATTCGTTACAAGATTGTGGAGACTACAAACGACCTCGACGCTGTGTTGCAATGGAAATGCTCATGGGGATCGCTTAATACTACCTACAGTAGGTGTTAATATGAGGAAAGATCGTAATTACGTGCGTGTTTAAAGGGGCGTAACAACTAGTTCATCGGCCCCAGATAATATCTAAGATTGTAAATAAAGGTTGCCTGCCTTTTCATGTGGTTATGAGGACATTTAGGGGTAGTTGTAAGGCTGTAGAAGCTGAGACCTCGGTTAGAGTATGGTTCCAGTGTACGGGACTCACACCAGGATTACATGATACGAGAACTGGAAAAGATACAGCGTAATTAACCAGTTATGGTTAAAATTCCCCATCCTGCCGGAAATCGAACCCGGGACCTTTGTGACCAAAGGCCAGCACACTAATCGTGGCAAATATTCATTTATAGGAAGGTAAATTAGGAATTGGAATAAATTATCGAAAAATATATTTCAAAGGTCTTTGGCATTATTTAAGAAAAGACTAGGTGAACAATATTAAGAGGATCTTGTCACCTGTGCGACAGCCTTACATTCATATCGGTGATTTGAGTGACCTTTTTTTTTAATTCATGTAACAGTGTTAACTTAAGAGATGGCTTCACTGCGTCATGTGGGCTAGTCAATAAATCTCTCGATTGATTCTTGGATGACTTCGACCATTCGAATGGTGGGCCCTGAAATGAGCAAAATTTACTGCGACTTTAATAAAAATAAACTCAACATGGTAGGTTGTACAGTGGTAGACGTTACAAGGGCGAAATTGTTCCACGTATTCGATTTTTTTAATGCTAGTGGTTTAACGTACCACTCACGCATAGACAGTTTTTGGCGACGTAAGGATGGGAAAGAGCTAGGATTGGGAAGGAAGTGGCCATGGCCTTAATTAAGGCACAGCCCAGGCATGTACCTGGTGTGAAAATGGGAAACCGCTGAAAACAATCTTTTGGGCTGCCGACAGTGGGATTCGAACTTACTATCTCCCGAATGAAAGTTCGCAGCTGCACGCCTCTAATCGCACGGGCAACTAACTAGGTTGGAAACATCTCGGCTCATCTGTAAATCACTTCATTCTAATTTTAATCCAGTTTCCTCATTCCATGAAATCGGTACCCGTTCTAGTTCCCTACTTGAAATTCCACTAAACCGAACGAATTCCTACTTTTTATTTTTACAATTTGCTTTGCGTCGCACCGATA
Source organism: Anabrus simplex (assembly GCF_040414725.1). Lineage (NCBI taxonomy): Eukaryota > Metazoa > Arthropoda > Insecta > Orthoptera > Tettigoniidae > Anabrus > Anabrus simplex. Next base: position 288,573,677 of record NC_090270.1, on the reverse strand, counting down.
CAGGTCTTAATGGCGACGATGGGATAGGAAAGGCCTAGGAGTGGGAAGGAAGTGAGCGTGGTCTTAATTAAGGAACAGCCCCAGCATTTGCCTGGTGTGAAAATGGGAAAACCACAGAAAACCATCTTCAGGGCTGCCGACAGTGGGGCTCGATCCTGCTGTCTCCCGGATGCAAGCTCACAGCTGCGCGCTACTAACCGCACGGCCAACTGGCCCGGTGATTCCTACTACATTCTTTTTTGGTTTCTGCATCGAGTCTGGAATACATCCCAATGGACATTCGGCACGTTACTTGCTCTCATAAATTCAAATCTGCCTGCAGAAAGCTTTTCCTGGGAACATATAACTGAGTTGTCATCGTGCGTATGTTACGTGAATGGGTTTTCTTTTATCTATTGTACACTTCTGTATGTTCTTATTATTAACTAGCAAATGTACCCGTGCTTCGCTACGGTATTCTGCATTGTATACGAATATTGAAGTAAATACTGTACATGCAGTAAATAAGATTGTTTTAAAATAGCATGTCTCTTAGCGTTATCCGAGAAACAATATGCAGAGGTCCCCATACGTTGTTTCCAGTGTAAAGTGCTTGTTACGGATTTGTGATGATAACGACAGGCTCACTTCCCTACTGCGATTCACAATCGAGTTGGGAAGTTTACATTATAATTGCAGGCCCCATTGCCTACTGCGCGGTCACAATCTATTTGGGGAGTTTCCGTTACAATTGCAGGCCCCCTTTCCTACCTCCAGACATATTACAAATTGAAGAGTTTTTATTATAATGGCAGGAAACTTCCCTACAACCAGTCAAAATTGAGTTGTGCAGTTATCATTGTAATGATAGGCCCCTTTTCCAACTGCCAGCCAGCTTCCTGCCAGTCACACCAAGTTGATGAGTTTCCATCAAAATAGCAGGCCAGTATGCCTAATGCCAGTCACATTTTAGATGGGTACATCTGTTTATAACTGCGGGAACGCTTGCCTACAGCCAAAGACTGTATGCTGCATGCTCCCTTGCCTTCTGAAAGTCAAATCGAGAAGTGAATTATTCATTACAATGGTAGGCCTGCCTCATTAATGCCAGTTACACAGGAATTGGAGAAGGACTCCATTCCTACTGCCAGTCATAGTCGGTGTGCGGAGTACTGATTACGATAGCAGACACACCCTTTCTCGATCGCTACAAAATCGACATCAGTGAATATATATAGTTCGACATACGAAAGTATGTGCTTGTTTACAATATTGCAGACCTTCATTTACAGATTAACTGCTTCTAAACGGTACATCATATCGAGAAAAGATTGTACCATAAGACGCCGGATTTAGCGGCCTAAATTGCTGGTCATATGATATCTCATCTATTCATGGGTCAGATTGAGTTAGAAACTTGGGTAAAATTTGTGTAAGATTATCTCACATTGCATTGCTTTTCGGATAATTAAGTGACAGCTACATACATAGCATTTGGCTCACATATGGCTACTGGGTGGACCAATTTTCGTGTAGAGTATGATGATTCTATCTTTCCTCTAAGTGATGGAAGGTATGAATTATGTATGTGAAAAGTACTACTTTACTTAAGATCGAGAAATAGAGAAAAGTCAAACGTAAAATGGATATAAATACGACAAAAAGTCGTACGACCAAGGTTGTAGATCACTCCAAATTGAACGGGGATTGTGCCATCCGTTATGTGATGATACTTCCCGAAGGTCTGCACCATCATTAAAATTGCCTCCATATTTCGATATTCTTCGGGATAGAAAGGGAAAAATTTAAAGCTCTTGGAAGTTTTCCGCCCGTTACAGGCTAAGTCGTAAAATTTTGCCAAATTTCAGTTTTCTTTCTCGACTGGCAGATTATGCCGCAATCTGGGTTTTCAGTGAGAAGTGTAAAAAGTAGAACTTTCAAGATACTAAACCAAAAAATATGCAGATGATCATTATTACCCCTTAAGCGTGTAGCTGTACGAAAATTTCGACAAAATAGTCTATGTACAGGCACACAGTAGTTACGATTTTATTTACATAGATAAATAAGGAACCTGCTCCACGTACAACACCTTTTGGGCTATATCCGCTGGACTTAACCGGAAAAACGGACCGTTTATGATATCTCCCTTATTAATCCTCCTGTCGAAAAAATGCACATGAAAAAAAGTTTTAGAGATGGAATTCCATCATGTTTGGTCGATTTCCAGTCAGGTTGGTCTTGTACTGTATATATTCTGGAAGAGTAAAATCACCATTTCGGTTCCCTATAAACCGCCAGTCCATTCCGGGAACATGAAATGTTATTGACGATTAACACCTACCGTTGGACAGGTGGATGTTAATATAAAGTTTGACTCAAATATCTTCAGTAGTTTTCAAGTTGTAAAACATACGCTTTACACGCACCCGCTCTTGAGTTAAGTCCGGTGGGACTTGTACCGGAAAACGGTCCGTTAATGATATCTCCCTTATTAATCCTCGTATTGAAATGATGCACATGAGGAAAAAGGCCTAGAAATGAATTTCCATTACGGCAGCTAAATTTACATTAAGTTTGGTTGCAAAATGACGGTTTCGGTTTCGTATAATCCCCCAGTCAATTCAGGGATTCAGAAACAATACTTGCCCTAAAACCTACCAAAGGACAGATGGATTCTAAATATCAAGTTTGGTGGAAATATATCCAGTAGTTTCCAAGTTTTAGACAAACAGACAAACAAACAAACAAACAGACAGACACCGAAACAGAATATATGCAGATGGTCATTATTACACCTGAAACGGATAACTGTACGAAAATTTCGCCAAAATTGTCAATGTACAGACATACTCTAGAAGTGTAGACCTTTATTTCGATAGTTACTGCTTTGCAACTGTACGACGTATCTACAAACGGACTTCACCATCAGACGCCCCTTTCAGTGCTCTACATGGCTGGTCCTATGACATCTTCTCGTATCTCCTTTATTTATGGGTTAGATTGAGTTAGAGTCATTGAATGGGGTGAAATCTTGTACAGTTTTTGAATGCTACTTTATATTTTTGATTCTCATGTGACAGCTAGAATCATAAAATTTGGCTATAACATTGCCAATGGTCATGTCAATGTGCGTGCCGAATGTCATGATTCTACCTTTCCTATAAGTGTGCCAAATGATAACATATACGTGTAAAAGTACAAAATCAACTTGTGTTTAATGTATTAGGGATAGAAATACGACGAAAAGTCACAGGACAAAAGTTGTAGATCTCTCCAAAATGAAACGCAATTTGCTTTGTGACTTTTGATACGACTTACTGATTAGCCACCAATTACCCCGAAACGAAGGTCTGCACCGCCGTTAAAATTGCATCCATATTTCGGAATTTTCCTGGGCCAGAAGTTATACATTTGCATAGCTTAGAATATTTCCTCAAAGGAAAGAGTGTACAGCATTCGGGATTAGCACTCGCATACATACGTGGTAATTAAGGAAGAAAGTAATACAGTTTAGTAAGTTGATATTAATAGAAAATAGATTATAACAGAGGACATCCGGATGACGACAAATATATAAATACCAAGTGAATGTATTGGAAAATCAAATGCTCCTCAATAAATTATGCCGGAGTGAGTTATGGATATAAGAAAGCGGTAATCGGAGAGAAATTTAGGCGCAGGGATTCTTAGGTAATCAGATAAGAAGATGAATATTTGTGTTATTACTTATGCTATTCGAGGACGGTTATAACCTCCAATGATATTCCGCCAATATCCCGCAGAATGGCCGATTGACGACTCTCTTGCTTTCTACCCAAGGAACAACCACGAATTTAAAGGAATGATGAGGAAAATGACAATACGTTACTTCCCTGCTGGCAAGCAGTCAGAGACGTTGCCGTGGTAACCCATATATTCGTTATCGCTCTGTCGGTCCCTCAATGCCGAGCATGGTATCGGCAGAAAATAGTAAATTTCTCCGTCATTTGAAGAGTAAGGTAAATTATGAACACAACGAAAGTTGTTTGTGATGAAGAGACCTTTCACATACGGTCCACAGAGTTTGCAGAAAATCAATAGTATAAGAGAAAATGGAGGAAGACCGTTGTGGTTTTCCTATAGACCCCCGTCTTTTCAAAGATTTTAAAATGATATGCATATCGAAACCTTCCCCGGGGTGAGTATACTCTAAATATGAAGTTTGGTTGAGATCTATCCAGCCCTTTCGACGTGATGGTGGAACAAACAAACATTTTTATTCTTTTTATTTTGCTAGTTGCTTTACGTCGCACCGACACAGATAGGTCTTATGGCGACGATGGGACAGGGAAGGGATAGGAGTTGGAAGGAATCGGCCGTGGCCTTAATTAAGGTACAGCCCCAGCATTTGCCTGGTGTGAAAATGGGAAACCACGGAAAACCATTTTCAGAGCTGCCGACAGTGGGGTTCGAACCTACTATCTCCCGAATACTGGATATTGGCCGCACTTAAGCCAAACAAACAAACAAACAAACAAACAAACAAACAAACAGACAAACAGAAACGAACAACTTTATTTATAAGATTATTTTTATACCACTCCCCTCGCCCCCTGCCAAAAGGGTGCTAGGGGTGTCTTACCCTCACGCGGTTTGTCTCCTGATACTAATTGATAAGTGTACCACGTTTGGTGAAATTGCCCCAGTGGTTTAGGAGGAGATGTCATATACACACCCACACACCCACGCACACACATACATCAATTTTTATATATAGTAAGAAGAAGAAGATAATATTTTTATATGTAGTTTTTCGATTAATTTTATATCTCATTTTATATCTCATATATTATTTCTATATCTCACCCCACCCCCCCACCCTTTGCTCCCAACCTAAAAGGGGGCTGGATTTTAAAAAAATTCTAGAGTATCACTTTTCAACTCAGCGACCCCGAAAACTATGAATTCGACACTATTCTCGATTATTATTGTAACTACCACCCCCCTGACCCTCTCCCTTAAGGGCGCTAGGGATGGCTTACCCCCCACAGTGATCGTCTCCCGATAGTAAGTGATTCGTGTACCAAGTTTGGTTGAAATTGCTCCAGTGGTTTAGTTGGAGATGTGTCATTTACACACACACTTCCATTTCTATATATAGTAAGATTTTTACACTCGTTCTTCACCCCCTTTCCATCCCCGCCCAAAGGAGTCCTATGAGTGCCTTACACAACAGTATATTTTTTTCCCAGATATTAAGTCTTATTTGTACCTATTTTGGTTGACAGCTATGCCCAAACGTACATGCATAATCTCACTGCTCTAGAATCCTGGAGCTGACGTTGCCATGGTTACGGCAGTTCATTTCTTTATCCGATTCCTAGAGCAGGGGTAGTGTGGTGCCAATATCTCCGTAACGGTTGGTTTTAGGGCCTTAAAACATGGTTTTCGGGCCCGTAGGGCTTACCGAGTTTTGTTCTTTGCGTCAAGAGGATTAAATTGAGCTTTGTCTCGTCCTTATACGACAAATTCGATATTTTGCCTATAATAGTATAAGAGAAAATGGAGGAAAACCGTTTTTCCTATAAAACCCCCGTCTTTTCAAAGATTTTAAAATGATATGCATATCGAAACCTTCCCCGGGGTCAGTATACTCTAAATATGAAGTTTGGTTGAGATCTATCCAGCCGTTTCGACGTGATGGTGGAACAGACAAACAGACAGACAAACAGACAAACAGAAACAATTTTATTTATATAGACTTTACTGGCCACATTGGACCACTTGTCCTCCATGTACGCTTTTTATTTAAAGGTTGTACTGTTGGATTCTTTTTATATGCCTAGTACTTCATTAGTTTTGATCGCAGTGTTCTTAATTCGTCTGAAATCTCTACAGGCCTTCTGTGCATCATTTCGGTTGAAAATTTGTGATTCTTAAGAAGGGTGGTAATTTTCTTCGTGTTCTCTGTATATGTAATTTCGAGTTAAACGGTTTTCAGATCCTTTTTAATTTCTTTGATCCAATGCCCTCCTGTCTTCTTTCTCAGATTTCTCGTCAACAGTTGTCGTAAAATCTTGTTTTCTGGTAATCTTAAGATGTGAAAGAAATAAGATTTTCTTCTTCATCGTGCTGGTAACTGGGTCTATCTCTGGAGGGACAGTTTCATCGGGGAGGATTCCAGTCCCTTTCAACCTGGTACCTTTTATTTATACAATAAATAAGTCATTACTGATCTGCATTTAGGGCAGTCGGCCAGGTGGCAGATTCCAGTTCTGATAATCCTTCTTTCAGTTTTGAGGAGCTGATCAGTTCTTTCATTTTTAATTTGGAGCAAGGTTTCCCAAGTGTAAATGGTTTCGGGCAATGTTACAGTTTTGTAATGTTGTAACTTTTAATTTTATCTTTACATTTTTTAAATTTTATTCTTTAAAGCGATTAAGTGTAAGAGAGGGCCGTGAGCCCTAACTTCGCCACAAATGTAAGTCGAGAATAAATACATAACGTTCATAGTTGTACGTCATGTAATGCACCGTCCGATGCACTTGAAATGTATGATAATTATAGGATAGTTTTCTTTTAAATCGTTGAAGGTTGTAATGATTTATCCCTAGTTGTCTATAGTTTTAGTCGTTCGTTGTGGTTTCTCACTAAAGTACTGTGTAATTAGTTGGAGTCAAAACAGATGACACATCGGTGAAAAACCAGTGACAACGACATTAGACTATAATCTCAGAAGCAGTAGTCCAAGTAATCCGGATGCTATGGCGTTAGGAATTTAGTCGTTACATCATCGTTAAACGTATAGGTACGTTCCGAGCAGTTATTGACTACACTTCCTTGTTCTACTCTTGCAACACCCGCAGAGCCATTGTCATGGAAGGCCGCGATGAGTGATTGCAATCGGAATGAAGAAGGTCGACGTCTTCAGGCCGTTCGTTACCCTCATTCAGAATAGAGAAGAGTTCGTCATTGTTGCTTGCTTTGATACTGTTTTTCGACCTCCTATTGTATTTACAATCAGATCACGTGTTCGTATCCTCTTCCTTTTTTGGTCTCTTCCTTTCTGAATGGCTATTGGTGCTTGCCGACAGCTATCTGTAGTATCTGTCGAAGAACATGATGTCTCATTTCAACATACTTGACAAATTCCTTGTGAGGTAGTGGTGTGATGGAGTCGTCCTTCGCTAGATATGCTCCTTGTTTTAAAATGAAGGCTTCAATACGTACTACAGTTAATCATTAAAATTGTGCCCTGAACAGCAAATGAGGTGTTGCATAGGAAAACGCTTGTTATATCCAAGTTCGCAAATCTTTCAGGAAACACTTAGGACCTGTCAGATAAACAGCCAGATACGTAAGCTGCAGTTCTGCAAACTAGAAGTTAAATATTTTCTTGCGTGCTACCAACGGATTTTAACTACGGTATTGTTATGCGGTCTCGCCTCTGTGGTGTAGTGGTCAATCTGATTAGCTGCCACCCCCGGAAGTCCGGGTTCGATTCTCGGCTCTGCCGCAACATTTGAAACGTACTATGAGGACTGGAACGGGGTTCACTCAGCCTCGGGGAATCGGTTGAGTAGAGGGGGTTTGATTCCCACCTCCGCCATCTTCGAAGTGGTTTTCCGTGATTTCCCACCTGTCCTCTAGGCAAATGCTGGGATGGTATCTACTTAAGGCCACAGCCGCATTCTTCCCTCTTCCTTGGCTGTCCCTTCCAATCTTCCCATCCCTCCACAAGGCTCCTGTTCACTATAGCAGGTGAGTCCGCCTAGGCGAGGTACTGGGCCTCCTTTCCAATTTTATCCTTCCCGACCCAAAGTCTCACTCTCCAGGACACTGCCCTTGAGGCGGTAGAGGTGGGATCCCTCGCGGAGTCCGAAGGAAAAACCTTGGAGGGTAAACGGATTAAGAAAGAATTGGTATGCGGAAGGTGTAACATTTTTATTGCCAACGCAATAGTTACTGGAAATGTAGTGAAATTTAGCGCAGTGGTATACCTGTTCCCTCGTGTTTGTTTAGCGCTATTCCTTTTGAAATTGTATTTCTACTCTTTTCAGGTTAAGAAAATTAGAACTGAAATGTTAACATCAATTGAATATATAACGAATCTCAGGAATTGTAGAAAATAGACTGAAAATGTTACCTGGACCCAAAAGGTAAGATTCAGGTTATGTAGGCTATCTTGTGAATCTTATCAAATAATTCCTACCACACGATACAATTTTTTCTCTAATACTAATTACGATTGCGCATTACGGCGTACGTAAAGTTTATATTAGTAATCAATGCCACCGCATGTGGCGGAGGATCATAAATTTTATTATTCAATTTATTGTTAATTTAATAGGTATCGGTAGTTAATTTTTTCCAAGACAATGTTACAATAGTAACTGGCAAGCATTTATCTCACAGTAGTAGTAGTAGTAAGTTCTTATGAAGTCAAAGAAATACAACCTCCTTAACGCCCTCATTCGACGGACGAATCACCATGAACAACGTATGAACTCCATATGAACACCACGGAGAGATTTGGAATAAAACCCAAGCTTTTGGCACGCACTCTGTACCCCGCCGACTAATATTTAGAAGGTAGGAAATGTATGTACTATTGGGATTCGAAGCGATAAATAACGGCATGGCAGCTTCATGCAGTGACGGCGTAATGACTAGGGCTACCTAGGACGCTTGCGTGCAAATCGTATAGTTAATGGCAAACACTTGCTAGGTTGGGAGGTCTTTACAGATTCTGGGATAGCTGAACAGGAAGCATACTATATTTTATAAATATACACGTCGATTCCATTATAACTTATTTTTCGTATAGCATCATGCAGATGTAGATTCATTACGATGTGCAGTCATCGCGATTCTTACAGCAGCGTCCCCGATAGGAGCATAACTAGAGAATATTCTCCCGGACTGTACATAAAATCGTAGTACGCGTTTTTAACAGAACTTCCGCATAAATGTGCAAACTGCCGCATAAATTTAAACCACACTTTTATCTGGCTGTCGTAGTACAGGCCCTTAATAACCTGTGAGGAATTTACTACTAAGAACGTTGTCTTAGAAACTTATCTGTGAATGAAGGATTTAAAATTAGATTTCACTCACTTCATATCCATATGAAAATCCTCAGCCTGTTTCCAATCATTCGACCGGGTCAGGAGTGGAATGAAGACCCCGTCTAGCGGCGAGAATAGGAATTGTGCTGACTGCCGAAGCCTGTCGCACTCCTCTGGGGCAATGATTAATGAATGACAGATGAAATGATATTGGAGAATGCTGGAATTAAATATAACAGGGAAAACCGGAGTACCTGGAGAAAAACCTGTCCCGGCTCCGCTTTGTCCAGCACAAATCTCACATGGGGTGACCGGGATTTGAACCCCGGAACCCAGGGGTGAGAGGCTGGCGCGCTGCCGCCTGAGCCACGGAGGCTCACACTTCATATACATTGTAGAAATGCAATAATTTGAATCATGAAAATGGATGAAGCAATTTTTCTAGAAATCTTAGAATTTTCATTAACATTTATTTAGGTAATAAATTTGGGGTACAATTCTGGAATTAAAGCGAAAGAAGCCGTTTCAGAAATTATAAATTACATAACCATCATAGGTGTGGACATCATCTTTTCCTACCGCTCTTGCCCACACCTGTGGGATCGCGGGTGCGAACTGTGTAGCATATGTGGATTTGGCCTGTTTTACTTCCGGATGCCCTTCCTGACGCCAACTCTATATGGAGGGATGTAATCACTATTGCGTGTTTCTGCATCACAGGTGTGGACATATTTTTTATATTTTAATAAGTTCATTATGTACTTATTCAGCAAGCAAAATTAAAGTTTTGACTTAACTTTTTACCGAGCGAGTTGGCAGTGGGGTTAGGAGCGCGCAACTGTGACCTTGCATCGGAAGATAGTGGGTTCGAACCTGTCGACAGCTCTGAAGGTGGTTTTCCGTTGTTTCCTATTTTCACACCAGGGAAATGCTCTACCTTAAGGCTACGGACGCTTCCTTCCCTACCCTGTCGTCACCATAAGACCTATCTATGTTGGTGCGACGTCAAGCCAGTTGTAAAAAAACTTTTTCATCTTCACAACAATAATTGTGCTGCTCTTTTGCATTATTTTGAAGTATAACTCGGCTCTTTTCTGTACGGGGAAACTACTTACTGCTGAATTTTCAGTCCGCCTTTCGCCGTAGTGTTTGGCTAATTTTCTCTCATCATTGAACTATCTGGTTTGAGACACTGTATTGGGACATCGTGAAGATAATTACAATATTTTTACGTCCCACTAACTAGTTTTAACGGTTTTCGGAGATGACGAAGTGCCGGATTCATCCCCGCAGTTTTTTTTTTTTTTTCCGTGCTAGTAAATCTACAGACGTGAGGCTGACTTACTTGAGCACCTTCAAGTACCACCGGACTGAGCCATAATCGAACCTGTCAAGTTGGGGTCAGAAGACCTGCGTTTCAACCGTCTGAGCCACTCAGCCCGGCACACTGTGAAGATATACTGCTCGAAGTTATCCTCTGTTCATTAACGATTTTCCTGTACACTCTTTGCATTGGCATATTATATTTCGTTAACATGATCGTGCTGCAGATATCTGACTGATCTGATGAACTTCAAAAATTAAAAAAATTGAAAACGAACAAGTTGGCCATGTGGTTAGGGGCACGCAGCCGTAAGCTTGTATTCAGGAGATAGTGGGTTCGAACCCCACTGTCGGCAGCCTTGAAGATGGTTTTCCGTGGTTTCCCATTTTCACGCCAGGGGCTGTGCTTTAAGGCCACGGCCGCTTGCTTCCCACTCCTATCACTTTCCTATCTCATCGTCGCCATAAGACCTATCTGTGTCAGTGCGAAAAAGAACTTCAAAATGGAAAGATGATGTTGAGTCTGCAAAGTCAATTTTTTCTGTATGCAAATTAGAATAATAATTTAGACTCGATCTGAATTTATCAGACTAAAGGTTGTTGAAACTCTTGAGTGCTGTGACTCGTGCGACCTAGAATGTGTGTGCCACCAGCAGCGTAAGACGAGCAAGTTGACCCACGGCGCGATATTTCATGAGCGAAGTGTCTTCTTTCCGACATGGAAGGTCAGTTCGTAACCTGAACCAGCCGCTGTTGGACGACGCCTGCTGGCTTGCAATTCTGTTCGAAAGGTCACTTCCTGAGACAAAGGCCGTGTGTTATTATAGCAGACAGAAGTAGTTCCCGTATATATCCGTTTCATATGCTGGATGTTCTTCTCCATAGTGTAATGGTTAGCGTTCTTAGCTGCTGCTCGGAGACCTGGGTTCGATTCCCTGTACTACTAGATTTGAAATTGGCAGGAGGGTTGGTATAGGGTTCAAAGGTGCACACAGCTCACTTTCATGGGGGGTTTGCCGGAAAACAGATACACCACATCGAAGAATAGAGTGGAATCTCTATATGTGGGCAGATTAACCACTGTGGTATAGACAGATGTAACAAAAAATAGGACAAGTTTGAGATTGCATTTGGGAGATAGTGGGTTCGAATCCCCACAGTAGACAGCCCTGAAGATGGTTTTCCGTGGTTTCCGATTTTCGCACCAGGCAACCCGTACCTAAATTAAGGCCACGGTCGCTTCCTTCCCACTCTTAGCCCTGTCCTATTCCATCGTGGCCATAAGACTTATCTGTGACGGTGCGACGTAAAGCAGCTAGTTAAAAAAAGTACTTGTAGTGGGTAGCATCTGTCTTTCACTTAAGGCTTAAACGGTGTAACGATCCTGGATATCCGGGAAAGCAAAGTTAAAATAATTTTTGCGAGCAGTTCAGTCATCAATGGTAATGTCTACCTACACAGAACTCGACAAATCCATGTTGAAATGTAGTTTCAACCGAAACAAGCTGAAGGCACGCAAGTATCTGGCTTGATATTCGCCGAACATGCCTTTTTTTCTTTCTTTCGATGTCTTGGTGACTGAATGCGAATTTAATGCAGTTACCACCATGGGGAGCATTAGAATAAATCCTTCTGTTTTACGTCGCACTGTCACAGATAGGTGTTAAGGAGACGATGGGATAGGAGTGGGAAGGCAGCGACCCTAACCTTATATTAAAGGTACCGGTACAGCCTCAGCATTTGCCAGATGTAAAAATGCGAAAACACGGAAAGCAGTCTTCTGGCTTGGAGACAGTGGGGTTCGTATCCACTATCTCCCGAATGCAAGGTGATAGCTACGTGACTTGCTCGGTAGAATAAATCTACGGTATCCCCTGCCTGTCGCAAGGGGAGACGTGGGTTGGCGACCAAGTTCCCCTAGCTGAGTCTGGTGTTCCTTCCACTTATTTCTGTCCGGCTCCTAGCTTTTGTCTTTCCTATCAGACTTCCTACGTGCAGAATACATCCACGGTATCCCTGCCTGTCCTTCAATGTTACTGAAAAGGCATAACACCTGTTGACTCTGCGTATCAGCATAGGTTGGCATTCTCGATGCCGGTGGCATTCAACTGATAATAAAATGCAGAGTTCCTTTTAATTCCTGTACATATTCAAACGTTCTCTGAAAATTTCAGGTAAACCTGATAAGAAATTTGTCACCTATTATGCATGGCAACGAGTTGAAAAAGTCTTCCGGTAGCAAAAAAGCAATTGTGAAGTTTTAAGAAACACACTTGCTTTAAAACTGCCCTGGGCTGTAAATTGCTCCTTCAGATGGATTTCTCCTCTTACGCACTGCTAAGCCTACTACAAGGTAAATATATTCCAACGGCATTATTGAAATGGTAGTCCGAAAAAACTTTGAAGCTAATTTTGTCCTGCCGCATAGAAAGGAGCGTGGGCCTGTTCTATATACGCCGAACCGCTACCATTTAAATCCGACATTTAGAATTTAAAAATAGCGTTACGGAAAAACTGTTAACGGGATTTGAAAGAGGAAGAATAGGGTTTTTTGAGGTTAATATTGAAAATTCGATTTTTTGGTTAAACAAATATAAACTTTTGTCACGACTCCGTTTAGTACTGTAATGTCCGGCTCCGTGGCGAAATGGCTATCGTGCTGGCCTATGGTCCAGAGAGTCCAGAGTTCGATTCCCGGCCGGGTCGGGGATTTTAACCTTAAATGAATTATCTTGGCTCGAGGACTGGGTGTTTGTGCTGTCCCCAACATGCCTGGAATTCACACACCACACATAACACTATCCTCCACCACAATAACACGCAGTTATCTACACAGGACAGATGCCGCCCACCCTCATCGGAGGGTCTGCCTTACAAGTGCCGCACCCGGCTAGAAATAGCTACACGAAATTAATAATACTGTAGTCCTCTCCAACAACATCACCTTTGAGTCATTGTTTCTTTCTCTGGAGTAGAAATGAGTATTCATTCCCTATTACAGATGTTGTGGAAGTGTGGAATTGAAAACGATGTACTGTTAGAAGATTTATTACTTCTCGCACGTCCCGTTATCCTAATATCGCTGCTGTCGGCGAATTATGCATGCTTATGAATTGAATAGGGATTTTCCTGTATGGGAAGTTTTGTGTATGGCATTGATGGTTGAGAATCTACGTATATTTAATAACAAGCCCGTACGTAGTCTGCTTAACGTTTCTCGTACCGCACTTGTCTTCTTGAACATCCTATATATGCAAATGACTAGTGTGGCATAATTATATCACTTGTCTGGCGTGAATTATAGCTCAATGTTGTTTGTACCTTACGTAAGACATGCTGAAAGGTTCCTCACCTCGTGAAGAAGGTCGCTTTGCCTAATAAGGAATATGGTAAGAGATCTCATTGTCTTGTATTTCACCGTCCTTCACTTCTGTTATAAGACACAGTATATTGGCGTAAGTATCATCCTGTAAAATACGAGGTGGCTAAACATGCTAGTTTAACTTGGCTGACTGACTTAAATTGTGAAGCACTAGTTTCGTGAAATAAACTTTACTGATTCCATACAGACTCGTTCAGAGGGAATTTGAAGGTGCTGAATTACACAACCATTGTTCCGGAGTTTTGCCAGAAATTTTGTGGGTTATAGTATATGGCACCTCGGCGTCTCCGAAAATCATGAAAGTAGCTCTTAAGGACGCAATGCTATTATTATTATTATTATTATTATTATTATTATTATTATTATTATTATTATTATTTGTTGCCTGTTATTGGAGAAGTACTGATTCTTGATGACAGTTGCACAAATCGAATCGATTGAGTTTCCAGGAGTGGGCATGGACAGTGCAAGTGGAATAAATGTTGAAATGATTTTATCTTGAAACAAGTCAAATTTCTAACTCGCTTGCAAACAAGCAGAAAGTCGCACATCTGGTTTTGAGAAAGTAACTGAAAGGAGACCGGGTTGTTAACTCCCATATTGGGTTTGATTTCTTTTCTAGTTACTCTACAGCTCTTTTTAAAATAAATATATATATATTCTACTTCGTCGAGAATAAGTCGCTTCGCCAAAGACTAAATGAATAATGCAGAAAGTTTAGAAGTTAAAAGTTAGATATTTTGTCAATTTACCGTACAACTTTTAATAACGTATAGGTCCGAGCTTTGCTCATCACGAATTCATCGCAATCCCTTTGTCCTTCAACCAAAGTTTTTTTTTTTTTTGCGATGAAAAATAACTGGAACTATTTCGGTTTTCATTCGGAAAATTTCTTTCGGCAATCTCGTTCGTCTGTCTAGTATTTTCGAAATAGTCACTACTGTCTCAGAGAATACGACGTTCAACATAAACACAACCTAACCACGTATATATCGTGCTATTGGCGTTCGCAAAACCATTAGCTACCTAACTCTACACCATCATCAACATTAAAGTATATTTTATGAGATTACTTTGCAAAAATGGAACAAAAATGTTGTATTTAACACAGTTTTTATTAGTTTTGCGAAGATACCTATAAATCCGTTCAGTCGCTACTGACACACAATTGTGTTCGAATTCCACGTTATATTAGAGGCTCCGTTGCTATGATCAGACATCAGCTGTCATGTGAATCTGCAAGCTTGCTTGCTTTCCAGCTGTTTCTCATTTTCACACTAGACAAATCCCAGGACCGAGCGAGTTGGCCGTGCGGTTAGGGACGCGCAACTGTGAGCTTTCATTCGGAAGATGTTCGAACCCCACTTTCGGCACCCCTGAAGGTAGTTTTCCGTGGTTTCCCATTTTTACACCAGGCGGGTCACGGCAGCTTCTTTCCCCCTCATAACCCTTCTCCTATCCTATCGTGACCGTAAGACCTGTCTACCGAGCTGAGTGGCTCAGGCGGTTAAGGCGCCTGGCTTTCTGAGCCCAACTTGGCAGGTTCGATCCCGGCTCAGTCCGATGGTATTTGAAGGTGCTCAAATACATCAGCTTCGTGTCGGTAGGTTTACTGGCACTTAAAAGAACTCCTGCGGGACAAAATTTCTATATCTTGGCGTCTCCGAAAAACGTAAATGTAGTTAGTTGGACGTAAAGTAAATAAAATTAATAATATTAATAATAATAATAATACCTGTCTTGTGTCTGAGCGACGTAATGAAACTTATTAGAAATGCGGAGTATGCACCTTAATGAAGGCTACTGCCTTAGTCCAAGCCCTTTTCCCTCCTACCTTCGTCAAAAACCAGTGAGTGTAACGACATTTAACCGCTAGGGAAGAAAATCAAACTTGGTTGTTTGTGCTGAAAACCAGCGGTTATGCTATCATAAAACCAAATTCCCCACCCACTGTAAAATCTGTAACTTTCTTGCTGTTTCTCCCAGTTCATTGGGATCAGGATTTGATGTGGGTATGACCCAGTTTTACAGCTGGAAGTCCTTCCTGACGCCAACCTGATGTGGAGGGTTGCATTAACTATTGCCTGTTTTTTTGGTGTGTTGAATGTTGTTGAAGAGGTGTATTAAGAGAAACTCAGACACCCAGTGCCTGAGCCACGCAGTTAAAATCTTCACCCGGCCAGTGATCAAACCCCGGACCCTTTGAACCAAAAGCCAGGTTACTGATCATTCAACCAAATGCTGCAAAATAATTTCACTTACAATTCTTGTCCAAGTGTTGTCGACCCTTGAGCCTCTTTGTAGAGTTTTACAGGGGAATGGACTCACCTGGGTGGCTCCTCCAGTAGCATGCAGGGAAGCAGGAGCACGTAGCTTTTGTTCTGAGGACGTTGCCTTCAATCAAGAGGCGCTGTACTCCTCAGTTCCGGCTTGTTTCTTCCTGAAATGTCGGGGCCAATGATTGCTTGCCCCCATGTGTTAACCTTGAACGCAGTGTTGCTGCTGTATTCCTGCTACCATAATTAACTTGATTATAATCAGTAATTTTTCTCGCTTTCCGACCTGACATCGGAGAGTATTTACTGGCTAATATATCAGATTTTTACAGTCTAGGTCAGGGATGGCGAACCTAGGCCACGCGTGTCGCTAGGTGACTCATGAACACGATTTCGGTGGCACACCACATGAACATAAATGTTTTTATGTACGTCTTGTAATATAGATTATACATATCTCGTGTATCGTATAGTCAGTGTTTCAGGCTTAATAAATAAATACCAAAAATCTAAATTATAGTTCAATTCGGACGTGCATTATGGCAAGACGGAAACACTGATAGGTCCGGAAATCAAGTGAGATAAAATGTCAGATGCGGTAGGCGATCCATTCGCTCACCCACATAGGTCAGTTAGTGAAGTTCGACGTTTGTGTGGTTGCCAGCTGCGCGTAATTTTTCTTAGTGTGTAACTTTACTGTTTTTAATTTTGTAAGACGAATAGTTGCCAAGAGATTATCCCAATTTCGAGATTTGAAGAAACTATCGCACCTAATTTCAAACCCTCATATTGCACGAATGAGTGATATTAAGGTCAATTTTTTTTGAGTGGTTAGAAATGGAGTTGACCTAATTTTAAGAAAGCAGTACATGGGTGAACAAATTCGTACAACTTGAAGCATTGGTGAAAATCGAGTGTGCCGTTTATGCTTAATATTCTCTCCAGAAGCCGGAGAAATTAATACTAGAACAGTGAAACAGCCTCCCACAAATATTTTCGGACATGAAGTAACTTGCTAAAGCTGTACATAATTTTTTTGGGTCATTATACGCCGGCACGAAGCTATTTTCTACAATGAACGTTGTGAAGTCAAGAGACCGTCTTGGTTCACACGTAAGTGCTTCTTGTGTGTTACTGAAGACAAGTTATGAACCTAACATTAATGACGTGGCTACTAAGATTCATCAACAAGTTTCACACTAAAGTTGAGAACGATATTCCACTTACAGCCTTTCGGCAATATTAGTATTTTTGATTTCTATATCTAATATTACTTAATAACGAAGAGTGTTACAATGGGCGCTAATATTAGGTATTCTTAACACTTACATATTTAAAAATGTATTTTTGCAGTATTGGTAAATACAACCAAGGAACATGCAAGCAAAATTATTATTTTACAAGATATATGTAATAAACTAATAACATATTATGAAACTTAATTTGAAATTAGGGATGGATGTCGGAGGTGGGGAGGGGGCGTGGGTTATAGCTATTACAAAGGAAAATTTCTAGTGGCACAGTAGACAGTCGAGAATAATAAACCAGACTTAAAATGGCACACTGTTTAGAAAAGGTTCGCCATCCCTGGTCTAGGACAACGTGGTCCAGCGCCCAGCGGTCCTGTGTGCAGGGACAGCATGCCTGCTTCTTAACTGATGAAGGCCTTGGATTCAGTTCCTGACCAGTCCAAGGATTTTTATTTTGGTCAGAGGGTGAGACTAACTGGGAAGTTCTTGCTATAAGATGTAGCGGGTCTGTTGATGAAAGCCAAGCAAACAACTGGCAATATGCAGTCACGATTAAAAAAAAAAAAGCCCATATAAATATGTTTTATGGTTGGGCGTCATCCGAAAATTTGTGTAACATAACGCAACATAATGTGTAACGGAAGTGTAACCATAGCAACCGTGCAGCCAGTAATGTAATGTAAGGTATGGATGGATGGTCAGTGTTACCTAGCAACAATGCAGGCTGTCTTATGGCTGGTTGCCATCTGAAATTAGCAGCCGTTGATGGATGGCCACGACCGGGAGATATAATTATTTGTGATCATTTTATTTTCACAAAGGGAATTTTTTTCAGTTCATGCGTAAAATGTATCATGATTTTTTTTTTGCACGGGCGGGAGCTTCTCGCATTTGAATTACAAGAGTGGAAAAACATTCATGCAGCAGTTTGGTTGCATACACACTTTTCTGTGCTGCCATAACTAAAATATAAATTCTGTTGCAAACAAACATATTAAGAAGTGAATTTACGTATAGCATGCTGTATTAGAATGCTTAGGATTTCTTTCTTTACATATTTACAACTTAATTATATATTCTTCGTCATTAGCCCGTATATCGTAATTGCGTGTCCATTAAACCACATGGAGAGGGCTGTGATATATGTCATGAATTGTCTAAGGGAACACAAGTATGAATAGGTACTGCATCGAATTGTTTGTTTTTGACATGTAAAATTTAAAATAACCTGAAAAAGTAATGCATAAACTGTAATAAAGTTGTTCAAATATATTTCATGTTATTGCAATAAAAACGTTACATTATAATGCGTTAACCTCTCTTTGTATATTGAACAGGGAAATATTCTGCAACATCGTGATGTAGATACATCGTGAAGGCAGTGATGTATCACAGAGGACCGTGAAGTATGATGTAAAATAACTTCACTTCATGGTATCCAGAAAATGCCTATTTTTCGAACGCAAAACTGTTCAAGAAAACCCCTCGTTTTTGTCGTGACAGCAGAGAAAACAAGTCGTTCGCCATGGAGTATCGAATGGACCTTCTTTCGCCCTTCAAAAATCAGTCCACCTCTGTGCGGTTTGAACCTCACATCATGGGATTTGGGAGCTGACAGTCTCACCGATTACACATTGAGTCTGTACACTTCGTGTACATACGATAAAACAAACCTTCTTGTAATGAGTACCGTTGAATGTGAGATATTTAAATTGAAAAATAATCTTCTGGTTCTGATTTGGGTTGATGTCCTAGATGTTAAGACCCTTTAAACAAGCATCACAATGTGGTTCTGATTTCACTATGAACTGGAGATCCTATTTCAATGAGCATGTTACCGACAATCATGTGAAACTGCTTGTTTACATTTCTGAGGAATAATTCTTAAATTGTCAGTCCGTTTCTACTGATAACACCCACGAATTTATTTTCCAGGTTGTTGGTAAATTGCTTTGAGGATCTTACTTTGTTTTGTTAATTTTCTTTACAATACATATTTTTCTAGTTGGTTCATTTTTCATTTTTATCAATTCTTGTTCGCTTTCCGCGAGTACATCCATATCGTCTACATATCTGCCTCCCGCACAAACTCCTGTTCTTCCGTTAAAATATCCACTTATAATTTCTTCCAAGTTGGTGAACAGTCGGAGATAAACAGTCTTGTCTGACCCTTTTTCCAGTCGAACTTCTTATTGCGCAGCCCCCCTCCTCATTCATCAGTAATCTACATGTAAGTCTGTCGCCCAGGTGGCATATTCACTGTCAGTTTTACCGAACGGCGGCTCGTGACCAAATTTTCAGGGGGTTCACAACAAATTTGTGTTCACGTCTGAAATATACCAAATTAGAATGCAAATAAGTACAAAATCACTTAAATCATTTTACTAAAAATTCCTTGTACGGTTGCTTCTCTACTCATAATATGGTAGAACCCTTATAACCGAGGATGCATTGTACAGAGACTAATCTGTGAGTATACAAGAAAAGTAAAATTGCGACTGCCGGGCTGAGTCGCTCAGGCTTTGGCTTTCTGATCCAGTGATTACGAAAACCTGTTCAGAATTACTGTAGCTACTAGCGAAATCTTCCGGCGATGTAATACAATAGTAACTTCTGGGAGGTGTGGCCAGCAGTAACAGAGGGGGTGGCGGACCCTTGTGTTCAACTGTAATACTATCTCTGGTTTGAGGGTGGTTTCTGTCTGTTAGGTCATCAGCCCAGAGGCTGGTTGGATCCTCAAATAGCATCACCAAAGGCTATGCAGTTATAGCGAAACCACAAAAACCAATGGCAGTACCAAAATGAGGAGTACTAGGCAAGATGAGGAGTGAGGTAGTTTGCCATTGCTTTCCTCACTGGGCCAGATAGTGCTATTGTAGCACAATTAACCCTATGAGCAACACCTTTCATGACATTGACACACTGGTTGTGCTCTGAATGTCATTAATCAGCACCACCCATACCCCAGCAGCTTCCATATTGTCACAGCCATGGATGAGACTGGGACTTCAGTGGAAGTTACTCTGGCCTGTGCCAAGAGATGGATGCAAAAGTACTGTATCCATCACGAAATGGCAGCAGGCAGTTGAGGGTGGTTGTAGACGGAAAGGCACATTCCTTACCGTGCTCCACTCTTATGGATATATCTGTGCATAAACCATGACGTCATCTCCATGCGCATTCGTATAGTCTTAAGGTTCGTAGCAAAATCTCCAGTGTGCTCCCTGGCATTGTCAGTCGAATCGAACAGCTGTTAGTGTAACAGAGCTTCGATATAAGTCGAATGCTTTCGATCGATTGACGAAATCAGGTCGAGAAAAGGAGAAAAAATTGAATTACTTGTATCCATGAATGTGTGAATATGCGTTACAACTGGCCGTTCACGTGCTCATGTGCTCCTGAAAGCCTACCGCCAAAGTGTTTACCTAAATTTTTCTTAAATGTTTTAAAAAACGTCGAAATGTATTGATAACTTATTCCAATTCCTTACTCCTCGTCCTAAAAATGAATATTTGCCCAAATTTGTCCTCTTGAATTCCTGCTTTGATAAGTGATACCAGTCCCTTACTCCTCGTCCTTTTTTTACTAGCAGCTGTGAGCTTGCATTCGTGATATAGTGGGTTCGAATTCCACCGTCGGCATCCCTGAAGATAGTTTCCCATTTTCACACCAGGCAAATGCTGGGGCTGTACCTTACATAATTCCACGGCCGCTACCTTCCCAATCATAGCCCTTCCCCATTCTTCCGTCGCCGAAAACCTTCGATGCGTTAGTGCGACGTTAAACTAGTAAAAATATGTATTCCTAGCGCTCTCTGGTTTAAATAAACGTCCTTGATCAGACTCCTATTCCTCCAATCGACTCCGTTTTTCTTCAGGATTGCCATCAGCTTTTCACCTCACGCTGTCAAAATCTTTCTCATCAGTCAATTTTTCGGCCTTGTATTAAGCTAGTAGTGGATCTGGAGGTCATAATGTAGGTTATATTGAAAATCGTTCCTACGAGAGCAGCTGTCGCGAAGTCTACAACCATGCAGTGACCTTCACTAGCCTGCAAGCTGTAATAAAATTAATTTACGCGTAAATGTTAAGAAATAATCTCCCTGTGATGTCTTTCCATTTCAAGGACCATAAACTAATTTTGCAAGGAAGTGAATGCATCAGACACATACTTCGTACGGCTTGCGTGTACGTCTGACCAGGGTTCACTTTATGGCCTATAACATTACCAAGGCAGAACTGATTATGGCATTTGTGGAGTGTAACCCATAAATTGCAAATACGCAGGTGCCCTGTAGTAGACTGATCTATAAATCAGCGTGTAATTATTTTCATGTGACGTCTTTTAAGTCCATAGTAAATGGCGAACTGGAGAACAATGGGCTGACCCCTTCTTCATGTAGCACAGCTTGGAATTGGAACGCCAGAGAGTGAATGTTGTGGATAGACAAAAGGGAGAGGCGTACCCCATTATGGTATTCATTAGTACTTGCTCGATAAAGTTCATAAGGGAATGATGACCTCATTGATAAGTGATTTTTCGAGTGATAATTCCTCCGTGTTTATTAGAAACACATTTGACGTGGTATTTTAGAAGTGATTTCCGTTCTTTGCCGTGGACGCTTCTGTATGCAGACGGTCATGTTGGCTTCTGAGACCCACTTTGATCTGCAATGCCAAACCCAAGAATGGAGCGATCGGCTGGCGCAATACGGTCTGCGCCTAAATAAAAAGACAGAATATGACATCAGATCCACAAGCAATCTGAACCATTCAGGTAGACGGTGAGGACTTGCCGCGAGTGACAAAATTTAATTACCTTGGCTCTACGATCCCTGATCAGTCTCCACCCTGACATTGCCCAGAACAGAACTAAATTGAGACAACGAGACCATGTAGCGAACCCCGCCAGCAGGAGGGACAAACGCTGAAGAAAAAAGATTTTAAAAATGAATTTCACTACCCCTGAGGACCGAATTCCAAATCAGATTGGATGTCCCTTGCCTGTGGTCATGGTATCAACAGTAAGCTCCCTCCATGGATCAGTGAAAGTGTCGGACTTACGATCTCAAAAGCACGATTTAGATTCCAGCTGAAATAGAGTGGATTACCGAGCTCTATAGCTGCAGTCGCTTAAGTGCGGCCTGTTCCAGTATCCGGGAGATATTTCGAACCCCACTGTCGGTAGGCCTCTAAATGGTTTTCCGTGGTTTTCCATTTTCATACCAGGCAAATGCCGGGGCTATACCTTAAGGCCACGGCCGCTTCCTTCCCACTATAGCTTTTTCCTGTCACATCGTCGCATAAGACCTATTTGAAGGTGCGACGTAAAGCAACTTAAAAAAAGGAATAGTGGATTATTGAAGGCCAGTCAAAAATCTTGGCGTTCCATCTCATTGTCGTTGGCATGTTGACTTGTGGCATGTGGTTGTCTTTATTTACTAATTCTGAAACGTAAAATTGAAGGGCGCGTGGAAATAGGTAGGAAGTGAAGATTGTGCTTCGAGAATTTTCAAGACTAGGTAGGTATTAAAAAAACATAGAACTAATATATCGTGTTGCTGAAGATCAGTGAGCACACTCCATATTGATCAGCGTCCGACAGACGAAGAAGAATAAGAATAAGCATCACCGTAGATACAGTGTGCAAACGTCATCATTCACAACAGATCTGAATTTACGGCAGTCGCCCAGGTGGCAGATTCGCTATCTGTTATTTTTCTAGTCTTTTCTTAAATAATAGCAAAGAATTTGGAAATTATAGAACATATCCTGTGGTAAATTTTTCCAGTCCCTAACTCCCCTTCCTATAAGCAAATACTGTCTCTAACTTGTCCTCTTGGATTCCAACTTTATCTTCATATTGTTATCTTTCATACTTTGAAAACACCATTCAAACTTGTCTACTAATGCCATTCCACGCCATCTCTCCACTAGCAGCTCGGAGCATACCACTTAGTCGAGTAGCTCGTCTTCTTTCTCCCATCTTCCCAGCCCGAACTTGGAAACATTTACCTAGCGCTACTCTTTTCTTGGAACTTTAGTCGCTACTTTTTTTAATGCCATTTAGTCTGCATGTTTATCAATTTCGACCTTCCGTGTGATTCTTTTAAATGGCAGAGGAAACCTATTCTCTGTTAAGCAGTTTATGGCTGAGTCCCGTGAACACCAAATGTGAGGAGTGTCTGTTCAAAGGACGCTGTATCCAGTATAATAAAGTTGTGGGGAAACACAAACTTTTAATAAAAGACCCATGATCGGGTATGGTAAGCCTACAACTGTTGGGGAATTAGGTCTTCCCTGATCTGGATAACTCAGGGCATTGGATAGTATTACACTACCGTAATGCATTTAGACAAAATACTGAATTGTTTCTTGAACAGACAATCCTCGTGTCACCAGAGACCTTGTAGGCTACATGCTGACTTCTTACGATATGAAGTGCTGAATGGACTTTTCTTCCGCCCTTAAAAAAGGCGAACTATCTCGAATATGTTTGAACCTGCAATTATGGAATCCGGAGGCACACACTAAAACTCAGATCCACAGAAGTAGCATTGTGTATGCATGTATTTATTCGAGGTGGTCGCTTTGGTCATTTCGAATTCTCTATTTATGAGAATAAATTCTACAATTGTTTCCAAACACTTCACTTGTTTATGACTGAAAGTCGGTTTGCCAACAGAGCACGAAAGTCTTTGGTCACCATAACTCATTCGGAGGAGCACCGGACGTGAAATCTAAAAGGCGTGGGTTCGGTTTCACCAGTTTCAAATTAGCCATCTTTTTTCCATGCTTAACATCTCAATATGGCACCTGCTAGACATGACGTAGTAAGCTGAATATCTGTTTCAAGTAAACTACGGACTTAATAGTTAAATATTCTGTCTGTAGTCTGTAATTTGCTGTGTCGATCAAGCACATTTCCAAACATGGCTGATATGGAGAAGAGATTAAATTTCCCGTATTGCACTCTTCAAATCTTGGCAACTTCACTGAAAAGGGCAGTGGATGGGAAGAAACTTCCCACATTGTTTATGTGGCACTGTTCCGTTGAAACTGAAACTTGAACAACGATCAGACTGGCTTCTCTGCCAGATATTTCTGATGTAATTCTTAAACTTGTCACTCTCATTGATGTGCCCATCAATCTACCGCTAGAATTGCCACTTCTTCTACGCGAGTACAGTTAATTCGAGGAACTGTATGTCACTTTCAGCTGCTAGTCTACTCCCGACCTGTCTGCCATTCCTTTCTCGCCGGCCGTACTAGTCGGCGAACTAACACGATTCAGGAATCCGGCGAATCATTGAAGATTCTCACGGACTTTGTCGTCGTGGAAATATTATTGATGATGTATTATATTGTTTCGTTATGCCCATTCATAAAGTGCATTGGAACTTTCCTCTTCTTCCAAATGAGTTTCATGAACTCACAATGCTGCCAGACCTGCTGCTAGTTTTGACCATACATGTGTGTTTATGTACAGAGGTCCTGAAGACTTCCAGATTTCTTCTGTCTTCCCCAGTGTTCAATTCGTTCAGGTCTCCTCTTGTTTCCTCCAGCCAAATTTATTTTGGAGATTTATTTCATTGAATAATCTTATTGTAAGTTCATTGTTATCCATACTAAAGATGTGTCAAAAAAAGTTTCAAATGTCCCCTCCGTACATTATTGAAGCTATCTGTGTGACTATAAAGGTCTTGTGTGAGGCCGAATTTTTTCCTAAGAATTTTACTTTCTTGTTTTTCAGTATCTGCAATTTTAGAATGAATCACTCAAGTTAAGGTTCCTGATGCATATAGAGCTTCCGGTAGGACAGTTATTTCGTAATGTTTCAATTTAGCATAACGTGACATTACTAGTCTCTTGAAGTGAACCCGTGTTTGTACAAATGTCCTGTGAAGTTTTGACGTCCTTTCTGTATTAGGCAAACTGTCTAACTAGCTCAGAAAGCAAGCAAGAAAGAGAATAAAAATGGGTAGATCGAATCACGAATGAAGAGAGATTAAATCGAATTGATGAGAGAGAGATCGATTTGGCTCAAAATTTGATCAGAAAAGATCAATTGAAAGGACACACATTAAGACACCTAGGCCTTATTCAGTTGGTTTTTGAGGGAAGTGCAGGTGGTAAGAACGGTTGGGTTAGACCGAGGTATGAATATGGCAAACAGATTAGAGCGGATGTAGTAGTTACGTAGAAATGAAAAGGTAAGCGCAGATAGGGTAGCATGGAGAGCTGCATCGAACCAGTTTATGTACTGTTGACCCAACAAACGGGACTAAGGAGTATACAGTGTATTCTTCCGAAGCGTTCCACATTTCGGGAAAATTTAAACTTGATAGACTCAGAAGGTTGACGGTAGGATTATCAGAACAATCATTAATAAAAAGCACCAGGTAGATGGGCAATGGAGATTATTTGCCTGATGCAGTGGTGTACCGGGAAAGTGAGTCAATAAGACACAATGAGAAAAAGAATAGCTTTTTTCTGTCGTATATCAAGGTTAGATGAAACCAGGCTATTGAAACAAGTACAGTACTTTTGGAATCGTAAATAATAATAATAATAATAATAATAATAATAATAATAATAATAATAATAATAATAATAATAATAATAATCATGGCCTCAGTTACTGTGTGCAGACATTTTAATGTGACGCCATCTGGCTGTCTGCTCGTCAAGTCAGTTTCGACCGTGTTTCGTTTTACTCTAGGCCTACTGTAAATGGCAGAGTAAACCTAATCTACAATCCTACAATCTGCCTCGTATGCTAGAAGAAATCTGCTCTCGACATGTTTATGGTTGCACCCAAAATCTGTTCGGAAGCCATTCAAAAGTTGCGTCTCGGATACTTTTTTTCGCGCCCTGACGTCATCGTGAACAGGTGAGCTCTTATCTTCAGCAGGCGCCTAATTATAATGTAGCATGTCTTAAATTGCGCACTTCGGTGTGCTCATATTGTTTGCATGCATCTAAGTTACTCCATTAAGGTTGTGGATTATACAACATACATCATATTTTCTAGTTTTAAACGTAATATTTCATGCATTTACGTAACGTTTGTTCGCTTGCCTTGAACTCTGCAGTGCAAGGTGACGTCGTACTTGCAAAACACTAAATAGTACTATATGGTTCTGAATGCTTTTTTTGTGACTAGGTCTATTCTAGCAAAAGTGAATTTGACTCTGCTAGTGAGCGAATTAGCATACCCCAATTTTTTGAACTCTGCATTGTAATAGGCTAATCTGCTTCATTAGGTCATGCTATTCTGTGTCTTCCTAAAAGGAGGCGGCGGTGTTAGTTTTAAGAGGAAGTACTACTGGGCAACCATCCTTTATTAACACTAGTCAGAGGTGAAAAGGGAAGGGATCAGACACTTCGGAAAATGAAAGTATCGGTCAAAGAAATATAAGGGGCACTTAAGGGCATGGAAATGACTCTCCTTTCGCCTCGCAAACGTAATACCGTCCGGGAAATACGTAATACCTTCAAGTAGGCGAGGGTGAAGACTCTAAAATGTCCTAAGCCCCTAAAACTAATCAACAGTAACTTTATACAGACTGTCTATAAACATAAAAATTGTACGCAGGAGCGATGTTTATAGGGTTGCCCCACCATAACTCAAACAGCTGAAGATATTTCGATGAACTTTGCTGTATATTGCATTATTAATTTAAATATCAGGATGTAAAGATAACTCAAATGAGGCACGCGCTGTAAAAGAAAATACAGAGCAAGTCGATGAAATTCACTTGTCCTTTAAAGATCCGGAATTACTAAATTATTGCAGATAAAGCGATGAACAGAAGGGGGGAAGCAACTATTTCCAGTAGATAGCTCACAAGCGTTTTTATGATTCCCGTCTTTACCATTTATAGAACCGTAAAAAATGGTGGCACGAATATTCCGAAAAGTTGATACTCTTCATGAAAATAACCCTCCTCGTAGGCGAGTAAATAAAAATAGACACGACTCCTTTGGCCGAATGGTCAGCGTTGAGGCCTTCCGTTCACAGGTCCCGGATTCGATTCCTAGTCGGATCGGGGATTTAGTCGCATCTGATTAATTCTCCTGGCTCGGGGACTGGGTGTTTGTATTTGTCCCGACACTCTATATTCACACATCACACCACGAACCTCACAGAAACACGCAGTGTGTGGGGAAATGCGGAAATAAGCCTTTTACGGGAAGTATTTAGAGTGAATCGTTTTCAGGGCACTCCCTCCGAAAACATTTAAATAACTTGTCCAACGCGCAAGCGGACTGGCGGGAGCGTGTTCATTCGACAGAAGAGCTGGCCGTATTCGAAGATTAGGCGTGCTGCTCCAGCTCATTCAGAGGCTTTATGGCCAAGTGCACCAACCTTGTTTAAGATTCGGCTAACCAGTGTGTACGTAAACATGGTCTAAATTTAAGGATTGGTTAGAAGGAAGCGTGGAGCACCATTTTTAATCAATGTTTAGTTGGGCATGTTTAGCTGGCAGTGTAATTAAATACTAGCGTGATGTTTAACTTGCTAGTGAAGAATAGTAAACGCGGTTCCGTGATTTCGTGTTTCTTTTGTCAGGAGGAGGAATACTCATTTTTTCTTTGCTGACAGTACTTATTAGAAACATGGAAGAACAAAACAGAAAAAGGTCGTCCAATTTTTCGTATTTTGAAACCGATAATGTAGCATAATTGCAGAAGCTATAATATTACCCATGTGGTGTATAATACGAGCTGCTGCTGTTCTGTGCATATTAGTAGTGAAAAATGAAAATCCACAGCATGTTTGCAGACATTTGACCGCGTCAGGAATGGAATGACTGAAGCTCCCTTCTAGCGGCGAGGATGGAAATTGTGCCGGCTGCCAAAGTCTGTCGCACTCCTCTGGGGCAATGATTAATGAAATGATATTGCTGAGTGTTGCTTAAATGGAAGATGACAGGGTAAACCGGAGTACCCGGAGAAAAACCTGTCCCGCCTCCGCTTTGTTCAGCACAAATCTCGCATGGAGTGACCGGGATTTGAACCACGGAACCCAGCGGTGAGAGGCCGGCGCGCTGCCACATGAACCACGGAATCGCCTACAATTGTTAAAGGAACGAGTGGCGTAATACCTCAATGTAGTGAGCAGTCTGTTGATAGCAGAAACAGGGTGATTTCTCTGCGTTGAAAATTGTAGGTTATTTTGCATTGTTTCCGGAGGAAATTAAACTGTTTTTTTAGATAAGCAAAACCTTTCCACATATTTCCCATCGGTATGTTCTTCGCTATTTTACATTCGCGGCCATTTTCATTGTTCCAGATACAATTCATCTTCAAAATCATCTCCAAATCTGACAGCCATGTTACCTTCACTGCTAATCACTGTGTGGTAACCGTACGAACTTGACTGTTTAACCGACAATAATCAGGGATTTAAATAATAATCAGGAATGATACGCGGCATTTTCATTTAAACAAGGTTTAGGAAGAATCTTAAACGCTGATTAGGGTAAACAAGAGATTTGGTCACAGGGGTCCCTGGTTCGATTCCCGGGAGGATCGGGAATTTTAAGTCATTGGTAAATGACGGTAAATGACATTATTGCTGCAAATATTAACCCGTCAGCAGCTATTAGTTTTTAAGAATAGCTGTTACTGAAGCGTACTGACAACCCTGCCATGTTTTGTACTCTTGCTAGCTAATAAGAAAATAAAAATAATAAAACAAGAGATTGCTTCGAGGCATGTATTAAAGAAGCGTCACAACGTGAAAATGCAGGCAATGAAGGGGCGTTTAATAGCCATATAACAGGGCATATTGTTAATGAGAGCGTCAATGTCATGGCTGTGGGCTGTATGACGCGGTGTTTGTTCAAGGTGGACAGGGTAAGTTAGTAGTGTCGTGATTTTCCTGCGGCAATGTGCACGCTCACGAAGTGGCCTGGCCCTCTCCGCCCCATTATTATTGAATGCTCCCCCAAGCCATTTTCTACTACTATTTAAAGGCTTGTAATTTCTAAAAGATTGTTTCTTAAAGAGTAACTACTGTTATTTCCAGAAGACTTCCATACTTCTGAAATGTGATGTTCGCCGCTTAGAGGAGTTCAGCGTGATAGGGAATGACTTTATCGTCGGTTACATTTTTATTATAAGCTTCAATCTGCAAATCTGTGCTTCAGTGATAGTGTTGGCTCCAGGGGTTCAAATTCCGCAGAGATAGTCGGATTTTAAGGGCGGTAAGACGTCCATTCGGCAGTCTTTTTCTCTTTGTCGGCATGCAAAAGATATAAAACAGCCTCAGGCCGCCCAGCAGCCGGTTTCTGTCGTATTGTAAGGTAAAACGTAACATAGAAATTGATAAGCAAGCAGCCTAAACGTCGTCACCTCAACATCTTCAAAACTGAAGCTCAGGCCATATTATCACGATTGTAATCTTCACAAGTATTGGTTCTCTGGGAAGTCTTCAATGACTTAAATGAGAAATATAATTTATTCAGTCAGAGAGCTGGTTGTGATCATAATGAAATATACAGTATGAATATAATACAAATCTTTGGTTCCATGGCTAAGTGGTTAGTGTGCTGGCCTTTGGTCACAGGGGTCCCTGGTTCGATTCCCGGCAGGATCGGGAATTTTAAGTCATTGGTTGATTTCGCTGGCACAGGGGCTGGGTGTATATGTCTTCTTCATGTCATCACGACGCGCAGGTCGCCTACGGGTGTCAAA
This sequence comes from Anabrus simplex, assembly GCF_040414725.1. Taxonomy (NCBI): domain Eukaryota; kingdom Metazoa; phylum Arthropoda; class Insecta; order Orthoptera; family Tettigoniidae; genus Anabrus; species Anabrus simplex. Next base: position 288,543,713 of record NC_090270.1, on the reverse strand, counting down.
TAATATCTGCACCTGGCGAGCCGAACATATCTCGGTCACTCCCAGCACTGAAAGCCGTACGCCATTTCATTTCATAATACAAATGTGATTTGCTTAGCTGTTCTTCGATAGGTTTCTGAGAGGCTGCGATATCTGAATTTTGTCACGCTAGAGTTGTTTTACGTATCGGCCTAGAAACACGAAGACTGCCATAGATAGCGCTAGAATAAAACAGCTAACCTGCGTTGCCTGATTGAACAACTGATTCAACAGCTATTGCTTCTGTGTTGGCTCAGTGCGCGAACATATTTTATTCTGCGTATTGTTTCACTTGAGTTAACTTGGCTCAGGCGGCAGCGCGCCGGCCTCTCACCCCTGGGTTCCGTGGTTCAAATCCCGGTCACTCCATCTGAGATTTTTCACTGGACGAAGCGGAGGCGGTATAGGTTTTTCTCCAGTTACTCAGTTTTTCTCTGTAATCTTTCATTTCAGAAACACTTTCCAATATTGCCTGCCAGTCATTAATCATTGCCCTATAGGAATGAGACAGACTTCGGCAGCCGTTACAATCCCTAGCCTCGCTGCTAGATAAGGCCATTTATTCCATCCCTGACCCCTTCGAATGACTGGGAACAGGCTGTGGATTTTTCTCACTAAACGTATAAATACAACATATTTAACACGCCAATTCTCTGTAGTGTATTCAATAAATACATCAATGGAGAAATAATCCACAGCATAGAACCATGATTTAGATACACTGTGTATCAAAATTCGTTGCTCAAATTTCTAGGGATGATAGAAAAGACATAATTTTTAAAATTAAATAACCATAGTTCAAACATGAATAGCGGAAATACATTTTGAGGTGGTTGAACAAAACTATTACTTGCCAATTTAATAAATTGTATTATTTGACAAACTGTTCAAAAGTGCGTCGTCCTGCTTCATTACACGCTCTGCCACAACGTATCATTTATTGCCCGTCATACACATTCAAAGAGCCCAGGCATATGCTGCAGTGTACGCATCTCCAAGCACTCGATAAGAGTTATTCATCTGTTGGTCTCATACACACTCCATCTCTGCTATAAATGAACGAAAACGTACTGTGTATTGTCACAGCACAGACATTGCATTCTGACGTCAAGGTATGTTGAACAGAATGTCAAAGGTATTGTTGGCTTTGAAGACTGGCTGGCTGAATATTGAACAGTTACTTTCTATCACAAACACGGTACCTTGCAACTTGTTTTTTTAATCGATATAAATATTCCTTTTCCGTAAACATCATGGGTAAGGGGTGAAGCTCTTTTTATGCTGAACTAACCATTTAATAAAGAAGTAATGTTCCTCATTGCAGATGTGTTCAGTGAGCGTTGTTGAGTCGCACTACTCGGAAAGCGGGAATATCTTGAAACTATGGTGGGGAACAGCGTTTCCAAACTTTCATTTCGAACCATTAAGTCTTTTAAAACCCATTACAGCTTTTATGATAACGTAATACAACGGTGTGTAACACGGCTTGACCTTCATTGTTGAATCCATTTTAAAACTACTGGGTTTGAAAGGTTGCTCATTGTCGAGAGTTTGAATCTGTAACAGTGTCAGTTAGTCCTCCCTTCATAGTGTTGCCAGAAGCCCGACAGTTCAGTGTATCCTCTGTAAGGTAAGATGATTTTGTCTTTCAGTATCTGTTAGCTCCAGGAATATAACTTCGGTAGTACCAGGGGGTAGATGACATTTTAACATGAAATTTTACAACTTACAATATGCATGCAAGTACCTAGTGTTCTAGATGGCTCTATATTTGCGTTACCATATGGTAACGCTAGGTCTTAATGATGTCGGTAATGGAAGTTATGTGCTATGTATTTTCTGCAGGGATTTTACGGTTCACGAGATCTTTGAAGAACTAGACAACGATGAAAAACCTACTCGGATGATATTTATAGAACCTCTGAAGCCCGTCGTCATGTAGAAGTCTTGTAAAAATAAGGGTGAAGCATCTTCACAGATTCAGATTTTGAGCGTCTACAGACTCGTTAACGTAATTGGATGAAGAAAATGACAGAACATATTCCAAGCCTCCTTTCTCGAATCAGATTAAAATATAGGTATTTTTCTCTTGTGGAAGTACTTGATTTTTTCTTTTATTAAAAATTAAATTCATAACGTGATCTGAGTAGAACTTGCACATTATACTCTTTTTCGAAAATTCATCGGATTCTGAAGTATCGAGAGAGGAGGTTAAGCTGTTTTAGGTTATAATAAGCTTGCTGGAAAACGTTTTATTATTGGGTTTTTGGTGAAAATGAAAACCTACAACCTGTTTTCCAGTCATTGACCGGGTCAGGGATGTAATGAATGAAACATATATAGGCTGTTATTACAATGGGGTCGCCACTCCCAAGGTGATTTATTAATGAGTGATAAATGCTATGAAATGATAATGGAGAGTGTTGCTGGAATGAAAGATGACAGGGAAAACCGGAGTACCCGGAGAAAAACCTGTCCCGCCTCCGCTTTGTCCAGCACAAATCTCACATGGAGTGACCGGGATTGGAACCACGGTATCCGGCGGTGAGAGGCCGACGCGCTGCCGTCTGAGCCACGGAGGCTGCCGGGTTTTTGGTAATTTCACGAATTGAATGATATATGATGCGGTTAGGAGAGATCGCTTCATTGAGATTGAGTCACTTTTTAACGACATGTCTTAAGTTGTATAGAAATGATTAACTTTGAAAACCGAACCTCCTTTAGAACAGGTTGAAAAGTAATTTCTTGAAAAATTCCATTTCAAGGAATGAGCTATGACGAATCGGTGATTCTGTAGTACGACCGACACGGATGTAAAGAGTTTATCCGTGGAAAGTTAACATGCTTTTGCTATAAGGTTTGTTATCTAAACTCCTCTTTCGGCTGTTAGTGAACTTTGAAGTATGCCAAGGCAAAATTCTTCATTCAAATTATTGATATGAAAAACAGTTCGGAAAAGCACTCTCTTCCCTCGTGATGATTGACTTAAATTATATCATGAAATTCACGCTGTATACAGTAACTTCTGTTTTGACAACCTCATTACTAGCAACACCTAAACGAATTGTTGTGATGCAGTAGGAACAGTATCAGAACAGGATGCCTAAAGACAGTCTACTAATGACAGAAATGTCTAAAGGAACACACGAGAAGTCATTATGAATAATATATTAGCAGCGATGATGGCATGACAACGATACGTTGATAGCCTCTACTATTCACCTAGCCTCCCATGTGCACAAGATAGGCAGATATTCTAAAGCCGACAAAAAAATAAATCAGTTCTTTGTTCCTCCTATAGGAGGAACAGAAGTCATGGATCAAAATGTCAACAGATTTGAAATTGCCATTCGCGGAGAAAATGTGATAGTGGCGTCACATCTTTCCTTCTTTCAGAGATGTTATAATCCAACACTCTTGGCAAGAAAATAGGATCAACATACACGGAACTTCTCAAAAAGTCCCAGGTCGTCCATCTCCATGGATAGAACTGGTGGTGGCTGCGATTTTAAACAGTATGTACAACTAGGTAACCATCCTCTCTAAACAAATAGGAAGCAGGAATTAAGATAAAACACAACTTTATTGCTGCAGAGTTACCGATCAGCTTAAATACAATGGACTATACCACTACATTATCAATGTTCCTGGGAATAAGGGAAGACGACGTGCGGGACAAACCTGTTCATCTGTATGACCAGCCTGCATCGAGTGTAATGCTTGTCTGCACGTCCCATACTTTAAATCTTCACATACCAAAGTAACAATAGCTGTAGGCCTGCGCACTGTATTGTTTGTGTATAAATATTGTCACTCATACATGAAAACATTCAATAAACATCGTTCTTACAAGTTGAAAAAGTAACTTTCATACACATCCTGAGCATCTCTTATGACTATTCCAGGATTATATGTTAAACTTTGACATGTGGTAACGGCCTGTAATTCTACAACAGTCATTCAAAGTGGGGTTCTTTGTTGTTCAAATCCCGAAAAACTTTCCTGAAATATTTAAAAAATGTAATAATCATATGTTTTAATGGGTTGAAAATATTTTATCTGGACACCAAGACCTGAGGATTATATTGGGACTACCTTGTCTAGGTGGGAGGGGGGGGGGGGGGTTTGAATTCAGACCTACCTCTCCGAGCAGGCATCTTTACAAAATAGCAATAGATATTCACGAATAACAAAAGCCAAAAGCAGAGATTTCATTTAACAACAAAAATTAAAGAAGCTAGACATAACGAAGAACTGACTGAATTTCCTTTTTTGACTGACAGGCAGGTAAACAGGGCTGCAGATTAAGAGACGATGCGTGGCCAATGCAAGAATCCTCTTAGCTGTTTATTTCTGGCTTTCTAGACCGCGGCCACCGTCTTACCGTCAGATAGCTCTTTAAATGTTCTCACGTAGACATAGTGGACCTCAGGCCAGCCCTCAGATCCACGTAAAACTCCCTGACATGATCGGGAATCGAACCCGGGGTCTCCGGTTTAGACGGAGGCTCGCTAATCCTGGACCACGGAGCTGGCATCTTCTGCACAGGTAGTAAGTACATAATACCGCACTAAACAGCATAATCTTGTAACTACGACGTGGTCATTATAGTAATGTGATGATTTGAGTAGCTTGTACCGACAACGCTCTCGCCTTACTGCCAAGTGACAGTCAGTTGGCTACGCGGTTTGCTCACTTGCATTCGGAAGATAGAGGGTTCGAACTTTGCTGTCGGCAGCCCTAGGATGGTTTCCGTGGTTTCGCTATTTGCATGCCAGGCAAGTGCTGAGCCTTTACCTCAAGGCCATGGTTCTTTCTTGCAGTCCTAGACCTTTCTTATCCCATCGTCTCCATAACGTGGAGCGGAAGAACGACAGGTATAACTCTCCACAGTACGCGGCCCTTTGAAGAAATGGTCTCCCTCGCTACTGGAGCGCTGCTCTCGGAGTTCCTCAGGTTTCCGGTGGTCTTCTTTGCATTGCATCACGTAGATGGACTTTTCTTTCAAAGAACTCTGCCTACAATGAGTTATTTATACGTCAGTGAACAGTAACTGCAGTATCAGCGTTTCGCTTGCTCATAATGCCAAATGGTCTGAGCATATACTAACGCACAGGTTTGGAGAGACTGATAACACGGACGATAGAACGAATGAAGTGCTTGAAAACACGTCGGCAATATCCTACTTGTGGCAAACAAGAAACGTTTTCATTCGAACTGATGAACAACTTACGATACACCACATTTTTGAATCAGCTACAGACCTTCTAGCCGTGAGAAAGGCAAAGAAAGAGGAGACTGAAGGAGATGAGCAAGCAGATGATCAAAACAAGATCCGAACACACGAACAGGCCCACAGCGCTGTTGTGACGTAAAGCAATTAGCCATTACATCCAACTCTTCCGCTCTTCCTGAACCAATATACTCGGCTCAGGATGGCATTCGGAAAGACACGGTTAGAAAGAAGAGGAGTCGAGTTTCTTTGTTTGATCTGTGGAAGAAAGTTTAGTGTTGTGAGGTACTGTAGAGAGTTTTATGATGGAAATAAGTTTAAGCGTATATCCAGTCTTCTGAAGTAGTATAATATATGTTGAGATAGTGCCAATATGTTATAGGTCTACTACTGTGCATCATTCTGTATGTAATAATAAAGCGCAATAATAATAAATCTGTGTACTACAGTACTACGTACATCAATGTGAATAGCCAAGCGTCAAGCGTAGGCATATAAAGGTAAACTCGAAATATAATTAAAAATACTGTTTACTATTTTAAGACAAAAAACTATGTTTCTTATAATGCGGGAACTTGTCTACATCGGAACATTTTTTGTTCCTTTGCGATTCCACTTTGAGCAGTATACAAGGTCTTCTGTCCAAACATATTCCCCATGAACTGCGTGCTCGTATTTATTGGAACTTTTACAACTGTGTAGTTATTCTCCAACTAAAGAGCTGTACGTACTGTAATGATTAACATTTCACAATGAATTATTCATTGGGGTGCAAATTTCCATTTCAGCATGTGTTGCTCTGTATATAACATTTCTGTCGATGTATCTCATCATGTTAACTATTGTTTTGTTAGCGAGTCCTGCCCAAATGGCGACAGCAGAAAGTGGCACACCACCATCTAGCATTACGTCAGTTCTATAATGAAATGAAACATCACACAACTCTCAATTTAATTCTAAACTTACAATGAGAACACCGAAATGCCAGTGAACAATGAACACACACCGTACAATAACAGTTATTAAAATACGAGCTTCAGCTGAGTTATGATCCTAATATGTTCATACCAGTTACCGCCCGAAATGGGTGGATCAGAAAGGAACCATTGCACTCGCGCTATACTTCAGGAGGATAGGATAAAATAAAACGGGATGCTTTTCAAATGAAAGTATTTCAATGATATATGTGAATAAAATTATAAAGATTATTAAAATCGATCAAAGACATTTATGTTGACAATTGGGCTTCAGTGAGAATTGATGGTAGAATGAGTTCTTGGTTCAGGGTACTTACAGGGGTTAGACGAGGCTGTAATCTTTCACCTTTGCTGTTCGTAGTTTACATGGATCATCTGCTGAAAGGTATAAAATTGCAGGGAGGGATTCAGTTAGGTGGAAATGTAGTAAGCAGTTTGGCCTATGCTGACGACTTGGTCTTAATGACAGATTGTGCCGGAAACCTGCAGTCTAATATCTTGGAACTTGAAAATAGGTGCAATGGTATGAAAATTAGCCTCTCGAAGACTAAATTGATGTCAGTAGGTAAGAAATTCAACAGAATTGAATGTCAGATTGGTGATACAAAGCTAGAACAGGTCGATAATTTCAAGTATTTAGGTTGTGTGTTCTCCCAGGATGATGATATAGTGAGATTGAATCAAGATGTAGTAAAGCTAATGCAGTGAGCTCGCAGTTGCGATCAGAAATATTCTGTAAGAAGGAAGTCAGCTCCCAGACAAAACTATCTTTACATCGGTCTGTTTTCAGACCAACTTTGCTTTACGGGAGCGAAAGCTGGGTGGGCTCAGGATATCTTATTCTTAAGTTAGAAGTAACAGACATGAAAATAGCGAGAATGATTGCTGGTACAAACAGGTGGGAACAATGGCAGGAGGGTACTTGGAATGAGATAAAGGCTAATTTAGGAATGAACTCGATGGATGAAGCTGTACGCATGAACCGGCTTCGGTAGTGGGGTCATGTGAGGCGAATGGAGGAGGATAGGTTACCTAGGAGAATAATAGGCTCTGCTATGGAGGGTAAGAGAAGTAGAGGGAGACTAAGACGACGATTGTTGGACTCGGTTTCCAACGATTTGAAGATAAGAGGTATAGAACTAAATGAGGCTTCAACACTAGTTGTGAATCGAGGATTGTGGCGACGTTTAGTAAATTCACAGAGGCTTGCAGACTGAACGCTGAAAGGCATAAGTCTATAATGATAATGCATGTATGTATAAAATAATTTTATCTGTACCCTCGAAAATTTTACCGCGTACGTAATTTTTATCTCGGATTAGGTATACACAATTCGAAAGGATGTTGTCGCATTTTTTTCTATCTGTATGCTATTGTAAATCACGGGTTGTGCACTAGCCTACATACAATTTCATTAGTACGTCTTGATATATCAATATCAAGGGAACCAGAACAGAAAATGTCAAGTGTTCCACTTAATATTAGCTGTATAAGAAAACTCAGTAAACATTTTGCAAATTATAATTTTTCATACTGTGACGTAATTGCTGTCTTTCCGTACGCAAGAGTGCGGGAAGTGATACTTTACCGTACTGCAATATTACTTTCCACACTGCTTTATTAGAAATAGTCTCTGGTTGAACTCCGCTTCACAGAAATGTAAAAGCGGATGGTCACAGATATTATGAAGCAGACAAAGCTAAACGTAACCTGACTGGAAACAGCAACCTTTGTTCATCATTTTCAATAATCTTCAGAAATGTTATGAACAGTGTGTGATACGTGGAGCTGCATATCGTCATTGCGGCTAGAAAAACTGCTATGTAACTATATATCAACTTATAACTCTGATCAGAAAGGTTCTGTCATTTAAAGTTCATTATTGCATGAACTTGATTTTTTTTCAATTGGAAATGAAAATCCACAGCCTGTTTCGTCATTCGACAGGGTCAGGAGTGGAATGAAGTCCCCATCTAGCGGCAAAGATAGGAAGTGTGCCGCCTGCCGAAACCTGTCGCATTCCCCTGGGGGTAATGATTGACTCACAGATGAAATGAAGCGATATTTGAGTGTTGCTGGAATGAAAGACGGCGGGGGAAACCGCAGTACCCGGAGAAAAGCCTGTCCCGCTTCCGCTTTGTCCAGCACAGATCTCGCATGAAGTGACCGGTATTTGGAGCACGGAACCCAGCGGTGAGAGGCCGGTATTTTCAATTAATTCAAGCTTTTGTTTTGAAGCTGAAACAATTTTCTTTCGCTTCGTAGCCATGACTGCTATCACAGAACACCAGCGAAGAACTGCTATACATTAGTGTTACAGTCCTCGAACAAAGCATGCCTCCAGCACACTTGCAGTCCGAGAGAGCGGTTAAATTTCAAGCACGCATTTCACACGTATCCAAAATGCCGTGACAAAAAAGGAAATAAAAAATAAAATAAACCCCGGTGTACGGATAAGCCGAACACCGGATAATCCGCACTCGGATAATCGGGAGTTTGCTATATGTGACATTTCGCACGCATAACCCTATCAATGCCAGAAAAGCGGTAGAATATAAACGAATTTTCGTTCTAAGTGATTTCTCTCCTCAAAATTGTCGCATATCGGTAGGCTCGAGGAGCAACGACGATGTTTTGAACACATACTGTGGCAAAGGAATTAAACAACACTTCAGTGTTGCTTGTTTTGCCTTATACGGTACAACGATAATGAATGCACAGACTTGCTCTGGCTGCAGCACAAACAGTGTGGGTATTGTGCGCGAGTTATGACAGTTGCTGTGGCAGGGTAGGTATGAATAACGCAAGGACTTTATGTTTGAAATAAGAACACCATTAGGATATATTCAAAACTGAAACATCTACGGATGTATTTCTTTAAATAATAAATAATGTAAATGGATTTAAGAACAACAATTTGTAAATATATACTCTGAAGGTTTTCCCCTTTTCCTCCACCCCACCTGCTGAAAAAGATCTAACGGCGCTGATGCAAATAGGAATTGTGAAAGGAGGGGGTGGTGAGTTGAAATCTTGGCCTCGACTGCCCTAATATCGCCGAGCTGGAAGAAAATATGACATGCAAAGCCCTAAGCACCTAATTAATAACATTACATTGACTGCTGTTATACCCGCAATATTACAAGAAGCGTTTTGATGTATAGGGCAGGAGGGAGGAGCTTTAGCACGCCCCTTTGCCTGTTGTTTCTACATTCCTGCATTCGTTTCTACTTCCCCTCACTTAGGTCTCGCTTTTTCGTGCATTCAGACCGCTGTGTTCTATTGTACACAACTCAGAAGTGAGAGGTTTGGCAACTCAAAGAAACACAAGTCTGTTAGCAGGCTTATCTCCACGGCAACCACTACTTCCTCCTCCCCCAACCAGGCAGGTAGTAAACTGATCTCTCTCTAAGAACTGTCAGAGTGCATCTTTCAATATTAGACCATAGTTGTGATGTGTTCTTTCTATTCTGCTGCCATTCATGTCCACTGGGTGGCAATGCTTGTGCAGTTACTGTGTAACAACTTACCTTTCGACAACAGATATCCAACTGCTTGTTATTTGTATTGACTGGTGGGTTGGATTACGGCTTAATGTTACACTCGGAGGTCGTGAAACTTAAATATTCATTCCTGTAGAGTGAATGGACTACACCGTGCTACTCATATAGCTTTTAGCTTGAATTTGGGAGATGATGGTTTCATAGCCAACCGTCGGTAATCCTGAAGATGGTTTCCCGCGGTTTTCAGTTTTCAAATCAGACAAATATCGAGGCGGTACGTTCATTGACTACGATTGCTACCTTCCCTGCTATTTCATACCCCAGCGGTGTTTGAACAACGCCGAGAAGGTTAAACAGTTACGAAGTAGATATAATCCAGTAGTTATCTTCATATTTTTGGCTGCATCTGAAATAGAATATAGGCCGCTACTTCCGAGACATTCCGAATGCTCAAGAGCGTCTCGTTCTTTCCACAAACCTAGAGGAGCACACATATTAATTCGACCCCGCCGGAACCCTTATGGAACGTTATTGAATTCTCATACTCTATAACAGTCTCGAATGCTGTCGAATACTAACGGAAGTCAAGTTATACCTCTAAATTATTAATCAGTACTCCTCTCCTACTAGAAACAGTGAGTAAATTGGCTTAAACTGACAAGTTGAATGGAATTGACACTTAATCGTTTATGAAGTCTCTACATTTAGTTGTCAGGCTTTTCCTTTACTACAATGTTGGTTTTTTTTGTTAAGCATTATTATCCCTCCCGTGTTGATAAATACTTTTTTTTATCGTGGCACAACCTGTGGGAACCCCTGGCGTAATCATTACAATGGACAATATCTGTGTTGGACTGTTCCACCTTGCAGTTGATAGTTTCCCTTTGTATGTATATTGTTGTTGAACACACTGGCCCCGTTTATTTTAAGGGCGAACGATAAAGTAACTTCTCCTTGATCTCTGAGTTAGATAGTCCCCACGATTGTTTTTTTTTTTTAATGGTCCTGGAAAGTTACATTGGAGAGTAAAAACCCATTGCTCTTGAAAGCTATGTACGTTTTCTTAAAGGAATGATTATATAGTGCGAGACAGGAGCGTGATTTAGATTAAATCATAGTGAACTCTTACACTACCTTCCAAGGTTACACAGAGAGGAGGTTAGCAGCTTTTGAGCAGTGGTTATCAAACTGTGGTACTTGCACTTCTTGGAGTACGCCTGAGACTTAGTGGGATACGCGAGAAACCTTCAGGGTGGGGGATTGAGAACATTTGGAATATAGAAATAAACCGAGTCGTATGCGCGAACAAACGTCTATGTTACATTCCCTATTAAAACGGCAAAAAAGGTGATTGTTGACCGCGGGACACGGCTACGCGAGAGAATGTAACATAGACTTTTGTTCCGTAAACCAACAGATTAGTAGTGCACGCGCTCACTTATTCGCACATAATGTATGCATACAGAGGAGAATAGTGTTATTTTAAAATTTTAGCCTGATTATAATGGTTTGGTGCGTACATCTTTCCACTCACTTGGGTCACTTTTCCTTTTCCTGCACGTTTTTCGTCAACTTGTGTACACTGCTTAGGGACAACAGCACATTAACAACCACTACTATCGTCTGATTGCATGACTATGGTGTCGATGAGTAACTAAATAAACTCAGTAATAAATATAAGACTGAACAAACCAGAACAATCTCCGGACTAGAATGTGTTCATTACATTGCATTCAATTCGTGACATTGTCGAGAAATCGCGCGGGAAACGATGTAACATAGACTTTTGTTCCATTATTTTTCAAGTGCATTTCTCTTCACAATTTCCGGAACACTATAGCCATCTGTTGAGATATGCTTAAACTACCTGCAAATACAGATCCAGGATGCAACATAGATGTTTGTTCCGTCAATATGTCAAATGCCACAAAAATGTTACATAGACGTTTGTTCGCGCATACGACTGAAATAATAAGAAAGTTAAATATGTATGGAGCCACGCTTCGCTGAAAGTTTCGACTGGACGACACATCAGAAAACTGTCACGCTACACAAGCACGCCCATCCCTTTCAAATGAAATACCGACGTTTATTAATACGAGAAATACACGCGAATATGCGATGTGTATTGAAGCCTGTATATCGCGACGCGTGTGTCTGTCTCTCGTTCTCGCGTGCTATGTTCATATTCGTTCACATCAGTCTAGTCGATTCTAGAGACTAGTCGCTAGATTTAGAGTCTTTTAAAAAGTAATTTAGCGATAGACTGTTAGCGACTAGTGACTTTTCTAGAGCTTTTAGGAGACATTTCGAGACAATTCTGGCGAATTTTAATTTACTATTTGCTAAAAATAGTATTGCGCTTCGCAGAATCGCGCAGGTGCCTGTTGCAATATACTAATCTATGCATTTGCTAAGTAATGGCATCTGAGTGCATGACCGAATCACACGTGTGGAGGACGAGTTTATACTATTTTCGGAAGGCTTCTCCTGTATTGCGCATGGCATGTGGAATAAGCAGTTTCGACCAATTGTATCTCCTGATTTTTCGTATCAAAACCTCCTGATTTTTTTGGTCGTGTAAAGTTGGCAGGTATGCGGATGTATGTTTAAAAGAATTGTTCATAATCAATTAAACATGCCTTAATAATTAGCCAGGTACTAACATTTTTTAAATCTATCATTTATGGATTCTTCGGGAGAGAGAGAGAGAGAGGGGGGGGGGGGGTACATTGGACTTTCAGCCATGAGTGTAGGGTACAATCTCATAATTTGAGGACCTCTGCTCTAGAGTACTCGTATCTACACTCCTTGCCGTTGTAGGGCGATTTCTAAAGCTTGCATATTGTACTACTCCAGTAGTCGAGAGAATTAGACTCTAAATGCGAAGGTTGAAATCTACCAGCCGGTTGTAAGAAACAATTCGTTAGTCGTGGTGTTGACGGTTTGTTCAATTTCCCAGTTTAAACAAAAATGTATTTTATGATTTCGCTGGTGCCACCGTAGCTTATTTTAGGTTTCGACCGGAGGTTTTCAGAGTACTTTTTCTTCTACACTAAACAAATAGATTCGCGGCATACCCGGGAATCGAACACCGAGCAACTGGATGAGAAATTAACATGTTAAGGTCCATAGAACATCCAGTTCAAATGGGAGAACAGTAGATCTAAGGCTACAATCCTCATTTTAATGAGTATGGATGTAGTTCATTTGTAAATAAACGTGACATATTGCTATGCTGTCCCTAATGATATACCTACTCATACAAATGGAACCAGGCCGGACTCGGAACGTAGTGTACATACCGCGCCCAGTGCACCGTGTGGGTCGCGACCCTACAGCCCCGCCCCCTCACACAATAGCAGGCATGCAAATGCACAGCTGAGAGAAACCGCTAGGGAACTAATTGCTTGGGCTAGGTCAAGGGTAAGGAGGGAACGAAAGTACGCGGTCACATTCCATCGGACATAGTTGTCTTCAGACATTCCTCTATTAGAACTAACAGTGCCTGCGACTTAAAAAAATAGTGTTGGAGACTAGGCATGTCTTACTAGCGCATCCTGTTTGTCGTTGGCATTCTTTTACCGTGATAGTGGGTTCGATCCTACCTAAGGTCGGCAATTTTCAAGGCTGTTTAACCCTTTAGATATCTCACCACCAGTGTAAACTTTCTGAGGGCTTCCGTCATACGAACTCTGTTATCTTTCGACAAATTAGATCAAAAACGTGCATCTGTCGGGATGACGTACAACCAGTCACTGATCAGGTTAGGCGTGAATCTGTTTATAATGTTGCAAAATATTGAAATATATAACTGGAATATATTACAAACTTATCTACCGAGCGAGTAGACCGTGTGGTTATGGTCAGTAGCTGTGAGCTTGCATTCGGGACATGGTGGGTTCAAATTCCACCGTGAACAGCACTGAAGATGGTGTTCCGTGGTTTCCCATTTACACACTAGGCAAATGCTAGGGCTGTCCCTTAAGGGTGAAGCTGCTACCTTTCCAACCCTAGCCTTTTCCCATTCTTGCATCGCCATAAAACCTGTGTTACACCACCACAAACTTACCTAGTGGCCCGATGATAGTTATGTACTTTGAACAAATCTTGGAATAGCTCTGAAAATTTGATAACGTCTATAAAACCTCTATTTTTCACTGATTTGTCAGTGATTCGAAACATAAATTTGTTGAACAGGTATGTCAAAACTCTGTGCACGCTTAAAGAGAGCTGTAGTTAAATTAAGTCCCGACACGTCATTTTACCACATTGGAGCGTAAAAGAGTAAATATGATTTGTATTTATCGTAAAAGACATACAGCATAATGTCAGTCTTTTACCCTATACATTATTAAATACACACTGCCTTATGCAAACATGTTAAATGTATTCTTTCACGGAAAATCAGTGTCAAATGGTTCGTCCCGTGCTATGGTCTTTCGAAATAAAATTATCATCTTAATATTTAGTTAAATTTGTCTAATACAATTATTAATTACCAATAACCTTGCGTAGTTCTATTATGTTCGGAAAGTGAGAAGCGACGTTTCGGGCGATCGGTGGCATATGATACCATATAAACTCGTTATGAAAACATAGAAATGTACCTTCTCTCTGTCAAAGTGAAACCTCCATTATATTAATTTGCCAATAAATATAACTGCTTATGCTTTGTGAGTATACATTATCTACTTCGTGACTTTTTTGCCGAGTTGACTGAAGATATTTTTCTGTGGTTTCCTATTTTCACTCAAGGCTGTACCTTATGGCCACGGCCGGTACCTTTCCAATCCTAGCCCCTTTCCCATGCCTCCGTCGCCGAAAACGTTCGAATGTGTTAGTGTGACGTTACATAAGTAGCAAAAAAATGTTTAAATTATAATAGGCATATTTGCTACAAATTGCACTAAATGCTACGGGTCACTTACCTAATATGACAGACTACGCCAGTTTAGTGGTAAAATGTATTTTGGACAAATGTGAAGTTGCAATTGCACATTAAAGAAACTTAATTGGAAAGAACTACTGCATGTGTCTTGACTATGTGAGAGAATGAATGAATGAATGAATGAATGAATGAATGAATGAATGAGACTGGTAGAGTGAGCATACGAATAGCTAAACGAATGGATGATTGGAATCTATCAGTCAACTGGTTGATCGAGAGAATTAATAAGCAGCGCGGAATTTGTGTACATATATGAATGAATAAATAAATAAATTTAACTAAATAAATAAAATAAATATATGTTAACATATATATGAATATGGGACCTGTTAACCTAAGAGAGAGGGTGTCACCCTCTGAGGTCCACGGGAGGAACGTGAACTTCCAGATAAGTAGTAAATAAATAAAGCCAAAATCAGAAATATTTTGTTACGAAAGTCGAGGAATACAGTTTGACAGTCTTCGAACAGGAGTCTGCTCATATTTAATTTATTCGTGATCAAACTATGGCGGACTTTCCTCCTTGCTTTGAGGAAGCCATACAATATAGCAGTAGCTTTTCCTTTCTCCTCTTCTATCCATGTTGTAATGTGGAAGTTCTATCGTTCTAACTCCTTGGGTTGTGATGCTAACTCTTTGGGTTTTGATGGGAGACCCCCTTTGAGTCGCTGTGGTACGGAAGTGTTAGGGACAATGCTAGTACTTCATAATTCATAACAGTATTTCTCTGTCGGCAACATGTGGTTTGAATGGTAAATGAATGAGGCAGCTGTAGTGTTTGTATGGAGATTAAGGAGCTTCATTTAAAAGTAAAAACGGATCACACTATACCTTGCGCTTCCATTTAAAAAGCCATTAATAAGGAAGGTCGCAAACATAATGCACGCAGTGACACACATATCGGACAGGATAATGCGCTAAACAGATACCGAGGAGATACATGGCGGTCTTTTTGTTCCTAACATTATTTTCCGCGTTATAGAACCTGCGTGACGTACTCCTCTCAGAATAAGTTGACCAAACGTTCCGATTTCGCTGGGACGGTTCGATTTTTGAGTGGTGTCCCTGTCAGATACGGCTGGGACGTTTGGATGTTCCTGTTTTCCGAAGTCAAATCAAATGACTAATCTCATCCATGCATAATACTTCTACTGGTGTTGAATTTGTTTTATGCTTTCTTGGTACAAATGTGACAGTCAAACATTTATCTTTTTTTAAATAAATAAGGTATGGAGGTATGATAACTCATAGAGTAGATTACCTACTCTGATAAATTTTGAAATACGGTTCTCTCTGGTTTCTTTTCTGTCTCGCCTTCTGTGATCATTTGTACAAGGCTGTGTTTATAGTTGTGAAAGATGCGACCGAAATGGGCTGTTTCCCTGTGTATCCGAAATTTAGGACTTCGCATGATTTCAGACACTACGGACTATTTACAGTGAGTGTAAAAAGTATTCGAACTACCCCGCATATTTCAGAAAATAATGAATTTTCCATACGTTTAGGTTGGTTTATGGATTGATAAAATGAATCTTGTAGTATTCAAATATATTTATTCATTACATATGTGTACATTTCATCATCATTCCGTGGAAATCAATATTCTGTAGGATTGCCCTTGGCGGCTATGAGAGATTGGGTGTTACTGGGCGTTGATTTTACTAAATTAACACAGTAGGAAGGAGGTATTTTCTCCCATTCCTCCTTGAGATCATTTTGTTAATCTCGCTTGTTCGAAATACGTTTAGACGTACTTTTTGTTGCAAGGTAGTGCCATAAATGTTCAATTGGGTTTAGATCAGGGGACTGGGGAGCGGTTTTCAAGCGTTTTGGGAGTTCTGTACAACAACCAGAGCTGGGTATCTCTAGCTTTGTGTTTCTGATCATTGTCCTGTTGAAAAAGGTAATCACTTCTCAGTCCCATTTTATCAACACTGACAGGTGAGATTTGCTTCAAAATATTGATGTACATTCGATGGTCCATCTTGCCTTCAAAGAAATTAAGATACCCCACTCCCTTTGCGCTCACACACCCCCACACCATCACTGAACCATCCCCATGTTTCACAAAAGGAATCAGGTCCCGCTGCTGTAGCTCGGTTTTCGGTTACCGCCATACTTGGAGGTTCCCGTCTGACCCGAAGATGTTGTACTTGCTCTCATCAGTCCAGACAGTCCTACAGAAACCTCCAGACCTGTGTTTCGGTGCTCCGTGGCAAAGCGTAGCCATTTCAGACGATTAGCCTTGCTCACATAGAACATCTTACGTCCGTGGAAGTTCGTTTGACGAAGGGTGTTGCGCATTGTCGACTCACTCACACTGGCACCTCGCCGTTCCAGCTCAGCAGAAATTTTCGGGGCACTGCATCGCGGATTTTTCTTCACTTCTCGGACATTGAAGCGCCTGTCTGCCTGTGTCAGGCTTATTGTAGCTTTTTGTCTCGGAAAAGCGGTCGATGATCGACTGCACGATTGACTTGGTCTCCCAACTGCTTCTGCGATCCTTTTGCGTGACCATATGTTGTGAAGGCGGATTTTGACTTTTCGTTCGCTGGGAGTAGTTTCCGGACTATTTAGCCCCATTCTGACAACGTGTGAATGCACTTAAATACTGTACTGTGAACATCTGTGTACAAATGAGTGAATGGGGTACGTCCGAGCCACAGCAGCATGCACAGCGTCATTATCGGGGAGTGGAGGGCTGATTTTACTCGCGAAAGTGGGGGTCGTACGAATAAATTTCGCGGATCCTCAAACGAAAATTTGTCTATGGTTTTTTACAAGTTTGTCAATGTTTTATTTTCATATTGTTTACGGAATGAATAAAGGTATTTGAATACTACACAAATTATTTTTTTCAGTCCATTAACCTACCTAAACGTATAAAAAATTCATTATTTTCTAAAATGTGCGAGGTCGTACGAATGCTTTTTACACTCGCTGTAGATCGCATCCAGAAATTACAGTATGTTACAAGAGTAAGGGGACCTAATTTTGCCTTAAGTTTAAGGCAGTCTAAGGGTGGGGGTTGAATATATTACACTATTGCAGCCGGAGTAAGTCATAAATTTCATAATTATCTTAACTCTCTTGAGCTTTCCTAATCCCTTTTGGCCGTGCCTGATATATAGGTCTACTTCGGGATACACACACATTCTAGCAGTATTCGACCCGTGTTAACGTTTACAACGTTTTAAAACTACGGTTATCTGTTCCCTGCCAATCACCCATCGCGTGACAGTCGTTCGCAAATAGTGAATAGTGCCTTCTGTACACATACTAGCTGTAGTACCCGGCCATGCCCGGGTATTTATCTATCCCTGTCTTCTATTAGCCGTGAAAGGAAATTACATTATTTTGATTGCAAAATCAAAGTAATTTTATTTACGAATTTTGAACGTTTTAAGTACGGTACTAAAATAAATTTTCGAGCAAGTAGCATGTCTTCCAGGCGTTACATTTTTTTTTTTTTGTCAACAGCTTCGATTGGCATTATGTGTGCTTGCCTTTAATGTTTAAAATGGCATTTTGATTCCTCCTTTGATCCTTCTACATTCCATCTTCCCTTAAAACAGTGTGGTGCACCAGTAAGAATGACGAGCAAGTGACAAACGAAGCTATTGCTTCTTTTGTTTAAGGTTTGAACCCAGGTACATGTCTTATTTGCTCTTTTGATAACGTTCTCTTGGGACTATCTGTCCAAGGTATTCTTATGAGTCGACGCCAGAACAACCTCTCGAAGGCCTTGAGTTTCAGCCTTTCCGCTTTTCGCCGAGTCCATATTTCTGACCCATAGCCTACAGCACGCCATACAAAACTTCTCACGAAGTGGTGTCGTACCTCCATGCTGATGGTCTTAGTAGAGACTTCATTTTTGAAACAGTTGCATTCGTCTGTGCATGCCGGGCGTTTACTTCTCTCGTACATTTTCCGTCAGATGTCATCAGACTTCCTAGATATTTGAATTCCTTTACTGGACCGTAGTTTTTCCTCTATCCATGAGCACATTGGCTCTTCGTTGGTGCTATTCAAAAGTAGAACAGTGGCATTTGCTCAGAACAGAAAATGAACGATAGGTAAATTAAATCTAACGTGGTGAGACACCGAAGTATTGTGGAACCCCAAGTTTATGTAGGTGAACGGAAGAATATTACACTGATGTATTTCTGAATTCGATTGATTTGCGCCAGTATCGAACTAGCTGTCATCGACCAGGCCAATAAGTCCGGCATTACAGAACCAATCAGAGGTGAAGGGAGCAGTCTCACCTGTTAAACTCTAGCTGGGACACGGAGAGAGAATTATCGGTAAATATGAAAATGAAAGAAGTAGTGGACTTAGACTGTAGGACACGAGTGACGAATTAACCCACTCACGACCAGGAAGAGTTGATCGTCACCACGTTGCTCGGGTGCTGGGGCCACGCCTCATCACTGCCCACGATGGAGAACAGGTAAAGGGACCCTATCATTTGACGATCGTGACAGATGTTAAACTTGTTTTTGTCTTGAGGTATTCCATACCGGCCGTTAGAATGAGCGGTATGTAACGGTATAAGCAAGAACGCGTAACGAGGTGCGGTAGAAAGTACTAGCGCCTTATGTTGGCAAGACTGGATTACATTGCTCTCTTGGCAAGGGGAAACCCATCCTGAGGTCGGTGAGCCGATACACATGACATCATCCACAGAGATACTAAGGCATTTCATCTTGTAATCCATTGGTTTTTAATGGCATTTCGATGAATTGTTACATAAGTTCAGATCAAACCACTAGACGTTTCTCGCTTTGTACAAAATAGTGCAAATATTAGTAGACGTACGGCTCCGTAGTTGAGCGTTCAGAGCAGTAGTCTTCGGTGCAGAAGACTCCGAATTCGACTCCTGGCCGAACTGGGGACTAGCCTCGCCTGGTTAACTCCTTTAGTTCGGTTTAACACAAATCCTTATTTACATACAACAAAATAATCACACTATAAACCATAACAGAAACATACAGTGGTAAACAAATCTTTCCTAGAGAGAGAGAGAGAGAGAGAGAGAGAGAGAGAGAGAGAGAGAGAGAGAGAGAGAATCCACTTAAGATAGCTACCCTAATACCAGGGAAACCACGAAGGTTGAGGAGAATGAGAGGAACGAAAAGGAGTAGTTTGAACTTATAATAAACATTCATAACATATAATTCATGGTAAGCAGCAAACAAAAATGTATATCAACCCTGACGAAAAGAACGTTGAAAAGGTGTCCTATTTCAAGCCCATCACAAAAATTGAATCCGGATAAATGATTCAAAACCAGGAACAGCAATGTAGAAGAGTTTCTAAAATTAAAACACTGTGTGAAACAGTTATTTCCGACTCGTTGGCTTGTCGTGAGGTGTTATGATACTGGGCTTTACGGTGTCTTCAGGTTTCGTCAGAGAACGGGCTTGCAGACCTATGAAATGCGGACTTATTGCAGAATGTTGCAGATCCTATGAGTAGACCACTTCAATGATGAGATACTCCATCATGCCGGGAAATCATTTTAAGTCATAGGTTGTTTTCCTGTATTCTGACCGAGTAATCTCAGGGACATATTCCGAAATGACAAATTCAGCTTGAAACAGCAGATCATGGTAGGAAAGATAAAACATGGGCGGAGAAGATTCCGAACGCTCAGATTCAGACATTGATTGGACATCTATGATACGTCCACTCAGATACGCGAAACAAATCTCACTGATGGTCAGACACAGTCGGTGAGTAGCTAATAATATAATACTAATTATTATTATTAAACATGAATCACTTCCTCCAATAAATGGAAACTTCTGGTAGTTCCATCCGACCACTTTCGTGATGATGAGTAGGGTAAAGTGTTATATACCGAACAAGTTGACTATTCGGTTAGGGTCACGCAGCTGTAAGCTTGCATTCGGGACAGAGTTGGTTCGAACCCCACTGTTTGTTGCCCTGAAGAATTTTCCCGTGGTTTCCCATTTTCACACCAGGCAAATGCTGGGGCCACAGCCACTTGCTTATGCAAAGTATTCATAATTTATACTTTTAGTTCGTTTTACATTAAAATATTTCAGTTCTTTCGGAACGTTGGTTTACCTTCCAAACAAAATGTGAGAAAATCTGTAGGGTGACACCATGTATTCCGTAGAGAAATGATCTTAAAAGGAAAATAACTTTCCTAATAAGATAACCGTACTCTAAGCTTCTGAAGATGAAAGTTCATATTCACTTTCTAGTACGTAGAATGAGAAACTGGTTGAATAATGCCGTAAAAGTTGGATAAGTATTTAAAAATCACCAGTAATAAAAACGTTTGTGTCAAAATGACGGAAAGCGAAAAAGGTGACGTAAAATAAAATACAAAAATTAAGAGGCTTGATACGTATTTCTATTTTCTGCGTGTCATGAACAGTGTTTGTACATATAAACTAGCAGTATCCGTGATGCGCCAATTAAAAAATGACATGTCAAAATCCGAGCCGTGGTATTACAAATATAAACCTTATTCTTCGAATCAAGGTTAAGGGTACAGACGTGGGGAGAAAAGTGGATGTGATCAACATCAATGCAGAAATACTGAATCGCGGAGGGTGTGGAATGTCGATACAAGTAAACACACTCGTGTTGAAACGCTCCAGCGAAGGCTGGGAATGCGACAAGTGGTTTTCTGGACCTGCCTCTGTGTACTCAACTTTCCCTCATCTTCTGTGCAAGGCTGCGTGTGTGCCACTGTCTGGAGATCTGTCGCATCTTGTACAGCATGACTGCAAAGTATGTGCTAGAATTGAATTGTAACACGAAATGATTCTTCGAACTCTAATCTTTTTCACTGGAGCCTCTACGAGCACAGGTAACATAAAATGTATGAACAGAATGTAAGCTAGAATTAAATTCATATTGTTACTAATGAAACTGTCCTACTTCTTTGCTGAATCGCTAGCGTTGAGGCCTTCCGTCCAGAGGTTCCCGATTTCGATTCGCGGCCGGGTCGGGGATTTTAATTGCTTGTGATTAATTCCTCTGGCTCGGAGACTGGGTGTTTGTGTCTGTCCCAACACTCATTTTCATATTCGGACCACAGATCACACTACCAACCACCACAGAAACACGCACTAGTGATTACATCCCTACACTTGGGGCTGGCGTCGGGAAGGGCAGTCGGTCGTAAAACAGGGCCATACCCTCATTTGCTACACAGTTCGCACCCGCGACCCCACATGTGTGGGGAAAGCGGTAGAGGAAGGATTGTTACTAATTGTTCCGGGAGGTACATCTTTACGCCGCGCGTTCAAAATGAGCGCCTCAAAGAACTCTATCAAATGTGAAACCGATAATACAAGTTAGAACTTTACTCTGAAGAGGTCACCACTAAAATCTGATACAATTTTGTTATTGTGAAGTTTCCTGAACTGTGTGAATTTCTACTTGTTTTGTGTTCCATTCATCAAAAAGTTTGGACATTCTCTCATAGATGACACTACCAAAGAACGATGATCATGCACCCTGGTGCGAAGTGAAAGAACCTTTGATTTAAAGAAGTTTTGTATTCGTAAGTTTTTTTTTTCTAATTGATGTTCATTTATTTTTGGGTTGGCAATATTTCCTTTTTTATTTCCGCCAGTTTTGAATCTAGCCAATCCCTAATTTCTGTAATTAATTTTCTACCAATCACAGTCTTCTTCGATTTTCAGTGTGACTTTTAAATTCACCAATAAAAACGAGAGGGTGTGGCTAGTTTAATCTTGAATGGTCTCGAACTTTCCCCGAGGGTTTATACACTGCGGATTTTCACGTCTCTTGGCCAGTTGATCGTCATCTTACTGTGTGTGAGTGTGTGTCAAGCAGGAGGCGGGAGGCCTCTTCGTCTGCTGCTAGAGCTTCTACCAGGTAATGGCCACTTAACATCTTTATTTCTTGCTAGTTCCGCAGTTTAACCCGAGGGAAAGGTCCGAAACTTTGACTATGTAAATCTCCTTTCGGCTAATGTAGAAATTTCATAAAACCTTAACGGTAAATCGGGGAAAGAGTGATATACCCTCTCGAGCGCCCCTTCATCTTGGTTTGAGGTGCCACATTTGTTTCTGCAATGTATTAAAGTTATTTTCATGCGAGCAACGTCAGTAGTTTGGGATTAGCCCCTGTTTCATCGGTCAAGTGCCCTACAGGTCTTTAAAATTTTTTGGAGCTCAATCTTGGACTCCATTCAAGTTGTACTCGGGCCGTTTATTTAACCTGTTCTTTTTCACTAAGGCCCTGTAGGTTGGGTACTAGATACCTCTGTGTAATAAGATTCTAATTGTAAATAGTGCCTTGTAAGGCCATTGATTATTAGGTTTTCATGTTATGTTGCCTTGAGTAGGCTTGGAAAACTGAGAGCACATTAGCTCTTTTTCAAGTGTTGTAAAAGTGCCTCTGGGAGGCCTGATATTGTAGTTGTAAGGAGCAAGTGCTTCATGTATCAGGCGATTTCTGCCCTTGTGTAAATTCATGAGCTTTGTAAATTTGAGCGGGTAGCTCAGGAAATGTAAAGCTAGGGACTTAAAGCCCAAGATGTTAAGATTCTGAATCTTGGACTTTTTACCAATCTTATTTAACGTTTGCTACTTGTAAAAATTGTCAATTTTGGTGTCTGGAAAATATAACCTTCACCTTAAGTTTTAAATTCTATTCTTGACATTGTAGTTAGACCCATTCATCCCAACACCTTCTTTCACCTCTGTGATCCACAAATACCCTGGAACACTAATGAACCTCAGATTTACCTGGGAAATGACATGACACAAAATAATTCAAGCAGTCGTTATTAGTATTACCTTACTTGCAATGCAATTATGTTCCTTGTCTCCGAGAAACGGAAACCTCGTTTCCCTTTTGCGAAAATCAAATGATAAATATATCTTCCGCTCATGCCAATCAGTCAACGGCTGCTAATTTTAGATGGCAACCATCCATAAGACATAGCCTGCGCGGTTGCTAGGTAACATTGTCTGGCTATCCATTCGTGCTTCATCGTTGCTATGGTTACACTTCCGTCACACATTTGTCGCGTTACATTACACAAATTTCGGATAACCCCCAGTTTGGGCGTCCGGGCAATTGTTTCTTAATGTCCGAAACATTTCTTAGCGAAATAGGGGACCCCATACAACGAAAAACGTAAAATGAAGCAATTTCTTCTATTGTGCCGAAAGCTGAAGGGCTAAAGGGCCTGGAAAGATTTCAAATTAAGAATCTTGAATAGCTCTAAAAATCGGAAAAAACCGGCCTAAATGCATTTTCGAAAAAAAAACCAGCCTAGAATCGCTCGTTTCTTTACTCGTTTTATTTTTGATTGCAATCCTATCCAAATTTTTAGATAATTAGTTCTGTAATGTGTTCCTTGGTTCACTACCCTCAGGCACTTTTCAATGTCCACACCGGATGTAGTTATAAGGGCTTAAATGAAATTCTACATTAGCGCTCGTAGTGGTAGAAACAGGAACACTTCTGATCTAATCGAAAAGGATTGTAATTTTTAGGAATAAATAATATATTCTCATACTTTATTATGTTATTTGTCTAAAATTCGTAGCTCATGTCCCTAGGATCTTCTCATTAGAGTTGCTTGCCTGAAGGGAGTTTTTCTTCTACAATTAGCATTGTTTTATGACGACGATGAGATTGGAAAGCGTTAGGAGTGGAAAGGAAGCGACCATGGCTTGAATGAAGGTACAGCTCCAGTATTTGCCTGGTGTGAAAATGGGGAAACAACGAAAAACAATCTTCAGGGCTACAGACAGTGGGGTTCGAACCCACTATCTCCCGAATGGAAGCTGATAGCTACGTGACCCAAACCGCGCGGCCACTTGTTAGATTGTCTCGGCAAAATTATCTGCGTTAGAAACGATTGTTGAATTACTGACCCGTACAGTAAGAAGCCTCCCGTCTCTCGAATTTATGCAAATACTGATCAGACTGATACAAAGAACGTGTACTCCCGAAGTGTGTGCGTAGACAAGGAGACTTTCTTCAGCTCCTCGCGCTGTTAAACGGGGCCATGTTTAGTGTGTTCTTGTCCTCTCCTTGACACTTGGTAGGATTACATTTAATTGGTCGTGAATGAACTACGTCACTGGTCCATAGAAAGGCAAGCGTTCCACTTTATCTCTTAGTGTACAGTACACTCGAAACCGCATTCCTGAATCTTTCTCTGGAAGAGACAAGTGTTATGTTTCAGGAAGTAACGGCAGATGAGATTCATTTACAACTTCATCATGCTCCGGAGATTTGGGGCCTGGCATTTAACTTAATTCTCAGTGTCCATGCACATACTGTACCTATTTTGAAAGATACAGTAAATATCTCTCTCCTCTAATTCTCTTCAAGATTTTTGCATTTATCATACGGCGTTAACACATAGAGTACAACATAAGGAAAGAAAAACGGAAAGGAGGAAGATAAAATTTAAAAATATACATTTTAGGAATATTAGAGACCACTTCAAATAACTGTTAGACATCTGGAAGCCTTTTTCTCAGTCTAGAATTGCAAGATCTGCTACACACTCTTACACTGTCTTCTTTATGGGATATTTATGGAAGCCCTTGACATTAATTTGTAATCTCTACCGTGCTCAGTCTGAGATTTATTCCTGTTTTAGTCCAACCTTGTTAAGCCCTCCCCACCCCCTGACCTCCTGAAATTGCGTACTCGGAGCTGTGTGTCTGTTGTTCAGTACTGTTTAAAAAATGTTTTATCAACTGCTCTTCATCCTTTCTGAATAGGTGTCCATAGAATTTCTTAGTTTTCTTAGCGTTTCCACCAATCGCTCATTTTCTTGATGATAAAATTGTTCGCTTCTCTTAACCTATACTGCCCTACTATCTAAACGCCTATGCCTTGCGAAGAATAATTCTTTAAAACTTCGCGGCTTCTCTATATATGAACATTCATGTTTAACCACGGTGTTATAGTGTGAGCGTAACTTGCCTCGAAATTGCCTTCTTGTATAAATTCTGTGTCGTATGGAAAGCAGTTACAAATTTGTCTGAATTATTTATATTTGTATAACCTCTGGAGTAGCATTGAAGTTAACCAGACCATTTCCATGATAGGACAGGGGGCATTCCTCCTCAACATACTTCCACTGTTAACCACTCGGCTCCCGGTCATTCATTTTCTCATCCCAGACGGCTCCAACTTTCCCTAATCCCCAGATCTGTTTTCCCAAAGTAAGATGATTTCTTTTTCGTGAGTTAGTTTATGTACAGGGTTATAACAGACATAATTTGTAATGTTCGGCCACGGCCGCTTCTTTCCCACTCCTAGGCCTTCCCTATCCCATCGTCGCCATAAGACCTGTGTCGGTGTGACGTAGAGCAAATTCTAAATAAATAGATAGATAAATATATAAATTATTTCAAAGAACTGAAATTTATGGAACATTTTCCTTCATAAATTATTACACTCTCTACTTCCTGTTCCTATACATGAACATTTACCCGTTCCCCCTTTTTTTTAAACAGTCCACTGAAGCGTATTCGTCTATCATCATCATTCCACACCATCTCTCGAAACATCCCGCTTATTTGAGCACCTTGTCTCAACCAGCAGTCTGAAGAATTCGTTTTGGTAAAAGGTGGGAGCCGCGTCTGCGATGCTATGAAACCTTGTACCTCGGAGCCGAGTGGGGGAAACGGGAGCCGTCTGAGATGCAAGCTCTATTCCATGCATGTTTGATTCCAAATTTCCCCTTCCTGTACGATAGGGCAGCAGATCAATCATGGTTTGTTCTGATCCTCTACAGTGTCGGCAGAATTTTGCAAAGTGATTTTTCAGATTATCAGGTTTAAAATGGCCTCTGGATCATAAGTGTGCGGTGGAGAACTGTTCCTCAATTCCTACTTCCAGGCCAGTTTGATCTAGAAGTTAGTCTGCCATGCTCTTGGTTGTCCTGATTGGAGGTTGTCTAGAATGGAGTTTGTTGAAGTCGGTGTCTACGATATCCTTGTGAACAAGCAGACTCTCTTATTGCATTACGAAATTATTGCTTTACTGCTTAGGCTTCCGAATTGTTACAAAACCTACTCATTACCTACCGCGATCATATTAAAGCCGGCCCCGCAATCTGCCTATCACCCGGAGGTCCCGGGTTTGATTCCCGGGCAGGTCAGGGATTTTTACTTGGTTGTGGGTTGGCTCGAGGTCCACTCAGCCTGAGTGATTGCAATTGATGAGCTATCTGACGGTGAGAGGATGACCCCGGTCTAGAAAACAAAGAATAACTAACGGCTGAGAGAATTCGTCGCACTGACCACGGGTCACCTCGTAATGTGCAACTCCTTCGGGTTGAGCAGCGGTCGCTTGATAGGCCAAGGCCCGTGAGGGCTGTAGTGCCATGGTGTTTGTTTTTGTTTATCGTACTAAAATATTGTTTTACTGTCTATTAAGAATATTTCTTCAGTTATTGCTAAACATTCTGAGAGATGCTAGCAAAGCAAAGACAACTCCGTACAGGGCATGACTAGCCCTTGGTGGGACTGGAACGAACTTCCGTAACTTCGGCACAGAGTGAAATATTGTGGTTAGGTCTTTGCCCCCAGGAATTGACCTGGCATTCATTTGTCGCTTACGGGACACCTTCCACACGCCACCCCATGCCCGCTGTGGGTGTGGGTGGTAAATAACATCCACGGTTTCTCCTGCCTGTTGTAAAAGGCGACTAAAAGGAGCTCCAGGGTCTCTTAACTTGGGAGCGTGGCTTGGTGACCATGGGTCCCTTAGCTGAGTCTTGGCATTGCTTTCACTTGTGCCAGGCTCCTCACTTTCATCTATCCTATCAGACCTCCCTTGGTCAAATCTTATTTTTGACCCCGACGGTATTAGGTTGTTAATCCTAGGTAGTCCATCATTTTCACGTCCTTCGTCGCCCTTCTCTTCCTTTGGCCGATTTATTCATTTTTCGAAGTGTCGGACCTCTTCCATTTTTCCCTTCTGATTACTGTTAAATACCCAAAATACATGCATACATACGGAGGATGGTTGCTCAGTTGTACTTCCTCATAAAACAGTCACCACCACCCTACCCCCATGGCGCTACAGTACTGATGAGAGATGGCCTACCAAGCGATGGCAGCTCAGCTTGACGGCCTGCAGATTATGAGGTGACGGGTGGTCAGTGCCACGAATCTTCTCGGTCACAATTCTTGGTTTCTAGATAGCCATGTAGCTCCCAAATTGTTCTCACGTAGGCTGAGAGGACCTTGAACAATCCCTCATATCCATGTAAGCTTCTGACCTGGCTGGGAATCGAATCCTCGGTCTCCAGGTACGATGCACTCTCGCTACGTCTAGTTCGCGAGGCCTTCTTTTAAGACACACCCGGACGGACTTATTAGTTCCTTTCATATTACAGATTTCTACCAGAACTTCAGGATACAGTCTTCTTCTTTTTCTCTTAAGTCAAAGAGCTTCGAAACTTTGAAATTTATCGAACATTTTCCTTCATAAATAATTCCACTACCAATTACCCTTTTTGTAAATGAATATTTGCCCCAATTTGTCCTATTCAATTCAAACTTTATCATATGATCTTTCCTTTCTTTTATCAACTTCACTCAACTTATTCGTCTGTCATTCGACACGCTTATTATTATTATTATTGTTATTATTACTATTATTGTTATTATTCCACGGCCCTTCCTACATCGGTGTGGTCGCGGATACGAACTGTGTAGCACATTTAGATTTGGCCCTGTTTTGCGGCCGGATGCCCTTCCTGACGCCAATCCTATTCGGAGGGATGCAATAACTATTGCGGCTTCCTGCGGTGGTTGGTAGTGTAGTATGTTTTCTGAATATGAAGAGAAAAGTGTTAATACAAACACAAACGCCCAGTCCCCAAGCTAGAAAAATTAATCGGACGCAGTTAAAATCCCCGACCCGGCCGAAGGCCTCAAGGCTGACCATTCAGCCAAGGAGTCGGTCAACTTCAGAATACATTATTTTCATTAAAAGATTTGCTCTTCACAAAAAACTGAGATTGTATTCCATGTCATTAAGCTCTTGGGTGATTGACCTTTAGTCGATTAAAGCGGGTGAGTGGTTTTATTAGTTGTATTTGTTTAAGGAAGTGGTAATAAGGAACTTGAGCTTGTTAACGATATTGTGATGAAACGAGTGAAACTTTATTAGCCTTGGGTGTTTGAAGCGTGTCTTCTTCATTAGATGGCGATTAAAAGCAATAACACTTCACTTTCCACTTCCTCCGCGTGTTAAGAGATCAAATTTACCGAAATTAAAGGCTTACACTTCCGTAAACTATCAACAAAATATGCAGTTCCAGCCTGTAAGAAAGCTCGCCGATAGCCGAAGATAGACTGCTGACCTTTGATGAATGTTGACCCCTTATAATATGCGTTCAACTTAATGCGTTTTGTATTGTTCAACATGTTATGTGACAGGTAATGGTTGGCCTTCATAAAAATCTACCCATTGTAGTGAGTCTAGACTTTCTTGGCAAGGTACGAACTTCAGTTTGTTCCATGTTCTAGTGAAGATAATTTTACCTGCTCTAAGAATTACCGGTATTGCAGTGGTGACGAGTTACTTCCCAAATTGTATAGAATATTAATTTTTGTTTCTCATTTTACAACATTACAGAAGGTATTGTATCGTATATTTACTGTTTTAATATCTTGTTTGAATTAGACTTGTCTGCTAGTGTAAAGTGTAGACCAGGCGGAAGAAGATTGTATGAAAACTTCTCGATGCACTTGTTGTTGGAGACATTCGTTATATAATTCTTCTGTTGCCTAGTTCTAATTTCTATTCTGTGGAATATTTCCTATTCTATTTCCGTGCTTAATTCTGTAAACCTATATTGCCCTTATTTTCCTTCCAGACATCTTACTAAAGTACCGAAACTCATTTTTGAAGTATTTCAATCATTTCCTTTTCCTTTTCTATCTGTAGATACTCTTACAGTAGACAAACTGTTTATTGCTTTTACTATCTGTAATACAGATGCGTTTTGTTCTAAATTATATTCTTTCTTTACAGGTAAGTTTGGATTTTCCATGATTCTACCATGCTGCTTTGCTGTTGGTAAGTAGGGCTATGAATTTTTATTATTATTATTATTATTATTATTATTATTATTATTATTATTAATGGTTCATGTTTGTGGGTTACTGTAGTCACGTCCTAGTTCGTGAACCATGGGCAACGGCTGAGTGGCCTAGTAAGTGGTCCTGAGAGTCGGGATACCAGTTGCTATGGAATGGGAGTGGGCATCTCGGACATATTCTGAGTCGTGGCCCTCCTTGTGCTCAGGCGGCTAGGACTACACAATTCACCGGTGGTCCATAACCCGTTAGAGGAGAGATCCTCACTTGGACTATGTGCAAGTAGGGCAGCATCCTGCTTCATGAATTTACCGAGCTCAGAACACTTTAAGCAAGCCTCGGACCTATGGGAGTAATGGAGTCCCACTCCCATTTGACAGGCGAGGGACTCCTTGGAAACAACTTGGCGAACGAAATGGAATTCGATGGGGAGCTATCAATATTAATGGGGCTTATGGAAGAAAGAAGGTAGAACTTGCTGAGTCAGCAAAGAGAATGCATCTGGATGTGCTAGGAGTAAGTGATATTCGGGTAAGGGGAGATAAGGAGGAAGAGATAGGAGATTATAAAGTGTACTTGACGGGTGTTAGAAAGGGAAGAGCAGAGTCTGGGGTAGGGCTCTTTATCAGGAATACCATTGCCCGCAACATAGTTTCTGTTAGGCACGTAAGTGAGCGAATGATGTGGGTAGATTTGCCAGTGGGAGGAATTAGTACAAGAATTGTGTCCGTGTATTCACCATGTGAGGGTACAGATGAGGATGAAGTTGACAAGTTTTATGAAGCATTGAGTGACATCGTGGTCAGGGTCAACAGCAAGGATAGAATAGTGCTAATGGGCGATTTCAATGCGAGAGTTGGGAATAGAACTGAAGGATACGAAAGGGTGATTGGTAAATGTGGGGAAGATATGGAAGCTAATGGGAATGGGAAGCGTTTGCTGGACTTCTGTGCTATTATGGGTTTAGCTGTTACGAATACATTCTTCAAGCATAAGGCTATTCACCGCTGCACATGGGAGGCCAGGGGTACCAGATCCATAATAGACTATATCTTAACAGACTTTGAATTCAGGAAATCTTTTAGGAATGTACGAGTTTTTCGGGGATTTTTCGATGATACAGACCATTATCTGATCTGTAGTGAACTAAGTATCTCTAGGCCTAGGGTAGAGAAAGTGTAATCTGTCTGCAAACGAATAAGGGTAGAAAATCTCCAGGACGAGGAAATTAGACAGAAGTACATGGATATGATTAGTGAGAAGTTTCGAACAGTAGACAGTAAACAGGTTCAGGATATAGAAAGTGAGTGGGTGGCATACAGGGATGCTGTAGCAGAAACAGCAAGGGAATGCCTAGGAACAACTGTGTGTAAAGATGGGAAAAGGCGAACATCTTGGTGGAATGATGAAGTGAGAGCAGCCTGTAAACGTAAAAAGGCTTATCAGAAATGGCTCCAAACAAGGGCCGAGGCAGACAGGGATTTGTACGTAGATGAAAGAAACAGAGCGAAATAAATAGTTGTTGAATCCAAAAAGAAGTCATGGGAAGATTTTGGTAATAACCTGGAAAGGCTAGGTCAAGCAGCAGGGAAACCTTTCTGGACAGTAATAAAGAATCTTAGGAAGGGAGGGAAAAAGGAAATGAACAGTGTTTTGAGTAATTCAGGTGAACTCATAATAGATCACAGGGAATCACTGGAGAAGTGGAGGGAATATTTTGAACATCTTCTCAATGTAAAAGGAAATCATCATTGTGGTGTTGCAAACAGTCAAGCTCATGGGGAGGAGGAAAATGATGTTGGTGAAATTATGCTTGAGGAAGTGGAAAGGATAGTAAATAAACTCCATTGTCATAAGGCAGCAGGAATAGATGAAATTAGACCTGAAATGGTGAAGTATAGCGGGAAGGCAGGGATGAAATGGCTTCATAGAGTAGTCAAATTAGCGTGGAGTGTTGATAAGGTACCTTCAGATTGGACAAAAGCAGTAATTGCACCTATCTATAAGCAAGGGAACAGGAAGGATTGCAACAACTATCGAGGTATCTCATTGATTAGTATACCAGGCAAAGTATTCACAGGCATCTTGGAAGGGAGGGTGCGATCAGTCGTTGAGAGGAAGTTGGATGAAAACCAGTGTGGTTTCAGACCACAGAGAGGCTGTCAGGATCAGATTTTCAGTATCCGCCAGGTAATTGAAAAATGCTACGAGAGGAATAGGCAGTTGTGTTTGTTTCGTAGATCTAGAGAAAGCATATGACCGGGCGAGTTGGCCGTGCTCGTAGAGGCGCGCGGCTGTGAGCTTGCATCCGGGAGATAGTAGGTTCGAATCCCACTATCGGCAGCCCTGAAGATGGTTTTCCGTGGTTTCCCATTTTCACACCAGGCAAATGCTGGGGCTGTACCTTAATTAAGGCCACGGCCGCTTCCTTCCAACTCCTAGGCCTTTCCTATCCCATCGTCGCCATAAGACCTATCTGTGTCGGTGCGACGTAAAGCCCCTAGCAAAAAAAAAAAAAAAAAAAAAAAAGCATATGACAGGGTACCGAGGGAAAAGATGTTTGCTATACTGGGGGACTATGGAATTAAAGGTAGATTATTAAAATCAATCAAAGGCATTTATGTTGACAATTGGGCTTCAGTGAGAATTGATGGTAGGATGAGTTCTTGGTTCAGGGTACTTACAGGAGTTAGACAAGGCTGTAATCTTTCACCTTTGCTGTTTGTAGTTTACATGGATCATCTGCTGAAAGGTATAAAATGGCAGGGAGGGATTCAGTTAGGTGGAAATGTAGTAAGCAGCCTGGCCTATGCTGACGACTTGGTCTTAATAGCAGACTGTGCCGAAAGCCTGCAGTCTAAAATCTTGGAACTTGAAAATAGGCGCAATGAGTATGGTATGAAAATTAGCCTCTCGAAGACTAAATTGATGTCAGTAGGTAAGAAATCCAACAGAATTGAATGTCAGATTGGTGATACAAAGCTAGAACAGGTCGATAATTTCAAGTATTTAGGTTGTGTGTTTTCCCAGGGTGGTAATATAGTGAGATTGAATCAAGGTGTAGTAAAGCTAATGCAGTGAGCTCGCAGTTGCGATCAACAGTATTCTGTAAGAAGGAAGTCAGCTCCCAGACGAAACTATCTTTACATCGGTCTGTTTTCAGACCAACTTTGCTTTATGGGAGCGAAAGCTGGGTGGACTCAGGATATCTTATTCATAAGTTAGAAGTAACAGACATGAAAGTAGCAAGAATGATTGCTGGTACAAACAGGTGGGAACAATGTCAGGAGGGAACTCGGAATGAGGAGATAAAGGCTAATTTAGGAATGAACTCGATGGATGAAGCTGTACGCATAAACCGGCTTCGGTGGTGGGGTCATGTGAGGCGAATGGAGGAGGATAGGTTACCTAGGAGAATAATGGACTCTGTTATGGAGGGTAAGAGAAGTAGAGGGAGACCAAGACGACGATGGTTAGACTCTGTTTCTAACGATTTAAAGATAAGAGGTATAGAACTAAATGAGGCCACAACACTAGTTGCAAATCGAGGATTGTGGCGACGTTTAGTAAATTCTCAGAGGCTTGCAGACTGAACGCTGAAAGGCATAACAGTCTATAATGATAATGTATGTATGTTATTATTATTATTATTATTATTATTATTATTATTATTATTATTATTATTATTATTATTATTTTGTCCTATAATGGCAAATGAGTTGCTCTGTGGGAGCATATTCAGCAACTTCCAATCCAGAAGAATCATTCAGCCCACCGACTGGGTATAAGTTTATAAACTCAGATGGTCCAAATTCTGCATTGTGCAATCCAGTTGAAAGCAAAGCCTATAATCAAGCTAGCTTCTAGTTTTACTTGGCTGTTGATATCACAATCATTGTCACAGGCCTCCAGTCTTACCTGGCTTCAGAACTATGGGGATGGGATTTTTCCTTTCAAAAATCCCACGTGTTGGACGAGATTTGAACTGCAAAGAAGAAATCAGTGGCTTTATTTTGTGTTTCTTTGTTTAAAAGTTGCTAGATTATCCTCCCGTAGCAAACTTAACTTTGAAAGCTATTCATTCCAAACGTGGCCTACATGGTCCATAAAATTGGAGCCTCTTTCTTTGCGTTAAATTACTGAAACCTTTTCTAAGAGTTATAGATTTTATAGAGACCAACTAAGATGCTTGTGTGTCCAAATCAGTTTTAATTATTTAGTTGATCTTTGTTATAACATTTGGTCATCCTCCATGTACAAGGAACACTCCCAGCACACATACAAAATTATAAATTGTCAGCGCAAAGTAGATATAAGAAATAAAAACCGAATCGTCTATATTCTTTAAGTACAAAACATCACACTGAATTTCTCTTCCAGGAGGAGAGGGGAGAACAAACAAAACACTGGCAACAATGCGGTGATCATAAAGTCAAATTCTTATATCCGCGGTTCTCAAAAAGTCCACCACAGCATTGAGAACTGAATTGTTTTCACCTTGCAACACCAATGCAAGCTGGTCAGGAACGGCACTTGTAGACAACATAGTTCAGATAGACGGTGAATCCAAAACCCCTATGCTTTGTAGATGTGAAGAGAATGATCCATGATTTAGCCTCATTCGGAATACTGAAACCGTTAGAACATCTCAAAATCCGTTTGTAAGCCGAGAACGAGAGTTCTACATCATGAGACATGACGGGTATACTTTGAACTGGAAGTTGCAATCAACTACACTGCATGGATGTCAGGGACCCTGAATACTACACCAGCGGTGTTACAGATCATTGGTGGCGATAAGGAGCCTTCAGACCCCGCGGGGCGGGGTGCCCATGGCTTGTGAGGGGGCCATGAATGTTTCTTAATTCAATAGCTGAAGAGTCATTTTTCACAGTGATAAAGGTACAACACAGTAGTTGTATTACGGAGGGTTATTCCAAACTTAGGCCGTCATAGTGCAGAGCTTCTTTCGTCAATAGGAGTACGGTAGTTATTTCTGAAAGAATGAGTTTCCCAACCTGTTCCAATAATAACCATCCCTTGCTGCCACTCACAACAATCAACAAGGCTTTTGAAGTAATTAGCCAGTTCTGAGAACCCAGTAGTCAGCGAAGAAGTGATAAGACATCCTCCTTGCCTAAACTCTAAATAAGTTTCGAGCCTGTTTATAACTCTCGGCAGTCAGTGTAACTAAGGTGGCCTACGATGAACGGTTGAGTTGTAAATAGAGTAAATTATTTGGTCCTCGGAACGAGATTTTCTTAATATTGTGATGTTCAGCGTGTTTTGATTACTATAATTGGAATATGCATTTCTTATGTGTGTTCGTGCCATATAAGTGTATTACTTTAATTTCTTCGAATTTGAAAACTAAATTGTGAAACATTATTACTATTATTGTTATTGTCGTTGCTGCTCATTCTAATAATATACAACCTTGTACTACGAAATAAACTTCTTACATTCCTTATCAGGACACGACGGGCCCATTTTCAATTATTGAAAGGGGGGGGGGGGGGTTGTGTGTGCCCAATCTTCTTAGCGCCGCTACTGTAACAGATACATGTAAATTGCCAAAAGGTACACAAGATGTTGAATTTAAAAGACAATTTTTTTTGTTAAATAAGGGCCAGATCAACCTCATGAAGTGTGAACGACACCGGTGACCCGAGAGCTGCTGAATCACTTTGTGAGACAAGATACACATTCCATCGTTCAATACCCACAGTGCTGCCTATTTGACTATCTCATTGCAGCTCAACCCGCTCGGAGCTTTGATATTATTGATTTCCGCAGGTATTTCAAACTTCGAAGAACACTACAATCATATTCTTTATTTAAAAAAACCTAATTGTATTGCAAACTAGCCACGGTTTAGGATCTTTAAATTAAAATAGGAACATATAGGCAGTAACGTTAGAGTAGACCGCTTTTAGACTTTATAAAATCACCAGCTCAGAGTGTAATTACCCACTTTTTTTGTAATATCTGAAGCCATCTCTTCTCAGTTTCGATTCAGTCGATTTTATAACAGTTAGGTTCTTCAGGCTGCCGAAACTAATTTTTAATAAATATAAAAACTACCCGAAAAAAAAATATGGTAACAGAATCATACCGGAAAAAGAACTTAACAAATGAAATAAAGTTCATTCTTTTTTCAGGTAATTCATAACTTTCTTTATTGAAAATTAGTTTCGGCAGACTGAATAACCTGAGTTATATATATTATTAAAAAACACGGGAAATATGTCAATTTCTGTAGAATCAGGCACTCAGAAGAAAAGGTTTACCGAGTGAGTTTGCCGTGCGGTTTCGGTCGCGCAAGTGTGAGCTTTCATCCGGGAGGTGGTGGGTTCAATCCCACCGTTGGCAATCCTGAAGATGGTTTTCCGATATTTTCTTTTCACACCATGCAAATGCTGGGGCTGTTACTTAAAGCCACGGCCTTTACCTTTCCCATCCTCGACATCGCCAAAAATATTTGATGTACTAATACGTTAAACCACTTGAAAACAAATTTAAAGACCCGCAGTCTCGAGAGAGCAGCTTTGGCGATTTTCTTCTGGCTGATAATTAATTTTGTTTCCTGAATATTTATTTTGAGGTCAAATTCGTTGATTACTTCGCTGAAAAGTCTGTATAATTCCTTATAATATAGATGTTTATCATCGTATCGTGAATTAAGGGAAGAGTATTTTCGGTCGGGAAATTATAAAATAATGTTAAAAGACTCCTATCCGTATTGTACAACGACCGACCTATCACAGGTAAGAGAGAAAATTACGTGTTTGCCTGTAGAGGGTCCGTTAGAACATCGAGACAGGTAATGTGGGCAGGGACAGGTAAAAGATTCTCTAAAAGAGGGTCAGGGTAGATTACGACACGACGGGGGAGGTTGTCTCCTTTGCAAGGTCAAACTAACAGTAGGAACTCGGCAGGTGTTTGGCTTCTCTAGTCACTAGTCAGCATCACGGAGACGGTAATGTCGATATAACAGCCCATACATGTTGAGAGGGACACTTGGCCAATAACCGTTCCTCTCAGATTAGATAACCGTATTGACTGATAAGTTGGGCGACAAACTGCATTCAGCAGGCTAAGTGCATGGTACACTTCCTGACACAAACTAGTGATAAACGGAAATTTTAACATAGAACAGTTTTTTTTTTCTTCCGGAGAAACTGCAGTACTTGCTCAAAAGCGGTATACGGACAGTTATCAGCTGCAATATAGCGCATGCGTATACTCTGCCATTGA
Organism: Anabrus simplex; assembly: GCF_040414725.1. Lineage (NCBI taxonomy): Eukaryota > Metazoa > Arthropoda > Insecta > Orthoptera > Tettigoniidae > Anabrus > Anabrus simplex. Next base: position 288,506,670 of record NC_090270.1, on the reverse strand, counting down.
TCATATGTACTGTAAATGCTGTACGTCCATTGACGTGAAACAACAATCTGATGACGACGACTTAAATGTTTATGAAAATTAATCTTTTGTTCCAAGGCATTATTTGCATGTCTAACTTGTTTTTATATTCAGTAATTCTGGTCAGAAATAAATCATTTCTATATTTCATCAGATAACTTCATATTTTAAAATCACAGGAATAGAACCAGCTTTTGGGTGGTTAGGCCGTGTGCATTATGCAGAGTTTCGTCCAGCAGGTCCTTTAGCAGGTTAGCAAACTTGATTTGCTAACACGGCGGGACCACACAGTTTGGTCTGCCACTGCTAAGCAGAGTCCTGGAGGGGCGTGCCATTCCAGCTGATGAGTCCAAATGGCACGTCTGGACGAAACTCTGCATAATGCACACGGCCTAACCACCCAAAAGCTGGTTCTATTCCTGTGATTTTAAGATCTGCGGCTGTGAAAGCCTTTTTTGAACTTCATATTTCTCCTATTAAGATTTTTTTTGTAAAAGCGTTATATTTGGGTGGTTTAGCAGCAGCTGTGATTCTGCATTTACAGTAGTAAGTAGGAAACTATAGAAAACCGTCTCGCCCAGTCGTTTGCTTTCAGATACGGATAGGAGTTATTTAACATTATTTTATAATTTCCCGGCCGAAAAGACTCTTCCCTTAATTCACGATACAATGATAAACATTCCGCCTATTAAAATTACAAAATCAATGACATTTGGAGCACAACCAGTGTGTCTGTGTTGTGAAAGGTGTTGCTAATATGATCAGTAATACTGCAGTGGCACCTTCTAGTCCAGTGAGGAAAGCAATGGCAAACTACCTCACTCCTCATCCTGCCTAGTACGCCTCATTTAGGCTCTGTCATTGGTTTTTGCGGTTTCCCTATAACTGCATAGCCTTTGGTAGTGCTATTAGAGGATCCAACCAGCCTCTGGGCGGATGACCTAACAGACATGATAAACATAATGTATTTGTAGGAGATAGCGAACAAGAAAAGGAGGCAAACTGAGGTGTCGGTTCGAGATATGCTTGATTACTACGGAGAAAATTGAATTTCGTACTGTATTGAATATCAGATTTCCAACACTTCGTGAATATATTTCGACTTTTAAACAGTTCCGTGGTTTTCTTAGGCAATTTACTTTGAAGATAGGCCTACCTTTGGTGTCGGATGATAATGTAAAGATATTAATCCCGTATACAGACAGCTACACCACAAGATAAGGCCCGTTTTTGCATCCTCTGTACAATCTCTTTTTGTCACAATCTAAAATAGCCGCTAATATGCTGTCAAATTTGAACAAATCCACCCGCACACACTGTCTTATTTATTAATAAGTCAGCGATAATATGTACGATGCAGCGTTGCAAACTTCCAAACGCAATATTAACCTAGGATGAAACCATTCAGGCTAATCCACATCGTATAAACATACATGCTGTGTCAGCCAACCTTAATGCGTCTTGCGTCCCCTGGATACCCACACACATACGGCACACAACTTAAATTCAGTACATAAAAGTTAACTGCTATTTAACGAAAATGAAATCTCTTTTTATAACTATTCTCGTAAATTTCTAAATTATTACAGACCGACAGAGGAGCGCCAATGGGGGCACAGGTATCGGTACCCTACAAACCATCTATCTTCCCGGAGATAGATGGAATAAACAGATCCTAGGACGAACAGCTAAACCACTGAAACTGGATTGCTTTTGAACGTCTGTATTCAGAAACAGATGAAAATTAGAGGAATAAATAAATTAAATAAATAAATAATTGACAACAGTTTTGCATTTATTAAGTTGTGATTTTTGAAAGACTATACGTACATTATACCTTACGAAGAGTAGATGCAAAGAAAAACAAGCAGTCAGCTATGCAAATGCAACATAAATTCAATAAAAGTATGACGATGGTAATGTAAGATTTTGAACTTCAAAAAATTGTTTATTGTGTGGCGGATCAGTACAGTGTATAGCCACCTGGGGTCCTGAGGCCTGCTTGAACACGATGACGCACACTCAACACCTTTGTTTTAGGGCAGATTGTCCCGCTCTGGGATACCAGCTTCAGTCAGTTGTTAACAGGACGATTAGGATGGTGGACAGTTATCTTCAATTCACGCTATAGATGTTCAAAGCTGTTCATGACCACAGAATATGCCTGCTACCCCTCCGCTGTATACTATGAACTGACCGATCGCTCTGCCTCAGTGAAAACGGGCATTATCATCCACTGGTGTTACGCCCTCACCCACTGTGGCAGCACATCCTGAGAGTACATGTTGGAAGATGCTGCCTCTATGTACCACAGTAGTCATGTTACCGTAGATACTGTGTAAATTAGAGGTGGACGTTGACCAGACATCCCACTCCAAAACGTGGCGGAATCCCCTTGCTACTGATAGTGCTCCACGACGAAGGGTTCGTTCCATCTCTCATCGGATCGTCTCCAGACTACTACTCCTGTTCTGTGGATGCAAGCTTATGGTGACCCATCAGAATAAAGCGTACACTTCTGCTGTTGTTGATGCCATGGGCCGAGTTGTTGCCCACCTCTCACGAGCTGCCCATTGATGTGGTTTCAAAGGAGCTTGTGGCACAGTCCTCCTCGGTGCCAGTCCTCCGTGGTGCAGTCTATTGCACACTGTATGATCGGACACATTAACTCCGATGGCCCTCCCGAAGATCCTGGCGGAACGTGGTGCGGTAATAACAGCGGGCCAACGACTTTGCTGAAAGCAACAAGTACCGATCCTCATTGAAGAGTACACTGACTGAGCAAATGTCATGGGATAGCGGAGCACTGATGCGCAGGTGTGTGTGTGCACCACACGCCCCCTGTGCAAGCGGCAGTTGTATAGGAGACCTTGTGAGCAGTGGCTGTGCATGTGACAGTTGTAATACGGAACGTCGTCGTGAGCTGACACCGTTCGAACGGGGTATGCTGGTCGCTGCCCGACGGATGGGAAGTGGTGCGGGAATTCGACTTCACACGATCAACCGTGTTCAGGGTGTATCGTGAATGGTTGAATGCAGGTGTCACCGTCCACAACAGACGAACGACCGGCCGTCCAGCCACCCTCGATGTCCGTGACCGGCGACATCTGAGACGGATTGTCAATAGTGACAGCCGGGCAACCGTGCAGCAAATCACGGCTCAATTCAACACAGGCCGTGATCGACACGTCTCCCAGTGGACAGTCCGTAGGAACATGGATTCTATGGAGTATGGGAGCCGGCGCCGCACACGGGTGCCACTGTTAACCCAACGTCATCGGGCACAACGACGCGCATTTGTCGCCAGTCACCAGGGATGGACACTGGAACAATGGCGTAACGTGATATGGTCGGACGAATCACAATTTCAACTGCACCATGCCGATGGGAGCCACAGTGTATGGCGCAGACCACACGAAGCGATGAATCCCGCCTGCCTCGAAGGTGTGATCCAGGGCGCTGGTGTCTCCGTTATGGTCTGGGGTGCGTTTTCCTGGTATGGAATGGGCCCCCTAGTTCTGGAAGAGACATTGAATGGTACGCGGTATGTTGAGCTGCTCAGAGACCATCTCCACCCATTTTTGACCTCCCAGCGCCCAGACGGTTCTGCGGTGTTTCAAGATGATAACGCGCCACCACATCGCTCCCACGTCGCCCGGGAATGTTTCCAGGAACATGCAGCGGAGGTCCAACGACTGCCATGGCCACCCAGGAGCCCCGATATAAACCCTATCGGGCATATCTGGGATGTTCTGGAACGCAGGTTCCGTGCCATGGATCCTGCACCCACGGTAGACCAGCATTGGCGGCCGCTCTACAAACGATTTGGTGTCATTTGCGTCCAGAGAACTATCAGGGACTTGTCGACTCACTTCCACGGCGTCTCACTGCACTTCGCAGGGACAGAGGAGTCCCCACACGCTATTAGGTGACTATCCCATGTCATTTGCTAACTCAGTGTAGTTTCGCGCGTACGCTCCGTTCGTTGTCGATCAGCAACAGTTTCTCTCCCTGAACGTCTTCCAGACTCTGTGGAAATCTCTGACTCACTCCAGCACGAGCTGAGACATCGACTTGTTGCCATCCTTCTTACAGCATTGCCACAATTCGAATGCGGTCATTAGCTGAATTGGCTCTTGCTATGTTTGCCTCAATCCTACACGTGCTGTCCATACATAACACACCTTACAAGTGATGTTGAAATGGCAGACACGACACGTGGCTATCGGGCGAACATAGAACCTGATCTAGGTTTAGTGAGACTGACTGAAATTGGCCTACAGTGCATAAACATGTTTGAGGTACCGGTACACGCATGCATAGAAATAGTGTCCCGACATAAACAACACTGCCCCACTCGTGTTGAAATCCTCTCCGGTACCGAAAAGGAGGGGAAAGGAGTGAACGTGGCAGTGTTAAAGACACAGTGTGCGTGTATTGCTATACATCCACTACTGTGCCCATTTCAATCACAACAGTCTTGTAGTGCTCTCTCTACCTGCGAGGATGTGGGGGAACTTCAGGCTCCGTTTATATCGGGACACAATTTTGTCCATGCGTGTACCTGAGACGTATACCACAAGGAATAGTAATATGCAAACCTAGTTATAAACACTTCACTTCCGGACCACTAACTTGGGTTGAAGACCAGCGCTCTGTGGCCTGAACCACTCAATTGTGTGTTTAGTTTCGCATGACTGTTGATAAGATCATCATAGCTCCAGATGTTCGTGCAAACCGAGGTGTACGGGCGTTAAACATTATTTCAGAAATGTCACATGGAATGATAGCGATTCGAATTCCGATAGCTTGTGGTTTAAGCTAGTGACCACCTGTACCTACGGCGCTGTATTTGAACGCGGATTTACAGGCTGGGGTAAGATTGATAAAGAAGCTCGTAGTCTTGATGAGCGCACAATTTGCCCGTTCAATTCTGGATCACATTGCTAGTTCACAAGAGTTCCTCGGTATTTCAAAGGCACTTTATCTACGATAGTGTTTCGGAAGGCAGCTGTTTTTGGTGTATTCGAAAACACGATCAGTTTAGTTTCGTATGGTTAATGCACAGTCTTAAGCGCTTACCATGTTCTAGCATATCAATTTTGACATAAATAGGTCTTGCGGCTTGGGGTCATCACGAAAATGTGTGTAACAACGCGACAAAATGTGTGATGGAAGTGTAACCATAGCAACCGTGCAGGTATGAACGGATGGGTGGTCAGTGTTACCTAGCAACCGTGCAAGCTGTCTTATTGGCTGGTTGCCTCCTGGAATTAGCAGCTGTTGATGGATGGCCATGACCGGGAGACATATTTATGATTATTTGATTTTCTCAAAGTGAAATGTGGTTTCATTTAACATTGCTTCCGTTCCTCGACAACGGGTATATGGAAAGCAAATGTTAAGAAGCTTTTAGTGTTAGGGTAGAATGCGTACATCGCCGAGAGTTTTTAACTTACGATTATGTTTAATATCTCAGTTCACAGATAGAAGAGGTTACCTATTGCAAAAAACAAAAACAAAATTGAAAACCTGAAACGTAGTTTTCATGAAATAGCGCCTCAGAGTGAGGCAAAATTTGCTCTGAATATGTGACGTCACACGCATACTCGGTTACAAGATGGCGCTGTGTTGACGTGCTCGCTCAATTGGAGGATAGGTATCGTTGTGAATACATACTAATCATTTGTGTAGAATAACAAATTTAATAATGGGAATGAAAGATTTGATCGGGATTCGGCAAAAAATAAAGGCGCAAAAGAGCTGAAACGAGAGAAGTGAACGTTGAAGGAATAAAATAAATATAACTAAAAGAACGCCTAAACACCCTCATAACCATGTGCAGAGATCTGAACCCTTTTTTACAATCCGATTTATGTGATTACCCGAATGAAGATCCCCAAAAGGAACTTTAACCCCATCAACGCAGTAATTAAAATGTAGGACTATTTGTGAAACTCACATCCTGACTTTTAACCCCGTTTATCATACCATTGCCTGCTGTCCATCTCACAACATTATCGAGGTCATTTTGATCGGTAGACAGCACCGTAGTATTTTCCTTGTTAGCACTTCTAAGGGCATGGTAAAAATAATCTTGAGCAGAACATGCAATAAACTGAAGTGTCTTTGCCAAGAATGTCGCGCACACTAGAATGAACCATTAAGAAAACAAGATAGAATATTGTTGATGAAGGCCAACCATTCTCTGTCGCATAACGTGTGAAACAATAGAAAACGCATGAAGCTGAACAAGTACCTTAAGGGGTCAACATTCATCAGCTCCCAAGGTAATCTGCCGTATACTTTTAATTTCGCCTTGTTCTGTTGATGTAATTACAGTCCACGAACATGCAACAGCTGCTCTTGAGCAACCAAGTGAACGAAACTTACAGCAGATGAGCATTATGAGAGTACGATGTGCTACACGGTACGTTATATAAGCGTTATCGAAGACCGTAGGATCTTTCTTCTTAATGATGAGCTACCCGTGAAGGTTACTTCATTTAAAGAAAAATCTTTAACACTCCCTGTGAACGTACTGCTGGAAATGTCATTTAGTGATAGTATGGGCCTATCTACCGCGTGCAAGCATGTAGATTTTAGGCAATTTATACTGCCTGCGTTTCAATTTCAACCTTCAAATTTTCTCTACCAGATGGCATTGCAACGGATTTCTGTCGGACGATCTATGACAGTTGTAATTAATTTTGCCGGATAAACAACTAATGCGTCACCAGGTGTCCTTTACATGCCGACATCGTTTGACATTGGAGTGCATTTCAAGAATCCGACTACCTCTGCTGGAGTAGAACCCGCGGTCTTGGGATCCGGAGGCCCACACTACAAGTCATCTACAAAGGTTAATGACAATAATGATGACGATAGTCAGCTGGCTGCGTGAACCAGGCCGTATACCTGAAAACTTGTATTTGGAAGAGGATTGGTTCGAACCTCACCAGTGGCATCTCTGAAGGCATTGCTGCGTTATTTTATAATATGCTAATCAAAAAATATATAGCCTAGTGCACACAGAACCCGGCTATCCTTCACCTTAATACAGAATTTCGAGAAACACTCTTAAAAACATTTTCTCGTGATTTAACACACACACACACACACACACACACACACACACACACACACACACACACACACACACACACACACACACACACACACACACACACAGAGAGAGAGAGAGAGAGAGAGAGAGAGAGAGAGAGAGAGAGAGAGAGAGAGAGAGAGAGAGAGAGAGAGGGGGGGGAGAGTTGGCCGTGCGGTTAGGGGCGTGCAGCTGTGAGCTTGCATTTGGGAGCTAGTGGGTTCGAACCCCACTGTCAGCAGCCCTGAAGATGGTTTCCCGTGGTTTCCCATTTTCACACCAGGCAAATGCTGGGGCTGTACCTTAAGACTACGGCCGCGTCCTTCCTATTCCTAGCCCTTTCGTATTCCATCGTCGCCTAAAGACCTGACTGTCGGTGCGACGTAAAGCAACTTGTAAAAATAACAAACACACGGGGTTAAACATTGAATTGAATCCAATTTCGGCTTTTGTACACCTAATTCAAGATAAAAGCTTATGGGGCAAACATTTGGAATGCATAGACAAAATTATGGTTGTCCTTATGTAAATACTTCCCTGCAGGTATAACACGGAGAATTTTCATTGTAAGTGGTATTCGTTAACTCGCTGAAAATTACATGGGTCTAATAGAAACTAACTAAACCTATTCTTAGCCCTTCCTGTGAGTGAAGAGACAATATTTATCTCGCCTGTTCTTATCTCGAGTACCTGTGACCTAATGAACAGTTACTGTGAGGTAGAAGAATTGTTGCTTAACAAGGTGACGTTGATGGATGCAGTGTAGCGTCTTCCCATTTGGACGAGTGAAGCGTGTTACACAATGGAAGGATTGTGTAAGAAACGAGGTACAATCCTGTTAATTAGTGAATTGTCAGAGCAGGTGTGAAAATATGTGTGACATGAAATACACGTCAATGAGCATCTCATTCATGTCTCATTGTCCTCTGTCCAAGAAGAGTCTGACTTCACAGGTCGTTGGCGAACTTATTCTGAACTAGATTCTGGCCACGGCTTCGTACACGTGATATTAATTTATAATCATTTACAAAATAGATTCATCATCTTCAAAATGCGTTCAGTATTCTTTTAGCGATGTTCTGTTGATTTGTTGATACGATATTTTCTGAGAGAGAGAGAGAGAGAGAGAGAGAGAGAGAGAGAGAGAGAGAGAGAGGAGTAGAAACATTAACCATAGTGCTGGCGTAGCCTAATATTAACATGGCAGCGAGTTACAGTAATTGAAAGTTAGAATGCATACATTTTAAAATGTGCTAGGCCTACACAACTAAACCTGAAGTGTATCATCACTGGCGCTGAAGTTACCATAGGTACGAGCATAAGGAAATATAATTAAAAGATCTGAGTGAAGCAACAATAATTTAAAAATATATATTTTGCAGTCGCATGTAAAAGATATTACGGGATTTGGTTCGAGCGGCTTTGCATTCTACACAGCGAGTAAGAGGCAATAAAATACCAATTACAGCCGCTAAATTCCCAGCGAGAAACACAGTGGACCTAGGCGTGATACCGGGAAATCGTTGAACTACTCATTGTTCTGGCTGTGAGTAAATTCTCGAGGTTAATGTTATTTCCCAGCTCTTACTGACGAATTGAGATAAAAACAAATGTTGGGTGATTCTGGTTGTTTCTACTTTTGATATGGTGGATCATGGGAAACTACTGTCCGGCTCCATGGCTAAATGGTTAGCGTGTTGGCTTTTGGTCACAGGGGTCCCGGGTTCGATTCCCACCAGGGTTGGGAATTTTAACCATAATTGGTTGATTCCCCTGGCACGGGGACTGGGTGTATGTGTAGTCTTTATCATTTCATCCTCATCACGACGCGCAGGTCGCCTACGACGTCAAATCAAAAGTCCTCGGACACATCCCAGCAGTAAAAGCGATACGCCATTTCCATTTCATGGCGGACTGATGGCGAAAATAAGGGCTATTAGAGTGGATAGACGACAAATGGCTGAATGGGTGGTTAGATATCTATTAAATGGGGGTTTCGCAAGGCAGTATCATTGGGCCTTTTGTGTATCTACATATAAACGATACGATTCTGCAATGTGGATGACGTTACTCTGTATAGAGTAATAAATATTACTGTGAGACCTCGAACATGTTGTGGTATGAACAGCAGACAATGGTACGACAATAATGGCGTGTGGCCTCCATAGAGGCCTGGTGCAGGTATTTCGAGGTGACACCCAATAGACGGGACCCCTTGGAACAAATGCCAGTATGCTAACCATTTAGCCTAGGAACCGGACAATAGAATGGTGCTAAACGGGGTGAGATTTCACCAAGAGGAAGAGTCCTTTCACTTTTAATTACTGTGTTGATGGAGGGAAGTACCCTTCTGGGGATCACTGCAAGTACCTAGGTGCTAATATCAAGAAAGTATCTTAATTGGTGTAATCACATAAAGGGGATTGTAAATAACGTTTACAGGGGTTGTAGGTACGATGTGAAGGAGAGGTCGTGAGTCGGTGAAAGACCCCAATCAGAACATAGTTCCAAATTATGGGACTCTCAGAACTACTGGAAAAGCTCCGAAGCTTGACTAGAGTTTTCAAAAGCAAGAAAGATCATAATATGAAGGTATTGAAATTAAAGAGCAATTTGGCACAAATATTCGTTTATGGGAAGATGAATTGGGGATTGGTATAATTTACCAAGGGAGATCATGGATAAATTTTCAGCTTAGATATCTAAGAAAAGACTAGGTCAACAGCTGATTAAGGAATCTGCCACCTGGGAAACAGTCCCAAATCCAGATTAACGGTGATTGAATATGGACAAGTTTCCTGAAAAACTAATGGAGTTTTTGCTTTAATTCAGTTTTAACATTGACAGAGAAAACTTTGAAAAATTATGGATATCATCTGTAGGCTACATACTGTCGCCCCCTTAAAATTGCAACAACAACAAAAAAATGTGTGGACATACACTAAATTATTAATCTGTTAGTAAGATCAGGAAGGTTTTTCTTATTCGGTAGTTTTCCAGTTTCTTGCTGAGAAGACTGACAGGAAAGGCGAAAGGGTGGAATCTAACAAATTGAAGCAATTCAAATCCCAACTGTGGAATAGGAGGATGTAGTCTTCCCTCTCGCTAGTTGAGAACTGAAGGGGACATTCCACCGTTATAACCTACTTGGTATGTTCTTTCCTCACTTCTATATGCTGGACTGACGACAAACTCTTTCAATTAACAGAAATGCTAATCAGAGACATTGATAAATTAAAACTTATGTTTCTTTCTATTCTTTGACATGTTACGCTCTATGACTCGACTTGTAAAGTTTTAGCATACCAAAGAAGTTCGGCATCAGCATTCGTGAAGAAAGCGATGAGATTCATCGAGATTAAATGAACATCTCTTCTTGATGTGTATCTTTCTCTCCTTCCTTTGTGTTGCAGCAGAAAAGCGTAAAGAAATTCCACTTCTTCCCGTCAAATAGCAAGAGCCACACTGTAGGTTGCATATTGTGGTATGCTTGTATGCTGATGAATTGAATTGGGGTCTGCCTCTACACAACCACAATGTTCCGCAACATCATCAACTGACAGATAGAATCCCTCTCCTTTGTTTCATCCTTTGTAATCGTTCTTATTGTAAAGATTAATTAATTGATGGTGGAATACTAAGTATGTCTTTCTCCCAATAATTTCTGTCTTGCCTTTCAGCGCAGTTTCAAAGCTCTGTGCCCCTTGTGGGTGTGAGACGCAGACGAATACACCCATGGTATTTCCTGCCTGTCGTAAGAGGCGACTAAAAGGGGCGACCAAGGGATAGTGACATTAGAACAGTGTGACTACTTGTTATTAGTACCATTGGGCGATGTTACTTGCGAGTGGTACCGCCTTGCGAGGAAAACCATGGGTGTGTACATTACATAAAAGCAATACTATTATGCGAGGAACACTACCGGCCTGGGCATTGCTTGTAATAAGTGTCATCCTGTACATTCCACCGGTCGGTTCCACTGTGTTCACTACCCACTACCTGTGGGTAGTATCACTTTATGAGAAACATCATAGCTCTACGTTGCCTGTGATTAGTACCACTATGTGAGACACCACGGGTTTGGCTGTCGCCCGTGATTAGTACCACTATATGAGGAAAACCATGGGTCTGCATTGCCTGATAGTAGTAGCATTACCGGGCGAGTTGGCCGTGCGGTTAGAGGCGCGCGGCTGTGAGCTTGCATCCGGGAGATAGTGGGTTCGAATCCCAGTGTCGGCAGCCCTGAAGATGGTTTTCCTTGGTTTCCCATTTTCACACCAGGCAAATGCTGGGGCTGTACCTTTATTAAGGCCACGGCCGCTTCCTTGCAACTCCTAGGCCTTTCCTATCCCATCGTCGCTATAAGACCTATCTGTGTCGGTGCGACGTAAAGCAACTAGCAAAAAAGTAGTAGCATTATGTGAGGAACGCCATGGGTTTGTGTTGCGTTTGGATGTTACCATAATGTGTGATACACTCTGGGTCTATGTTACCTGTGATTAGTACCACTATAGGAGGAACACCATGTTTCTGCTTTACCAGTGATTACTATTATGAGGGGCTGGTGAGGTGGTGGTGGTGGTGGTGGTGGTGGTGGTGGTGATTATTGTTTTAAGAGGAAGTACAACTAGGCAACCATCCTCTATATAACACTAATCAGAGGGGATCCGACACTTCGAAAAATGAAGATATCGGTCAAAGAAAGTCAAGGGCCACGAAGGGCGTGAAAATGAGACTCCCTAGCCCTCGCAAACCTAATAACGTCGGGGTCGGAAAAGAACAAGAGGTGACCAAGAGAGGTCGGATAGGATAGATGAAAGTGATGAGCCTGGTACAAGTGGAAGCAATGCCAGGACTCAGCTAAGGGCCCCGTGGTCGCCAACCCACGCTCCAAAGTTCAGAGCCCCTGAGGCCCCTTTTAGTCGCCTCTTACGACAGGCAGGGGATGCCGTGGGTGTTATTCTACCGCCCCCACCCACAGGGGGAAGGGGCCGGTGATCTGGACTCTGGACCCCTTTGAAAAACAAGCATCATCTCAGAAGAGAAGGCATCTTGAATTGGATCCATTGGATCCATGTTCATTTTTCATCATCATTTGTTTCTCTTCGTACCATTAGGGGCCGATGACCTAGCTGTTAGGCCCCTTATACAACCATAATCATCATCACCAAAGCTCTGTGAACCGACTGAATGACAATTTTCACTGGTTTAACACTGTGGCAGTAGCGGCTGGTGCGTAGCCTGTGCACTTGAACTGCTTATAGGTTTCATTTTCTTATTTATTTAAATCAAATGTTACTCTTTAAATAAGCGTTTCTCAAGCTCAACTGTGCTCAGTGCTCATAGATTCGTATCCCCTCGCGATAGCATATGCGAACGGCATGCCGTTATGAATTGCAGTCTGTTGCGGCGCATTTTAAGTGAGTTTTCCAATTTTTAGAAGGTTACAGGTTTATTCGGTTCTATCAGCCTACTGTCGTATTAAAAAATATGGTTACTCGAGCTTATACGTCGGTAAAAGACGATCAAGTCGACGAATCTAATTGCTGCATTTTTCTGTGTTTAGTAATGGTAATAATAATAATAATAATAATAATAATAATAATAATAATAATAATAATAATAATAATAATAATCGTATGGCTTCAGCTACCGTGTGCAGACATTTCGATTTGACGCCATCTGGCTGTGTGCTCGTCAATTTCGACGTTCCGTTTTTCTCTAGGTCCGCTAGATGGTAGACAGAGTAAACCGGGTCTCTCTTGGGCGTCTATGGCTGAGATTTAATTAATTTTGTCGGGTAAATACCAAGGAATAAAAAATCCCCTGGGGAGGATAAAATAACGAATGAAATGCTGAAATTAGGTGGAAGAGATCTGCTAGAAGCCGTGAGAATACTCATGAACAAGTGTATTAACTCGGGAAGAATACCAGAAAATTGGAAAAATGCTGAAGTGATACTTCTCTTCAAGAAAGGTGATAAGGAAAATTTAGAGAACTATCGTCCTGTGAGTTTATCACACCTTTACAAGCTCCTGACTAAAATTGTAACCAACCGCCTCACAAGAGAACTGGATTTTTATCAACCTGCCGAGCAAGCGGGATTTCGTAAAGGTTTCTCAACTGTTGAACACATCAAGACTATTCGTCTTCTTCTTGAGAAAACCACTGAGTACAACATCAAGATTCATCTGGCCTTCATTGATTATAAAAAAGCTTTTGACTCAGTGGAGATCTGGGCAATCATGAAGGCACTTCAAAATGCCATGATAAACTCAAGGTATATAAAGCTTCTGGAAAACATTTATGATCAAGCAACAATGGTAGTCAGTGGACGAAGACCTCATCACCAATAAAATCCCAGTTGGCAAAGGAGTTCGACAAGGTGACACAATCTCTCCAAAGCTGTTTACCCTTGCCTTGGAAGATGTATTCCAAACCCTTCATTGGGATAATAAAGGAATAAAAATAAACGGGTTATATTTGAAGCACCTGCGTTTTGCCGATGACATTGTGCTCATAAGTGAAAATCTAGATGAGCTAGAAAGCATGATCCAAGAATTAAAAACTGCTTCTGCTAAGATTGGTTTGGAAATGAACATTAATAAAACGAAAATACTAAGCCCAGAGAGTCGACCACTTAAAATGGGAAACCAATATATAGAAGCTGTCGATGAGTACATCTATCTTGGACACAAGATAAAACTTGGAAAAGACAACCAACGTGCAGAAATTCCTCGCAGAATAGGTATGAGTTGGACTGCATTCCGAAAACTAAGATTCATCCTCACCAACAAGGATGTTCCAATTAACCTGAAGACCAAGGTTTATCATACGTGCGTGCTGCCAGTTACAACTTACGGCCTGGAAACGATGGCTCTGACGAAGGAAAGTGCTCGCAAGCTTCAGCGAACACAACGAGCCATGGAGCGACAGATGCTAGGGATCAGCCTTAGGGATAAGATCCGTTCAGAGGACATCAGGAGAACTAATGTAACAGACATCCTAGAGATAGTAGCAAGACTAAAATGGCAATGGGTAGGACACGTAGCTCGACAAGACTACAACAGGTGGACCTCTAGGATTGTTCACTGGAGACCATGGGGACACAAGAGAGGCATTGGAAAACCCCTGAAGAGATGGCTCGACGACATAAAGCTGTTGGCTGGAACACGCTGGTTCCAAGTGGCTCAAGACCGAAGACGATGGAAGCACAAGGAAGAGGCCTATATCCAGCAGTGGATTGAAATAGGCTAGAAAAGAAGAAGAAGAAGAAATACCAAATGTATCACCAGAGGTCTTTTACATGCCGACATCGTACGACATGGAGTGTCGAATGGACTTTTTTCCGCCCTTCAAAAATCCGACTACCTCTGCCGGATTTGAACCCGCTGTCTTGGGATCCGGAGGCCGACACACTACCACGGATCCACAGAGGCAGCTTTTAGTAATGGTATACACATTTTTTTCATGTACATTAATATCAATTTTGATCGCAACGAAAAAAAGAGAACTGTTTTCGCCTTCTGTGGACAAATACCTGATTTAAAACTTCATGAAATAAAATTGTTTCATCCATTCATAAAAATGGTTAATATACAATTGTCAACGGTATAAACACATCGCCTGTGCTTAAAAAGTTGTCAGTTTGATGTGGAATGGGTTTCCCAGAAGAACAAAAAATGTTGCGATCATAGAGATGAACACTTCACCACTCTTAAAACACAAAATGTATTCTGATATAATTGCAATTAATGGTTACACATTGAATTTAAATGATTTTTGTATGCAATTTTACATCATTCTCATTTCTCGGTAAAGAGTAACCAACTTAACTAGTACGGTGTACGCTGTGTGCTGCAATGAAAACTAAACTCCTGTTTATCTCAGGACTAAGGCCCATTGCTACAAAGTATTTTGAACCTTCTTCCTTTTTGTGGGGGACCCTCTATTACAACGTATAGGGGTCTACCAAAATTGGTCACTCTGAAGTTCGTCAGTCTTTCTGTGTGAAGCCAAATAAACAAGTCTCATAGCCCTACAGCTCGGACAGGCTGTGGCCTACCGAGCGACTGCTGCTCAGCCCGAACGCCTGCAGATTACTAGGTGATACGTGGTCAGCGTGAAGAATAATCTTGGCTATTACTCTTGGCTTTCTATACTGGGGCTACTGTTTTATCGTCAGATAGCACCTCAGTGTAGGCCGAGTAAACGTCGAACTAGCCTTCATACCAGAGTTAAAATCTCTTGCATGGCTGGAAATCGAACCCGGGTCTCCATGTAGTAGGCCATCTACCTAAAGACCCTGTGAAGTCAATATCGAATTCTGCAAGTACATCGGAATTAACACGTAATAATTTGTAATTTCTTTGAGGTACATTTCTAGAACAGGGGTCGCCAGTTAAATTTGATATAGATCAGTTTTCGAAGTATTAACTGAAGATGAGATCCAGAACTACAAAAGTTAAAATTAACTCCTTGGTGTCTACTTGCAGAACCATCCCTTGTATGGTTATCGGGGACCAGAAGCAGACATTCGGAACTGTTCCCTGTGATTTTTTAAACGCATTTAGTTCGCGTGACAGTCAAAAGATGGCTCACGCGGCTCTTCTAGTTTAATCTAAGTAGTTTTAAAAGCTTCCTAAACGAAACGCACTCTTACAGTGCAATGGAAGCTTCAAAATAATATAGAAGGTGGGCATCCATCTGTTACCGAACAAATATATTAGATACTATTTACAAGTATCTTTTGACTGTGGTAATGAATCCATGTCGGCGAATTTTGTTTGTGAAAGTACTGACAATAACGGAAATAGTTCACCTAAATGTCATGGCATTAAAATAAGGAAATTATAATCATAGCGTATATTATAATATTGCTGGAAGAAATAGCATAATGCGCAGAAACTATGATATGAATGCATTCAAACATTCCAATACATCCAGGAAACATTACTCTGGTTTACTACTGATGACTGAATCACAGTTATTGAACATTAAGACGTAATTTGTGATAGCTTTGTCCATTGACTCTCACAAAGGCAGCCACGGTTTGAATCAGCCACGTAAATCTAAATGAAACAATACAATCTGTTTCATTGTTATTATTCAGTCTTGTATACTCGTTCATTTATTTTGTAAGGTTTTAGTCATTGTTTGACCTGTCCGGAACGCGAAGTTTCGGGGTCCACTAGTTGTGGTTACTCTTACAATATTCAGGAGGGCCATCATATCCCTCACGCATAAATACGGTTTGAAATACCTGTTACATAAAGTGCTCTTCTTACTATTACGTTAAATTAAACCTCAAGGTTATGTATCACGTGTCGATGGATGAATAATTATGTCAAAGGTAGTCCTTGTACCGTAAACATGAAACAGGAGGGTAGGCTGTGGACTAGTAGACAGGTATTCTAATGGTGGCCTAATTCTTTTCCTTCTAAGAAGAGGAGAGAGATTCTTGGGCTTGAGGCCCGTGGGACGGTTCACAAGGTAGAACGGAGCATGAACCTGCCTCACACAGTAGCAACAGTTGCATAACAAACCTTCCCACGCATGCTCACGTTCGCCGAGATTCGAACTAGGCACTCAGTGCTTTACTAGGCTGCACAGTTTTATTCCAGTAAAAGGACTGTTGTTTTTGAAAGTCACAAATGTCGTGATTGAAGTTTCAGTTGAGAGAGAGAGAGAGAGAGAGAGAGAGAGTGAGAGAGTGAGAGAGTGAGTGAGAGAGGGGGGGGGGGGAGTCGCCACTGCTGTAGTGGGATGGGTGACGTGAACGCTACTGATCCACGAAATATCACTGTAATATTTGTCACAATGTGAAAGGTTATCATTGATTTACTCAAATAAAGTCTCAAATCCCAGGTAGATTACGAAATACCGTCGTTACTAGCAAGAAATATGAATACGTACTTACGAGCTGTAAACAGGAGTCCATCATGTTGCATATCACTGCTCGCGCCGTCTTTTGTTTGTTTCTTGAGGTCCAGGGCTGGCACCGATGAATGGAAGTGCCATGTCTGTGGATTCTCATTATCTTTGTACATTTGTCTAGCGCGGACAGTTCAAAAAGCAAAATGGAGGTGAACAACATTAAGGATGTTATCGCTTTATTTGAGGACGAAAATCACCATTTAATAAGGAAATTACAAGACCTAAATCTCGTGCCGAAGCAACCGGAAAATAGCATGATCCCTGGACCAATAGATATATTACTTTATTAAAGGAACAGCACTATTAGACAATTGACAGTTGAAGTGACACGACACCAAAGCATTACCGTGAGCAAAGACATGTCACACGAAAGTGTTGTGTTACACACAAACAAAACACGGAAGCCCTGCGACGCAGAAAAAATTGTATATAGCTGTAAGGCAGTAAAGTATGTATTCTGTAAAATTAAATATTTCCATTATTTCTTAATCTACCTGGGATTTTAGACTTTATTTGAGTAAATCATATGTGACAAATATTACAGTGATATTTCGTGGATCAGTAGCGTTCACGTAACCGTGGGATGTATTTTAAAGATAAATTTGTTGAATTTAATTGGAAACAATGTTGCTGCGGCTGTTATTCTGTTTTCGAACAGTTTGTGATATCTTCGAATCGCTGGCTCTTCCTGCATTTTTTGATCTCATGAGCTGTGGGAAAACTTTCATTCTTGTAATGTTTGCATATACATATCGTCGCTGGGCAAGGGAAACCTCATAACTCCTTCGGAGTAAAGTTTACAGAAGAAGCTCAAAACTGAGCGGTCAGCAATGACCAGAAAACTGTTCCTGTCATTTTTATTGATTAATGATAGCCCAGTTATTCGACCATTGGAGTCTTCTGTTCCCTTCTCAGGCAATGCTGCAAGTCTTCACAAGACAGATGGAGAAACGTGGTTTTCTCGAGAGTGGTATTAGAGGTTTTCATTGCTTAGCAACGATGCAACAATTACTATTATACTATACTACCAAATAAACCCGTGCTTTGCAACAGTATTCTACATTGTATACGGAGTAAGATTATATTAAATTGCGTCTCTTGGCGCTATCCGAGAAACAAAACAGAGAGGACGTCATACATTGTTTCCAGTGTCAGATAGGCATTGTGGAAGTTTTTTAGATAATGGCTGGCCACATTTATTACTGGCAATCACAATCGAGTTCGGGAGTTTTTAATATAACGGCAGGCTCACTTGGCAACTGGCATTCACAGAAGAGCTGGAGAGTTTCCATTATAAAAACAGGCCCCTTTTCCTAACATCCGTCTAGTTGCAGAGATTTGACTATAATCAAAAAATCCAGCGCAATCTAACGTATCAACAATTGAGACACGAACATAACTCATAAGACCAAAGTTGTAGATCTCTCCAAATTGAACGGCGTTTGTGCTATCTGTTTTGTGATACGACTTACCGTTTAGTCACCAATTATCTCCAAACGAAGGTCTGTACAGTAATTAAAATTGCATCCATATTTAATTGTTTTCGTGGCCAAAAGTTATACATTTGAACAGCTTGGAATCCTTCCTCAAAGAAAAGTATCCAGATTTCGGGATTAGAACTCGCATCATACGGAGCAATTAAGGAAGAAAGTATTACAAGTAAAAGAGTTGAAATTAGTAGAAAAAAATATAACTGAGGACAGCCGGATAGGACAAATATTTAAGTACTAAGTGGATGTATTGGAAAATGAAATGTCCCTCAATAAATTGATGGTATGAGTTACGGATATAAGAAGGCGGTAACAGATATGACAAGCCTAAAGAGGCTAGGCAGCAAGAAGAAATTAAAGCGGAAAACGGAAGTAGAATAAAAATAAAGTAAAAGTTACAGCAAATGCCAGAAAACAGCTTACGGTGTGAAATAATGAGCTACACTCTGCAGTACTGTTCAAATGTTAAAAACGCCGCGTAGTGCTATTCGTGGACGATTGTAGCCTCCAACGGTATTCCGCCAATATCTCTCAGAATCGCCGATTGACGTCTCGCTTGCTTTCTACCCAAGGAAAAAGCACGAGTTTACATGAATGATGATGAAAATGGCAATGGGCCTACGTTACTTTCCTGCTGGCAAGCAGTCAGACGTTGCCATTGTAACTTTTAGGTTCGTTGTCGGTCTATCGGTCACTCAATGCAAAACATGAGACCCGCAGAAAATAGTAATTTTCTCCGTTATTTGAAGAGTAAGCGAAATTATGTACATAATAAAAGTTGTTTATAATAAAGGAACGTTTTACATGTTGTCCACGGATTTACAGAAAATCAATAGTATAAGAGAAAATGGAAGAACACTGTTCCAGTTTTCCTATAAACCCCCGTGTGTTCAGAGATTTTTTATTCATATGCACATCAAAACCTTTCCCGGGATGAGTATACTCTAAATACAGAGTTTGGTCGAGATCTATCCAGCCATTTCGTCGTGATGGTGGAACAAACAGACACGAAAGATAAAAACCACTAATACGGCCTTGAGTTGACCTAAAACGGACAAATATCTAAAAAAAATTGGCAAACAAACGAAATTAGACAGCGGATCCCCTACAACCTTATTTATATAGATAGGCCTACATTGCTACTGATAAAATTGAAGTGAATAAGTTGATTTTGAAACAAAAGCTTAAAGAGCAATGCAGCTTAAGTAAGCATTTTTACATACCTAGTCAATGGGAGGTACAGACACATGTTTTGGAATGAGTAGTTCGGAAGGGGGATTCTGTGTAGTGGCAGACATAAAGCGCATCAAAATATTTTGTTTGAGGATGAGTAGACTCGGCTCTTTTTTTTTTTTTTTTTTTTTTTTAACCGCTCACTGCAATCCCGCGTTCTCCTAGTGGTACACGTATCACACTTCGAATACCACTGTTGTAAAGGGCTTGCTGCGTGACTCACGCCGTGTTCATTAACGCATATCTTGCCCTTATCTTTTTAATAGTTTTAACTTGGAGATCTAAGTATTATTTGCTTGTCTTGTGCCGATAACGCCAAATGATTTTGTTTGTTCGTGTTTGGTGTTGCATTGAATTGTCGAAATAGGACCAAACGATAATATAAATGCGGCTAGTTTACTGGTGGTCTTCTAAGAATTTTTGACAGTAGTTTATTTTTTAAGTAATATTTCCGACTTTTCATTTCATGCTTTTAAGGGCATAAGTGTGTGCATAATTCCGGAATATTTTTGGTCATACAAATCCGAGCCCTAGATATACCTTCTCACCGACACAAACCCTAGCATCGAACCTGCAAATGTATCTTCCATTTACTTTGCCTAGCATATAAGAACTTCATTCTGTTAATAGTTTGGCTTGTTTAAGGGTTGAACAACAATGAATCAGGGTAACTTAATTTTGTCTAAGTTATAATCGAATATAGCAATTGTCGCTGTCATATACTCAATAAAATGTTTGTGTGTAGTCTATTATACAAATCATAATATTCTCCCCTTTGTTGTCTTTTTTGGTTCAGTCTACAGTAAATTTCTTCTTTCTCGTTTGCATTGAGTTGAGCATTCATTTCCCATACAACATCGACTACAATTCCATTTCAACGTAATAACTTCCACAAAATTAACATTTAATCGCTCGGTAATCGGTTCATTATGAACAACCACGCGAACGTCTCCGCAAAGTGCCAGAAACAATGATTTGCGTGGCTTGTTCCAAACCTAATCGAAATAAGAATTGATCATAGAATGGTGAACATATAGTAATTTCAAGCTCATCGCTGTGTTACATTTTAATTATTCTCACTTGCATTTAAACAGGATTGTAGTTATAACAAGTTAATACGGTATTTCACAGCCCGCTCACTCAGAAAAGGATACCGGAGTGTGAGGCAAGTTGCGAACCGTAAGACAGTGTTTTCCGATGTAGGGAAAATCCCCATTTGAAGATCATTTTAGGTCGGTAGGATCCGAGAGAAATGTTTAGTTCATCTACTAAAGGCAGTGCCTTGTCTCTGTAGCCACATCTGAGGATAATCTGCTAGCCTATTCATGTTGCTATGTGAGCCACATGCTAGTTCACCGACAGGGTTCCTGATGTATGACATCCTTGGTCGTCCTCTGGGTCGCTTTCCCAGTACTTTACCTTCAATGATGATTTGGAGAAGTCATGTCTCGGTACGTGACCAAGGAACTTTTGTTTTCCTCTTCTTTATCGTATTTAATAAACACCGATCCTCTTTCACGTTCATTAAAACAAGGTCATTTGTTGTTTTTATCCATCGAACTTGTTTTTGTAATTCTCCAAAACCACATTTCTGTAGCCTGAAGTTTTGTTTCTTTCTATTTCCCTAATGTCCAGGTTTCGTAACCATACAGTAGCACACTCCGAAAAAAGGTCTTTAGAAATTACTTTCTGGTCTCCAAACTGAGATGGTTGTTAAGCAAGAAGTTTTTCTTATTTTCGTAGGCTTGTTTTGTTACCACTATTAGATTTTTATTTTTGAATTTCTACAAATTTCTTTGTGATCATGCGTCCAATGTATTAGACGGCGTCATATAACTTCTAGTTATAGCCGCAAATGCCGCTATTGAACTAATAAATACGAGAACAGGAAAAGTCCTTCACCAAATCCAAATACACATAATTTCAACTCCCCTATAAATAAATAAATATTTAAATAAATTAAATAAATAAATAAATAAATAAATAAATAAATAAATAAAATAATCGGTAAGGATTGCAAGATTCAGCGCTCTCGACTGAACCTGTATTTTAACATTTACTGCATGGATAATAGGCCGTATTACAATATATTTTCGTCACCGCTGTAAGACGAATTATATTATTGAACCAAAATTGTTGCAAAATCTTTTTCTACTTCCTGCATTATTTACAATGAAGTGTTCTCAGGAAATGTATGTAACGTATAAGGATTTTTTCAAGTTGTTTTACGTCGCACCGACTCAAGATGAGTCTCGTGGTAACAATGGGATAGGAAAGGGCTAGGAGTGAGAAGGAAGAGGCCGTGGTCTTAATTTAGGTACAGTCCCAGCTTTCGCCTGGTGTGAAAATGGGGAAACTATGAAAAAACCATCTTCAGAGCTGCCGACAGTGGGGTGCCAACACACTATCTCCCGAATGCAAGCTCACAGCTGCGCGCCCCTAACCGTACGGCGAACTTGCTCGGTAAAGCAGTGGAAAAGGAAAGGTCCCTTAATTCTGGTTCAACGAAGTTGCAATAGGCAGTACAATCAGATAATTATATTTCAAAGTTCTTCCTACAGAGGTTGTAGAGATTGACGTAAGTTTGGTAATTTTAAGTTTGGAAAGATTTCGTCATTCCAACTCCCCTAAGTGAAAAATAGTAATGTTCCAATCATGGAACTGTGGGCAGATATAGGTTAATTTACTTCATTCTACTCCTCTTGACAGCAAACAATTTTTCTTGTTTCCACGGATTGTAGTTAATGTCCTGTGGCTTACCTTAACACTCAAGTATTCCCAGGAACTCTGACTTGGAGATTTTTCAGTATCAGTAGCAGATGTAATAACTTCTTCACTGTGCACTTAATTTTGTGTGGAACTCGCAGTTTTGACGTTAATTAGTGAGGTATAACGGTTCGTGACCGTGTGATTCTCAGTTTGTCGACTTTCTGGAACACATTGCGCGAACTTGCGGTGAATTATATTGTGCTGCCGTTGACTTTGTAAACACAGGCCTGCTGGATGAGCAGTTTTGTTTGTGTGTTCCGCCACCAAGTTGCGTCATGGGGATAGAGGTAATTGCAGGTCGTACTATTACCAGGCGAAGTCCCTCATAGTCTTCATGATTATTACCAGCAAGTTAGGTCAGTTCCAAAGAAAAGACCGAAGAAGTTGGATATCAGATAAAGAATACAAGTCTGGAACAGGTGAATGATTTAAAACATCCAGGGTGATAGAATAGTATGTGACATTTTATGTATTGGGGCTCCAGGTAGGACGTAACTCCGGAAAGTGTCTGTTAGGATATCAGCTCAGAGGCTGGTTGGATGCTCAAATAGCACCATCAAAGGCTATACAGCTACAGGAAAATCCACAAAAACCAATAGCAGCACCAAATGAGGCGTGGAGGTAGTTTGCCATTGCTTTCCTCACTGGGCCAGACGGTGATATTGTAGCGTGGCTATCGTATGATTAACGCCTTTCATAACACTCTGACGTACTGGTTGTGATCTGAATGTCATTACTCAGCACCACCCATACCCCAGCAACTTCTACATTGTCATAGCCATGGACTTGGGTGGAAGCTACACTTTGCTCTGGTCTCTGCCAAGACATACGGATGCAGAAGTACTGTATCCATCAACAAATGACAGCAGGCAGCGGCTATGTAAAGTTATGTCAGAAAAAAATGCCGGTGAGCTGTCACTACTCTAACGGCTGCAGGGTTTTGAGAGTTTCGTAGACTTACTAGAAATATTTCAAATCCATTGGTTCACTTTCCTCGTCTTGTAACAAAGTCGTACTTAACGTAGATTCACATTCATTTATTGCCAACTACTTCACCCCATGGCACTACAGCCCTTGAAGGGCCTTGGCCTACCAAGCGACCGCTGCTCAGCCCGAAGGCCTGCAGAATATGAGGTGTCGTGTGGTCAGCACGACGAATCCTCTCGGCCGTTATTCTTGGGTTTCTAGACCAGGGCCGCTAACTCATGGTCAGATAGCTCCTCAATTCTAATCACGTAGGCTGAGTGGACCTCGAACCAGCCCTCAGGTTCAGGTAAAAATCCCTGGCCTGGCCAGGAATCGAACCCGGGGCCTCCGGGTAAGAGGCAGGCACGCTACCCCTACACCGCGGGGCCGGCACATGCTCAGTTACTTCTTGTAAATTGGTTTCGCTGTTTCAATTTCTCATAGCAACAACTATTACGCTATTTTCTTTTCATTTCTTTTATTCCTCCGTCATTCACTTTTATCGTTTAAACTCTTTCTTTTGAGCGTTTTTGCCGAATCCTAACCAAATCTTTCTTCTCCATTTTTAAATCTGCAACTCCAATTGAGCGCGCGACTCAACACAGCGCCATCTTATAACAGAGTATGCGTATGACGTTACATATTTAGCACAAATTTTGTCTTACTTGGAAGCGGTATTTCATGAAAAGTACGTTTCAGATTTTCAATCTTTATGGGAACTTTTATCTTTCAATTGAAACATTAAATATAAACGTAAGTTGAATACAGTCGGTGATATACGCGTTATACCCAAACACTAAATGCGTCTTAAAATCTTTCCTTCCTTGTACCCGTTATTCACGAACATGCCTTAAGTTAAGAAGGTACCGGGTTTGATCTCTGCTTAGTTCTGTTACATTCGAGGATGTTAAAATGTGACAACACAGTGACGTTGACTTCAAAGCAACTTAGAGAGCTCCCGCCGGACGAAATTGCGACAGCTCCTTGTCACTGAAAAATGTTGACTATAGCTTTTTAATGTGCCGGAAGCTATAGTCACTCCTTGAGATGCTTTCGATATCTGCTGGAATCGAACCTGCTGTCTTGGGAACAGAAGAACTATTAACTCACTGTGTCATGAAGATTGCCGGGCCCGTGGTGTAGGAGTAGCGTGCCTGCCTCTTACCCGGAGGCCCCGGATTCGATTCCCGGCCAGGTCAGGGATTTTTATCTGGACCTGAGGGCTGGTTCGAGGTCCACTCAGCCTACGTGATTAGAATTGAGGAACTATCTGACGGTGAGATAGCGGCCCCGGTATAGGAAGCCAAGAATAACGGCCGAGAGGATTCGTGGTGCTGACCACACGACACCTCGTAATCTGCAGGCCTTCGGGCTGAGCAGCTGTCGCTTGGTAGGCCAAGGCCCTTCAAGGGCTGTAGTGCTATGGTTTTTTGTTACGAAGATTGGGAGGATATTGAGCAAGTTGCAGTATTTTTTATCTGTAGTAATATAATGTGAGCTCTTGAATTAATCTTGAAAGAATCTTGAAGGCGTGTTTGTATTCACTAGTTAGCATATAATTGCAAAATTGTATTAAATAGATATAAAATTAATCAAATCATATGAATTATATTTGGTCGTGTCATGGCCTGGCGGTGACCTATTCAAAGAACAAAATTTTAAAATCGAGAATAGTGTTTAATTTTTCCGTGTAAACTCTTTGGGCTGTAGCCTGCCAGTTCGTCGGAGTCATCAAAACAAGTTACATCGTGTTGTTTGTGAGGGATTTGGTGAAATATACTAGTGAAGGTTATTGTTATTTAGGCCTAAGAAGCTATCAGGATGTTTCAGTACGCTGTTCCAACGAATTTACGTCAAGCAAGCACATGTAGACGCGATAAAATGGTAATAAAACGAAAGCTATAAAATTGTGGAAATACGCAGCTGTGATTGGTTGAAATTCCTGATACTGTTATACTGGATTCGTCACAGACTTGTGAGGGAAATCATAAAAGCTGTCAAGTTCCTAAATGACTTTTTGTTTGGATATTATTAACGATATCCGGCTCCATGGCTAAATGATTAGTGTGTTGGCCTTTGGTCCACCAGGGCTGGGTCGGGGATTTTAACCTTCATTGGTTAATTCCGAAGGCTCGGAGACTGGATGTGCGTGCCGTCTTCATTATTAAAATGCATCATACGTAGGGCCCCATCTTCGCAGATGCGCAGGTCACCTTTAAGGTGTTACCTCGGAAGACCTGTATCAAGCCTATCTGGAGGCCGCATGCAATTTTTTAATAAAAGGAACTTGAAAGCGACAATCGAGTGCAGGAAGTAGACTGTCTAGTACGTGCAAGCACAGAAATGGTGTCCCGACGTAAACAATCAACACTGCCTCACTCCAGTACTGAAAAGGAGCAGAGTGAATGAAGGGGTAGTGTTGAAGGCCACTTCAGTACCGAAAAGGAGGGGAAGGGAGTGAACGGGTAGTGCTGAAGGCACAGTTTGTGCATTGCTGTACATCCACCACAGTGCCCATTTCAATCACATCAGCCTTGTAGCGGTCTGTCTACCTATAGCAGTGTGTTAAGCGAGGAGGTGGGGGATACTATGCTTTGTTTATATCGGGACACCATTTCTGTGCTCGCGTGTACATGAACTATATATCATTACAAGAGCTACAAAGTGGGACGTGTTGTAATAGGAACTCCTATATTGTAACACTGAGGGCATAGTTGAAACACCTGCACTAGTGGAAAGAATTTGAACTATGCTAATTAACTGTAACTTAAACGTTCTGTTTTATGTAGAGGGGCTCCAGGTAGAGAAGGACGTTACTCCGCAATGAAACTACCCTTCTCACGAAGATTAATTTAGTGAAAATCTTTCGCATCTACGAAGCCAAAAAGCTTAGTATAATCTCACATGCGTAGAACCACAAGCGTAGAAAAGAAAGAAAGAAAAGCAACGTTCACGTTTAATAATCTCATGCAGATGTAATACATCAATCAGAAGATCTTAGCATCCCAACTATCAGTTGCTATAACAGTTATGTTTGCTTATCGAAATTAAACCGGTTGAAGAATCTATCTAGGTACATTCTGTAATATTTGCTCATCTCATAGAGCATTTTTTTTTTACTCCGAAAATATTTTCGGAAAGGAAATGACTCGGCCTGAAGTTCTACCATAAACTTCCGTAGATAAACCTAGGAGTCACTGAAGAACCTATTATCTAAATGCGTCAGGTTGTTTCCCTGTTGCTTTCCTCATTGAGCCAAAAGTTACTATTACATATCACTTTATGAATCTTACTGAAATTCATACACCAACACATTCTATGAATGACACTTGCACACCATTTCTCACAGAAACTGACTGCGTAAAGAATAGTGTTGCTGGTATTACATTGATAAAAGTGTTGTTCCGTGGATCGGGGAATTTTTGACAGACCGACGCAGAGGGTAAAGGTGGGAAGTAAATACTCCGAAGTTTCTATAACATCGGGAGTAGTACACGCATGCACAGAAATGGTGTCCCGATATAAACAAAGCATGGCGTTCCCCCACCTCCTCGCTTAACGCATTGCTGCAGGTAGATAGCCCGCTACAAGACTGTTGTGATTGAAATGAGCACAGTGGTGGATGTGTAGCAATACGCGCAGTGTGCCTTCAGCAACACATGTTCACTCCCTTCCCTCCTTTTCGGTACTAGAGTGGTCTTCAACACTACCCGTTCACTCTCTCCCCTCCTTTTCAGTACTGGAGTGGGGCAGTGTTGATTGTTTATGTCGGGACACCATTTCTGTGCATGCGTGTACAGGGTAGCGTTATAGGACCACTCCTATTTACGGGATTTATCAACGGTCTGCCGAACGAAATTCGAAGTGAATACAGATTGTTTGCGGACGACTGCATAATATACAGAAAAATACAGAATGCTAGCAATAATAGGTAATTACAAACCGATATAAATATACCCCATACGTGGGCACTCGATAACAAAATAAAAATACATTCTCGACAATGCAGTCTCATACGAATTGGAAAGAAACATAGAGAAGCGGACTTTCAGTATTGTCTTTGATCGGACGCTTTGCTCGAGAGTGACTCATGTAAGTACCTAGGAATCCACGTAGAGAGATCTGAAAGGAGACACCCACATAGGAAGTGTAATTACCAAAGTATGCAAGTCCTTACACTTCGTGATGAGGGTGCTAAAGGGCAGCAGTTCCCAGGCGTAGGCGCAGGGCTATATATCACTCAATAGGCCAGTCCTGGAATATGGATCCATACCAAACAGGACTCATTAAGGAATTTCACATTGTATACAGCGAAATGCTACAAGATTCGTGCTTAATGATTTCAGTTCTAGAAGTAGTGTGACAAGTATGATAGAAAAACTTGGGTGGGAGACACTGGGGACCAGAAGGAAGCTAACACGGTTATGTGCCATGTATAATGCCTACATAAATAAGCCAGCTTGGGGAGGGTTGAACCGTCTACTAGAAATGCCCTGTTACGAGGGGGTGGGGGAATCAAACATAAACGGGATTTAATTTTTATTTAAGTTCATGTATTGAAAAACACAAGGAAATTAACTTATTTTTCCAGATAGTTTCCTGCTTTGGAAATGAATTTGTCCCAGCGTATTGGCAGCTTTTTGATGCCCTCATTGTAAAAAGAACAGGGTCGTGTCGCCAGCCAGTTGCGCACGAAGTCTTTCACACCCTCGTCATCTTCAAATAGGGCTGAGGATGAAAAAGTGTAGTCCCGTTTATTTTCTGTAAGTTGGAGACAGAGCTGCAGTATGGGGCCGCACATTGTTGTGGAAGAGGATGAACTGCCGAATCGGTTGGTCTCGTTTTTTTTGCGGCGACATGCAACTCTCCCCTCGTTCAACAGCTCGCAGTAGTAAGCAGCATTGATTGTGCGTCGCTCATGGGGGCGAAAAAAATACCAATCAGCAAAATCCCTCGCCGATCAAAAAAGAAAAACGGTTGCAAGAACCTTGGCAGCTGACAGTCGAGTCTTGGCTTTCACTGGTACTGCCTCCCCTTTCCTCCGCCACTCCTTACTGGCTTGTTTGGATTAGGGAGTGTAGTGGTGGACCCATGTTTTGTCGCAGGTGACTATCAGACTTGAAAATGCATCACCTTCTTCCGCATTCCTTGCTGTAAGCCTCTGACAGACCTCCAAACGTCTCAACTTCAGATTTTCGGTCAAAAGGCGAGGGACCCATCTTGAACACACTTTACGGAACTGTAGGTCGTTTGTGATGATTGCTTGACAGCAAGTTCACGAATGTTCTCATCTGTAATGCTGGTCCGAGGATGGCGATTGCGTTGCTGATTTTCCACACATTCTCGTCCTTTTTTGAATTTTTATGCCAGGCAAACACATGCGCCCTTAACAATGTTTGATCACCGAACTGTGCAGTCAATCTCGGACAAATTTGTGCCGCTGTAACTCCTTCACGAGCAGAAATTTTATAATTATGCGTTGCGCAGTCGAGGGGTGCACCTGTTGTTCCGACATCTTGAGCGTTACTGACCAAACGGCGGGAAATATCCAACTGCACTCTCTCCCCACTCCTAACGGTCTAACCTAAACATAGCAAAAGCGCAGTGCCATTCCTACCAACTGTTCATGTTGAGGAACAAAATTCCTGTTTATATTTGATCGTCCTTCGTACATCAGTAGGAAAGTTCATCCACATAAAAAAATAAAAGGTAGATAACAGAAACTGTGGTAAATATTCGTTCGTAAATCGGGGAACTGATGACTGGAATGCACTACCTGCAACTGTCTTGGAGCCTTTTCCTGCTGCAAGAATAGACTCCAGCATTCTGTAAATTGTGTGTAAGTTTCTATTTGATGGTGTCATATTGTTATGGACTGTAAACTGTAGTATTAAGGCATTTGAATTATTTAAGGTATGTGTGAATTTGTATATGAACGTGCTGTATTTGCAGTGCTAAGATAATAGTAATTGGTCCGCTCATTCTACTGTAAATCATAGTGTAAAATTTTGAAATACTTCAGCTTCGTGTGAATTTGTACATGATGTAATGTTAAGCTGGTAGCAAGATCAAGTTATGCTAATTTAAGCCGTAATGTTAAGCATTGGAAATACTTGAGTTTTATGTGAATTTGTATACGATGCTGGGTTTAGAATGTTAAACTAGTATTATTGATTTAAGCCCACTAAGGAGCGCTGATTAGTTCTTCCTCGATGCTCTTCTTCGTTCCCAATATCTCTTGAGCCCTGCTGATAATTTCTCTCTTCTCTCCTGTGAAAGGGGCTTCCGACTTCTAGGAACTCTAGGTGGTGGGGTCCAAGACTGTACCATAGCACAAAATTTGGAACGATCTTCTATATCAATGTCTGAAATCCCAGCCGAATCCAAGTCCCTCTGTACATCATTAACCCACAAGCTTCCAGTCTTGTAGCTTTTAACCAAAGAAAAGATCTTCTTGGTAAGCCTGTTGTCCATTCGTTGTAGGTGTCCGTAGAACTTAAGCCTCCTACGTCGCATGCTGGTATTGGCTGATTCTAACTGTCGATACAGCTCAGAGTTCGATTTAAGTCTGTAGGTTCCATCTGGGAGCAATCTCGGTCCATGAATTTTGCTGAGGACACGTCTTTCGGCTTTCTGTAGATCATCCATGGTGCCTTTTTTTTTTTTTTTTTTTGTTCATCAGGAGGGTCTCTGAGGCGTACAAAAACTGGTCTGACAGCAGTTTTGTAATGACAGATCTTAGCATTTATAATGGTTGTGGGATAGTTGGTACGCTGCATTGAGTTTGTTACACGTTTCTAGGATGGATTTCTACCATTGGGGTGGACCCATTCACCAAGATAGCGGAAGCGATTGACTTTCCCAATCGTTCCATGTATGGTCGTCAAAGAGGGGTTTCCGGGATGCCGAGTCTCAAAGTACTTGTTAAACTAGTACTGTAGTATTTCTTGTAATATTTTTCGATGGAATTGCTTGTGTTGTTGTGTAATTGTTTTAACTTTACTTTATCACACTACTGTACGTAATCATTGCCACCGGGACATTTCCCAATTGCGATGTATTTGTTGATAATAGAAATATAATACTAATAATAATAATAATAATAATAATAATAATAATAATAATAATAATAATAATAATAATAATAAACAGTATATAGCCTATAGCTCGGTCGCATTTCTGGTAGGGTCGCGGGTGAGATCTTTCTCTCATGTGTTTACTTGCTCGGTTTTATGACTGGAAGCCCTTCCTGACGCCAGCTCTATGAGAAGGGGTGTATTTATGACTTGTTTATACATGGATCATCTGCTGAAAGGTGTAAAATGGCAGGAAGGCATTCAGTTAGGTGGAAATGTAGTAAGCAGTCTGGCCTATGCTGACGACTTGGTCTTGATGGCAGGTTGTGCCGAAAGCCTGCAGTGTAATATCTTTGAACTTGAAAATAGGTGCAATGACTATGGTATGAAAATAAGCCTTTCGAAGACTAAATTGATGGCAAGAAATTCAACAGAATTGAATGCCAGATTGGTGACACTAAGCTAGAACAGGTCGATAATTTCAAGTATTTAGGTTGTGTGTTCTCCCAGGATGGTAATATAGTAAGTGAGATTGAATCGAGGTATAGTAAAGCTAATGCAGTGAGCTCGCAGTTGCGATCAACAGTATTCTGTAAGAAGGAAATCAGCTCTCAGACGAAACTATCTTTACATCGGTCTGTTTTCAGACCAACTTTGCTTTACGGGAGCGAAAGCTGGGTGGACTCAGGATATCTTATAAGTTAGAAGTAACAGACATGAAAGTAGCGAGAATGATTGCTGGTACAACAGATGGGAACAATGGCAGGAGAGTACTCGGAATGACGAGATAAGGGCTAATTTAGGAATGAACTCGATGGATGAAGCTGTATGCATAAACCGGCTTCGTTGGTGGGTCATGTGAGGCGAATGGAGGAGGATAGGTTGCGTAGGAGAATAATGGACTCTGTTAGGGAGGGTAAGAGAAGTAGAGGGAGACCAAGACGACGATAAGAGGTATAGAACTAAATGAGGCCACAGCACTAGTTGCAAATAGAAGATTGTGGCGACGTTTAGTAAATTCAGAGGCTTGCAGACTGAACGGTGAAAGGCATAAGTCTTTAATGATAATGTAATGTATGTATATTGTAGTGAAAATGAAATGTGCAGCAGAAAGTCTTCCCCGAGCCAGAAGAACTAACCAGGCGCAACGAAAATTACCGGGATCCGCCGAACAAAAGGCCATTTAGTTAGCCATTCAGCTTAGGAAAAGACTAAAATGAGATTTGTATAGTTTCACCAAACAGTTTAAACACACAGAGCGCTTAAGTCTATACTTCTGCTGCCCATTGAGCGACTTCTGTCCGGTTTACGCAGCTTGCTTCTTTTTGTTTACAGTTAGCATACAGGTGAAACTGTTGTTAGTAAGTACATGGTAACACACGTTTCTGAGGTGATAACTCTCCGTAAGGAATAAGTGAAAGGAGTACTGTTGACTTCATGAACTTCATTCTTTTTCATAAGAGATTATCTTATATATTTTGTCGTGTTCTTCACCGAATTATCCGTGTAGCGGCCATGGTTTCAGAGGGTTTCGGGTGAGTTTCCTGGTC
Source organism: Anabrus simplex (assembly GCF_040414725.1). Classification (NCBI taxonomy): domain Eukaryota; kingdom Metazoa; phylum Arthropoda; class Insecta; order Orthoptera; family Tettigoniidae; genus Anabrus; species Anabrus simplex. The sequence continues at coordinate 288,474,527 of NC_090270.1, read as the reverse complement.
GGGTCGACAATTTTAGCTGGTCTAGTTATATTGGCTTGGGAACTTGCTGTATATGTTTTTCTCAATACTATTCTTTTCGTACATACACTACCAGTCATCACTTGAACATGCATCGATGCCATCACACATGGAATAAGTTATCAGTGCCCATGGAGGACCCAGTGTCTCCTAGACAACAGGACACATGCTGAACCTAGGTGACTAAAATGCTAATCGTTTCTGCAGAACATACTAATGAACATGTCCTGTGAATATGAACTTCCTATCTCTAGTCTTTCAAAGTGTTCAGTTTTTTTTTATGAACATGAGTGTATATTATATTTTACAACCCTCGCGGGCGCACAATATGCCTCCGCGGGCCGCCATTTGGAAACCCCTGTTACCGATAGTGGCGGCTCAGACGAGCCCGCGATGCACTGCATAGGCTTGCCAACGTCGGCGCATTATCCACAAATACTGAATAACACGAACGATGAATGGCAAAGATGAAAGATAGGTTAGAGCTTCTAACTATTAGTCTGGACAAGGCGATTGGTCTGGAATGGCTAGGACCTGCTCGTGACAGGACCATAGGAACAAAGAAAATGATGGCATTATTTAGTTTCAGGCTCTCTCTGTTTTAATTCTTCTATATAAATAAGAATACATTTTGGGGTGGGTAGGTTGGTCCCTGCCAACATCAGAATCGAATACCAAAACGCCACAGATTTTTTTTTACCCATTGTCAAGCTGTTAGAATGCATTGGAAATTCTTCCGGGCGGCGAATGGAACTTCTTTGCATATTCATTTCTTTGCATTCTTGTACCGATTTGAACATCGGTATACAGTAGATGTTTTATACAAAATAACATACTGCAGTTATGTATTTATGCGAACGTAGGTCAAGAAAATGCGTGTGTTCCTTTTTTATGAATTTATATGCACTATAAAACAGCCATTCGGGTACAAATGGTATGGATAGTTTACTTCTTATTGGCATATTATATCTTGAAACCAGGGTCATAGTCAAGGGGGGTTACTGGGGATTAGAACAAACACTCCCAGTGGAATTATACAAAAGAAAATCAATCACTACTGATTTGCATTTAGGGCTGGTCGGCCAGATGGCAGATTCCCTATCTGTTGTTTCCCTAGCCTTTTCTTAAAAGATTGCAAAGAAATTAGAAATAAACAGAGACTGACAATAAACAAGTGAAAGTCGACGCAATACGTTGGCTCTTTTGAACATTTACAGAACGATAATTGTAAAACCAACAGATATCTTGAATCGGTTTTCTAAGAATCTTCGGAAGTTGAATTTTAGTTTGTAATCTGAATATCAACATAATTTACTTGTATCAGTGTCCTTATGACACTTATGCTGGGGCGTATGACACGCACAAGCATCTTCATTTTGTTCTATCATTTTGTAACTATACGCTCCCTATCGGGCGATCCTGGCTACGCTACTGCTTGAAACAAAACATGCAAATATGCCATAATCCCCCTCTCTACATATAACCTGCTCGCTGGACAAATAGCAATAAACATCGCACAACAATATTCATTGTCATAATTCTTGTTCTGTGTGAACTGATTAGGAGGCCGATCGGTTCGATTCCCTAATAAGGTAAGGGTGGCTATCTGTTGGTATTCTTTCTCTTTTATCGTGGCGATGAGTTTTCAGTGAAAAATATGATATTACAAGGAAGTAACAGGTTATGTTCTGTATGTTAATTACGCGGTATTTATCGCTATACTGTGGCCAAACAACAGTGGATAGATACGGTCTGAAATGGCGTATGACTTTCAGTCCCAGGAGTGTCCGAGAACATGTTCGGCCAGGTGCACGTCTTTTGATTTGACTCCCGTAGGCTACCTGCGTCGTGATGAGGATGAAATGTTGAAGACGACACATACATGCGGGCCCCGTGCCTGCGAAATTAATAATGGTTAAAATTCCTGACCCTGCCGGGAAACGAATCCGGGACCCCTAAACCAAAGGCCAGCACGCTGACCATTTAGCCATGGTATGTATGGTGCAGATTGGATCAGGCGTGATAGGTGCTGCTGATGTGCTTGTTTCATTACAAATCCGCGAACAATCCTCATTATTTTTTGTAAAGTTTCCTTAAACCGCACGAAACTGAAACGCTCATATACGACGAATTATTTGTTGGCATGCGCCTGATAATCTGCTGAACGTCCTCTCATGCACAAAAGGAAAGCAGTGCGAAGAATGACATTTAGTGAGTAGTTATGAAGCTTGATCGAGCCAATAGTTAACAGTGCGATAAGTTACCTTCTATTATGTTCTTCAACGCTCAACTGCGGATTACCACTGATACACTGACTTTATTCCGCTAGTCAAAAGAAGAGCCTATACCCAGAGGGAATGATAAATGGGCAAGAACTAGCCACCACCGAGGAGCTCATTACGCAACACTGCAAACAATACCTCAAAAACCCTGGTTCTGGAGATACAATATTGCAAGGAGACATCTAACAACCATCATCCGGATGAGGCTTTGACACGGATGCTACCTTCACCACCTCCATCGCATCGGAGTGACTACCTCGACAGTTTGCCCACATGACGATTACGATGATGCGGATCTGAATCACCTAGTCTTTTCTTGTTCCAGGTATGAGCAACAACGAACAAAGTTATTCGCACAGCTTCAGTCATTACGTATCCCATTCTCCACAAATGTTAACATTCTTCTTCAAGACCACGATAGCAAAAACTACAGAGCACTGATCCAGTTTCTACAAGGCACCAATCTAACTCTATAAACCCTGATGCAGAAGCTACCAGCTGAAATAATTAATAAAGATAACCTCCTAACTGTTAGACTACATTAACTACTACCTTTCTACCATGGCCTTCCCACCCTGTAGTAATGCCATGACCGGCCTCATGGCGAGAAGATATAGCATCATTCTTACCCTTACCACTACCAGCTGGCGAAATAGTGTCTGACCAAAGGTCATTCTTGTAAATAAAAATTAAGAAACGGCGGATATTGAGTCTGCTTCGGCCGTACAGGTCGCCACGGTACAACTGGGCAACCATCCTCTAACATTAATCAGAGAGGAAAAAATGGAAAGGATCAGACACTTCGAAAAATGAAAGTATCAGCCAAAGAAAGAAAAAGGCCACGAAGGGCGTGAAAATGAGACTCCCTAGTCCTCAGGAATCCATTATCGCCGGGGTCGGAAAAGAACAAGAGTTAATCAAGGGAGGTCGGATAGGATAGATGAAAGTGAGGAACCTGGCACAAGTGGAAGCAATGCCAGGACACAACTAAGGACCCCGTGGTCGGAGCCGCCCCCAGTTGAGACGCTGAGTCCCCTGTTAGTATCCTCTATTAATGGCAGGCAGGAAATACCGTGGGTGTTATTCTACTACCCCTACCCACATGGGGCTATGTGTCGTCCGTGCTCAAGGAATTCCCCGATCTTACCAGATAATGCACATGCGCTCATCAGCGTAGGTGACACCCACTCGAGCAAAATTTTGCTTCCATAGAAGTTTCTAACCTATGACAAGGGACAATACAAAAATACTACATCCATCAAGAAATTGCAGCACACTATATATTCCGATCTTATTAGTTTGACTTCCCTGATAGGAAATCTAGCCATATAACAAAGGAAGTATGATACAGTATCTTGTTACTTGGTAGCGTGACGGTATGTACACGATAGTGAAAATTCATTCTTAGGTAATACGCCTGACAAGGAAACGCTTTACTTTCAGACAGCGCTCAATGTGCAAGTTGCGGTTCCAGTGTTCGTGTCTCTGCAAGTAGCCAGGTATTAATCATGACTTGTCTTTACTAATGTGGTATCTTGACTTGGTTCTTTTGTGCTCATTGGGATTACCGGTTCTGTAATGGCTGTGAACATCTGGCTATTTTGAAATGTGAAAGTGTCGTTCAAGAAGCGGGCGTGTTTCGGCAATTGCTAGATCTATTTCTTTGCTCGCTGTGAAGTTATTGCTGAAGATCCTTTTTTAATTTTTTCCTTACAATTTGTTTTACGTCGCACAGACAGATCGTATGAAAACGATGGGATAGGAAAGTGCTAAGAGTGGGAAGAAACCGGCCGTGGCCTTAATTGTGGTACAGCTCCAGCATTTGTCTGGAGTGAAAATGGAAAACTATCTTCAAGGCTGCCGCCAGTGGGGTTCGAGCCCAGTATCTCCCGAATGCAAGCTCACAGCAGGCGTCCCTAACCGCATGGCTAACTCGCTCGGTATTCTTATTTTAATTTGAGTGTAATAACTTGCACAAGATTATGAAGGACAGCAAAAGGACCTCGACAATTATGGATAGCAAGCAATGGTATGATCGTAAACGGGGTGAAGTCAGGCTGTTCAGTTTCACAAAGAGGAAAACTCCTCTGTTGTAATTACTGCCTAGCTGGGGTGAAAGTTCCTCATGGGGTAAACACATACACGGGATTGTAAATAGTCTACAAACCTCTTCACATGGTTATGATGTAGAGCCCGAATTTTGATGCAGTTAGAATGCAAACTTACTGAAGCGAATAGCACGTATCGTCTACCTTCACAACGAATATGTTACGGGGATTGCATAAACATTAGGGGTACGGTCCATCAAGACCCCTATAGTTTGTTACTCTTGCTACATTATGGAAGAGCGGGTGTCCGACACTTCCTACTAACCGAATTAGATTGCAATCTAACCTGTTACTGTATAAAAATCCGGCCTTTAGTTATGAGGGTGTCTAGGGTTTGTATTTGTAAAGGAAAGGAGAGGACCGTACAGCCAAGGAGTTTAATTTGGCATGATACTTCCATAAACGAACAAAAATGAAACCGAAGGTGGAATTGATCATTATATTATCTCATCCGAGATTTTTTAAATTGTTTACGCGAAAATATTTCCCCAGACAGACAGTTCTGTACTTTTGTAGACTGCTTGGATGCCGACCTCGTGGTCTAGGGAAGAGAGAGAACCCGTGTTCAGTTCCCGACCATGTCGGAGGCTTTTTTTAAAACCTGGATCTGAGCGTTGATACGGACTTCACACAGCCTACTTGAGCACAGCTGCGGAGATGTCTGAAAGTGAGATGCGACCCCGGTCAAGAAAGCTAAGGATAACGGCCGAGAGAATTTGTTGCGCTGACCACGCTCCACCTTGCATTTTTCAGACTTTCTGTCCGAGTAGCGGTAGTATGGTAGCCAAAGGCCATCAAGGCTTTAGTACCATGAAGCTTATTTTATTGTATACATTTCTGGGACTTTCTGCGTGCAGGTTTCATACTAATGAAATGTGTGTTTGTATACCTTACGCTCCACTGATAACAGGAAGAAGGCGAAAGGAAGAACTTGCTCATCATACTAACGCAATGAACATGGTGGTCCAGCTGTTCCGTGCCTTACGTTCATTTCCACTGTCGTCACACTAAATATTACCCAACCTTCATGCATACCTCTTTGTGTAACGATGAGTATATTAAATAGAAGTAGATGGATGTAGGGAGAAATTGGAGGCAAGCTGGTAGTTTTACGTGATGTGGTCATTAGGGCCTGGATTTCTATGACGTAATAACGCTATGAATATGCATGCGCATGAATGCCACCAAAATGTGACATAAATCTTGGAAATATGACTCGAAGGATGTTTAATATTCCCAAAAATTGTAATATTCCCAAAATGGCTTTTATTTATTTATTTATTTATTTATTTATTTATTTATTTATTTATTTATTTATACTGCGGACCAGTAGAAAACTGGTAATATTCCAAACATTCCTTCATCTTCCCTATTTTGAGAACGTGCTACTGTTCGCGAAACTTCACTTAATCACGAGCCATTTTGAAGGAAATCTAAAATAAGCAAGAACAATCAAAATTACTTCGCATTATGGGCACAGAACATGTAAATACGACTTGAAGAACGGCTAAAACTTTTATATGGCCAAAAATAAGCGATTTGTCTTCTTTTTGGTCAAAAACGAGTTGATGATAAAATACATTTAGAGCAGTAAAACCTGTTACCGTGTACAGAAAAGCTAGAAACGTGTGTAATTAAATTGTTTGCAAAAGGAGATGAGGATAAAAGTGGCATTTCATAGAAATCTGATCACTAGTCATCATAGCCACGTGGCATTCCGTTTTTGATGGAGTCCAAACCATTGGAACGTCACTACATTTCAAAAATCCCACATGCATTGGCCGGAATTCGAACCACGGCCCCTTGGTGAGAAGCCAAAGGCTATGCCATTTAGGTGTCACTCGGTGCGACAGATCTTACCAGTGTCATCTAGAAGTTGCATGTAAAGAGTGTGAGAAGGATCTTGTATCCTATACTTGAACGTTTAAATATATTAGTAGGCCTATATTATTGACCAAAAACGAACACTCCGCAAATCACAAATATTAGTCACAGCAAGATTTAAAAACCATGTCAAATATTTTAAATTTTTCTCCTCGTAAAATAGCTTTTTTATTATTATTGTGCTTTTACGGTCGCATTGGACCACTGTAGTCAATTTCTGTCCGGTCTTCTATGATGTTTTTTCTTTTCTGATCTTCCAGTATTTCTTAATTCTATCTGATCTTAGTTGTCGTTCTTCCTCATTGGTTTCATTCATATAACGGACAAACTATCCCCTTCTACCGACGTGTATACGGATTGGATAACATCGAGGTTATATCCCTCATGATCGCTGCAAGAGGAACAATTCCTAAGTTCTTCGAAGAATTCCGCTCAAGATTAAAATACCTGAGTCGCTGACGAAGAATGTGGTCCTGAAAGCCGTGAAAGGTTCATTATCCATACTGAGAAATCATGAATATAGTCATAAATCTATTGTTCTCATTGGCAATCTCCTTATGGGGGAAGTATTTATTCTCTGAATAAACGTTTAAGCTGAAGTCTACCTTAACGTACGTCGAAGCATGTCCTTGACAGACCATAAGTGGTATATATATATTTTTAACTATATTAAGTCAAATTTCATCTTCACATGTAAGGCGAAATTGCTTGAATTTCGAACCTTATTAGTTCATCTGCCACCTAGCATGATCTATTGGTTTTGTGTGAATTGCCAGTTATGTTCAGTGTCCCACGAGTGCTCAGGTAATCAGTTAACAATCTCAGGTGGACAGGTAAATATAACTTAGTTCTGTGCTTGTTGTCGATTAATAGAACCAAATTCCTCAGAAGTGTACTTGTTGTCTTCCCTTTCGAAATTATGCTTATACATTTCTATATATGTTTGGTATAATCGGATGTGTGAGGATACGACGTGTACAAAAGTACAGTGATTCGAAAAGTAAAACTATAAAATCACAATACCTACTACTACTACTACTACTACTACTACTACTACATTTCATTTTTCAGAAGGCTAGACACCAGTATATGCACGATGCGAGTACTAGAAAAATTACCTGGCTCCTAGGTTTGAGTGCTGGCTCCTAGATTTAAAAAGCATTTGTCATAACCTGGTTTATACACTAGTAGAATACCCCATTCTCTAATTTCGGGAGTTCCGAGGGAGTATTCATTTACTGTAATCCAAAATATGTTTAGCATGCATTCTTTTCCTTATTATTCTTTCTCTATTACTACTCTACTCTATTATAAATTGTCGTTTTTCTTTAAAGTTTATTTATTTATTTATTTATTATTTATTTGTGTTAATATTTTTTGTCCTAGACAGTAAGAGTTATAGTACGAGCACAATCGAAAGGAATCAGCATATTATTGTGAGAATGTTCGGCTAATTAATGCAAACATCTATTTTACCCTACCTAAGTTGTATTAGTGAGTTTGTGTCACCAGTCTTTATAGAGTGACCCTACAATTACAACATACATTTTGAATGAATTGAATGGATGCGTACATGAAGTGGTAAATTAATGATTAATACAGTACTGAAATATTTTAACTTGTGCCAACAAAGCAAACTTTTTCATTTTACAATCTTCTGTTTTTCTTTTATTTTCAGGTAAGTGAGTGAAACTCTTCAGTGAGAAAGAAACTCATCGTAGGTTGTACTGGGGAAGGAGTAAGTATACGTGATAGATAAATAATAAATAAATACCTTGTCTCTTCATATATATATATATATAACTAGTACGTCTCGAAAGTACATGGATAGTTCCAGCAGCTTATGAGTCTTAAAAGGTGTGTGTGAGCAAATGTTATGAACCTTTAGTACGACATCCAGAATAACTATATTTATAGATTCGGTTTGTCTACCTTCGTTCTTCTTCCTATATGTAACTTTCCTGACACAGAAAGTGATTGGCTGAAACTGAGTAAGAGCGCGATTGAAAAGAATCAGCATATTATCGTGAGATTGTTCGGTTAATTAATGCAAAGTTTTTCGCTGATTCTTCTGTTAGTCTGCTCATGTTTGTGCCGAGGAGTGAACCACTTCACCATCGTTTTAAAGAACTAACGCAGGTGGGGTCTGTGCTACTGCACTCCATTGCCAATCTTAGTGAGAATTTGATAGTAGATACAGGAGAATGATTGTACGGGGTAGATAAGTAATTGCAGAGTAATTTGGTGTTATTTGGTTTGTTAGCAGAGTGATTTTGAGATTTAGTTTTGGGTGAGAATACCTTCTGTCTTCTAGAGCAGACAGTGTTTACTCCGACTGAATTGAGAAGTTGTACCGAGCATGGTTTACTTCACGTAGCTCTCGGCTTGCATTCGGGACATGGTGGGTTCGGAATCCCCCTCCCTGAAGAGGATTTCCGTGGCTTCCCATTTTCACACCGGGCAAATGTTGCGGCTGTACCTGCCCTAGCTCGTGCATATCTAATTGTCGCCGTAACTGTATCGGTGTGACGAAAAGCAAATTGTAAAAAAACATTTTATAAAAATAGTTGTGTGGTTGAAATCTCTGCGCATATTCAAATGCAGTTCGCTATTTTATTTTTCGCCATTTAGGCTCCCAAGGTACCTCATCCTGACGCCGAATAATTACATACTGCACACATTAATAAAGGTTTCACTGTATAATAGGATGTCAGAAGTGGGTAGGAGAGATAAAGAGATGAAATAGAAAGTGGACTTCCAATGGATATGGTTCACAACCGAAAAGAATTTAGAAGCAGAGTGGACAACAGCAAAACATTCCAGGAGAAGCCACCAAAATGTAGACCCAAATTGGTCATATCTGAGAAACAAAGGAAGATCAGAAGTGAAAGAAGACCAAGTTCAATGCGGCCCATAGGCAGCCAAATTCTGAAACAAGGAGGCTGTCGGATGTCATTACTAGGTAAAGCATACTGTAAAAACAGGGTTTCACATACATTTAAACTCAAACAATGCAATTACAACGAATTCAGATTGGGTGGCAAAATTAAGAAGCCCTAGTTGTGTTATTCCAGTGCATTTTAACTGTAGCTAGTGTGGCGGGTATCTTGAACCAGACTTAGGATTCGAATCCAATCGTCTGCCACTGTTAAAACTATTACAGGCTATGTAGTATTCCTAAAAAATGTTGGAAGGGTGCCTTCATAATGTTACCTGGAATTGATATGATATGTACCGAAGTAACTAAAGTTTTCAGGTAAAATTCACAATTAGAAGGCAAATAGTCTCTTGTCGAGTTTGTTGTGGGTATTCAGCCCAAAGGCTGGTTGGATCCTCCACAGTTCCACCAACAGCTGTCATAGATAGCCTAGGCGTCACTGAAGAGGTATTCTAGGGAAATGAGGAGTGAGGTAGTTTCCCGTTGCTTTCCTCCTTATCGAGTTTAATATATCTAAATTGAACAATTTTCTGTAGTCTGCCAGAGTTCTCAATTTAGCCTACATAAAGGTCAGATCTCGATTAGGCAGTGCCTCTACGTTTTATGCATTCCTTTATACTGTAGAGTGTAGCGGACAAACTTCAAACAATACTCGTTCAGGAAGTTTGAAATCTACACAATTTAACATAGTAAGGAAGTAATCTTAATCGAAAATAAATTTACGAAACTGGTGTAATGTTCTAAACTGAAGTTACTAGGAACACCAAGGAGAGAAAACTATAAGAGCTTACTCGTAGCCACGTCAATTCCCCTTGCCTCTTGTGTCAATCCACTTTGGGCTGCTGAGAGGCTTCGCGAGTGTGCAAGGTTTCCGCGCCACAAAACATAGCGTGACGACTAATGTTGGCAGTGTGCAATGTGTTCATTGCCCCGCAGAACCCTGTAATTACGCCTCTGCACCAAAAATTTGCTCAATTTTAATGCAAATTACTCTTCTCCCCCCATAATTTCCCTATTCTTTCGGTTGTGGACTGTTCTCAATGTAGAATATTTTTTTATTCGTATGGGCTACAATATAATAGCAAGATGAACACTGTGCAACCGATTCACATAAGATTTTTAAAATGAAAACTCACGGCCCAGGGCCATGAGATTCAGTCGCTTTGATTACACTATCTAGTCTCGTAGAACCTTTATTTATTTATGTATTTAATTGTAAGACACCTGAGTCGAGGTTCATTAAAGCACACTACAAATGTACTTATATAACGGTGAAATATTCACAGGAACGTTTTTCAAAACGCTGCCCAAAATGTTTAAATATATTTTTTCATACAAATGCTTACCAGAGGCTTCACAGTACAATGCAATATTTTAGGCCTATGCATATAGATATCTAGTACGTTTTGGAATGCATCGGAAATTTCAGCAGCTTATGAGTCTTAAAATGTGAATGTGTGTGTGTGTGTGTGTGTGTGTGTGTGTGTGTGTGTGTGTGTGTGTGTGTGTGTGTGTGTGTGTGTGTGTGTGTGTGTGTGTGTGTGTGTGTGTGTGTGTGTGTGTGTGTGTGTGTGTGTGTGTGTGTGTGTGTGTGTGTGTGTGTGTGTGTGTGTGTGTGTGTGTGTGAGAGAGAGAGAGAGAGTGTGTGTGTGTGTGAGAGAGAGAGAGAGAGCAAATATTATGAACCTTAAATAGGAGACACCCAAAGTAACAATATATAGATTCAGTTTCTCTACTTTCATTCTGCTTCCTGTACAGTATGTAACTTCCCCGGCACAAAAAGTGACTGGCTGAAATTGAGTATTGGGTTTGCTGCTGATGATATTAAAAATGGAAACTTACATTACTATTATGTATAATTTATGTATTAAAATAAATAAGAAATAAATTTGCGTTAATGGAAATTCAACATTGCTTGCTTTTAGCTTCAGTTGGTTGGTCAAATATAAAATGTACTAACTGTAAAATGTTTACTGTTCGCTCTGTTGTTCTAAACCTCAACTAGACAAGTTTCCTTCATCTACTTCTCTTGTCTGGTTCTTTCCCAATATCTTAGGATCGGCACTCAGTGTGGATTTGACCCAGTTTTTGGGCCAAATATGTATTAGGACGAACGGAAACATTCCTTAGGATCCCTGCGTGGGAACAGGATTGGTTTGAAATGAAACACAATGTACGTTAAATGTTATTTATGATTGTACAGTGAGTCATAAGACTATAACTTTTTTCCGAGCTAGAGGAATACTGATAGGGTGTAAGTCGATAAGCAAAAAGTGTACGTTTCTCACAGTGTGCACATTCGATTTAGACAGGTTGAACACTATATCCTCCGAAACACACTTTCGTTAATTCCGTTGGATCTCTGCTTAGGAACATGAACAGTCTGGCTTGACTTCGCTTTGCTTTGCTTTGCTTTGCTTTGCTGAGCGAACAGTGCGATAAACTCCTTATCGTGGACATCCAGTACGTTAAAACGCAACTCATGTAGTACTGAACTCTCATACCTCTGTGTCTTAATATTTAAACAATTAGCGACACATTTATTATTATTACAGTATTATTTGGGAACGCATTGTTGGGCGATACTGCACGTAAACCTCCCTAATTTTATTCCTCTTGTTTGACTAATTCATTTATCATTTTCCCCGACGATTACCTGTCGGGGTCAGATGGTGGTTCGCAGACTTTCTAACCCCATGTTGGAGTGTTCGATCACGTCTCTGTTCAGTGGTATTTGTAAGTGTTCAATTACGCCAGCTTCATGTCTGTAAAACTAATCTTTGGGGACATAACTCCTGCACCTCTGGATTATACAGGCATTGTATCTGGTAACCACATCTGGCAGACACCAGTGAGTTCTGCCACTGTAATGTTTCTGATTTCATCCGTAATGTTTTCTTTCAGTTCCTCCAGTGTTGTGTGAGGATTTGTTCGATACACAATACGTAAAACACAATTGTATATTTTTTTCTGCATCTGTTTCCGTTCTAAGTAATATAATGTCCATATACAGGGTCTCTCATATAAACCTCCACCGAATGCACTGTGTTTGTACTCTGGGCTACGGCAGCTGCAGTATGGGAGGCGCGCGCCTAGTTCTTGACCTTGCAAGCATGAGCCGCCATTCTGAATCTCAGCTGTTGACATGAGGAGACGGTTATCATTGCAACACTGTATTTTCGTATATAAAAGTTCTGGTTTCATCTTAATGGTCGTGCGAACAATCATGAACTCTCGTTATTGGTGTGCAGAAAATCCTAATAGTGGTTATGAAGTCCCCCATTATGATAAGGAAGATTGGTGTTTGCTGTGCTGTTAGTGCAAGACGAATAATTGGGCTTTTTTTTTCGAGACGACAGTAAATTCAGAGAGGTACCAAGGTCACATTTTCACGCTGTTCTTCAATCAGTTAACGGAAGAAGAATAATCCGTGGATGGTTTCAACAATATTCAGCCCCTGATCATACAGTAGAAGATTCCCTTCCTTACAATCTAGGAAGCGTTTCCTGACAGTGATAAGTGTTGATCTATTTCCCCTCCTTTTTCTCCAGATCTAACAGTGTGTGCGATTTTTACGTGTGGGGTAAACTGAAAGGAAAAGCGTACCGAACAAATCTTCACGCACTGGAGGAACTGGAAGAAATCATTACGAATGAAATCAGAAACATTACAGTAGCATAACTCACTGGCGTCTGCTAGATGTCGTTACCAGATACAATGCCTGTATAACCCAGCGAGGATAACACTTCCAACATCTTCGAAGATTTCATATAACATTGTATACACGCTTAAAGCAGGGCGACCGCGGATGAGGAAATTGACGTAGCGTAGAGTACAAATATCGTGCGTTCAGTCGGAGTTTAGGAGACCCCGTATTTCTAGACTGCTTTTATTTGCATTAGTCAGGTCTGCATTAGTCGTTTTGATGGATATTCCGTTATTTGAAAGACTCTTGCTTCTGAGAGAGAGAGAGAGAGAGAGAGATAGACAGACAGACATGAACCTGTCGTTGTTAGAACTCCATCGTTCTTGAAAATTCATACAGCAGGTTCCATAAATAATGAATCTGTGCATTGTGATTAGCAATGATATATTCTGCCGTTTGTGTTCAGAACTGCACTTCTGTTTCAGTAAGTCAGCACGTCTGTAATTAAAGGATACTTACGATAATGATCATTTAACGACCACTTCAAACGTCGAGTGATGGCCGCGAGAGAACATAAATACTTGAGTGCAATTATCCAGGTAATCATTATTAGGTTAACAACATTCATTCATTCCTTCTCGTAGCCAAGTGCAATTAAACTCTTCATTGACAGTGGTTAAGTTGTTCAATGTGGGGACAAGGAACGTAAAAGCGAGATAATGTTTGCCATACATTCAACTACTATCGGTCTTCAATGCATTGTTTTCGCAGGGGACGTGAAATGAGTGACTTCGTGTGGATTTTCTCAAAGTTGAACGCATGTCGGATTTTCCAAATGAAAAGTCATATTACTGTGGTTTGGATTTCTTGTAAAACTATAGGTGCCATGGTTATGATCGAGATACCAGCAGTCACGTTGCTTTTTTTTCTTTGTGAATGGACAAAGCGCTTCCATAATCCTGTGTTTAAACCATCTTTTGAACACGTTTAATCCCACACTTCGTATCTGTAAATCACACATTATTAACAATGTTATTTGCTTTACGTCATACTAACTATTTTACGGTTTTTGGAGACGCCGAGATGCCGGATTTTAGTCCAGCAGGAGTTCTTTTACGTGGCACTAAATCTACCGACACGAGGCTGACGTATTTGAGCCCTTCAAATACCACCGGACTGAGTCAGGATCGAACCTGCCAAGTTGGGGTCAGAAGGCCAGCGCCTCAACCGTCTGAGCCACTCAGCCCGGCATTATTATTATTATTATTATTATTATTATTATTATTATTATTATTATTATAGGTTAATTTTTCTCGTTGTTTCCTAGTTGGTGTAAATTGTGCTACTACGTTAATATAATTAATCTTGGTTTATTATAAAAGAAGGCTTCATAGCGTACACTATACTAAGCAGACGAAGGTAGGAAAATAAATGGGTATACAGATATACTTCGTATGAAAATGGTATGACCCCCTGTGGGTGGGGGCGCAGACGAAGAAAACACCCACGGTATCCCCTGCCTGTCGTAAGAGGCGACTAAAAGGGGCGACGAAGGATGATTAAATTAGAATCATAAGACTACTTGTAATTAGTACCTTTACGTGAGGAACACCATGGCTCGACGTTATCTTCGAGAGTACCCTTATGTGAGGAACACCACGGGTCTGGTCTGGACGTTGCCTGTGGTTAGTACCATAGTGTGTATCCCACCGTGGTGGGGGTAGGGCACTCGGCTGCGCGGACTAATGTCCATGCGAGGAAAGGTGCCGTACGCTGCGCTAGAATGTGTCGATTCCCCTGTGATCAGAATCGGTTTGCGTTACCTATGAGTAGTACCACCATGCGAGGAACACCACGAGTCTACTTTACCTTTTATTAGTATCTCTATAGGAAAAACACGTTGGTTCTGCTTTACCAATGATTAGTACAGTTATGAGGGGCCGGTGACGTGGATTTAGTATCCCTTGGCCTTAATGGACACTGATATTTTGTTGTAGATATTTCTAGTTAGTTGGTATGCCACTTCCATCTTGTTGATTCTAGATGTGATTGCTAGTTTCTCAGAGTTTTTAGGTGCTATACACTCGCCTAAGTATTTAAACTTTTCTGCTTGTTTTATTTTTCCCTGTTCTAAAATCATTATACACACACACTTCTCCACAGGAAATACGGGTAGTAACGCGGCACGGGATGCACCAAGTGCTTTACAATAATTAAAGCATTTACATATTATAATACAAACATCGATGTACAGGTATACACAAGTCTAGATCACGGTATCTTCATTCTTGCGAGAGGAACGATCGCATGATGTTGCATGTTGACAGGAGGACAGAATGTTGCATAATTTTATAGATGTTTGGTGGAAGACCCAGTTTTTGGAGACTCTTGTGAAGTGTGTGTGGAACGAGGCCGTTGACTGACAGAATCACACTGACTATCCGTACCAGTTTCATCTTACAGATTCTCTTGATTTCTGGAAGTTCTTTATACTTGCCGATTTTTTCATGGTACTTCCTGTCAATGTTGGTATCATTTGTTATTGCGATGTCAATAATGAAAGTTGTCCCAGTTTTCTTGTTTACCAGTATGATGTCTGGTCTGTTACGGTTGACTGTTTTGTCTGTCACTACAGCAGTGTCCCAATGAAGCTTAATCGACTCGCTCTCCAGGAGTGGTGTTGGATGGTACTTGTAATAAGGGATACGCTCCTGAGTTATTTGGTTTTCCTGAGCAAGTGCGTGGTGTAGAATTCCCGAGACATGATTGTGCCGTCTCGTGTATTCTACGGAGGCAAATACTGGGCAGCCTGCAGTGATATGGTCGATGGTCTCAAGATCAACGGAGCATCGTCTGCATTTGTCGGAGAGTACGCTGGTGTCTGATGTATTTTATGTAATTGTTTGTAGCTATTACTTGGTCTTGTATAGCAACTGCAAATCCCTCTCTCCCAAAATAAGCGCCCACTTTGTAACATGCATGACGCATTCTTGTCTATGCTCTGTTGGTTTAGATTGCTGTAGTGTTTTCCGTGGAGAGTCTCTCCCGAGGTCCTTTCTCCTGCAGGGATGCTTGATTTGTATGAGGGTCAGATACAGTACAGTGTACTTGTTAGCAAGAACTGGAGCTTCACGGAGAGGGCCGTTTTCTTTCTTTTTATGAAAGTATCTTCTTACGTTCTTTCTGATTCAGGAGCATGACTGGAAGATCCAGTACTCCTCGGCCTCCCGATTCTCGTGGAAGAGTGACCCTTTCCATGCATGATGAAATACGGATGATGTAATCTATAGGTGGTGAGCAAATTTCTCTTTTCTGTGTGTGCTGCCTATATCTGTAGCAGACCATTTAATAATAATAATAATAATAATAATAATAATAATAATAATAATAATAATAATTTATTGGTTATTTTTCTAGTCATTTCTTAGTTGGTGTAAATTGTGTTACCTTAATATAATTAACCTTGGTTTATTGTAAAAGAAGGCTTCATAGCCTACACTATACTAAGCAGACCAAGGTAGAAAAATACATGGGTATAAAAGTATACTTGGTATGGAAATGGCACGTTCTTATGAAGACAATAAATATCAAGAGGCTCTTGGTTCTTTCAGAGCCGTGTGGACTCAAAGTATTCTCCGTAATGAAAATTTATGTCAGCATAATATTTAATCTCATCTTTGTAATCCTTTTGTTATTTGACGTGTTTAGTGTTGGCACCCGGATTTCAATGGACAGTCGCCTGCAGTAATGAATGTTCGAATTACACTTATCGGGTCCACATTCCTCCTCCTCCCAGGTTGGTTACCATAATATTCTGGGTGTGTTAACCAGGACGAGGCGGAACACACCTCTCCTTAATCGGACAATTTGTATGGACTAGCCGATCGCTTCCAGTCGGAGCTGACCATTCTTCTACAGTTCTCCAGCGATAATCTCATCTGACAACGTTCCTTTACGCCATGCAACTTTAGAACACGTTATGTGAGCGAAATATGCATCGCTCTACAAAAGTATCGTTTGATTCTTTCGCCGATTGTTCCGGAAGTGAAGTTGTTTTTAGAAGCCGGCAACAAACTTAAACAAGTACAGTAGTATCTAGGTACCCCCTGATCGATTCATTAAACGACACACAAATTTTAAAACAAATAGAATTCGCTCTAAATTATACCCTTATAAGTGTGTTCTATAATCGTGGTCCGGTATATCTCATGGCCAGAACACGGAATTTGATGACTTAATGAAGTGCCGAAAAAGACTTATAAAATGACCTGAAAATCATTTAAAAATGATCTAAAATGAGAGAAAAAATGACCTTAAATATGAAGGAAAAAGATATATACCCGAAATGGTAACCTTTAGCACTGTCTACATTAACTTTAACTCGTAATGGAGTGAATGAAACTATATAATAATAATAATAATAATAATAATAATAATAATAATAATAATTGTTACGGAGATCTCCGTGGTAGTTAGAGGTGAAAGGTGCGGGCTGGAATAGGTCTCAACTACAGAAGTTCGAATTAAAATTTTAACAAGGTTATATTTTTCACAACTTAACAATGGTAACATAGAATTTGAAAACTTAACAAGTCAACAAGAAGCCAAAATCAGTTACAAAGAAATTACAAGTGTTAGGGGATTATTACAAGGTCTGGTCTTCGAGCCCTACAATCACAATCCTTGAGCTATTAGCCCAACTTTACCAAGGTACAAAATTGAACAAAGGGGCAGAAAACCCAATCATTCCAAGGAGCACTTACTTCTAATTACAATGTTAAGCCTCCTAGAGGCACACAGAGATCAAATGTAGGAAAGAGCAGACCCGCTCTCAAAGTTCAAGCCTATCAGGAGGCCATAAGTATACTTCACACTAACTGCCCTCAAGGCACACATATAATGGTACAGGGGTACCTCGTACCCAATCTACTGGGCCTTCTCAGGAAGGAAAACAAAACGAGTTAAATGAATGGCCCAAAATACAAAATTGAATGGAGGCGATTACTTGCACTCCTATACTAAAGTTTTTTTTAAGACCTATGTGGCGCTAGGCCGATAATACAGGGGCTAATCCCAAGCTAGAGAGGTGACTCGTATGAGAAAACTTTAATATATTAAGGAAGAGAAGAAACGGTTATGAAAACGTAGTCACCTCAATTTCAAAATGAAGGGGAGCTCGAGAGGGTAAATCACTCTCCATCCCCGCTTTACAGTTAGAGATTTGTAGTTTTTACATAGACCGAAAAGGAATTTACATTTTAAAAAGATGGGTTACATATTAAAGGTTTCGAACCTTCCCCGAGAGTTAGACTGCTGAGCTAGCAAGAAATAAAGATGTTAAAAGGCCATTACCTTGTAGAAGAACTGCTGCTTGAAGAAAGAGGCGCTTCCCGCCCCCTGCTACATATCCACACACTAAGTTAGATGTTACGGTAGTGGCACCGAGACAAGAAAATCAGCAGTTTTATACCCTCGTGGAAAATTCGAGACCTTTCAGGAATGAGTAGACACACCCCCCCAATTTTATTGGTGGACAAGTAATTACACATTGAAATTCGAAGAAAAAAGCAATGATTGGAGGAAAATTAGAGAAATTAGTGATTGGTTAAATTCAAAACAGGCGGAAAGAAAGGATTAATGTTACCAACCTACAAACCACAGAACAAAATTTAGTAAAAACAAAACTTAAGAAAAATTTCTTCAGGAGAGTACATTCCATTACACCAGAGTGTAATACCATAGTTTTGGGTAGAGACATCTGGAAGAGAACGTCCACACTTCTTGATCAATGACAAACAAAAACACTTCAAAATTCACACAGAGCCATCTTCTGAGAAACTGCTGAGTTAATACAGTTTTTTAAAGTTCAGGCTTTCTCCTGTAGAGGAGTTCCGATTGGCGCAATTTTTGAACTAGCGGCGTGGAGGTGTACCGCCCGGTACAACAACAATAATAATAATAATAATAATAATAATAATAATAATAATAATAATAATAATAATAATAAACATCTCTACAATAATATTTGCAGTCCTTTTTTAAAAATACAGTTCTTACAAGCAAAGTAACTGAGCTTCTAGGCCCATATGCTGTCATTATTAAAATATTACGCACTCCCTGCAGTCCACTTATATTCTGGATATCGCTTCTTCGTTGCTTCCCATATGTTGCTGAACGGTAAATCTTTCGTCTGCTGACCCCCTTTACTTAACGTATTTCTTAAAAATGTATCTACCGGGCGAGTTGGCCGTGCGGTTATGGCGCGCAGCCGTGAGCTTGCATCCGGCAGATAGTGGATTCGAACCCCGCTGTCGGCAGCCCTGAAGATGGTTTTCTGTGGTTTCCCATTTTCACATCGGGCAAATGCTGGGGCTGTACCGCGGCCGCTTCCGTCCCATTTCTAGGCCTTTCCTATACCATCGTCGCCGTAAGACCTATCTGTGTCGGTGCGACGTCAAGCAAATAGCATAAAAGGAGTAATCATCTGTAGAAAAAAAATTGACAAGTAGATAAATAAATTAATTAATTAATTCTAACATTTGCACTGTGTAAAACGAAACTAACAAGCACGTGTATATACTCGGGCACTTCAACTACCTGGCTGAAATGTGAACTTGTGCCTACTACAGTGATGAATATCCCCCCTCCCCTCCCCCTCGCATTTAAAGTCCATGCATATTAGAAACAATGTATCATCACCCTTTATCTACATGCTGGATCAGGACGCAGCCGCTTCCTATACTGTCTGTACTCTCCCACGACTGCCTGGTACTTTTTTTTAGTTCTGGGTGTTTTAACGGAAAGTTTTAAATTTTTGGGTATCGAAGGACCTGCTTAATTTTTGGAATCGGAAGGTAACAGCATCTTTGCTTATTTAATATTGAAAATAGACGCCACAGAAATTAATATATACTTAATATATAGTAAGCTAAACAGGAAATTGAAGCACTGCACTGTCACGCAAAATAATTTGTAAGTAAATCACAATATTATTCATAAGTTTGACTAAATTTACAATTAGACGCTGCACTGTTACATGTTTGATGTTACACCACACTTCACACTGGTTAGAAAACTATTGACGGAGTTCGGTGTGGGCTGATTCAAGAGCGTGACTGAAAAAATATACGACTGCGAGATCCACACTTGATAAAGTTTGAAGTAGAATTATCCCGGCCGCAGAGTAGACAGAAAAATCCCACGTGTCAGGTTATTCAGACTCTTCATTGGTTGATCTGAAACCAGCTCAAAGGTGAATCACAACATTCAAAGCTTGGGAGTCCCCCGAAGAAATGGAGGCCACGTACAGGGAATTATGTTCAAACAGGAGAAAAAAATAATTTTGCATACAAAATCTGAACATTTCTAACAATAAAAGATGTTAATTTTCAAAAATTTCGCAGAACCGTACATAACGCATACGGTTTGACATTCGAACCATACACCGTCAATACAGGGTTGAAAACCGTAATTGTTCGGTTGGCAACGCTGGTATCAATGTGGATTTCAAAACAGCTCTGATAAGGATTGTACAAAGCTACTTTATTTAAATTGCGAACAGAGTGCTGAACCTTTTGATGTTGGAATATTCTCGTTTATTGAAAGCTCCGATGATATTCAGATATTTCGATTACGGAACGTGAATACATAAAAAAAATACTAAATAATAACGCAGAACAGAGAAAAAACTATTTGAAAACAAGAATTTAATGTAAGGAATTGCTAAAAATGAGGCAAAATTGAAAATGAGCTAAAAGTAAAAAATGGCAAAAATTACGGAAAGATGACTATAAATACCCATTTCTATAATCAGAGCCATAATCCGGGTTTATTCAAAAGGTAGCAGTGTGTATGATGCAAGATGACACCTGGGCGCTGCTCATAGATATAGGTCTTGCACAAAATTTATTATTATTATTATTATTATTATTATTATTATTATTATTATTATTATTATTATTATTATTATTATTATTATTATTATTATTATTATTATTGCTCCTCCAGATCTGAGGAGAAAAGCTGCGAAAGTACAGTTGCTCAAGAAGACCTTTTAGCACACAGGAACTCATTCTTGTTTAACGCGTAGCGAGATCCACCTCTGATGAGGTTGAAATCCAGGAATCCACTCTGGACTGATCTACACTCCCATGAAAAATTCAGTGTAACAGCAGAATGGAGACAGCGATGAGAACACTGTCTACCCGCCAATGCCTTTATGATTAAAGACTCAACGAAGAAAGTGCCAGGTTTCCATCTTCCTCGATATGAGTGGTCAACTGAACCGTTTCAGAACAGGTCACGGCAGGTGCCGATATATGATGAAAAAGTGGTGATGTTGTGAAAGTGCTGCATGTGAGTGTGGTGCTGAGAAGCAGACATTGTTTCATGTTGTTGAGAGCTGTCCACTGTCAGCATTTAAGGACGGTTTACGGCCTCTGGATGAATTGACAGAAAGTGCAGTGGACTGGTTGTCGAAGCTGGACATTCTAGTTTGATTATTTCTCTACTTTAACTTGTATTTTCATTGTATATTTTTTGCGTATTAAGCTCGTAAATGCCATACGATGTGAGTATAATACAAATAACTCCTTCGTCTGCCGCTTTTCTCACACTATGGTGGGGTGTCTGATGCGAACTATATAACACATGTGGGCTTGGTTCCGCTTTACTGCCTATCCTTAGAGATGGCGGGATGTCGGAATTTTGTCCCGTAGGAGTTGTCGCATTGAAACTCCCGAAGATGTCACCCGACATCGTCAGAGGTCGAACCCTCTATATTGAAAATAGGACAAAACTGAGTTGTAAACCATCCGTTGCTGTGGAAGTCCCATTGCAGCTCTTCATTAGAATTGTACTTAAGCAGTCCTCATTCTCCACCTGGAATAGATACAAGCTACAGTCTTATCTATTGCTGCGGTTAACGAGCTTGTATCTTACATGCTCTGTTGACAGAACCGTTAGCGTATGCTAATTTTAACCCAATTCAAGACTAATTTCTGTATAAGGCCACTAACATAGTGACTTACACAGGTAGTACGTAGTATAAACAATAGCCCATTGAATCGCAGATTCCACTCTCACATGCCAGTACACACATCAGCACGAGCCGAACAGAACCAGCTGTCTGTAACACAATTAGTGATGTGCAAGTTTGTAGGAGCCTTACTCGATAAAGCTGCTTGAGACGTATCAAGGCCAGTGCGGCCAGTTTTTACGCATATGCGCCCTGCAGAGGGGAACAATTGAATGCAGCTCTGTTCTCAGGTGATTTCAACTTCACACACTCCTGGAGGCAGGTGGAGCTATAAAAATAGTCATCAAAGGCATTGCTTCATTCATTCTATGTTTCACCAAATGTAACCTACATTCATGATGTCGCAGATGGTTGTAAGGCACCTGGAATTGATGACATACCTTCAGAATTATTCGAGCGAAGTCAGACGATGCAGGAAATATTAGGAAATTAAGTCTTCAAGTAGATCAATATAGTTACTTGGGTAGTAAAATAACTAACGATGGCAGACGTAAGGAGGACATTGAAATGCGGACTAGCACGAGCAAGGATGGCCTATCTTGAGAAAATAAATTTGCTCTCTTCGAACATAGATATAGGAATTAGGAAGGTGTTTTTGAAGACTTTCGTTTGGAGCGTGGCATTATATGGAAGTGAAACGTGGACTATAACTAGCTTAAAAGAGAGAGACTAGAAGCTTTTGAAATGTGGTGATACAGAACAATATTTAGGGTGCGATGGGTAGATCGAATCATGAACGAAGAGTTACTGAATCGAATTAGTGAGAAGAGATAGATTTGGCTGAAGTCGACGAGAAGACAGAATTATAGGACACATCTTAGACACCCAGGTTTTGTTGAATTGGTTTTTGAGGGAAGTGTAAGCGGTAAGAACGGCAGAGGTAGACTAAGGTATGAATATGACAAGCAGATTAGAGTGGATGTAGGATGTACATAGTTACGTAGAAATGAAAAGGTTTACACGGGGTAGGGTGGTATGGAGAACAGCATGACTGATGACTCAAATGATCCTCATTGAATAATTTCAACCGGACGAGTTGGCTAAGCATTTCGGGTCATGTAGCAGTCGCCTTGCATTTGCGAGGTGGTGGGTTCGAATTCCACTGTCCATAGTCCTGAAGATTAGTTTCTGTGACTTCAGTTCCACACCAGGCAAGTGGCGGGGCTGTATCTTACGGCCATAGTCACTTCCTTTCTAGTCCTAGCCCTGCCCCATCCCATCGTCGCCGTAACACCTGTCAGAGTCTGTGCGACGTTACAACCAGGAGTCTTAGGCTAGTTGAAGTCCAGGAAATATTTCATGAAATCCATGTGTGCTAAACCGAGCAAGTGGAAGCCTTCGTGGCTCAGGCGGCAGCGCGCCGGCCTCTCACCGCTGCGTTCCGTAGTTCAGATCCTGGTGGTCACTCCATGTGAGATTTGTCCTGGACAAAGCGGAGACGGAACAAATTTTTCTTTCGGATGCTCCGGTTTTCTTGTCATTTCATATGTCAGTCGGTAATCATTGCCCCAGAAGAGTGCGACTGGCTTTGGCAGCCGACACAATTCCTATCCTCGCCGCTACCTAGGGGCTTTATTCATTCCATTCCTGACGCGGTCGAGTGACTGGAAACAAGACTGTGGATTTTCATCATTTTCACTGAAAAAGTGGCTGCGGGGTTTGGGTCACGTAGCTATCAGTTTGCATTCGGGAGTTAGTAGGTTCGAACCCCACTGTCGGCAGCCCTGAAATAGTTTGAAGTGTTCCCCATTTTCACAGCAGGCAATTGCCGGGGCTATATCTTAAGGCGGCGGTCGCTTCCTTCGCACTCCTAGCCCTTTCCTATCCCATCGTCGCGATAAGACCTATCGTGTCGGCACAACGTATACATTTCATTCTATATCATTTTTGTTTTGTTTTAATTAAAATAAATAAATAAATAAATAAATAAATAAATAAATAAATAAATAAAAATAATGACACATTCCCCCTCCTATTGACTGGTAAGCCATGATTGGAAGGAATTATTTTTTTCTTTCAAGTGATCGCGGTTTTGTTTTCAGCAATTTCATATGTGAACTCCTGATATATACGATTAATTACAGTAAAAGTATAAGATTTCCGCCAGAAATCCATCGATGTACACTGACAGAGCAAATGCAACACCAAGAAGGAGTGGTCAGAACTTTATGCCAATTGCAGGGTAGACTGACGTCACTGAGGTATGCTCATGATGTGAAATGCGCCGCTGTGCTGCGCACGTAGCGAACGATAAATGGGACACGGCGTTGGCGAATGGCCCACTTCGTACCATGATTTCTCAGCCGACAGTCATTGTAGAACGTGTTGTCGTGTGCCACAGGACACGTGTATAGCTAACAATGCCAGGCCGCCGTCAACGGAGGCATTTCCAGCAGACAGACGACTTTACGAGGGGTATGGTGATCGGGCTGAGAAGGGCAGGTTGGTCGCTTCGTCAAATAGCAGCCGATACCCATAGGGATGTGTCCACGGTGCAGCGCCTGTGGCGAAGATGGTTGGCGCAGAGACATGTGGCACGTGCGAGGGGTCCAGGCGCAGCCCGAGTGACGTCAGCACGCGAGGATCGGCGCATCCGCCGCCAAGCGGTGGCAGCCCCGCACGCCACGTCAACCGCCATTCTTCAGCATGTGCAAGACACCCTGGCTGTTCCAATATCGACCAGAACAATTTCCCGTCGATTGGTTGAAGGAGGCCTGCACTCCCGGCGCCCGCTCAGAAGACTACCATTGACTCCACACATTGACGTGCACGCCTGGCATGGTGCCGGGCTAGAGCGACTTGGATGAGGGAATGGCGGAACGTCGTGTTCTCCGATGAGTCACGCTTCTGTTCTGTCAGTGATAGTCACCGCAGACGAGTGTGGCGTCGGCGTGGAGAAAGGTCAAATCCGGCAGTAACTGTGGAGCGCCCTACCGCTAGACAACGCGGCATCATAGTTTGGGGCGCTATTGCGTATGATTCCACGTCACCTCTAGTGCGTATTCAAGGCACGTTAAATGCCCACCGCTACGTGCAGCATGTGCTGCGGCCGGTGGCACTCCCGTACCTTCAGGGGCTGCCCAATGCTCTGTTTCAGCAGGATAATGCCCACCCACACACTGCTCACATCTCCCAACAGGCTCTACGAGGTGTACAGATGCTTCCGTGGCCAGCGTACTCTCCGGATCTCTCACCAATCGAACACGTGTGGGATCTCATTGGACGCCGTTTGCAAACTCTGCCCCAGCCTCGTACGGACGACCAACTGTGGCAAATGGTTGACAGAGAATGGAGAACCATCCCTCAGAACACCATCCGCACTCTTATTGACTCTGTACCTCGACGTGTTTCTGCGTGCATCGCCGCTCGCGGTGGTCCTACATCTTACTGAGTTGATGCCGTGCGCATTGTGTAACCTGCATATCGGTTTGAAATAAACATCAATTATTCGTCCGTGCCGTCTCTGTTTTTTCCCCAACTTTCATCCCTTTCGAACCACTCCTTCTTGGTGTTGCATTTGCTCTGTCAGTCAGTGTATTTAAGGACAGTTTGATTACTTCGCCTTCCCCCTTTTGATTTGGATTAATCGATCACTTCAAAACGATGTCCATTTCGGCTTAGTCACTGGCAGTTAATGATGTTGGATTCCTTACAGAGCCTGGTATTACATCACACGAAGAGTTTTTGTACTTAGTGTCCCGTGTGCGCTGCAACTGCGTTGGAGTTACTCGATTGCACACAGCATGGTAACAGTGCTATTAGTGGAACGAAACAAATTGACAGGTGTTAAATGTAAATAGAAAGCGTTGGTAAGGGCTGTCCCCCGTGTCTGGAAACGTCAAGCGACCACAAAGAATCTACTGTACATTTAGAACTGTCGCCCATGTTGCAGATTCCTTATCAGTTGTTTATCTGACTCTTTCGTAAACGATTTCAAAGAACTTCGATAAATTTCAAATATTTTCCATGATAATTTATTCCAATCTCTTACTCCTCGTCCTATAAAATACGAGGGTAATCCAAAAAATGCCTCCTATTTTTTAAAAAAATACAGAACTCTGTTCATGTGGCTGTTGGTCACAATATTGTGAAGAGTGTTTCCCGCGCTCACATAACATGCGCACACCGCGCTGAGGCACTCAGTCTTGGCTTGGCAGCGGTTGAGAATGGAGCGCCCATTGAATGTTACCGCCAAGTGCGAAGTGCGCACAGTTATTCGTTTTTTTTAACGCAAAAGGTACTGAACCGATTGAAATCCATCGCCAATTGACGAACAAAGGAGCGGGAGACCGTCAATTTCCGTCGAGACAGTCCTGAAGGTTGAGCAAATCATGCGTGAAGATCGGCGGATCACCCTGGATGATCTCTGCACTTTGGTTCCTGAGGTTTCCCGAAGCGCCGCTCGCAGAATTTTAACGGAAAAGTTGAATTACCGGAAGGTGTGCGCAAGATGGGTGCCACGCATGCTGACTGAAAACCACACTCCCTGAACAGCATGGCGGCGAACTGGTATAATATAGGCATACAAAAACTGTCACAGCGTCTACAAAAATGCATCGACCGAAATGGCGATTATGTAGAAAAATAGCTAAATGTTCAAGCTGTAAAATAATGCAAACCATTGTAGAAATAAACAGCTCTATGTATTTATATAAAAAAATAGGAGACCTTATTTTAGATATTACCTTCGTATTTGCCCCAGTTGGGTATTCCTGAATTCCAACTTCATATTATGATCCTTCCTACTTCCGGACAGGCACAACATGAACAATACTGCACACTTTCCTGTTCATGGGGATACTGCCTATTACCAGTAATCACTTTTCTTCTGTCAACTTCTCCACGTTCTTGGTGTCATATGTATCCCCAAATTTCACTTCACTTGTCAGTTGTTCAGCAGATTCCATCAGATTCAGTAAAACTCGGTGCATTCAACCCTCTTAGGATCTTCATCGCACTTTATTTCAAGCTTCAAGATATTAGATTGCAGCTTACTGCACAGTGTGTTGCATGAAGACCATTCGTCGGTATAGGCCAAACGGCGTATAATACCGGGCGGCCCGCCCCCAACTCAAGCGGACTCATTGGTACGTAATTATACTACATCGTTGAGTTCTTGCTCGAGAACATAGTTGAAATCATTAGCGCCAATGATATTTCAATGCCGCAGACTATAATGAATGTTTGAAACGGTCACAACTGCGAATAACACTACCTTATATTTGGACAGGAAGTCTCCATTAGGACAGGGAACAGTCCATTCGTACCAGTCAGACGCCACAGCTCTCCATACTACTTCGCTGTTGTTTGCGGAGCCATGCCAGGAAACTGGTTCAATTCCCAGGCTGGTACACTTTTCTTTCCTGCTTTATGCCTTTTAATTTTATTTGTTCCTGAAAGACAGTTTTTTTAAAAAAATCGGATGTCACGGAACCAAGTTGGACTTCGACAGAATGGTCTGTACTTAGGAAGCAGGGTACCCTGCATATTTTGCGCAGCAAGAACTCGAAATGTTGACCACCTTGCTTTATAAACATTTCAGCACGACGTTGTAAAGACATTTTTGCTTCTTTTAACATGTAACGTGTAACGGCTTGGGATACTTCGGTGATCTTTAGCCGAAGATGTCCGGGATTTTCAGGCTCCTGCACTGACGTTGCCTGCTTTAAGTGACCCCACAGGAAGAACTGAGGTTGCGTAAGATAGGGTGATCTGACGGACCAAGGAATAGCTTTTCTCATTCTTATCCATTTATTAGGACGAAGCGCACAGATTGTTCCTTTGTTCCTGATGATTACGTATCCGTGAGGCGGGGGCGGGGGGGGGGGGGTGGATGAGGGGGGGGGGGGGAGCGGGCGCCCTGTTGAAACCACAGTCGTAATCGTTCGAGCAGTGGCACGTTCTCCAGCAGCTGTGAAAGTTCCTTTTGAAGAAAATGAAGGTAGCATGCTCCCATCAGATGGCCGTCAAAGAAATGTGTGGCCAAGATCCCACGTCAGACATTGACTCCCCACTGCACTTGAATTGCGTCCTGTCTCACCAGTCTCCGCGTTCCATAATGCATATTATGCCGATTCACAGTGCCATTGTTGTCAAATCGTGATTCATCTGTAAACAGGACTTTTGGAAAAAAGAAGTTGCCCTATTGATCATACCGCGAAATGAAATGGCGTATGACTTTTAGTGCCGGGAATGTTCGAGGACAGATTCGGTTCGCTAGGTGCACGTCTTTCTTTTTCACTCCCGTAGGCGACCTACGCGTGGTGGTGGTGGTGGTGGTGGTGGTGGTGGTGGTGGTGGTGGTGGTGATGACGACGATGATGAAGACGGCACATACACCCAGCCCCCGTACCATCGGAATTAACCAATGATTAAAATTCCCGACCCTGCCGGGAATATAACCCGGGACCCCTCTGCCCGAAGGCCAGCACGCTAACCACCTAGCCATAGAGCCGCACACCGCGTAATGCCCATTGGCAAGATGTTATTCGACCATCGAAATCACGTGCGTGGAGCTGCTCGTGTAATTGCAGGTGGTGTGGGTGAAATGTGCCATATTCGCATAACATACGACCGGTTGATGTCGGTCTGTCATAACGTATCCATATACTAATAATAACGATTATTCCGGACAACGTCCAAAACAGGCATTCCTAACGGGAGGTGAACCACTTGACCGCAGCCGTCGTTCAAGATTTCGGAACGTATTGAAGTCTGTGGTCTCCTGTCAGGAATCCGCTTGTGATACATCCATTGAGACTCGAATGCGTTCTGCCATGTTTCTCCATAAATTAAAATATCGACGTACTTTTATCTGGAATACATCGTGAGTCAAGAAGTATTGTACTCGACTCTACTGTACTGTAACCTGGTAGGTGTGGAAAAACATTGCCCTCGTTGCTATGAAACACGGATCTGTCTTTCAAATAAATTGTATAAGGTTGGATTCGAACCATTACCGATACTCAGACCACAAGTGACCGGCACATTACCGACTCAACCACAAAAACATACTGTACATGATACTCGCTAGAAAAGTACCTCCAAACTACAACTCTTCCACCTCAAAAGTTTGGTCCTGACCGGCTCTCTGTGGGCTGAAACCACATGGGCTTTCTTCAATTTGTTCTCTACCATCGGCAACATCTTTTCTAAAATGCCTGCGAACTCTTTGCTTGATTTACTCATCAAAGAGATAACTCGATAGTTCTTGCAATCCTTGGTTTCCTTCCTTACAGATAGGTGCAGTAGCAGGAACATTCTTTCTTCAAACTGCAACTATTGAAAGAAAAATAGATAAAATTGTAATTTATCAATATCTTTTAATTTTATTTTTCCAAGTAGCTAGGTTCGAGAGGGATTAGTCTCAAAAATTGCTCCTTAGCAATGCCTCTTACTGGGTTGTCGGTGACTAGTCGAAAGATGCGTCAACACCTACTTGAAATAAGGCTCCCTCAGCTAACGCCAACTGGTTGGTTCATGCGGATTAGGCCGGTAACGAAGTTTATTTGATCATTTTTCTTTTCTAGAAACAGATGATTGAAATCGTGTGTAGTTGATTATACAGAAGAGGCCAGTCGGTTCTGTGCACTGCGAAGTGGTTATGCTTGTGTTCGTGTTTCAGGTCATAGTTGCGGAACCTGTTCAAGGTAGTCGGCCTCGCAGATTTGCTGAGGTCGGTACATTTGCTTACTTCTGTCAGTGTGTTCTCAAGCACGCGCTCTCAGTTCTTATCAATACCTTCCTTCCGACAGCAGTGGAAAGCTCTTCCTGTAATCTCTGCATAATGGAGATTGCGCATGTACGGCGTTGGCCATAGTAGGCACATTTCTATTAATAGGCGAGTTACCGAGCAATTTGCTGTATGGTTTGGGTCACGTAGCCATCAGCTTGCATTTGGGAGATAGTGGGTTCGAACCCCACTGTCGGCAGCCCTCAAAGTGGTTTTTGGTTTCCCATTTTCGCACCAGGCAAATGCTGGGGCTGACCCTTAAGGCCAAGGCCGCTTCCTTCCCACTCCTAGCCGTTTCCTATTCCATCGTCGCCTTAAGACCTATCTGTGTCGGTCGACGTAAAGTAGATTAAAACAAGAGATTTATCGCAAAGAGCTAATTAGTTGGTTTGAAATATTGACTTCATTTTATGATAGCAAAATATCGATCGGGTTTCTCATGTAAAGAAAAAAACGAATATGAAAAAAAGTGAAACACTCGTAGAATATTAATTTTGTAAAATATGTGAACACGAGGAAGAAGAGGAGGAAGAAGCCAGAGGCTTAAATACTCTTACTGTTATTGGTTTTTAACGTCCCACTAACTACATTTTTAATACTTTTCGGAGACGCCGAGGTGCCAGAGTTTTGTCCCGCAGGAGTTCTTTTGCGTGCCAGTGAAGCTTCCGACACGAGGTTGACGTATTGACCTCCGATTACCACTGGACTGAGCCAGGATCGAACCTGGACAGACCCATCATTTTGGTGTAATAGGTATCAATGTAAATATATATGTTGTGCAAGACTTTTTTTTTACATGTTCGGAAATAACTTTGTCTGCTGTATATGTTGTTTTGGATACCAATTACAACATCAACAAAGTTAAACATATTGCAATGAGCGGAATAAAATTGAGAACTCGACTTGGAATTGATAGACTTGCAGCAATTAGCTGTAGGGAAGTTGAAGTTTAAGTACTACACGACTATAACTACATTTTTAAATAATCCTATGTAATTTAATTGTCCTATGTCTATTAAACAAAGAAGGAAAAATGTTGATGCAGTGGGGTTCGATGCGGAACTTCAGGGCAAATTCGGATGTCGCCAAGGAGTGAACTGGGACATCGAAGTTTAATGTTTTAGGAGCCAATTCGAAAATACCGCAACGTCATACTGCCTGTTTTGGTATTATCCCAATTTTCATAGAATTAGACTACTGGACTTGTTAAGAGTCTGTCAGGGTACATTCTTGTGATGTTTGCGTAAAATATTAATATACTTTTTCTAACGTCATTGTGAATAATTTATGTATTTTATTTACGGTCTCTTTCAAGAATCTGTATTGTTCGTCTTGAGTTTTTGGCCAAGAATTTTCCGTAAGCCATGGCAGTACAAGGCCCTGATGACCTGTTAATAATAATAATAATAATAATAATA
Organism: Anabrus simplex; assembly: GCF_040414725.1. Lineage (NCBI taxonomy): Eukaryota > Metazoa > Arthropoda > Insecta > Orthoptera > Tettigoniidae > Anabrus > Anabrus simplex. The sequence goes on along the minus strand of NC_090270.1, from coordinate 288,443,464 downwards.
ATAATAATAATAATAATAATAATAATAATAATAATAATAATGGCTTTTGCGTCTCACTAACGACTTTTACGGTTTTCAGAGACACAAATGCTGGAATTTAGTCCCGCAGGAGTTTTTACGTGCCAGTAAATCTACCGACACGAGACTGACGTATTTGAACACCACCGGACTGAGCCAGGATCGAACCTGCTAAATAGGAGTCAGAAGCCTGATGCCCTTCCTGACGCCAACCTAAGTTGAGTTAATGAAGATTAAATGAGCCATGGTGTATGAATTTCGTAAGTAGGAAGTAGAAGGAATAAGAACTGTCCCGGCCATTTGTCTGAAGGTGAAAATGGGAAACCACTGAAAACCATTCTCAGGATAGCCGACGGTGGGGGTTCGAATCCACTCGTTTTCCGAATACAGAGCTTGGCTCCATAGCGCGCCCACACCGTTCGGTAGATCGTTCGCAATTATTTACAATTTTTGTCTGTGCATACAGTGAGTTCATTTTTAATTCACCGTATGTTTCTAAATGAGTAGCGAAGGTTTTAAGAGACCTTTGGCCAAATGTGTGACAGCATGGCCATGGATACTGTATTTTGTAATGAAGCCTGGCCAAGTGAAACTATCTGTATAGAGTCCAATGTCAGTATGTCGCCTTATGGGGACATCTTCCTGATTTGGACGGAGCTGCGTAGACTTCTCAAGAGCGAGATCTTTTTAGTATTCGGCGCTCGACGAGTGAAACCGCACGGCTCAATGCCAGAGGACTTTGGGAGGTCGTCCATTCTGAAGATTGCCAACCCGTGATACGGATACACTTACTAGATTGAGGGAGTGATTTTGGTTTAAAGCAACGAAACTTTACTCAGTACTTTGTACGTCCACCTTTATCTTTTATTATTTACACTTCCGAGCACAAATATCTGGCCCATATAGGCCCTACTGGGTATGTCACCCAAGAGTAGTCAGGCGCCTCTTGTCTGGTATTTCGGAAGATATTTCCAATTTCGTTCTTGTAATGTTGTGACTTCCCCTCTCGGAGAACAATCATCGAACGAGAAATGCAACCATTCAAGCTAAGGGCGCCAATCTTTAAGTTGAGGACTTAAAGATAAAAATTTATAATCAAGCTTGGACGGACTCTTATCACAGGGGTGGGGTGATAGTGCACTAATCATTAAGCAGGAGAATTAGAAATCAAAAGGCTAATTAAGGCAGATTGATTAAAGTGAACTAGAAAAATACTATTTATTATATTTAATATAAATGACGACGGTTTAACGAGAACTGAATTTAAAATAGAAAATGAATTTAATAAAAAATTGAATGACTCTACTTCGCGAAAACTTGCCATATCTTTAACTCGCTTGCTCACCATGTAGTCTTGTTCTGCTGGTCCTTGGAAAGCTTCCATCCTTGTAGCTGGAACATCACCGGTCGTCTTTGAGATCTCTTCATCTGCAGCTAAGTACCATTCCTGCCTTGCAAATTGCACCCACCACTAATTGGAAGATGACTTCAAAACTAACACTCCCTATTATGCTTTATCCCATATATTGGAGATAAGCCCTAAGTCATAGTTAGAAGAACCACCTTGGGTTATATGGAGAGGATACTCAATTAAGAATCCTTCCAACTTTACTGAAAATGTGCTCTGAAGTTTCATTTATATCTGGTTTAATACTACCTATTGACTTAGACTGGTTCAAACCGGTCTCGTAGCCGAGCTGTACGTACTTCCTGATGAGAGTGGCTATACACCCCTCATTCAGAATTTCTAAGTATCGAGACGAAGAATCAAGTAGAGAATCAAGTAGAATAATGTAGAATAATACCGATCAGAATCACGTAGAAGTCTCGTAGAAGATCCGTAGAAGATGAAGCCAAGAGCTCCAACACGCCCTTTTATAACCTTCTCTGGCTCTAATTACAGGTCGCTACACGTGGTCCAATCAGATGACACGTCTCTCCCCACTCTAGATATTAGAGTTGACGGGTCTAAACCATGATATTAACTGTTCTTCTATTAGTCCTTTCACTCAGTATCCATGGCAACATGACGCTCCTTTGAAAATATAGGCGGTGATTAGTTTGAATAATTCTGGTCGAAATACGGTAGCTTACGTTAGAACGCTTGAACACGTGCTCGCTTTTCCCAGAACTTGGTGTCTAAATTTGTCCTTCCTTCTTCCTCGGTGATGTGGCAAGATAGAGGAAATCTACTGCAAGTTAATTTTAACCGACTGTCGCAAGAATCTAAGTGAATATTAGGATATTCAGCCCTCGTTTACAAGTCGTAGTTACAAAGTAATGAAATGATAGTGAGCAAATGATTAAACATGAATTATAATACAATTACATACCAAAATAAATATCATGACGTTAAATTCCTGAATTAATTACACATAATAAAATTAACATAATTACACTGTAACGTCTGGAACGTTACAATGTTACGGTAGAATCAGCCCCAAACAAAGGCTGCTAATCAGATACATTATGAGTAGGGGCACCTGTTTGTGGTTATTTTTTTTTTTTTTTGCTTATTTCGTCAGTTTTAGAAAGCTATTTCGGCATATTTGTCGCAATTTTTCGTCAATAATTTCGCTAAATTTGATTTGCTTTTCTGGGCAATAAGAAATCTAAACTAGAATATAGTTGATAGCATATTTGCAGTAAAACATCATTTTATTTTTACATGTGTGTAAGAAAATGGTGTTCTTCTGCTAAGAACGTGTATTACACATAGCAAAGCACGGATGTTTGAAAAAAATTCACCCTGCCACTTTAACAAGCAGTGCCTAGCCTAGCTTGCATAAATAATTTGCGCATCAATTTGTAAAAGACGGAGTTACCATGAGTTCAATATTGCTCGGAGTCAGACCTGTTCTTCTGTCAGATTTTGTTACTACGTTCAGATTGTGTTCTCACTATCAACATTACTTACTGGGATCCATAATGTCTTCACTGCAGCTTCCACAAAGTGCTCTTGTTTAGGGAAAGAGGAATGGCAATCACGTTAGTATCTTTACCTGCTCTATATGAACTACAGTACAGTCTATAATAGATCCCTAAACACTGTGTATGGTTCAAGGTATTCTGATGTTGAAAGTTCTCGTAGGATGAGAATTTGCTTTATTAGATGAGATACTTGATTTTCTAAATCACCTCACATTATGCTTATTGGATCAAAGAGTTTTCTCACATAATTTCGTCAATAATTTCGTGATTTTGCTTAAAAGGTAACGAGTTTCGCGTTTTGAGCCAAATTTGTAAAGTTTCGCAAATATTTCGCGATTTCGCGGTTTGCGAAAAACAGGTGCTTCTAGTCATAAGACATCCAGTGTCAACAGAAAACTTCGTTTATCTTCTCACTATGAACAAAATGTGTAAACGTATGGGGGCCAATTGATAGAGCAGCCTCAAACTAGTCTTAAATTAGATGTGTATTTACCTAATTTAATGAATTATATTTTCTTCCTTCCCAGTATCAAGAAATCTGTAGGTCCCTCTGAAATCTCTGTGCTGAGATGTGTATCCTGCTTTTTAAACTTTAGAAGTAATCAGTGCAAGCAAACATCGGAAATCCTTAGTAGACATTCGTACGAAATTCACATAGAACTCATGCCTTCAGTAATTAATTCCCTCAGCAACTTTACATGACGACCTCCTCTTTTTGCTATCCAGTTCCTCACCCATATCACTTTTCCCCTTCTTGAACTTAGTTTCTTAAGCAACTGAAGTACGACAGCGCTGCATTTCCTTCGGTCGGTCATGTCCACCTCTGTCAATACTCACCGTCAAGGCCAGTGTTCAGACAGTAGAGCGGTCTAGCTAGCGATACTGTTACTTCCGCTCTATCGAGAGTAAATTCTCCCGCTATATACACGCACCAGTAGAGTAGCCTATACTGAAATTCAAGTTAAGAGCTTAGGAAAAGTATCCTTCCGCATGTGAGCACGTCCCCTGTTCCCCCTTCCCGTCTCGTCTTGGTTCTCCATCTCCGCCACAACCCGCTTATCATTAACGCCGTGCGTCCATCTGACAAGCACAGTACTTCATTCTGAAATAATGAAGCATCAAACGAAATCACTGCCTTTCACATAGCTGTACTTTGATTACGTACCATACCTATTTATTCCTTTATTGACCATGTAAAACCTACAGATTACTGACGAATTCCGAGGCAAGAGAAGCAAGAATTATTTTTGTTTCATAATGCGATTTGTGTGAGGCACATGGAGACTTAAACATACGTATACGATTCCGCTCTCGTGCAACGACTGTCAGTGGCAGTTTCTCATAGTTAGAAAAGCTGAAAAACCCACAGCTGAGTGGGATTGCAAAATACAATGCTTCCAGGAATGTTGTAAATATTGTAGTCTCGTCATTCGGAAGGTAAAAACGAACTCATGATCCTCTCATGACAACATTTCTGTAGGTAGAGGTCGGTTGCGAATATAAAGTACACATTATTATTATTATTATTATTATTATTATTATTATTATTATTATTATTATTATTATTATTATTATTATTATTATCATCGAATACGCCAAAGATCCTATTCCCATACCGTGTTAAGGCCCTTCCTGTTTTATTTACGGCGAGTGCTGAGCTGACACATCGTTCTTTCCCTGGAGACTTGGATTTTCCATTCCAAGCGAACGGCGTAAACACTGTACACAGAAATGCCGATCAGCTGCGCGGACTTTTTCACGTCTTCCACAGTCCACAGTGGATTCTAATCTCGTAGGCTACTGTAAACGTTTAAAACAATTTGGTTTAGATTTTCTACTTTATTTTCCTCTACTTTTGTTAGCTTTAAAGTATTTCACAAGGAACTCAAGCGTCACAGCATCACACACGTCTTGCTCACAGCTGGCAGCCATTATGAATACTGAACAGTGAACACGCTGTTGCAGCCAGTATTGCCAACAGTTTTCTTGGATCCATCTTCAACGTCCCACCTATTATGCGAACTTATCAACAGTGGAATGAACTCGAACAAACTTACTAAGTACACAGTGCAATAAGATATCAATATCATATTAAATTATTATTATTTTTCTACATACACCACTGAGAACAATAACTATTCACAGCCATCTACGTATGAAATATAAGAGTTGGTAACGAACCCGAATAACATACAACCTGTGATATATTTTTCATATTTATACAGGGCAAAAATTTTAATTCATCCAGTCAGTTCACCAGAATATCTAACCAAACTGAAGGAAGCTCCTGACTTCAGGAACAAGTAACAAACCTAGGGAACTATTTGGCGCTGCGGAAGCCTTTTCACCGACCAGAAGTCTGACTGACAACAAAGGGACCGCTAAGGTCTTAAGTTGACTCTCAGTATAGCTAGAGAGAGCCTAGTCTAGCTAAATATTTCTCTACAATATACAGGCGCCTTCAGGGCTGACACTACTCATCATGCGGGAGATAAATCCAAGTCTCTCAGCGGGAACTTAGACTGACCATTAGGAATTGCTAGGCGGGCAATAATTCCGTTGTGGAAATTTACCTGCCGTATGCAGTTAGATTGTGCCTCTACTATTCTCCGAGCCACCTTTTGAGCAGAGGTCGGTAGATGCAGAGTGGGTCTGGGCTTATAAGTGGCCACGGCTGGTCCATGGTCCAACAGCTCTGCACTCTGACCGGCCAACCGAGCAGAGGATGGGTGGCCACGGCTCTACCGTGGCTCTACGCGTCTGCATTCGGGAGACGGGTCAGGGCTGGACCTCACGGCTGGCCCCAACCGTCGGCTGTCCTGAGAATGGTTTTCCGTGGTTTTCCATTCTCCTGCATTAAGGCGAATGCCGGAACAGTTCCTAGTATAGGCCACGGCCGCCAACTCCCTCACCTTCTCCGTGCATCTCCTTCACCGTAACAAATCTCCAGGCCTGAGAGACGGCGTCACCGCCTGAGGCCCGCCTCCCCCCTTCAGGGGAGGAATAAAAACCTTTTAGTAGTAGTTTGAGCAGACTAAAGTGGAAAAGAGGGTAATAGCCATGGGAAGAGGCGGGTAAGAGGTGTTGCGCCTACGGTGTTGTCACATGGTAGGTGACGGGGTAAGGGGACGCGCGTTTCTTACCTTCTGTTAGTACAAGTTACGGCAATGGTGTACCCAATGCGGAGTTGCCATACTAATTCAGTATTGACCACATGAGTGCAGTTACTATCCTATTACATTTAAAACAGTGGCGGTATGAGACTCCACTAATAAGTATACGTTAATGCATTAATTATTTCGTGCTCTAGATTTGTACCTGTCGTAGCAGTTAGAAGGGCTTCCTTTTCATTGGTATTTGGGGGTTAAGAATCTTACTCGGATATTTAAATTTAGGTGTCATCTGTGTAGTTCCTTACGCAGTTTCAATCTTGCCGTTAAGGTCTGTGTTAAATACATGGTATTTTGCAAGGAAATCCCTAAGCCAGTCTTAGCTGTTAGTTTTTGCAGTAGTAAAATCTGTTTCATTGTCGTTCGACGGTTGTCGGCAAAGGACACGATATCGTCAGTGTTGTTAATCTCGTACGTCTTTTAAGTTCAGCTCCTCATTCGGACATTGTCACTAAATTGTACATTAAAATGACAACAATTGAAGTTCTCGCTCTTCAGCTTCTCCTGAAGAAATGAGGTGAACATATTTATCATGTCAAGATGTGTTTATAGAGGCTCGAAAACGTGTTTGTAAAAACTGTGTGGGTACTTGTTACGTGCAGGTGATGATAGACCTAGTCCGAGAACATATTACATATTATTGAGGACAGCTCTTGCCCTACTGTGGTAAACCGTTAAGCGTTACTTTATTATGTATCTGCTACATCGCCTCCTACTTCAGAGCAATAGCGTGATCATCCACCAGTGGGTAACTGTCGAGTGGTAAGTTATTTCTGTTCTGTTTTTATCCTCATTGCAGCGTGTTGAAGCTGTAATTCCACTGGCACACTTAATGCTGAGAGGAGGAACGAATTATGCGGCAGAAATATTTTACATACTCCGCGTGAATTTATTCGTGTTAGAAAGTCCATATTCATCTAAGTCTGAATGTTACTGTTCGATGTGTGTGGGGAAATCCCGTAATCTTAGTTGTTTCAATTAAAGGACCACTAAACATCGAGGAAATTAGTCTAATAATAATAATAATAATAATAATAATAAATTGGAAGTACTGACATGAAAGTGTAGGAACAAACAGATGGGAGAAAGGTACTCGAAATAGGCTCAAGGCTGAGGAATGAATATACTCGAACCGAGCAAGTGACTGCACGTAGCTATCAGCTTGCATTCGGGAGATAGTGGGTTCGAACCCCGCTCTCGGGAGCCCTGAAGATGGTTTTCCGTTGGTTCCCATTATCACACGAGGCAAATGCTGGGGCTGAAACTTAAGGCAACGGCCGCTTCCTTCCCACGTCTAGCCCTTTCCTATCTCATCGTCGCCACAAGACATATCTGTGTCGGTGCGACGTAAAAAAAGAGAAAAAGACTGAAGATCTGGCTTCGAAAAATTGCTAATGTGTTGCAGGATTATGGCTCTATTTTAAGCCTTTATTGAATGCTCTAACAGCAGTAATTACATGGCATAAGCTATCACGTCTGGTTTACACCCATTTACGTTCCGTTGTTAATACCGTAATTACTCAATAAAAAGAAAATTCCTAACAGTTGCGATGAGACGAGCCTGTCCAAATATGGTAGTGAAAAGGCACGTTTGAAATTGGTCGGAGCACATCACGTCCTCTGATACCTCTCCACCATTTTCTTTCAAAAATAAATGGCTGTTTGGGCCAATCAGGTACACATTTCTCCAGAGTAAGCAGATGTAACAATGGACTCGGTTAGCTCTGAGGCCGCCATTTCAGGCTGGTAAGTTGTAAATCTTGACTAGGATACTCTGATAATAAGTTACTACCAATCTGTGCGCTACCTGAGGTATTATTATTATTATTATTATTATTATTATTATTTTTCTTCGTTTCAGCCACCTATGGGCTACGATTACGCAACTTCCATTGCTTTCTCAAGTTCTTTCTCCTTCCTCTTTCGTCAGTTCCTTCATCCGTTGGCTTGCTCGTGTTCGATCTTCTGGTGAGCATACTATATTCTTCCTCGTTTTCTCATCAGCTAGGTCCTTCACCTCCGCAACTCTTTGCCTGAAGATTTTTGCCGTGATCCCACATTTTTTCTAAATCTCGGTGGACTTCTTTTACCCATGGGACTTGTGTCTTCCTGTTCTCCTGGAAGGTGAGGATCCTGTTGGCGAGTCTCTCCGATCCCATCCTTTTAATATGTCCGTAGAACGTCAATCTCCTCTTTTTCATTGCGGTGGTGATGTTTTCAGATTGTTGGTATAGTTCTCGGTTTGGTCTCATGCGAAACGTAAACTTGTCTGATGATTTTATGGGTCCAAGAATCTAAGGAACTTTTCTTTCTTTCTTTCTTTCTTTCTTTCTTTCTTTCTTTCTTTTCCAAATCTGAGTCCCTTCGTGGCTATTGTCTCAGCTGCGTATAAACATTCAGGTTTGACTATCGTGCTGTAGTGCTTGAATTTGGTCTGGTAGGAGAGTGACTTAGATTTGTAGGTGTTCTGACATAATCTAAACGCAGTTTCCATCTTTCTTGCACGTTCTTGAATTGCTGCTTTCTCATTCATGTCTGGAGTCAAAATCTCTCGTAGGTACTTGAATTTTGTAGCTCTTTTGATGTCACCGTACTTCCTCATTGTCCAGGTTGGGTCAGTGGTATTTATGTTCCTGTACTCCGTCTTCTCAAAAGATATTTGCAGTCCTGTTTTGTCTGCTGTTTCTTTGAGGACTTCAATCTGCTTAATTGCAATTTGCAGATTCTCTGCAAAAAAGACTATATCATCTGCAAATGCGAGGCATTCAAATTTAAGCCCAGTTCTCTTGTGACCTAATCTAATTCCATTTGCAAAGTTGAATTCGCTCATTTCTTTTCGCCATTCCCTGATAATCTCTAAAACACAGTTGAACAAAATTGGAGAGAGGCCATCTCCATGTCTCAAACCTGTTCCGATTTCAAAGGGCTCTGACAGTTCTCCTAAAAATTTTACCTGCGATCGTGTGTTTTTTAGTGTTTGATGAATCAAGGTTGTGGTCTTATTATTTATTACTTGTACCCGGCGTTGTTGAGGCTATGAAGCCTGCTACTATGCCACATCATGCTATATGTACTGCGTTGTGTAACAAGAGAATCTTGCATGAATAATCCCCTACTCCCATTTCGTGGTACGGGTTCTGGGATCGGGTAAGATGAAATTGTAATAATTTTACGACAGGACACCCTTCCTGACACCATTCTCAGTTGAGTTAATGAAGATGAAATGAATGATGGTGAATGACATATTTTGTTAAGGAGTTGGAAGGAACATACTGTGGAAACAGCCCCGGCAATTTCTTGGAAGTGAAAATGGTAAACCACAGAAAAGCATTCTCAGGACAGTGGATGGTTGGGGTTCGAACCTATTCTTCTCCCGAATGCAGAGCTTGACTCCATAGCCACTCCGTTCGGTACGAGAGGGTCTTAAAATTCTTCATTCCCTATCTAATTAACTGAAAATACTCTAGATGAAAGGTATAATTTGACAATTACTGTGAGGAAAATTTAAATTATGTACTAATTTTCACAAGTCTGTGCAGCCTACAACTTACATCTACAGTGGAATTTCGATATCTCGAATCACCTCACGGAACTGGAGGGTTTATCGTAGATAGGATAGGAATGGTAGGAGGGGAGTATTAATTCTTGTCATCTGCGACTTTCGAGGTTGCTTTCGTACGTGACCGGTAATTAATTCACATCCGAGAAACGGCGAGCCTTCGCCAATGTTGCGATCGTTACAAGTTTTATGTCTCGGTTCCCGTCATGTTAGCTCCCGGCATCACTGTAAACCTTCCTTCACTGTTCCTCACAAATCACAAATGCCGTATTGCACAGTTAATGTTGCACAAAATTCGAGTTAGAGTATTTTTTTGCTTCAAGGGAGGAAATGTTTGCTTCGAGAAATCGAGTAACCGAATTTCGAGTAATAGAGAAATAAAGACACGTGAAGAATAGGGCAAACGTTCTGCCTGCCAGCAGGTTCCCACTTGACCGCCCTCCACTTCGAGATACTGAAAATTGGAGTAATTGAGGATCGAGATATCTCTTCCTCAAACATTGGCTTTAGACATCCTACACCACAATATTCGCCCCGACAACTCCCATATCATCCCACCAGACACACTCCCTCCATAAACAACGAGCACAGCGGGTCTTTAAGTTGCTGCGAAATATTGTACCTTAACAGTAAACTCCCTCCCCATTTATACAGAATATCATCTAACCTCACATAACCTGGCATCGCTCACCCCTCAAGAAAGAAGATAAACATTTCAAAGTCGATATATAGTGCAAAGAAGAAACAGTGCTCCAGACATTCAACGTCTTCCCTCGCATTAAATTGCAAAGAACAGCTAACCATAGTGCAAAGAAGAAGCAGTGCTCCAAAATTTTATTTCTCCATACAATCCAGAGAACAAATAACACTTTCAACATTTTTGTCTCACACCATATTGCAAAGAATAGCTAACTACAGTGCAAAGAAACAGTGCTCCATAATTTATACCTCCATACAGCGCAGAGAATAAAAAACTCATTCAATATCTCTCCCTCACATAAAATTGCAAAGAATACCTAGTGCTTAATTCATTTCAATCACACAGTAGCTCAAGGAGCAGATAGTGTATATCACATTATTATATTATTTAAAAGTGCAAGGAAAAAATAGTGAATATTCAAATATAATTCGAACCGGAACGATATAAACTTTTGATATACATGTTTTATACTTCTTTTACTTATTTATATTGTATATATGTATTGTTATATGAAAAATTGGAAAATAAACGGGGTAATTTTCGGGGGGAAACACAACGAGGGGCATATGCGGATCTCCCCTGGGCTATCAGCCTTGGAGTAGCGGTAACCCAAACAATAATAATACTCGCTAATAGAACTCTCTCTACAAATAACACTCAAATAAAGAAATCTCATATGGCTGAAGAACGCCGTAGTTGCGTTGGCGGCCCACCCTCTACGGAGGGAGTGAAATGACCTCGTGATGATAATGGATCGCGATATCGAGGTTCGACTCTCGTTTTGAAATAGCCTACATTTCAATTTGTGGATTCGAGCAGAAGTTGAGGTCTCGTGGCTGGGATCGTGACGTCTGTAGTCACGTAAACTACAAGCTTGCTTGCTTTCTGTGTGACATTTTCCTGTTTCATGGTGTTATGTCTTAATTAGCATACATTGTAGTACAGAATCTAGTGTCATTATTCATAATTGCATTTCCTCTTGTTTTATGAAATATAGATGTTCATCCTCCTCCCGAGGTAACTTCTGCCGATCTTGGCGATAGTCACGAATGTTTCTGAAATCGCAGAGCATTACTAGCCCTTGGGAAGATAAGCAGATACTTAAGAGTGGTTCAAGGTAGAGACACTGTCGTTATTGGTGTTGTGTAACTCGAGAAATTATACTTTAATGATGTAATGTTTGTGTATTGGATTTGCTTCCTGACGATTTTGAGAGACGTCGGAGTGCGGGAGATTATCCCGTCAAAGGCTGGTGTATACCTTCAAATTCCACCGAACTGAGCCAGGGTCGTACTGGTCAACTAGGTCTCAGACGTAAGGGTTATTCTGCCCGAAGGCAGGTCCGAACCTCCGCAGAGGTGTTCCTGAGCCGGAGTTTACGTGCGGTAGAGTGGCCAGTTCCTTTCCGCTCCTCCATTCCCTTACCCCCCAACCAACAGCGCGTGGCAACCCATCCAACTCCTGACCACGCCCAATGTTGCTTAACTTCGGAGATCTCACGGGATCCGGTGTTTCAACACGGCTACGGCCGTTGGCTAGGTCTCAGAAGGCCAGCCTATTACCATCTGTACCGCTCAGCCCGGAATCATCATTTATGCCAAGAACCCCCGCTGGAACAGCCGCTTAACCACCCCCAGAGGCAAACTTCTCGCCCGTTACTGTGATCATCACCATATTACAACCCACGGCCCTGACAGACCCACCTTCTTCTCACACAACCCCAACATCCGGCCGGACACACTGGACATTGCTATTTCCTATAAAGTACGTCAATTTCTAGAATTAAACACCCTTGACCTCTTTGATTCGGACCATAAACCTGTGCTTATGACTATAGACTCCTCTCCTGAATACACCCCCATCCATATTCCTATTTACAGCCGCAAAATCAATTGGACCGTCTTCCGCACCCATCTTACTGATCATTTAAATGGCAATCCCAGTGTGAAAGGCCCTGATGATATAGACAATCTAGCACTTCTGATTTCCACCACTATTGTCAATGCTGCCCAGGCTGCAGCTGAGGGCCCCAGCGTGGTCCACCATAGGAAGGATACGCTCCCCTCGGCAATCCTGGCGCAGATCAAATTTAAGAATAGAATAAGAAGACTGTGGCGTCTAACCAGGGACCCTGGTCTTAAGAGAAGATGGAACCACTCCAAAAGAAATTTGCAAATATTAATACAAAATCACAGACGTGATACGTGGCGCTCCAGGCTTGCGAGTTTGAGCGTGGCAGACAACTCCCTCCATAGGTTGGCTCGCAAATTTACGAAAAATAGGACTGGCATACCCGCCCTCCACGGCAGAAATGGAATGGCCTACACTGACCAAGACAAGGCCGACGCCCTGGCGGATACATTCGAAAGTGCATGCACCCCCAACGTCGAGCCTTGCGACGACAATTTCGTAGAGACCGTCGAAAATGACAACGAACTTCACGCCACTGACGAGACTGACCTCCCCCCTGACTTTAAGTTTATATCGCCTTCCGAACTGTTCGCCGCCATAAAACGACTTAAGAACAGGAAATCCCCTGGCCTTGATAGCGTGTCAGCGTCTTTCCTTAAGAACCTTCCCAGAAAGGCGCTGACATGTCTAACCAAGCTTTTTAACGCGATTTTCCGTTTCGGCCATTTCCCTACGTGCTGGAAGACAGCGAAAGTCATCATGTTACCAAAACCACAGAAAGACAAAACTTCTCCGCAAAATTATCGACCTATCTCCCTCCTCAGCATTATTTCTAAACTATTCGAAGTACTGTTCTTAAGCAGACTTAATACTATTATTGACGACAAGAAACTTATGAACGAGGAACAGTTCGGCTTCAGGCGAGGCCATTCCACTGTCCATCAATTAACTCGCCTAACCGAAGAAATCACCAAAGGCTATAATGACCGTCGCCACACCGGAGTCTGTTTTCTAGATATTTCCCGTGCGTTTGACAAAGTTTGGCACGATGGACTCATCTACAAACTAAGGACTTTAGGCTTCCCTCCTTACGTTCTACGATTACTGACGAGCTACCTAGCTGACCGAAAATTTCAGGTCCAGGTCGGCGCTGCGCTGTCGAGCCCTCGCCCTATTGAGGCGGGCGTTCCGCAGGGCAGCGTGATCTCACCAGTGATTTTCAACCTTTTTATGACCGACATGCCAAAACCTACGCACGGGAAATTATACTTATATGCTGACGACACAGCTATTTCCTCTGTCTCATGGCAGGCATCTAAAGCAAAAGACTATCTCCAAGACGCGCTCTCCACTTTAGAGCCTTGGCTCGAAAAGTGGAGAATCAAAATCAATGTAGACAAAAGTAGTGCTACACTATTCACTAAACGCCGTCCTGACCCCCCACAGCCCCTGATGTTTTTTGGCGAAGTCATCAGGTGGACCAATAAAACCAAATACCTAGGTGTCACCCTAGACAGAGGACTTACCTTCGCGGACCACATTAAATCTATAGTTGCGCAAGCTAAAGTGCGCCTTTTTCAAATTATCCCCATGATTAAAGCCGATAATGGGCTTACAATAGAAAACAGGCTCCTATTATATAAATCAATGGTTAGGCCCATCCTAGAGTATGCCAGTCCTATCTGGGGAGGCGCAGCCAAGACACACCTGGAAGCAGTGCAGCGTGTACAAAACCGTGCCCTGCGCTCCTTATCAGGTGCCCAATGGTTTGAAAGGAACACCGATCTGCATGATAGATACCAGCTAACCACCATCCTTGGCAGGATCTATCATGCAGCCACTAAATTCTACAATAAGCTCCATATGAGCACTAACCCTCTTATCTCCAATCTGGGGAATTACGACACCGTGGGGCTGCGATACCGCAGACCTAAAGATATCTTAAACAAACCACATTAGGTTCGGCGCTGCCGTGGTCCCACGGACATCCAACATAATGTAAGTCAACATCATCCTACCCCTCGGGGTACAGGCCATACCCTGGTCAATTAGATCCCTTATCAACAATCCACACACCGTCACAACAATGCAGTTCCAGTCTAATCTCACCAAGAAATAGCACTCAAGGCCTATAATTGGTCGACGGGCTAAAAACATCATTGGTCACTCGGGACCTCTGATGAGGTGGCTTCAATCATCATTTATTGTTCTGCCTGCCAGTAGGTTCCCACTTGACCGCCCCCATTCTTCTTTATATTCAGCCTTCCTTTTCATTCTTTCGTAACCTCCTCCTGTTCTTCTTATATCATCGAACATTTGATATCTTCTTCCTCTCACTCTTTCCCGGTACCGATCCTTCGAGTTCTAGCAATTATCCCCTTCTTAAATTGTCCTATTCCCTTCCTTTTTCTATTCCTGACGATCTGTAACAACTTCCTTCCTCTCCAGCTCCATTTATTTCCTTACTCTATTGGTTCAGTTTATCTTTTCCATTTTCCCGCCACGTCCACATCTGAAATGCTTCAATTCTTCTCTCATTCTCTTTCATCGTCCAGGTTTCTGCCCCATGCAAAGCAACACTCCACACCAGGCACTCCGCCAGGTGTTTCCTCAGTTCTTTAACGGACCATTCCTTGATTGATAGTAAATTTTACAAACAGTTTAATTTAGACTTTCTAGAGTTGCTAAATATCATTGTTCGCTTTACGAGGTTAAATTTCATGGCTTATAAACCATTGCTATATGTTGTAATTAGGGCTCGGAAGTTGAAGAAGAATTTTTTTTTGTTCTCTCCAGGGTCCGAAGACGAGACCCAGCATGAAATTAGCTCATTCTGGCCCATTGTAAGCCAGAAAATGGTGCATTTTTTATTTTGCCTTTTCGGCGTTTTTGTCTTTTTTGATTTTTTAGCCATTTTCTTTAGATTTCTTTTTGCAACTTCACCTTCTTTGTACTACATTTTTACTGTCCATTCTCAATTCGAATAATTATATTTGAACCATATCTGAAATAGTAGCGGCTCGTGACCAAATGTTCAGGGGGTCCACAACAAAATGTGTTCACGTCTCAGATATACGTATACCAAAATAGAATGCCGATACGAACAAAATCACTTACTTAAATCATTTCACTAGGAGTTTCTTGAACGATTGCTTCTCTACCCATACGGTAGAACCTCTATGACTGAGGATACATTTTTCCGAGACTAATTTGTGAGTGTACAAAAAGATTAAAATTACGACTGCCGGCCCGAGTCACTCAGGCTTTGGCTAAGTCTTAGGCTCAGTCTTGGGCTCTAGCTTTGTGATCCCGTGATTAAAAACACCTGTTCAGAATTACCTTCTGGCGAAATCTTCCGGCGATGTAATGCAATAGTAACTTCTGGGAGCTGGTGGCCAACAGTAACAGGGGAGGTAGCGGACCCTTGTGGTTAACTGTAATACTATCTCTGGTTTGAGGGTGGTTGTTGACGGAAAGGCACATTCCTTACCGTGCTCCTAGCTTATGGAGATATCTGCATAAACCATGACGTCCTCTTCATGCGCTTGCGTATAGTCTTAAGGCTCGTAGCAAAATCTCCAGTGTGCTCCCTGGCATTGTCATGAAACGAACAGCTGTCAGTGTAACGGAACTTCAATATAAGTCGAATGTTTTCGATCGATTGACGAAATCAGGTCGAAAAAAGGAAACAATTTTGAATTACCGGTATCCTTGAATGCGTGAATATGCGTTAGAACAGGGTGTTCACGTGCCCATGTGCTCTTGAGCCCACCGCCACTGATCTGAACAGAGAAAATGAAACGAAATGAAACTAATGCTTAAACAGGGGTGTCTGTTAGATTATCAGCCCAGAGGCTGGTTGTATCCTCAAATAGCGCCACCAAAGGCTATGCAGTTATAGGGAAACCGCAAAAACCAATAGCAGGGCCCAAATGAGGCGTACTAGGCAAGATAAGGAGTGAGGTAGTTTGCCATTGCTTTCCTCACTGGGCCAGAGTGTGCTACTGCAGCATGACTGATCCTATGAGGAACACCTTTCATAACACTCACACACTAGTTGTGCTCCAAATGTCATCACTCAGCACCACTCATACCCCAGCAGCATCCATATTGTCACAACCATGGATGAGACTGGGACTTCTGTGGAAGCTACACTTTGCTCTGGCCTGTGCCAATAGACGGATACAAAAATACTGCGTCCATCAAGAAATGGCAACAGGCAGATAAACAGGGGTATCAAATTATATACTAGATAAGTGAAATACTGAAAGGAGAAAATTTTGATTAGAGTGTTTTTGAAGAGGAAGATCTCACCTGCTTCAAGTATGAACCCTTAACATTCGTTGATGTGCAGAATAGTTTCTCGACATTTGACAATGCGTTGTCTGAAAACCGACGATCCTCTACACCTAAGAACCTGGAGATGACTATTTTGATATACTGCAAAGCCAACTGAGGCAAGGTTTCCGAATTCCATTTCTATAATCCTAGTTTTGTTAAGCCAGATAAGATTCCAGTTGTACTAACATGTCCAGAAAGACGCACACGAATGCTGTCACTTGGTACAGTTATTTATTCACATATATTTACAAATTGCACACACACAAAACCTTAATCGCAGTATCACAAAAAAAACACTTCACTCCGAGAACATCAACAAAGCCGCTATTTTAAAATGACCGCATGTCACTTCAATATGGAGACTGCAACCAGTGCATGTCACGAGGTCACAAGTATATTCTTACTACACCATAACTACTAAACAATAACTCCCAAGTCACCGTCAATATCGTCTCCTTACGTATGTCCTGGCCAGTCTTCCAGAAAGATACGTTACAAGAAATACCTTCTCGAAAACTCTATAGGGTGCCCAATATATAGACATAGTGTACAGAATGTTCTCAGTCGTTCTCGTCTACCTATTACCATTCTGGAAGTTAGTGTGTTTCACAATTATGGATTGCAAATTATATATGCAGGTACGAATACATTATATACAGGTTCTTACATTAATCGAACTGATATAAATGTCCATATACAGTGCATGTTTCATGACATAACCTCACAAACAACGCGATTGTATCGTGTATACATACGATGTAATAATACTAATATTAAATGGATGTAAACTCTTCATAGTAACAAATTACAAGTAAAAACCATAATCGTAAAATAATTCGAGCTCGATAAAATATTTGCATTAGTTACCCATGGGTGAGTGAATATTATTTTCAAGTTATGTGTGTTTATCACACTTGCGTCAATATTAATTTAAATTTATTTCTCCAGGATGTGCATTGTGGGTTCGCTGAATTCATTCTAGGTGGAAAAAAAGGACTTCATTATAAATTCTGCAAGTATTTTTTAACAAACACGGAATTCCCTTTTTTAAATTGTTAATTTAAAAATATATACTCTGAAATATTTCACTCATATTTTTGCACTGTATGTTTCATACCACTAGAATTTTGCATTTTAAAACATAATGTTCCTTCATTTAATACGTAATTAAAACTAAAATTATGAATGAATATGGGTCTCATTTTTTACGCCCTCCTTGCCAGTGTTCAACTCCTTTCTTGTATATTTTTAGATCTTTTTATAGGTCTTCAATTTACGAGCCCTAGTTATAATACTTTTACTTTAACGACGTTATATTAATAATGTAATGAACAAAATGTTTATTGGAAGCCGAAAGTATAAATTTCCTTTCCTCATTCTTTATCCAATGGTGCAACATTCAACTGAGTAAACATTTTTAAGAAAAAAGGATTCGCACTTTTATCCATTTCTCACAGTAATGTCTTCAGATTTTCGGTAACGGAAGGTAGGAACCGTGGCCTTGTTCGAGGTACGCTCTTGATATTTTCCTGCTGTGAATATACGAAACCGTAGAAATCTGCAATCTTCCGAATGCAAGCTACGACCCTTACGACGTTGCCTACTTGCTTGGTGGCTGGACCTCTAATTTTATGATTTTTAAAACACTGTCCTCCAGAATTGATGCGTTCTCTGAAATAGAATTCAGTCCGGTTGGATATCCCTTAGTTCGCAAGGTGAAAGAACTCGAACGTGTGAGAAATGCCGATGTACTGATTACAAATGGGTCTCGTCGCAGAACGATTTATCTCGCTAAGTGGTTTGCTCATTTCATCTTCTGTTTCAAAACGGATCTTAGATGAGCGGAGAATGTGCTTCGTAATTACAGCAGTCGGCTTGACGTGTTATCAACGATGGGTTTTCTCTCTGACGACCTTGATTCACATGCTGATGATATCAGAAAGGGCATCCGGCCTTAATACCTGGCCAAAAACAAATACGATACAGACTGCGTAACTTAAGCGGTTAGGCGCTTATTTGCTGTGCTTTGATAGCATGAATTTCGACAAAATAGCAGGAATTAACCCTTATATCTCGCTCACATAATGTATTTGAAATTTTATGTCGCAGTGCGCATCGTAGAAGAATGTACAAAGACTAAAATGTTAATGATTTTTTTCCTTTTTTTAACGTCGCTTGGATTAAATTACTTTAAATATGTGGAGTCATGTGCGACATACAGATGCCGGTCATATTGAAGGCCAAAGCTTAGTCATCCGTCCCGCTGAGAGTGTTGGACCAGGAACAAGCTTGTATGTATGTATGTATGTATGTATGTATGTATGTATGTATGTATGAATACCACCTCATATATCATTCCTTGTACATTAATTTAGCAACGAAACAGAATAGGAGAGAGGCCAAATGGCGATGGTAAGATCTGTTGACTATGCCTTACAGAAAGAAGGGGTAGGCCTACGAAAAATCTGATTTTAAACACAATACTGTGTATGACTGGACGTGCTGACCCCAAGTAAATTTGGGAGTGTCTAATTGAAAGGCGCAGATGTGGCCACGAAAGTTCTTATTTCTTCTCGTAACCAGTTACTGGTCAGTCCTTGCCATGGTCATCATACCCTATTTATCTCTACTGTTGTATCCTACCCCTCCTTTAACCTGCCGTATTCATGTCTTTGGCTTCCGCCTACGATTGGAAATTTCCTGCAATTTCCTCGAGAACTATGAACAAGTCCTCGGTGTCCCAAAATGTTTTGTCAATCTATCCCTTCTCCTGGTAATTCGTAACATCTTTCTCCTCTCGCCATCTTAAATTAGTTACCTCTATATTTTGATCCTGTCAACACCATTTCACCTTCAACATTCTTCAGTAACATAACTTACTAAAGTCTATTATCATTTCTGCACCTCCTGTTTTTAGTTTCCGTTCTGTACAGTCATATTTCACAATATTGTCTTGAGTAACTTGGTCCTATTACACATGTCTAAGGTACGCAAATTAATTTCTTAAGAAAATCCTTCTTGTTTGGGCTAGTTGCATTTTGTTGCCTACATACTTCTGCCGTTATAGAATATTCCATTATTCGGAATTATAGTATTAATCTATGCCATTTGAACCTTCATTTCTTCAGACGTATCTGGTATTTTTGCATCATTTGGGACCATTTTGGCTACGTATGCATGTTCATAAATCGCATAATTCAAACGAATGTAGGTAACCCTCACACAGTACAGAAACGGCACTTCGCTTATTTGCAGTCAGTTGTGGATACATCAGCTTTCAAATTTGACTTTAATCCACCACAATCACACCACGAAAGGTATGTTGACAAACATAATTAGGAGTCTGATTGCAGTTCATGACATATCCAGAAATAAATGGCATAAGAGCTCAATAAAATAAGCCTATGCTTTTATGAGCAATAAATTACAAAAAAAAAAAAAAAAAAAAAGTCAACTTTACGCTGTGCTGGCTATACTCCTCACATTAATCCTACTGGGAGAGTACTAGCGTGCAATAAATTCGTGTCGGTACATTTACAGAAGTAGCGTTGAAATAAATTGCTGTGGGTAAGAAAGTGATCATCTCGAAAATAAATATAGCCTAATAATCTCAATGTTAGGAAAAATCGTTTAGGCCTCGACTAATGTTTCACGCATAAATTTATACGGTTATGAAAGTAGAATTGTAGTAAACAGACAAGAAACGGAGTGATTTGGCCGTGCGGTTAGGGTCGCGCAGCTGAGAGCTAACATTCGGAAGATAAGTGGGTTCGAACCCCACTATCGGTAGCTCTGAAGATGGTTTTCCGCAATTTCCCTTTTCACACCAGGCAAATGCTAGGTCTGTACGTAAGGTCACGGCCGCTTCCTTACCACTCCTAGCTCTTTCATATCTCATGATCGCTGTAAGACCTATCTGTGTTTGTGCGACGTAAATCTAATTGTAAAAATCAGATAAGAATAAATGCGAGTGTAGGGAGGAATGATTTGAAGTACCTGGACCGACTAAATAGCTAATATGGATGTATCCAAAAGGGGCTGTCTGACCGAGGCGGTAAAGGCGTGCTCGTCTCTCCCGGAAGGACGTGGGTTCGATTCCCCGTCAGGAAGTCGTAAAATTTAAGAAACGAGATTTCCACTTCTGGAGGTGCACATGGCCCTGAGGTTCACTCAGCCTACACAAAAAATGAGTACCAAGTTAATTCCTGGGGGCAAAGGTGGCCGGGCGTAGAGCTAACCACTCTGCTCCATCAAGTGCCGAGGTTACGGATAGTGGAAACCTTTACCTTCCACTCCTCCAAGGGCCTTCATGGGCTGTACGGAGATGACTTTGCTTTTTGGATGTATCCAAAGAAGTTGAAGAACAATTTGGGAAAGAAAAAGCACATGTTTTCAATATAAACTGCATCACAACACTTTCTGGAGGTAAAATTATTTGAAGAAATACCGTAACAGGTCCAAGGGAGAAAATGGTTGAACGATTCCACCCCGTTACATACAAGAGATTGAAGATACTTGTCCCGAATAGAACAGTATAGCGTTAGCAACAATGCGCGGTTTTTTCTTTGACATTTACTGATAAATAAATTAACCTCTCTTCAAGGCAAAATTCCTGCACTCAATCACTCCATCGTCTCGAGATTCGCGGTAAGAATTGGTAGGACAGACTGTTGACCCCCTCCCCCCCGCGTACTTTTTTTTTTTTTTTTTTTTAGTAGGCTCCCGGTTCGCCAATTCGTTCATGTCGCCAGCCACTTTTTCGTGCAGTATTCCACAGTATAAAGGAGGGTGAATACATAGTGTTCTTACTGTGTTAAAAGTATTGGAAATTAAAGTATGGCATCGACTTCATCTGCGTCCAGATTTTATACTACTATGCACAATGGAAAATTATAAGTAAAGTATAATTTGTTCTTCATTTACCTTCAATTCCTGTAACAGTTTCAAGTAACTTCGTTACATGTCCGGCCTCGCGGTGTAGGGGGCAACGCGTCCGCCTGTCACTCGGCGGTCCCGGGTTCGATTCCCGGCCGGGTCAGGGGTTTTTAATTGTAAAATGATAAATATTCTTGGCCTGGGGCCTGGGTTTTTGTGTCGTCCTTAACGTTCCTTTCCTCACATTCAACACTTTACACGTCAGCAATTCCAATTACACGCAGGTTCATATATGGTGCAAGTAGGGGCAAAAGATCTCTATAGGTCGACGCCCCAATAGCATTTTAAAAATTAAAAAAAAATAACGCAGTTACATTCCACGAATTAGACACACCACTTCAAGAAATCTCACAAAGTATGTGGTATTAGATTACCTTTAGGTAGACCGAGAGAGTTTGGTCGTGCGGTTAGAATCGCGTAGGTATGAGCTTGAATTCGGGAGACGGTGGGTTCGAATCCGACAGCCGGCAGACCTGAAGATAATTTTCATTGGTTTCCAATCTTCACACCAGGCAAATACTGGGTCAGTACCTTAAGGCCACGGCCGGTACCTTCCCTTTCCTACCCTTTGCGTCGCCGAAAACTTTAAATAGGCCTACTAAAAAGTGAGAGAAGTAGCAACAAAAACAGCAGCATTAGTTTATTATTCATGGAAGAAATAAAACGGATTTCTTTCCTCCTCTCTTTTTCTCTAGCCTTTCTGTAAGCACGCCCTCTGATACATATAGCACCCCCTGTGGGTGGGGGACGCAGACGAAGAATTCACCCACGGCATCCCCTGCCTGTTGTAAGAGGAGACTAAAAGGAGCGACCAAGGGTTGATCAAATTAGAACCATGAAACTACTTGTGATTAGTACCACCACGCGGGGAACACCATGGGTCGCTTTTACTTGCGCGTAGTACCACTATGTTTGGTACCAAATAGGTTTGTGATTAGTAGCAAACCAGGGCTCGACGGTTTTTACAGTACCTGTGATTAGTAGCACTATATGAGCGACACCATGGGATGAGGGAACCCATGGTTCTGGCTTTCCTTTGATTAGTACCCACTATATAAGGAACACCACGGTATAGTAAGACTCCCTGTGGTTAGTAGACTTAGGTGATAAACGCCATATGTTTGCGTTACCTGTAAATGGCGCCGCAATATGCGAAACACCGTAGATCTGTAATACATGTGCTAATTTCATTACCTGTGAGTAGTACCATAATGTGTGGAATACCGCTAGTCGGCGCTACTCTTGATTAGTACTGCAACATGACAAATACCATGGTTCTACTTTCCTAGCGATAAGTACCATTATGAGGGGCCGCTGACTTGGTTTTTGGACTCCTTTGGACTACAAGTATCATCGATTCAGTATTGTGCTATAGAAGCAGTCCCTTGGTCAGTAATACTATTCGTCTACGCCAGCTTCTGTGCATATGAGGCACTATGGGTCGGTTCCACTAATCGTTTTAAATTCATGTCCATCCATTCATTCTTCGTCCTCACGTTTTGAATTGTGATCAGTGGATGTTTCTGGGCTCTTGTCATTTCATTTCGTCTCATATCGTACCATTAGAGGCCGATGACCCAGATGTTAAGGCAATTTAAACAAGCATCATCAGTACATATAGCTGGCTGTGTCGTCTCGAACGCACGTTTCGATGTGGCTTGCCACGTAGCAGTTACGCGGTTCTAGATCTGGTAGTTTGATTCATTCATATCCTAAAGGCAAGGCCTTGTCGCTGCAACCACATTTCTCTCCTCTGCTGAGCGTTTCAGGTCAACGTATTTTTTTCAAATTCAGCCTGTGCATCACGGAATCCAGATACTTATTCCCCGGCCTTCCTCTTCCCTTCTTACCCAGAACTTTTCCTTCCAGCATAGTCGTGAGAAATGTGTTATGTCGAAGTGTGTGGCCAAGGAATTTGGTTTTCCTCTTTTTTACAGTGTTGTTCAATTCCCTTGTTTCGTTCATTTCCTTAAGGACCCTATTGTTTGATTTTTTCTCTGTCCAATAAATTTTCAGCATCCTTCTCCATATCCACATTTCCATTGCTTCCTGGCGTTTTATATCCTGTTTTGCTAAGAAGACCCATGTTTCGTAACCATACAACAAAACACTCCACGCAAACATTTTGGCAAATTCGTTCCTAATTTTAATGTTAATGTTCCTGCTTGTCAAAAACTGTTTCTTGTTGTTGAAGGCTTTTTTAGCTGAGCAATCCTCCTCCTGATTTCTGTAGTGCACCTGTTGTCCTGAGTGATAATCCTTCCCAAGTAGCAAAATTGACTTACTTGTACATTTTCATCGCCTGCCTTAATGTTTGTTGGTATTTCGTCAGTTGATTTCTTGACAACTAATACTTTTGTTTTCGTGGTGTTCAGTTTCGATTTTGATTCTTGTAGTGTTGATGTTAAAACTCGTAGCATTTTACTTATTTCCCTCTCTGAATCTGCAATTAATGCAATGTCATCGGCAAACCTTATACAGTGGATTTGTTATCCGTTAATTGCGATTCCTTTGTTTTCTGCTTAAGTTTTGATATGGCCTCCTCAATGAACATGTTGAACAAAATGGAGAAAGCGCACAACGAAGAATACACCCACGGTATCCCTTTCCTGTCGTAAGAGGCGAATAAAAGGGGCAACCAAGGGAAGATTGTATTATAACCATGAAACTACCTGTGATTAGTACTATCACGTGGGGAACACAATGGGTCGCCTTTACTTGCAAGTTGTACCACTATGTTAGGTATATAATAGGTTCGTGATTAGTAGCAACAGAGGGTGTATCAGTGGGGGTTTTACAGTACCCGTGATTAGTACCACTATATGAGCGACTGCGTTGCCAGTGATTAGTGCCCACTATGTGAGGAACACCACGGGAATACTGGCGCCCGTGATTAATACACCCAGGTGAGGAATACCATGGGTTTGCGTTGCCTATTAGTGGCGCCTTTATATGAGAAACACCATAGGTCTGCGTTACCTGTGCGACGTACAATACTTCAGTACCATAATGTGTGGAACACCGTGAGTCTACGCTACTTTTGATTAGTTCCGCAATATGAGAAATACCATGGTTCTATTTTACTAGCGAGATATGTACCATTATGAGGGGCCGTTGATTTGGATTTTGGGCCCCTTTAGACAACAAGCATCCTCGATTCAGGATTGTGCTTTATAAGCAGTCCCTTTGTCAGTTTCATAGTTTCTGGGAAGGTGGGGCATTGCGGGTCGGATCCACTGATTGTTTTAAATTCATATTAATCCATTCATTCTTAATCATCACGTTTTTATTGTGGTCAGTGGATGATTCTGAACTTTTAAATTGTCATTACATTTCGTAAATATGTTGGAAGTTGGTCCGCCTAGTCAATACTATTTATTTATTTACCTTTCACCTTAACATCTAGTACATGTTTCGAGAATATTATGCATTCTCTTCCTCAGCTAGTGGATTAAAATTCAGTATACAATAAGACCTGACTAAAATAGGGGGGCCAACTTCCAATATATTTACTGTTACTAAGTCAATACGGATCCAATCCCGACCATCATGGTCAAGATTATTAATAATTACATTTCGTCTCAATTCGTACCATTAGCGGCAGATGACCTAGATGTTAAAAAGATGCAAAACTCGTCCTCATCCCGAGGTGGTGCAGCTCTTATTCGGCACACCCTCACTGGAGGTAAGCTGCATGTACCATTTCTACCACATACCAGCCCTCCTGCCATTCTTAAATTTCTGGCAGTACCGGGAATCCAACTCGGGCCCCCGAGGACGGCAGCTAATCACACTAACCGTTACGCTACTGAGGCGGACACCTAGATGTTAGGTCCCTTTAAACAACAATCATTATATGTGTACGAGCATCTCTAAATGACTGAATGGTTCCATAAACCTCCATTCAGAAAGCGTGGGCGTGCGTCGTCTTCAGTCCAATACAGAAAATGAATCCTCTTCTACGAAGTATAGGCTATTAGGGTCATAGTTCAACAGAGAAGATCCACCACGGATAGAATATTACGTTGAAAGCTTATTAAAGATGCGGTGAATGAATGCTAGGAACTCCTTATAACTCGTGGCGGCGATTGGGTATTAGAAGGGGGGCGGGACGCAAAAAGAGACAACAGAACTTACCCAGGTCTGGCGTATATAGCGGGGAGGGGGAGATACCAAAGAAATAGCTACAAAATGTAGATGCCCTCTGAGCGAATTTCTTAGTAAAGTTTGGCAGTTTACCAACTGAAGTACGCTAATAATAGTTCTTTCAGATTTTGACTCAGTACTACACACAACGTTCGCCGAAGGAACAATTACATACGTATTACAATTAAGTGGAAGTACGGTGTAATTATGCAATTAAAAAGTGATTTCGTATTTCACTATACACTGAGTAGCAGATACCAGAACTACGCACACATTTGAGTGAGACTGCCAGACTGAAGAGTCAATCATACCTCAGTGTCAATGACCTTGGCAAAAATATACCCCTGCTAGCCTTACATGCTACACGTTGCTGCGTGAGTCTCCACTATTTGATATGGTGCTGACATTCTGTGCATACAGTATTTCCGCTAAGTATTTTTTAAATAATTAAATACATCAAAGGAAAGAATTAGGCCACTTTTTAAAAATTCCGAGCTTTAGGCCGCTAAAGTGGAATGAAAAGGTATTACTCCACTAAGTGATTGCCTATGCCCTCGTCTCCCCTAATAGCCGCTACTGTTTATAAGTTTTTTTAAATACATGATAGAAAGTTACTACAGATTTATTGTTATAATAATTCAAATGGTAATCTAGAGCAACACAAGAATGTCAAAAGAAAGTAGATGATATACTGTCTAAGGGATTCCGGAGAAACATGACTAATCGTCTGAAACGTTTAATTCGTTCGAATTTACCATGGTCAGATAAAAATTGACTTAGCACAAAGTTCAGTACAAGCACTTCAAACCGAAGTCAATGCTGGATCTCGGGAAAGAATGTGTCCCTCGATATGAATCCATTCCGCGTTGCGATCCAAAAGATGTTCCATTGATGCGTTGTGTTCTTTGATTTTTTTTCTTAGATAATTGAGCTCTGTTGTATGAAAGTTCCATCGTAGATTTCGGAGCTTCTTTTGCTAGTAATTTGCTTTTTCATTTCCAGTTGTCCCGGCGTGTCCATGAACCCAGCTAAAGACACGCGTGGTTACCTTACCGAGTTACTGCAGCTGTTTGTTTGGTATTCTACTTGTCGTTTGTCCAGCGCTGCCTGATAATCCCTATGTAACTTTGTCCTTCTACCGTTGTAGAGCGGACTTTATGGCCCAGAGATTGTTTCATTTATATTAAACGTGTAGTTGTGAGTACATCTCTCCAATAAAGTTAGTGTCAGGTAGGACACCCGGCCGTAAAACTGGGCTTAACCCACGTTAATGCTGACCCCAGATAACAGGGAAAAAGACCAGCAAAGAAGAATGTTAATTTCCTACTCTCATCTTCTTTTGCAGAGTTAATTGCTCTTCAGAAATATTCGTGGTGTGGGTTCTTGTACTTCCGATTTAGTTTCTGAACCATTTTGGCTCTAGCAAGTGGTCCCGAAAGTCTTGCTACCATTTACAGCTCGAAATTCGAGCATATTGTGCCCAGACGGCGAGGGCTGCACATTCTAACGAGTACCAGGCTGAGTTGGTCAGGCAGTAGAGCGCTACTGCTGCTACTGCGCCGGGCTGAGTGGCTCGGACAGATAAGGCGCTGGCCTTCTCACCCCAACTTGACAGGTTCGATCCTGGCCCAGTCCGGTAGTATTTGAAGATGCTCAAATACGTCAGCCTCTTGTCGGTAGATTTACTGGCACGTAAAATAACTTCTGCGGGACTAAATTCCGGCACCTCAGCATCTCCGAAAACCGTAAAAAGTAGTTAGTGGGCCATAAAGCAATTGCAATTATTATTATTATTATTATTATTATTATTATTATTATTATTATTATTATTATTATTATTATTATTATTATTATTATTATAGCGCTGCTTTTCTGAGCCCAGGTTCGCGGGTTCGATCCCAGCTCAAACCACACCCAAAAGTCGGTCACCTCCGTACAGGCCATGAAGGCCCTTGAAAGGGTGCCATCCTCGACACTTGGTTGGGTAGGGTGGTTAGCTCTGTCCGGCCGCCTTTGCCCCCAACAATTAACCAGGTATTTAATTTTGATAGGTATAGGCTGAGTGAACCTCAGGGCTATGTGCACCTTCGGAAGTGAAAATCTCGTATCTTAAACTTCCGGAGTTTTTGACGGGGAATCGAACCCAAGTCCTTGCGGATGAACCGAAGACACCTTTGCCGCCTCAGCTACGCAGCTAAACCATACTCAGCTGCGTGTCTATGGATTAACCGGAACATAAAATAACCCTACAGGATAAAATTCTGATACTAGACTTCTCCGGACAGTGTAGAAGTATACGTAGCACCAACAAACTATGGAAACACACCAAATTACTGGCTAGATGATCAGGTTATTAACTTCATTAAGAAAGTAAATTACTCCAGTTCGTTTATTTAAGGTAATTTGTTGTGTTAACTCTGTATTTTTCCTTAACTTGTTCACTGTCCTCAAAAAACATAATTTGGTACATAATCTCCTGTCAAATACTTGATTATGTTTTCTTAAGTGTTGGTGTTGTAAGGGTTCAAATCCCGTTACATGCATTCATCTGTATTATTTTGTGTGTTGTTATTATTATTATTATTATTATTATTATTATTATTATTATTATCATCATCTATTTTAAGCTCTGACGTGGGTGTTATACCATGTGTCAACTAATGGCTATATATATGGGCTGTGTACTATAGCGGCAATCATTTGGATGGCGAGGTCACAGATAGTCAGTTGGAGAAGCAGTTGTGTAGTTTAGTTGGTTAGAAACAGTTGGTTGGAAGGAGATGGAGAGACTTGTCATGAAGTCATTGGAGTCCGTTGGAAGGAGACGAATGGGGAACAGTGATATGGATACGTAATCGTCAGTGACCAAATGAATTGTATGTTCGGAGTGTGTTTAGTACATCTGTTTATTCTGTTAGGTGACAGCAGAATATTTAGTCGTCGTTATGCAGACTAATAGTTATCAGTGAATTACTTGTAAAGTTGATTGTGAAGTGTAAATATAATTTCAAGCCATACTATATCTCGTTTGTGAAACTAAAAGGATACATCACCAAGTTAGGTTCGAGATACCTGCAGCTGACACTAATTCAAAGGAATAACATTCACAGTGTTGAAGGTACTGTTACGTGAATCAGTGGGGGATACATTTCTTGTACAACTTTTAAAGGTCCGGTCAAGATGATTTCAAATTTAATGCCTACAGTTTCCTTCAGTTATAATGTCAGAATTATCACAGTAAATCTCGCTAGTTAGTCAATTTTTAAAGAATATATTGTTTAGTTATCAAATATAATTGATTGTTTCATTTCTATAGTAGCTCAGATGACCTCAAATTTTAATGGGGAAACCGAACGCCAATCTCGTTTTCCTAGAACCTATATGTTATGCTGTCAAAGTAAGCTTATTACCTCACACCCTAAAGTTATTCAAAACTCTCATTCTATTATCGTTACATCTATTTGTAGCTGGCGCCCATCAACAATTGTATGTGTAAGTAATCCGGTAAGTAGTAAGTGTGAGTACATAGTGCGACGATTGAGTATTTAATTTCCTCTTGGTTTCATTTTAATTCGGTTTCGTACTTTTAATCATTGAATAGTAATCTGTGTCTCGGAAAGGTTTCGAAGTAAGAATGTGTAATGTTCGTCTTATGTCAGCAGAATTACTGTGCGAACTGGATCAGACCACAGGAAGCCTTCCTTGTACAAGGCCGCTCTGCAGCTTCATTTGTGGTCTGCTGAAACCACAAATAATGCGCGCGATCTTCACAACGATCTGTGGTTCGCTTCTGCTCGTCCATTCCTCCCATCGTGACTAGCTTAAATGTATTGAGAAATGAAGCATTGAAACGAATGTGCAGGTGTTCAAAATATATCTCTTTCCAAAGAAATTATGTGCGGAAAAAAATCCTTTTCCATGATATTTACTCGACGTTCGAGTATTAAATAAGTCACCGCAGGAAAATGGTTAAATATCACCTTCCTTGTGGTCTCTTTAAAGTTATCGCCTCAGTTATATATAAATGCACACACTTGGAATAAACACTACAGAAAAATAAGCTATCATGGTCAATTCAAGCTCATAAAGTTTATAAGACTTGTAAGTTTAAGTCCCATATCTCCAAAACGAATGAAGTGACAGTAATTAGTCTACCGCTAATCTCAACGATAATGGAGACATAAGTAATTCGACGCTATTTATAAGACTGCCTGAAGAGAATGTTTAAAATAATCCTCGGAAAATAATTAAAATTGCAAAGTAAATATTAATGTATTTATCATTTCTACCACGCCTTCCCACATGGGACAGATATTTACTAAGATAACTTAATTACATGAGAAATATCTTTAGGCTGTGTGCATTCCTATAATAATAATAATAATAATAATAATAATAATAATAATAATAATAATAATAATAATAATAATAATAATAATAATGCACTTATACCTTTGCTAGCGAGATGCAGTGTTTACAGTGCAGTGTGGCTTCTGGTATGTGCGAGAATACTTTTGTTACTTTCATTGATCTGTCTCACTCTCATCCTTGGCTTTGACGATATGAAAGTGACCGAGGTATGAGCGATGCTCCTTATGTAGCCAGTCCCAGTTATGAATGGTGTGAAAATATCGCTCATAGGGCCGGTGGTGCATGCATGACAGTGGGCTTGGCAGAATGTGTAATAGCAACTTCTGGCTCACTCCTCACTCCTCGTTTCCGTAGTACGCCTCTTCAGTGACACCTAGGCTATTTGATAGTTGTGGGCACAGCTGTTGAGGATCAAACCAGCCTTTGGGATGAATACCCAACATACAATACTGCACTTACTCCTGCAACATGAGGCTATCCCATTGTCGTCGAGTATTATTCCAAAGGTGTTAATGAAAGTAAACGTGTTGTTCGCTTCTGTTGGCTTTAACTAAAATAACACAACTTATTCAGTCTACCTATTATTCTGCCACAATATGATAGTCTGCACTGATATAAAGTGGCGATCGCTGTGAGACAGGTAGCACGTTTCACATGCAGTAAAACCATATTATGTGTTGAATTGCCAGCTTTATCATGCATTGAAGTCTCTGGAATTACTTCGAATTGTTTCCTTATGGAAGTTATTCTTTTTGAATATTACTAGTCTGAGTTGCGGCGAAATTCTATTACAGCCCTCACAAATTCACGGAGTGAAACAATTACTCATCACGAGTGGAAATGGGATGTTGTGTTCAAGGCAGTTCGTTGACTCTGGGGAACCAGTACTTTAACCCGTGGCGCGTTGCCTGTTGGGATAAAACGACCTTTTATTATATCTGTGTTAATAACCTGCAACTAGTTTTATTACTCATTTATGCTGGGTGTTAGTCCTTTGACTGGTTCTCTTTTAGCTAAAGAGGAGCAGCGACGCAGGTATCATTACTACAACCTGTTCATTATACTGTACTTGCACCAAGATTTAAGAAAATAGTTCAAAAAATTGTTCGATTTTTGTTCTTCTAATCCAATAATGGAACCTTAAACCTTCGAGGACACTTTTGTTGTAATTATCGGATATTTGAAAATCAAATAAGATAATAATGTGTTTTAATATCTTGCTCAATTTTCAGTTGCTTTAATTCTTCGGTAGACCAGTGAGAAACTGTAATTTGCGAAGGTGGGGGTACCATCCGCTAGGGTAATGCATGCATTGTTTCAGCATGCATTTTAACAATCGAATGCTTATTCATACTGCGATATAAAGCCATTATACAGGGTGTATCCGTGATGATACAAACTTTCAGGGATGATGGAGGACGGCAGATGGGTCAATTTGAGATACTGAACCATATTCCGGAAACTATAACTTAGTCAAAAATTAAGCAACATTCTACTCATTTAAGTCCGTTTACCTGCACAATTTCCCAAGCTTCTCCATTTACAGCAAATGTTTGAAATAGCGCCCCCCCCCCCTGCGTCAATGCAGGCCTGGTGCCGTCTGAACAGCGTCGCGTACCGAACTCTGTAGCTGCAGTCGTTTAAGTGCGGCCAGTATCCAGTAATCGGGAGATAGTGGGTTCGAGCCCCACTGTCGGCAGCCCTGAAGATGGTTTTCCGTGGTTTCCCATTTTCACACCAGGCAAATGCCAGGGCTGTACCTTAATTAAGGCCACGGCCGCTTCCTTCAATTCATAGGCCTTTCCTATCCCATCGTCTCCATAAGACATGTCTGTGTCGGTGCGACGTAAAGCAAAAAGAAAAAACAGCGTCGCAGGCAACGAGAATTATTGCCAAGAGATCCTCTTCAGTCTCGACAGGTGTCACGTACACAAGTCTTTTCACATGGCCTCCACAAGAAAAAATCGAGTGGGGTGAGCACATGTGAACGAAATTCCGACACCCCGGTGTCTGTTAAGAATGGTCGGACGTTAAACAACTTGGATAATTAAACAATTTGGACTCGAACGTTTCCGGACTACGGTTCCTGATCTCAAGTTGAAAATTTGCCGTCCTCCATCATTCCTGAAAGTTTAACCTATGCAATAAATATAAAATCGTATTTCACTGTGTATTGCGATAGTATTTCGAAGCAGAAATCTAACTAAAAAAAAGTTTGTAACATCACGGATACACCCTGTATTAGATTTTGTAGAAGGTCAAGCTGTTTCCACCTAGAAGACCAACAACAAAAAGCACATTAATGAAGGTGCAGTATGCGTCCCGTGTTCTTTAAAATCTAAATTCCATTTTTTTAATGGAAGTATACGAGAGCTCCACCAATCCGAACTAATTGGGGGCGGAACCTGTTTAGTTTGGAAATTTTCAGATCTGAATTTCCTCCGAAATCCAGCATTGCACCGCAACTAAGATGATAGGCGCTTAACAAAACCCTATGAAACCCCTTTAACTTCGTTACCTTATTTTATATTTCTTTCATACGCTTAATCATTCGCTTAATCACAAATTTGGTACTTTCACGGGGAGAGTGAACTTAGTCAGCCTAGGACACATCAGCCTTACTTTATCTTCAACGTCCAGATGCATATATAGAAAATTTGTGTATAGATCAGCGAAATCTTTGCAGTTTTGATTCTGCTTTATTGAATTCTTGTTAAACCGGCGAAATATATGCGAATTTGCTAAATTCACCGTACTTGCCCAGATCTGTCTAGACAAAAAGAAATCCTTTACTGCATGGATGAGTTGCTGAACTAAAAAGGATTCTAAAATTTCTGACTTAGCAGCTGTATCCGTCGTTGACGAGTTAGTTTTATACAATTGCAGCAGTACTGTTATTTAGCGGAGATGAGTAGCAACAGTGGAGACAGAGCATACTTCAACAAGTAATAGTCAGTGTAATCTGATTTTTGATTAGTTTGAGGCTCTGGAACGCGTGCTTTTAACACTTAAAAGCACAATTTCCTGGAGAACCATAAAAGTTACAAAGTAAATCCTTATGACCTTCTTGTAAGAAAAAAAAATGTTAAAGTGCAAATGCTGAGATTTTCCTGACAGGAATAATCATTTGCTGATTACTTTGTTTTTCTGGCGGTTAAAATATGCGCATACCTTCATATTAATGATCAGTATTTTGAAAAGGATAATTATTGAAAAATCAGAAAAAGCTTGTACTTGAACTGAGTATGAGAGAGAACCTTAACAATTTCAGCTCAATTGGCTCAGTAGTTCAGGTGTGATTGAGAAAGAAACTGACGGGATCTCATTTTAAACTATCACGATATTTTGCAAATGTATTTTCATGTCAACATTTTTAAATACGTCTTGTAACTTGTAACAGTTGCCTCTGAAAACGTCTACGGAGGATGTAATGTAATTCCGCAGTGTGATTTAGACGTGATATTTCATTTTTATACGTAGAGAAAGTTAGAGTTCTAGTGAAATTATTTCAGGAAATTCTTCGTTCTTTTCCATCATATTTGTTCGAAACTTATGTTTTCATAACTCGTGCTATATTTTGTCACACCAAATTAATTTATTTAGTGTTTATTAAATCTGCACTAGCTCCTGGTAAATTGTTTCGCAAGCCTTTGCGTGTCAAGGCCGTATTGTCACTGAAATATTAAGAGTTCTACTTAGTCTGTATACGATGCAGTTAGTTATTAACTGTTCCTAATCAGTGCATGCTAAACAATATTTTCAGATTATCTTCGGTTAATTTGATTCCATAAATGGCATTTGTTTGTCTCGGTTCTAGCGAAATGCAGTGTTAATAAAACACGACCTGTCCTTAATATTGGAACAAGTATCTGTAACGTGGTGTAAGGCAAATTCGATCCGTTACTATGCTTGGAATTTAATATAATCAGCATGACTTGAAGAAAGAGAAATTGATCTGGACACATAAATTTTATATCTCGGTTAATTTGAACTTGCCAGTAATTAACTAATAAATTTCTTCCATTTATCAGACTGTTTTTTGTTTGTTTTGTTTGTTTGTTTATTTATTACGACAGGGCTCAGGCTTGAAGCCTGTTATTATACCAAATCATTCACTGTATATACTGTGAACACCTATTTGATTTAATTAAAATTAACATAATCTAAAGTCCAACTTAAAGTAGAACTTGCAATGGCAGGAATAGAGACTGTATAAAATAGAGTATCCCAAGAAAAGGAACCCTTTTTTAAGAGAAGAAATTTGTTCACTTCAAACATATGATAATGCGGCTGTTATGGCCCTTCTCTTTTCCTTTGTCAATAGTGATGTAACCTACTCAAACACTACCAATAGATGTCTCTCGAGCAGTAGACGGTATGCGTTTCTCGTTAGTGTTCGTATTAGGAGTTGAACAGTTGATAAGAGTTGTGTGCTGTTTAATTTGAATAGAAAATTGCAACTAACAAAGGACGAGAAAAACTGTAATGCCTCACTGTCGCGGAGTTTCTGTGTCAAAGTCAAGGTTAACCGTGTTCATACCACTGGTTTCCTAAGCAGGAACATTACCCTCATAGTGCTGAAGGGAAATCTTTCAATTCAGCCACTGTCGTACCTTAATGTACATTTTAATCTAAAAAGTAAATAATGAACTTCAGGCATGTTTTTCAAAAACGTTTGCGCTTACTGAATTTCGCGCTTAACAAAATCACTAAAATCCAAACGGCTGCCATGTTTTTATATTTACCTTTGTGAGCTATTGTTTATTTTTCTGCCTTTATTCATTCCTTTCAAGTTGGCAATATTGTCATTACTCCTATATTTTCCATCTCTTTCATAGCATCGGTAGATGGAAATGTCATCTTTCAAAAAAAAAATTAGAAAATTTTAAATTCTTATATGCTGTACAGATAATGTAAAACAAATAAGTTCAAAGTGCACACCGGCTAGTACACGCACGCTGCCTAGCGGTGAAGTTTCGGGTTACATCCCTGTACCTTCATTCTTTGTAGCGTCGAACCTATACTCTTCCTGTAAGCAGGGGCGTAATCCTGGGGAATTCAACCCCCCCCCCCCGCCCCACTCCAGATTTAAAAAAAAGAAAAACGGAAAGTGAGAAGGGAATCTACTCATGGGTTGGCACTTTCGAATATCCAGACACATCATTGTAAAATCACCAGATCTCTTAAAGCTATTTTCTAAAAACTTGGAATGTTGGATTTTAGATTCAAATCTGAACATACCATTCGCTGTAAAACTGTTGACGTTGATCATGTTCTTCTGTATTTTAATGTAGTACTGCAATCTAAATATGAACATAATTAACTAGTATGTGTCCTTATGACACTCATGCATGCGCGCACGACACACGCACAAGCACTTTCATTATGTTCAATCATTTTTTAACTATACCCCTCCCTCACCCACCCACCCAATCAGTCGATTCTGGCTATTAAACACTGCTCCTGGTAAGTAAGAAGTAACGGTCACCTCATTGGTAATTGTTATATCTTCCGGTGATTGTCAGACGCAGGTATCATTGTCAGCCATTGTTGATATTTTAATGCTTTTTATCGCAGTATAACCTTAACGACAATTCTGAGATTGTACTAATATGAAAGGTCTGTCTGTTTTCTGGTTAAAAGTCACATGCCAGTGTCAAGAGATAATCAGGCAGGATTCATGTCACGTAGGGACAGATGGTCTCGATCCCCCTAGCCCCTGAGTTGTTGAATCACGTTTGTGTGAAAGCTCAATAGCAGCATCGCTGGCTTCTTGCCCAGGCAGCCTAAGTTCGAGTTGCGGCCAATGCGTATGCAATTTTTGAAATGAAAAGTCACTCCCTTGTGTTTCACAAT
This sequence comes from Anabrus simplex, assembly GCF_040414725.1. NCBI lineage: Eukaryota > Metazoa > Arthropoda > Insecta > Orthoptera > Tettigoniidae > Anabrus > Anabrus simplex. Next base: position 288,407,526 of record NC_090270.1, on the reverse strand, counting down.
CCATTTCAACAAGATGTTCCGTGGCTGTGATCGCGAAATTAAAAGTCAGTTACAAGTACAAGCTTCCTTTGATAAGCTCTGTTAAATACCGGTAGATACATTGAATGGACCAACAGTTTCTTACATTAAAGCGGTCCAATTCTTTGTCGTTAGAGAGAGACTGTCTGAATCGAATATTTATAAGGAAGACACTTTTGAGTACCGGGGTTATAGAGTTAGGCCATGCCACTCCTCGGGACCTGCGGCGATGATCGGTCCACCTGACCCACCTGTGACGGTGACGTCATGAATACAGTTAGCCGGAATGTTGCAGCTTCCAGTGCGCCTCTTCTCATCTCATCTCGCCTCACAAGAGTACAGTTAACTTGGGCCCAGGCCAAATCCTGCCCGACCGCCGGCGAATGTCTCATCACTACTTCATTGTATTGAAATTTTGAGGTCATGGTTGGTAGATTTCTGAGCCGGCTTTTTGCCGCCTCTTCGCCCCAATCGATGTGGCGTGTGACCACTTTAGTGGCGTTTAACCCAATAGTCTGTAGTGGGAGAGAGAGGTCATTGGCTGTAACCTCGCCGGTTCACAGAATTCTTATGTATGTATACATTACCGAGCAGGTGGCTGTGCGGTTTGGTCACGTAGCCGTCAGCTTGCATTCGGGTGATAGTGGGTTCGAATACCACTGTCGGCAGCCCTGAAGATGGTTTTCCGCGGTTTCCCATTTTCACGCCAGCAAATCATCGTTGCCGGGACAAAACCTCCTATGTGATATTTTTGGAGATATACTGACCCGCAGCACATACATTATGAAGAGCGAGAATGCCTTGACAACATTCACACAATATTACACCTTAGATGACAAAACCTTACCGGCCAAAGTTCTAAGCTAAAAAATTTCACATAGGAGGTTTTGTCCCGGCAGCGACGAAATGCTGGAGCTGTACCTTAAGGCTACGGTCACTTCCTTCCCACTCCTAGCCCTTTCCTATTCGTGCCGGTGCGATGTAAAGCAAATTGTAAAAAAATTAATAAAAAGTTACAGTCGATGAGTTGATGTATAATTGGTCTCCTCCTTGCTTCTAATTGTAAGAGGCTTCAAACAGTGTGGTTAGTAGCCCCTTGTAACGAGGTATGGCATATATCTTCGTATCATAACTTATCGCTAGAGAGAGACAAAGTGAAGAAAACTTTACCGAAATGTGGAAATGTAAAACACAAATTCAAAATTTGAAATAAATGTTTATCACTAAACCATTTAGAACAGGTTTACATCATTATTTACGAAATAAGTGGTCTTTAGTTAACAGGATGCCAAATGAAATACAATAAATCACAATCTTTTAGCCTTTCCGTACGATGAAACCACAATACTGAGAGCATGAAATAAATCACGGGTTACAGTAGCTTTTCAGTATTTTCTGGCAAAAGGTTGGGTATTGTCAGTATTGTTTTGTACGAAGAAAAAATACTGCGTAGGTGCTCCGGGTCGCTTGGAGGCGGTAAAAAAATAAGTCAGTGTCGCCAAACATTTGTTGGAAAGAGTGGCTTAGTTTTATCAGACGTAGTTCCTGGAAAATTGTCTCGATCCAGTATCTCAAAAGCCTGGTTCGTTGCTAATGTAAATTTAACGGTAGTAGGAAAGTCTTTCAGAACGAGTTGGTTTCGCGGATTGCGGACGTAGCTGCTAGGTTATATTCGGGAGATGGTAGGTTCGAACTCCACTTACGGTAGCCCCGGCGATAGGTCTCCGTGGTTTCCCATTTTCACACCAGGCTGTACCATAATTTAGGCCACTGCTTGGCCTTTCCTATCCCATCGTCGCCACAAGTCATATCTGTGTCGGTGCGACGTAAAGTAAATTGAAAAAAATGTTATACGATAAATTACTTTTTCTCTGAGCACTAGGCCTATTGCAGTTACGAAAATATGATTTACGTAATCTTTTTTAAAGCATTTCTGCATCTGCTGTGAAATATTCTTAATTTTTAAGGGACGCAAGTTCATCTTGTGTGTGTCCTTAGCATGAGTTAAATATATTGTTCTAATTTCTGTTTTTCTCTTTCTTTCGTAGGTAAGTCGACAGTTCCATGCTATTCCTGTTTTGTAGCAGCTGATTATTAAAGGTATGGTGAATAATAATAATAATAATAATAATAATAATAATAATCATGTTCCTTTATTGAATGGTCAGAGCTCTAGCCTTCGGTTCTGAAGGTCCGGGTTCGATTCCCGACCGGGCTGGGGATTTTAATTGCGTATGGTTAATTCTCTGGCTTGGGGATCGGGTGTCAGTATTTATCGTAATAGGCTACACATCTATTCAACACACCGCACTAACAATCATGTCAGTAACATGAAATGTGAACTATGCACATAGGGTTGACGTCGGGATGGGCGTCCGGGCGTAAAACTACGACAAATTGAAATGCATTGCTGACCCCAATGAAGTTGGCAAGAGGCCAGTAAAAAGAGAAGTGATAATTGTAATGTTTCACCGAGGCTTTTCCCACGACCTTCTGTCGGGGGTTGGATCTGCGTTGCACAAACGGGCCCGGTTGCACGGCTGAATGCCTTCCTGACGTTGATCAAATGGTGGATGGATACATTTAAGCACTTTGTGGAGAAAACATATTTTTATTGCATTTCAGTCGACTGAAAATATACATTATGAATTATTAAAAAAAAGCTATTTGTGTAAGCCTTGTTGTCTTGTCAGCGAATTCTTTCCTTAATTTTGTTTAATTTTTAACAAAATTATTAGCGGAAATACGCACAAAACGTCTTTCGTCGCGGCTAACCGATTTGTATAGCGCCACAGCGAGTAGCGGATACTTTGCTTGTGCTGTGAGGGAAGGTAGCAGGGGTATTTTTTTTTGCCGAGCTCGTGGATAGTGAGGTATGATTCACCCGCTTGCCGCGGGCATTCGTCCGTCTGGCAGTCTCTTTAGTGTCTGTTAGTTTCTTAGTGTGTAGTCAAATACTGAATGATTTTTAATTGTGTAACCTCACCGTACTTCTATTTGATTGTAATACATATTGCGTAATCTGGTTCCTTTGAACGTTTTTATTGTATAGCATTGAATTAAAATCTAAAAAGAAATTATTACCGCACTTAAGTTTGTTAACCGTCAACCTTTACCTCCCTGCGGAAATTCGCTTAGAGAGCATAAAAAAAAAAAAACAACGTACCGTCTTGTAGCGCTTTCCTTTCTCTGTCCGCTATATTCCACAAACCCGGGTATTGTTTGTTGTCACCCCCTGTGGGTAGGGAACGCAGACGAATTCACCCACGGTATCACCTGCCTGTCGTAAGAGGCGACTAAAAGGGATGATTGTACTAGAACCATGAAACTACTTGTGATTAGTACACCACGCGGGGAACACCATGGGTCGCTTTTACTTGAGCGTAGTACCGCTATGTTAGGTACCAAATAGGTTTGTGATTAGAAGCAAGAGTGCGTTGCCGGCTTCTACAGTACCTGTGATTAGTACCACTTGAGGAAGCGACACCATGGTTCTGACTTGCCTATGATTAGTACCCATTATATGAGGAACACCACGGGATAGTGTGGGTCCATGTGGTTAGTACACCTATGTAATGAACACCATAGGTTTGCGTTGCCTGTAATCGGCGCCGCAATGTGCGAAACACCATAGGTCTGTATTCCATGTGCGAATTTCATTACCTGTGAGTAGTACCTTACTGTGTGGAATGCCGCGAGTGTACGCTACTTTTGAGTAGTACCGCAACATGACAAATACCATGGTTCTACTTTCCTAGTGGTAAGTACCATTATGAGGGACCGATGACTTCGATTTTGGACCCCTTTAGACTAAAAGCATCATCGATTCAGTATTATGCTATAGACGCTGTCCCTTGGTCAGTAATTACTACTGTTTCACGTCAGTTTCTGTGAATGTGAGGCATTGCGGTTCGGATCCACTGATTGTTTTAAATTCATATCCATTCATTTTTTCGTCCTCATTTTGGAATTCTGGTCAGTGGAGGAGTTTGGACTTTTAATTTGTTTTTCCATTTTGTCTCATTTCATGCCATTAGAGGCCGATGATCTAGATGTTGGGCCCCTTTAAACAAGCATCATCATCATCATTGTTGTCTGTATATTTCTTTTTCTCCCGCACTTTTCATTCTCAATCACTGCTACTACATTTAAGTAGTATGTGTGTGGTGGTATTATTGGTATGGTGTGTGTAAATCGTTACAGCATGGCTACTAAGTTACAGTTCCTTCAGCTTGTTTGTCACCCTTTGCGGAGTTTGTAGTATGTCCTTGGTGGTTGCGCCATGCACGCGGTGATGTTCCCAATCACCTTGGTTGGAATGCTGTGCACCTTATCAGGCGTGACACACTTGTCGCAGATAGCAAAAGCAGGGTAAGGTCAGCAGCATTATTCCATTAGGGCAAACAACGTATCCATGTACGTCCTCAACACAACTCAGCAGCTTATCAAGATTCAACATTTCTTGACTCATCAACTAAAAAAACAAACTAAAAAACCGGAATAGTTTCGAATTCTTCTAATAACAACACACACACACACACACACGCGCGCGCGCGCGCGTCCAGCGAAACTTTTGTGGAACTCTAGTGCAAGCTGGACTGAAAGAAAGGAGTAGATTGCAGTTAACGGACCTTTGTTTAAAACAAACAAACAAACAGATCCCTTTGCCTCAGATTCCCAGAGAAATGTAAGCTCCATGGTACGGTCGCTATATTGCCGGTACTGCTAATATTTTTTTCTGCAGCTGTTGTCGCTTTTATTAGGTATTCACTTTCTATCAATGCTGGCTCTTAGGCTGAATGACCAGTTTAGCGGCCTTTTGTTCATTGGGCACCGGGTTCGATTCCCGGCCGGGCTAGAGATTTTAATCTCGTAGGATTAATTCCCTTTGTTCGGGGACTGGGACTGCAACTCACATGCCACACACAGCATCCTTCAAAAAAAAAAAAAAAAAAAAAAAAAAACCAAACCACCCAACACGCAATTTCTCACACATGGAAGGTGGTGCTTCTCAGCTTTCTTCATCCCTATTCCTATACGTTCCAAAGGTAAGATCGTCACCACCTCAGTTCTTTCAATATCGCCTTTGTAAATAAGTTGGAAGATTCTCTAATTCCCGCAGCTAACTGTTAAGTACTTGTTCCTCGTAAGCTACTTCTCCGCACTTAATCGTCAGAATTTCTCTTTTATAGTTCTCTCTTTTTTTTTTTTTGAAGGGCGATGAAAGGTCATGGCACTCCGTATGTTTTGTTGACACGTCACTGATCCTAGGCAATGCACTCAAAACGCATCCGAGGAACCAAGGAACGAGGAACAATCTAATTTGGTTTCGTTACCCCCTGTGGGTGGGGGACGAAGATGAAGAATACACCCACGTTATCCCCTGCCTGTTGTAAGAGGCGATTAAAGGGGCGACCAAAGGATGATAGAATTTGAACCATGAGATTACATGTGATTAATATCATGCCTGGAACACCGTGGGTCGACTTTACTTACGATTAGTACCATTATGCGAGAAACACCATAGGTTTGCGTTGCCTATGAGTGGTGCCATTATGTGAGGAACACTATAGCCTGTGAGTCGTACATTGCCTATGTGGGAAACACCGTGAGGCTACGTTACTTGTGATCAGTACGGCTACAAGAGGAACACCATGCTTCTACTTCACCAGCGATTAGTACCGTTATGAAGGGCCGGTGGCCTGGATTATGGACCCCTTTAGACAACAATCATAGTCGATCGAGGATTTTGCTTTGGAAGCCGTCCCTTATTCAGTATATACCGTTGTTTTAAGTTGTTATAGGAGGGTGGGGCATTGCGGGTCGGCTCCGCCGATTGTTTTAAATGCATAATCATTGTTCATATTTTTGAATTCTAGTCAGTGGGTGGATTTTGGAATTGTTTTAACTTTCAATATTGTGAATTGTATCCGCTGATTGTTTTGTATTCTGGTCAGTGGATGAATTTTGGAATTTTGTCATTACATTTCGCCCCAATCTCGTACCATTAGGGCCGATGACCTAGATGTTAGGCCCTTTTAAACAAGCATCATAATAATCATTATCTGGTTTCGTTGGTAGATGACAGCACAGTCGGATCGTCAAAACTGGTAAGAAGAGTGTCTAAACCGCAACCATTTCAATTGGTTTGCAACTTGTTAGTTTAGATATTATTTATTATCTGAACACATATTCGACAACATTAACGAGTTTGCCGTTTCTGGTCACTCGTAAGTACAACCGTCACTTCGTGAAATAATGATCATATTGGAAGACCCGGAGTGTAATATTTTCGAGGAATGCCGATGACCGCGATGATTTGCAGAAATAACTATATACGTAATGTCGTAAGAGGTGCAAAGAGGAGAAAGCACAGTGGTGTCGCGTGGGAGTCGAAAAGCTAAGCAAGAATTGTGTGCGACTTCTTGTTTATTCCTGGTGGTTAGTGCTAGCAAGACTAGACTTTCCAGTGTTATACAATCCGACCTTCTCAACCTACACGTTCGGAACCAGTCCCTCAGTAGCACACAGACATTGCAGACTAATTTTTAAATACTAGTTGCGTAGGTTCGTCTACCTTCTTAAAATGGGCTCTCACGTAAAAAGACTTATACTACAGTATCTAACAAAAATTTAAGGCCACCAGCGAATGTCAATTAATGAGCTCCTCGTTCTACATTTATTGTACGGATTGGTGTGCAAACCTGTTTCTGGCTTATTCGTGTTGATGTACAAGTTACGAAAAAGAAGCGTTGAAATATCGAATTAAGTATGAGTTATAATTTTTGAGACTAGTTCTAAACCTATATAATAATAATAAAATAATAATCGTATGGCCTCAGCTACCGTTTGCAGACATTTCGATTTGACGCCATCTGGCTGTCTGCTCGTCAATTTCGACGTTCCGGTTTACTCTGTCTGCCATCTAGCGGACCTAGAGTAAACCGGATCTCTCTTGGGCGTCTATGGCTGAGATTTTAATTAATTTTGTCGGGTAAATACCAAATGTATCACCAGAGATCTTTTACATGCCGACATCGTACGACATGGAGTGTCGATTGGACTTTTTTCCGCCCTTCAAAAATCCGACTACCTCTGCCGGGTTTGAACCCGCTATCTTGGGATCCGGAGGCCGACACTCTACCACGGATCCACAGAGGCACCTATATAAGTACCCCACTTTTGGTTATAAAGGCCGCACTGTTCACTAAACTACGGGTCCCCTGCCTCTCATATCAACAGTTCGCCAGTTCATCTCACGAGGCAAATGAACCACCTTCTAGCTTCGGGAATCGAAGCCGGGCCTCCATACTCAACCCTTGAAACACGGAACTACTCATATGAACTCTTTTTTTTTCTATCGTGTGGCTAGTTGTAGCCGGGTGCAGCCCTTGTAAGGCAGACCCTCCGGTGAGGGTGGGCGGCATCTGCCATGTGTAGGTAAGTGCTTGTTATTATGGTGGAGTATAGTGTTGTGTGGTGTGTGATTTACAGGGATGTTGAGGACAGCACAAACACCCAGTCTCCGAGCTAAGGGAATTAGCCAGTTGAGGTTAAAAATCTCCGACCCGGCCGGGAATAGAAGCCGGGACCTTCTGGACCAAAGTCCAGCACGCTAACCATTTAGCCATGGAGCCGGACATATGACCTCTTAATATCGTATATCAAATATGAGAGTGGAAACTTCAGGAACTTGTATTCCCTCGCATTCCAGTTCTTTTCTCCTGATGCCTGCTGTGGATAACTGCTACTTAACAATGTAATGTTGAGTCCTGACTCTGAAGGCTGGTGGAAACCTCAGAGTCGGGCTGAGTGGCTCAGACGGTTGTGGCACTGCCCTTCTGACTCCAACTTGGCAGGTTCGATCCTGGCTCAGTCCGGTGGTATTTGAAGGTGCTCAGATACGTCAGCCTCTTGTCAATAGATTTACTGGCACGTAAAATAACTCCTTCGGGACTAAATTCTGGCACCTCGGCGTCTCCGAAAACCGTGAAAGTAGTTAGCGCGATGTAAAAACCAGTAATATTATCGAAGCCTCAACAGCTCCGCCATCAACTGTCTTGGATGACCTAGACATCGCTGAAAAGTTGTACAAGGAAAATAAGTGGGCTAGTTTTCCCCGTTGTCTTCCTCGCCGTGCCAGACGCTGCTGTTAACATATCAGCCTACCAAGACCACTAAAGTGTACTCACCAACCGATCCTATAGTCACACCATTCATAACAGGGTCTGGCTGCATAAGAGATGGCATTACTTGTGTCACTAATGCCTGTCACTTTGACATTGTCAAAGCCAACCATGAAACTCGAGACAGGTCAGTGAAATTGTTCCAGCTCATACCAGAAAACACAATACACTGTAAATACTACCCCCTGTGGGTGGGGGACGCTGACGAAGAATTCACCCACGTATCCCCTGCCTATCGTAAGAGGTGACTAAAAGGGGCGACCAAGGGATGATCAAATTAGAACCATGAAACTACTTGTGATTATTACCACCACGCGAGGAACACCATGGGTCGCTTTTACTTGCGTGTAGTACCACTATGTTAGGTACCAAATATGTATGTGATTAGTAGCAAACGAGAACGCGACGGCTTTTACAGTACCTGTGATTAGTAGCACTATATTAGCGACACCATGGGATGAGGGAACCCATGGTTCTGGCTTGCCTATGATTAGTACCCACTATATAAGGAACACCACGGGATAGTAAGACTCCCTGTGGTTAGTAGACTTAGGTGATGAACAGCATAGGTTTGCGTTACCTGTAAATGGCGCCGCAATGTGCGAAACACCGTAAGTCTGTAATACATGTGCTAATTTCATTACCTATGTGTAGTACCATAATGTGTGGAATACCGCGAGTATGCGCTACTCTTGATTAGTACCGCAACATGACAAAACCATGGTGTTACTTTCCTAGCGATAAGTACCATTATGAGGGGCCGCTGACTTGGATTTTGGACTCCTTTCGACTACAAGTATAATCGATTCAGTATTGTGCTATAGCAGTCCCTTGGTCAGTAATACTATTCGTCTACGCCAGCTTCTGTGCATGTGAGGCACTGTGGGTCGGTTCCACTAATCGTTTTAAATTCATATCCATCCATTCCTTCTTCGTCCTCACGTTTTGAATTGTGATCAGTGGATGTTTCTAGACTCTTAATTTGTCATTTCATTTCGTCTCATTGTGTACCATTAGGAGCCGATGACCTAGATGTTAGGCCCCTTTAAGCAGGCATCATCATAATTAGTATAAATACTTCATCTTTCCAGCGAAGGCATCAGCAATGTAAAGTGACCCGAATAGTTTCACAGCAGAACACAAGATGAAGTGATATGTCAGCCAGGTTCATTTTATATCCAAATGTGGTCGTGAATCAATAGGTAGAACTTTGACTCTCTGAACCTGATTGGTGCGTTTGATCCCCACTCAATACTGCAGTATTTTAAGGTGTTAATATACGCCAGTCCCATGTTGGTAGATTTACTGACTCGTAACATAATTCATCCACGAAAAAATTCTCCCACCACCGTAAAAGTGTGGCGTACTATTAATGTCCGTTGTCGACTTCCTGTACGGGGTCGGGTATGGAGAAATAATAATGGCGTGCGACCACCGGAGAGGCCTGGTGCAGGTCTTTACATTTGACTCCCTATAGGCGACCTGCATGTCTGCGAGGTTGGGGCCCTACGTAAGATTATTTGTAATGCTAAATACAGCACAAACACCCAACGCCAGACCCAGAGGAATTAACTACTGAAAGTTAAAATCCCCGACCCGGCCGCGAATCGAGCCCGCGACTCCTGTAACCAAAAGGCAGCATGCTAACCATTTATTCATGGAGCCGGACATGAAGAGATGAATTTTCGTAAAGAGTTTGTACGACGTCAACCTCATCAGAGGAGTTGATGACATGGAATAATTGATGTGATATACGATAGTAGGAAGGAGAGGTGAAACCTGGTGCCGGCACATTGCTTATGTCGATAACACTAAGGAATCTGCTCAAGGCTTAACGTTGCCATCCGACGGACGAATCACAAACAGCCTGTCCATATGCGGAGAGGTTTGGGATCTAATCCAGACCTTTGGCGAATTTTACACCGCCACCTCTCCTACCTTGCTGGCCAACGGTTCTGATGGTGACTTTTTTCCCACCATCGGGACTCGAACCGGCTAACCACAGTGTCAGACCTTGTGGCCAGTATCCAGTATTCGGGAGATAGTAGGTTCGAACTCCACTGTCGGCAGCCCTGAAGATGGGTTTCCGTGGTTTCCCATTTTCACACCAGGCAAATGCTGGGGCTGTACCTTAAGGCACGGCCGCTTCCTTCCCATTCCTAGCCCTTCCCTGTCCCATCGTCGCCGTAAGACCTATCTGTGTCGGTGCGACGTAAAGCAACTAGCCAAAAAAAAAAAAAAAAAAAAAAAAAAAAAAAAAAAGTCAGGCCATGGAAACTTGACACACCTTAACGATCATGGCCACCGGGGGGCTGACATATTACTCATGGAATTCAGTGTTTCGTTTCAAACTAGAAGCAAATATGCTAGACATTTTTACATAGTTCATATGATACCTTAATTCTCGCATCACACTGTAAACATTATACTATGACTAGTTGTAGAACTAGTTCCCAGTTGAAAGCGAGACCTTCTGAACGGTTTCTTCCCTTATCGAAATATTTAGTGTCTTGAAAGAGAGTGAATGTTCATTTTACTTATTCTAGACACACTCGTCTCGCTCGTACCTCTGTTGTTTTGAGTGAGAGTTGTCAGTGACAGTGGCAAGTTTCCAGTTTGTATATCAGCCGTTAGTGTTCTCTATTCTGTACTTATACAAAAGAGGAAAAAGAACTTGCGAATCGGTAAGTCCGTCTTCACGTCTAGGATGCTAAGACTTGGAAAATTTCGATTGTTACCAGGGTACCAAGATTTTTGTTTTTACAATAACCAGTTGTTTTCTTTTGCGGGCACAAAATGTGATGGATCCAATAACTTTTTAAAAACCTGTTCCACTAACTACTTGTTCGGATTTCGAAGACTCAGACTTGTCGGAAATTTTGTCCTGCAGGATTTTTTATACATGCTGGTAAATCTACTGGCAAGTGTGGCGTATTTTAGCACCGTCGAATACTATTGAACTGAGCCGAAATCGAACTCTCCAGCTTGGGCTGAGATATACAGCGCTTTGCTATCTGAATCACTCATCCCAGCGCTCTACGGTTGTCAAATTATGAAGGTACTCAGATGTAAAGAACTTGAGGGAAGGAAGTGTGTGGTGTAGAAATATACAGTAGCGTTACAGGAATGAATAATTCATTAAATAAACGGGTGAGCAGCTAAAGAGGTGGGCAAGGTAACTGTTGTGCAGCCTTTGACCGTGACAGTGTTTTATGGAATTAGTATTTGAGTAATGCCCAGTGTTCCAATTACTGAGGGCAGGGAGAATTTCTTAAGATGTATATTATTTCCAACTGTCTGTGTTTTTAATAACAGAGTAAGATTTTGTCATAATGGGTGGATTGAGGACATTTGTGCGTGCTGTACAATTTTGACACCAGACAAATGCAGTGGAAGCCTGGTATTCTACAATACGATGTATACCACAGATTCATATATATAACAAAGTAAAAGCAACTAAATATTTAATTTTCACGACCGTATTGTACATGAAGAAAAACTTCCAGCTTATTACATATAATACGTGCCGAAAATAAGTTCAGAACAAAAATTATCAACCTGAAACTACTAGGATAACACAGAACTTTGATTTCCATTCGCATGCTCTACCGATTGAACTATAGTGTCCAGTTAATAATTTTTGTCCTGTAATTAACAACTCTTCGACGTGCAGTATATGTACTCCACTCGACCTAATAAGCTGGAAATTTATTTAGAGTACAGTGTGGTTGTCAGAACTACATATGCACAGCTGGTGGCAAGCGTGAACTGTATGGCTGTAGTGTTACATCCCTTCTGTCAGAGCAGACATTACTTCACCATAGTTCAGTCGGTAGAGTATCCGACGTGAAATCGGATCCCTATAGTGGTTAGTTGGTCGTTTTTGTTCTGTACTTAACATATCTTCAGTGAAATGTTATTTTAAGTAAAGGCATGGGAGAAATATCTTTGTGGTGAAATTTGTTCTTATTGTTGATGGAGGGAGGGATGGATGGATGTGAAATGTTCTTGAAGTAGGAAGTCAAACATCGCGGGTCAAATTTCATGTAATATTATAGATACCGTGAATAAGAATTTAAAGCTCGTAGATCTATCAGCTGACACTTCTTAATTTTGTTTCTGAGCACTACAGTTTTCTGTGATCTTGTGTAATATTGCCAGTGTTCCCTGAACCGAGGAACATGTTCGATCGGATGGTGCCTTTATTTCTAGTTCTACCTTTACATTTCCAAATACAGGTTTACGTGATTTTCAGAACATCCGCTTTTCTGCGGGAAATAAATGACTTACGAAGGGCATGAAACTAAATGTATAATACTGATAGCTTCAGCCTAGGTCACACTTGGCGATGTTCTCGTTGCTATATAGTTCTAGCTGCAAGTTCCCGCTAATAGTACAATCACTAAGAGAATTTCTGTCGCCTTGACGTTTTTTGTTTTTTCACCTAGATACTGGCAGTGTTCACTGTAAGGGTCTTTCAACCCATCATCGCAGTAATTAAAACTGACGGGATTTTTCCTGTTGGTGAAACTCACAACGTGATTTAGCACCGTTTAATCATCCCATTGCCTGCTGTCCATCTCGCAACATTGTTGAGGTCTTTTTGCAGTTGCTCACAATCTTGTAACTTGTTTATTACTCCGTACAGTATATCATCCGCAAAATGCCTTGTCTCTGATTGCAGTTCTTTATATTTTTGTATGCATAAAAATGAGTAAAGATCCAATAACACTGCCTTGAGGAATTCCCCTCTTAATGATTACACATCAGATAATGCTTCACATACTCTAATTCTCTGAGTTCTATTTTCTAGAAACAGAGCCACCCATTCAGTCACTCTTTTGTGTAGTCTAATTGCAAAAATGTTTGCCAGTAGTTAATTTTTAACTTACGGCTTTTATCATTATAATTGCTTATATTACTAAGCGGGCGTTCACTTATTTACCTCCAAACGTTATTTTTTATTTTTTTTACAATGGGTGTGAGGTGGGCTACTAACCTATACTTCCAGAAGATAGGCCTAGTGAGTAACATTTCTTGACCTCTGAGGTACCGGTTTTTCCATGCAGTTCTTGTTTCTAGTGGGACTGTCTTTGTAAATTCCACTGTGTATCACTCGTATGTTCTGTAATGGCTGCACCCAGTGCCGACCGAGGTGAGGTGTCCGCCCGAGGCAGGTGATCGGCAAGGCCGCTGCTCTGCTGGTCAGCCAGCAAGTGGGTCAGGACAGGAGCGGTGCGGTGAACTTTCGTCCTGGCTGCAAAAACTAGCGACCACAAGGGCATAATTTTCGACAGATGATTCTTGAACCTGGCGCTTCAGTCGGAAAAAAAAAAAGTCAAACAGCTGAATGTCGCATGGCGAAGTGCATGTTGCTATGGTAACGGCGACCAACTCGCCAGTATCAAACAAGGCTGCATTCCCGCGCGGTGAATGCACCCATTCATGCCCTCGTTAGTCACTGAATAAATACGTCATTATGTTAGCCATGATTCGTGTTTCGTTCTTTATTTTCGTAGTTTCTGGAGTTATCCTCATGTGCTTCTTGGTTAACCTTAGGTTATTTTATTTTCAGCCGTAGTGTTTATAGGTTGATGATTTTCCGAAGAATGTGTTGTCGTATTTGTTGTCCGACTCATTGGCTGAATGGTCAGCGTTGAGGCCTTCGGTTCAGAGGGTCTCGGTTTCGAATCCCGGCCGGGTCGGGGATTTTAATCGCCCCTGATTAATTCTTCTGGCCCGGGGACTGGGTGTTTGTCCCAACATTTTCTTCATATTCACACAGCACACTACACTACCAACCACCACAGAAACATGCAATAGTGATTACCTACCTCCAGATAGGGCTGGCGTCAGGAAGGGCATCCGGTCGTAAAACAGGGCCAAGTCCACTTGTGCGACACCGTTCGCACCCGCGACCCCACAGATGTGGGGGAAAAACGGTAGAAAAGTAAGTAAGAGGAGGATGTGTTGTCGTACGTGTTGTTTAAATACAATCCAGAATCTCCCAACACTTCTTCACCTTATCCCAGGTATTTCTGACTTCTCTGGAACCTTCCGACTCATATTTGGTTTTGGCCATGGTTTTAAGGCCGGTTGTCCTTCCTGACATCACGGGATTTTGAACCTCGGTCATCCGGGTAGAAAGGCAACAGCTAAACCACTACGTTGATCGCACCGTCTCAGTATCATAGGGAATTCTTAGAATAACCTCAAATCTGTTTTTCAAATTCTGCTTCTCCCGTGAGCGTGTATTTTTATCTTCCTTTAAAATGAGTTTCCATAAATTGATGTTGGATACAACAGAGCTATATATTTTGTCATTTGTACGGAATAATCGGAACCCATTTCTAACCAAAAATAATAACCGACCGTAGCTGGGATCAAACATTTTTCTTCCCTTTATTTCGCAGACACAGATAGGTCTTACGGTGACGATGGAATAGGAAAGGCCTAGGAGTGGGAAGGAAGGGGTCGTAGCCTTAAAGTATAGCCCCAACATTTGCATGGTGTGAAAATAGGAAACCACGGAAAACAATGTTGAGGGCTGCGGACAGTAGGGTTCGAACCCGCTATCTCCCAGATGCAAACTTACAGCTGCGCGCCCCTAACCGCACGGCCAACTCGCCCGGTGAGGTCAAACCTTCGGAACAGGAGGACAGTAGTCTGGATCACTTCGGTCGACTGATTAAAAGGTGCTGGTATGTGCTAAAGGATATGGGGAACATCACAACACGACTTTATACAGAGAATTAAAATTGCGAGATTCACGTTCGAAGTAGCATGGAGGGGTGAACGAAATGCGTACGGCTCTTTGCACTTAGTGAGTTTTATTGATGAGATCTATCGATAGTGTCTACCTGCAAATATCAATATCTGTCATATTCTAGATAATCCAAAGATTTGCTCAGGGCTCACGTGAGCTTTAGAGATAAACCATAGAGCAAGGCAAAGAAACCACCTTCGAAGTTGGTTTTAACTGCTTGGAGAGACTGATTACCTCAGATCAAGTAAGGGCACAGTAGTCGCCTTGATGAAAAATGCTCAAATCTGTTAGAAAACGTAGGCAGATAGTAGATACGGCTCATAAAATAACGACATTGTCTAACCTGAACAAAGAATGTAATGGTCGTTTCAACAGTTGGAAACTTCATCACAGATTTAGTAGCTACTTCAAATTTCTGGGCATCCATCCGAACTTGACGCCTGTCATTACACTTGCATAACTTTCACGGCGTAAGAAATGATTATTAAACACTAAATTAATGCCCAAGAATGTCCGTGATCCCGTAACTGAAACAAAACAAGTATTCAGTACAGGTTTTCTTTTTTGCGGATAAAGAACAATGAAGATATTTGGTTATTCAGTCTTCAATTTTTTTGTGTTAACTGTCTTCTTCCATAATGACGACATTCAGTCTTCAATTTTTTTGTGTTAACTGTCTTCTTCCATAATGACGACATTACTAATACAATATTGGTACGTCATCTTCGTTTTCGTGAATAATCCGTGCTACTTTGCTACAGTACTTTCCCGTCCTCTGTTACTGAGTCAGATTCTTGCTCATCAAGCTGCTAGTTTCGCAGAAAGGTTTGCTTGTGTGCTGACCGTTTGACGCACGATCCTATTTTCGGAATTAGTTTCGTTCCTTCTCCCCTCCTTCCGTCACCACAGTGGTCCCCTTTGCGGAATATGGTGTTACGCAAAACTTCAGACCCGTGTAGTGTCACCAGGTAAGCAGGCTGGGATGAGGCAGATGCTCGAAGGAATAGGATGTGTGATGCAGCGGTAAGCTGCGGACTTGAAGATGGACTTTCCATTGTTTTCCACTTTCTCACCGGAAACATGCTAGAAATGTACCCTGCGAACGAGTTGAACTACTGGTCATGTGACTAGAGACTTGTATTTTTTCGGGAGATGGTGGGTTCGGACCTAGTTGTCGGCGGCCCACAAGACTGATTTCCGTGGTTTCCCATATACACACCAGGCGGTTGCTGGGGGTGTATCTTACTCCGTACATCTAGTTCGTTTTAAGTATTGCATATTGGAGAAATTATTTTTCGACGTGACAAAAATTTTACAGATGACTACACACACATTATTTGCCACAATTTACGGATCCATGTCTTTCTGTAGGGCTGCAGTTACCGACCAGTGTCAGAGTAATATATTTTGCATTTCATTGCTATTAACACAAGTTATAACCTTCTTGCTCCCGTAATGAAAATGAAAATGAAAACCTACAACCTGTTTTCCAGTCATTGACCGGGTCAGGGATGTAATGAATGAAGCAGATATAGGCTATTAGTACGATGAGGTCGCCACTCCCAAAGTGATTTATTAATGACTGATAGATGCTATGAAATGAGAATGGAGAGTGTTGCTGGAATGAAAGATGACAGGGAAAACCGGAGTACCCGGAGAAAAACCTGTCCCGCCTCCGCTTTGTCCAGCACAAATCTCGCATGGCGTGACCGGGATTTGAACCACGGTATCCAGCGGTGAGTCCGACGCACTACTGTCTGAGCCACGGAGGCTTCCTGCTCCCGTAATATCAGTGAATAATACCTGCCTTACAGTTTGGTTAACTCTGTCAAATGTTGCCCGGACTTCGCCAGTGAGCTGCATTGTACAGGCCGCGTAACTATTAGCTTGCATTCCAGAGATAGTGGGGTCAAACCTCCATCGACAGCCCTGAAGGTGGCAAATAATTGAGGTAAACCTTAAAGCCACGCCTACTCCTTACCCTTCCCTCTCCTATCGTTGCCAAAAACCTGAGTTGCTGCGACGTTGAATCATGTTGTTGTTGCTGTTCTTGTTGTATTCCTGTCCTTTTACCCCAATTATCGGGGTCGACAAACATGTGAATTAAGCCCCGCTGTGTAGGGGGCAACGCGTCCGCCTGTCAGCCGGCGGCCCCGGGTTCGATTCCCGGCCGGGTCAGGGTTTTTTAATTGTACATGATTAATATCCCTGGCTTGGGGCTGGGTGTTTGTGTCGTGCTTAATGTTTCTTTCCTCACTTTTAACACTTCCGCAATTTACAAATACACGCAGATTTATAACATATGGTGCAAAGTAGGGGCAAAAGATCTTAGGTCGACGCCCCGAATGAATAGCAATTTTTAAAAAAACCTATTTTTACGGCTGGATATCCCCTCTGATGTCAAACTACGTGAAAAGATGTCACTGCATGTGCTGTGGTGGGTGGTAGTGTGATGTACTGTCCGAAGATGTGTTGGGCAAGCACAAACACCCAGTACCAGAGCCAGAAAAAGTAATCAGACACGATTACAATACCCGACCTGGCCGGTAATCGAATCTGAGACCTTCTGGACCGAAAGCCTCAACGTTGACCATTCCGCCCTGGAATCGGACAGAGGAATTGACCATACGCAGTTAAAATCATCGGCCGGACCGGGAATCGAACCTGGGGAAATCTAATGCCATTGCGCTGACCATTCAGCCAAGGAGCCGTATCGGCTTTGAACCTCCAGTAAAGAAAAATATTTTCCTCGAGTAATTGAGTTTCTATTTGTGCTGAGATCGTGCAGCTTTTAGTTCCATGCTGTACAGTGATAAAACAAAAAGCTTTACTAAACGCACTTGACAGCCTTGGGCGTGTGAAGTGACTAGAAGAGTTAAACATGACCTCTTCTGTGCTGCACCTGTAAGACAACCTGCGTGTCCGAGTGGACAGCATCCTCGGCCTTGTTCATGGGCGTAGGCGAGCGGGTAGCGCGGAGGCTTGCTCTGGGTTACCGGGCCGCCAAAATAAATTGTGAAAGTCCTTCTGTGACTCATTGTAGGTCTTGATTCAGGTAGATAATATAAATATATTGTAAAGTGAGTGAGAAATTCCCTTTATTGCACGAACTAGGCCTCAACAATCATGCGAGCTTTTTCAACTAGTGTGATCAACCGACCCGCATTTTAACGTGTCCCGCAATTGTCTTGTTTTCTGTCTGAACGCATTTTTGTGTTGTCATCGGTGCGAATTTTCACATTTCGCAGATGTCCCGCCATCTATCTTCAATTAAACATAGCGTAACCGTTGCAAACAGTACGATTTTTGAAAATGCAAAGAAGCCGGTTTGTAGCATCTTTGGAGAAGCGTATCGATCTACTGAATGACTACGAAATTTTGGCTTGTGCAAGAAGTTTCAAGCGAGATAAATGATGCAGTAATTGTAAGTATGGTGACAAGTTCTCAGTATTTCTATAATTCTAGTTATAACTAGGGGCTGACATTACCGAGCTCGGTAACTGCAGTCGTCAGTATCCAATATTCGGAAGGTAGTGGGTTCGAATTCCACTGTCGGCAGTTGTGAAGATGGTTTCCCCACTTTCGCATCAGGAAAATGCTGGGCCTGTACCTTATTTAAGGGCGCGGACGCTTCCTTACCACTCCTAGCCCCTTTCTGCCCCATCATCGCCATAAAATCTGTGTCTTTGCCACGTGACAAAACTTTTTTTTTTTTTTTTTTAAAGCTGAAATTTAGAACAAGTGTTGATGCAGGTTTGCTTGTTTAAATTGGTCTAGCATCTAGGTTCCGCCCAACAAGTGGTGTTAGAAAGTATTTCATGTAACCGATATAACTAAGAAGTGCCGCAAATATGTAATATTTCCTCTTTTTCCAATTAGACTATAAAATATTCAGTATTTATTTCAGAATTTGTTGACTTTTGTTTTCATTTAGGTAAAGGGTGTTCAATCCACAGACTGGAAAATACATTTTACAGTAACTATGAATATTTATTTATCCGTTCTCGAAATCACTATGAATATGTACAGTATTTTTGTGTTATTAGGGGCCTATTTCAGTAAGAGTACTCTTGATAAAAAAAAAGGAGGGGAATCTCGCAACACAGTGCTTTTGAAAATGTTAACATTTTTATAGTTTTAAATTAGAGCTAAAATTGTAGTTCCCCCCCCCCCCTCCCAAATTGTGGAATTTCCACCTTTTTTGACTGTCTTGTGCCTTCCCTCCTTTCTTTTCCTTTTCTTTTGTTCCTGTCTTTTCTTTCCTTTCCTTTTTCCTTCGTTTTTCCCTTTCTTCTCTCCCTTTCCCCTTCCTTCAACAGTTGGTCATCCTGTTTTTGGCCAACTTTACACATGTGACGGCATAGTTATTGTTGGTCGAGATATTTGATTCCGATGCTCTAATGATTATCAAAGAAAAATAATAATCTGGAAGCAAACGACGTAGACTTGTTTCGTTTAAAAACACTCAAACACCACCGACCTCGACCAAGAGCGAACTCGTCAACTTGGGAACAGGACAGACTCAAACTGTCCACGCCGCGCCGTATCTCCGGTTCATTGAAAAATCCTGTTTCATATTTACTGTACCCCTATGAAGTAGTTATTTACGCGCTACTGACCCGTATAACTGTTAAGCGTCCATTCAGAGACTGGTGGACTGGAGCGCTATCGTCGGCAGTCATGAAGATGATTTTTCTCAGATTTACATATACTCGCTACAGAAATGCCAAGATTCTACCTTTATTAAAGGCAAGGCCGCAATAGTAATCTGTACCCATTATAGCGTCGCCGAAAACCCCTTTCACAAACAATAGATGGTAAGTCCTTGGCACTTTTAAAGCTTTCATCTCAAAATAGTTATAAACCCTAAGTCAGGTTAGATCCTGAAATAACACTACAGAAGATTATGCAGTTACCGGGCTGAGTGGCTCAGACTGTTAAGGCGCTGGCTTTCAGAGCCCAAGTTGGCATTTTCGATCCTGATTCAGTCCGGTGGTATGTGAAGATGCTCAGCGTGTCTGTAGATTTACCGGCACGTAAAAGAATTCCTGTGGGACAAAATTCTGGCATCTTCGCATCCCCGAAAACCGTATGAACCCTTAGTGAGCGAGTCTGATCCAACAAAGGCGAAAGCCACCTAGTCTTCAAAGCTATTGTACTGTAAAAGTTATGGGACTATGACTCGCTGCCTGAATGGTCGGCGTACTGGCCTTCGGTTCAGAGGGTCCCGGGTTTGATTCTCGGCCGAGTCGGGGACTTTAACCTTAATTGGTAAATTCCATAGGCTCGGGGGCTGGGTGTTTGTGCTGTCCCCAACATCCCTGCAACTCACACACCACACATAACACTATATTCCACCACACTAACACGCAGCTACGTACACATGGCAGATGCCGCCCACCCTCATCGGAGGGTTTGCCTTGCAAGGGCTGCACTCGGCTAGAAATAGCCACACGAAATTATTATGATGGGGCTATAGTGGGATTTACATTAAAACAAGACTTGTACGTTAAACCGTAATTTGTGAAATTATAATGGGAAAGATCGGACTGAGAGTCTTACACAGCAGACAGCTGGCTTTCTGAGCGGAAGTTGCCGGGTGCGATCCCGGTTCACTCCGCATTGATAGCCTGGGCAGCTCTTGTAAAGCAAACCCTCTGGTCAGAGTGGACGGCGTCTGCCGTGTTTAGGAAACTGCGTGTTAGTGTGATGGAGGATATAGTATTATGTGGTGTATGAGTTGTAGGAATTTTAAGGACATTACAAACACCCAGTCCCCAAGCCAAGGGAATTAACCACTTAAGAACGAAATTCCTGACTCGTCCGGGAACTGAAGCCGGTGCCCTCTGAACCAAAGGCCACTACGCTGACCATTAAGCCTACAAGTCGGCGATATGCGAAGATGCTCAGCCTTGTATCCGTAGTTTTATTGGCATGAAACATAACTCCAAGATAAAATTCTGGCAAATCAGAGTTTCCTGAAATACTGGTAGTAGTTGATGGGTCGTAAAGCCAAAATATAAAACAAAGAACTTCGTTATAAACGACATTGGTTTCAGTGACAACCTAGTTCATAAAAGCAAAGTAATCTCCGTACAGGCCATGAAAGCCCTTGGAGGGGTGGAAGGTAAAGGCTTCCACTATCCGTTACCTCGGCACTTGATGGGGTTGAGTGGTTGGTTCTATGCCCGGCCGCCTTTGCCCCCAGGAATTAACCTGGTACTCATTTTTGGTGTAGGCTGAGTGAACCTCAGGGTCATGTGTAACTCCGGAAGTGGAAATCTCATTTCTTAAACTTTAAGACTTCCTGACGGGGATTCGAATCCACGTCCTTCCGGGCGAACCGGTATGTATAGTCATTTGAATATTCTGGAGCCGTAAATGATGTTGACGGTAATGATAATTTTCCCTTATCTGAATTCTACGGAAAATAAGACTGACTTTCTGAATCAATGTATGAAAAAGTTTGAGACTGTAGATATGGCTTAGTCTCAGGGGAGGCACAAGCGATAGGTGACATAAGAGAAGTGAAGAATAAAAGGGTCATAGCGAACAGGAAGATGAGAAAGATGGGTCCCAGCAGTGAATGATACTTCAGAAGCCACCACAGTTCGGAACATTTTCTACGAAGCTACTAAAAATACCTTTCAGATTTCCCTATTGGAAAATTGAATAACAGGTATTGCGTATCTCTCGGTCATGGCCATCCATCAACGGTTGCCGATTTCAGATGACTGACAGCCATGCGCGGTTGCTAGGATACACTGCGCGCGCGATGACCAGCCAAATCTATGGAACGCAGAGATCTGGTATTTTAGGTGGGCGCAGCATTTCACGATCACTCACAGTGTCAAAGAGCATTCTAGCTCCAAGAAATGCAGTCATTGTCATTAAAAAGAAACTTTAACAAGATTTACGTGGTGTTCTAAAAATGTAAAAGTCTATCAATACTACACGTAAGAGATGAGGCTACGAACTACACGACGGAGCTTTTGAACAGCTTGATTCACTCCGGACTACCCTGGAACATCTTGGTACCGAAGGTTGTGGCACTGATTATCCTTCTCAGGTGGTTTTCCGTGGTTTCCCATTTTCACACCAGGCAAATGCTGCGGCTATACCTTAATCAAGGCCACGGCCGCTTCCTTTCCACTTCCAGCCCTCTACCGTCCCATCGTCGCCATAAAACCTATCTGTGTCGGTGCGACGTAAAACAAACAGAAAAAAATTAAATATCTTTCTCAGTATTATTAATCCTCCTTCCTTCTGCTATGGAACAAGACTCTGTCAATAAACTGATGGCGAATATTATTGAAGCCATCATCACGATTGGACATGGCGCGGGTGAAGTAGTGTTCATTCCTCTGATTTAAATCATCCTTTTCGGATATACCGTTTAAATTTAAGACGTCTGCAGTTCCCCGTTAATTCGAGATTCGTTTTGAGCATGAACAAGACACTAGTACAGTCACTACAAGTTGTAGGTCTGCCTTCGGACACCGTGCTTCTCCCGTGGTCAAGGTGCGTGGGTAATTCAACAGTTGGAAAGGCAAACACCCCAACCATAACTCCGAATGGAAGCACGCCTGATATAGTTCATCCGGAAGGTCCATAAGAAAACATTAGTTTTTAAAAAATACGGTACGGTCTTTTATATTTTTAAATGTTATTTGTACCATCCATTAACCCAGTCTCAAGTATTGCAAGTAACAGTAACATTCAAAAAAAATAAATAAAATAATGAAAAAACGATCTTTGTTAATGTTTTATTTAGCTTTAAAAATGATGTAAGAACTGTTAAAGGTTGAATTAATGAACCCGAGCAAAGCTACGGGTACTTCCTAATCTAAAAAAGACCTAATAATTTTTTCTATATCATCTTCCACCTCACTCAGCTTCTTATTTTCTGGCCCCTTTTCCCCAATTATCTGCGGTCACGACGAATATGATTAAGCTTAATTTTCCGTCCAGATGCCCTTCCTGACGCCAACTCTATGTGGAGAAATGTATTCACTAATATGTGTTTCTGCGGTGGTTAGTAATTTTAACCTGACTAAATTACTACTTTCGTTACGGCCGTTAAAGGACCACGGGCAGCTTTGTCATGGTTTGGGTTTTATTAGTCTTCCGGAACCTCATCTCTCCTTCTCTCCCGTTCTTCAGCTGATATTTTCAGTATTTTCTTTTCTCCCCCATTGTTGCTTCTCTATACTGTTCCTGTACCTTTCTCTGTCTTTGAGCTCTGGCAGATTGGTTGGTATATATTTATTTCTCCAGTGTTATGTTCCTTCCAACTTGATTCCCTCTCAGTCCAATGCTTCTGGAGTTAGACAACTCACTTGCTTCCCGTCTTTCCTCTCGTCCTACCAGCTGTCTCCCATACTTTTGTAGTCATTCTCTTCATGTCCGCTGGGTGTTGCGATGCTAGCACCAAAATCACGTTTGTGGCTCCCAAGTCACAAGGGTGTAGAGGGAAATTTTTTAGCTAATGAGGCTGCCAAGGTGGCTGTTACATTGTCCCTGTTGCCTTACAAGGTTCCAGCCAGTGATATTCGCGCTCAGCTGAGATATTTGGTTATGTCCCGTTGGGAGGTGGAGTGGCAAGCCACCTCTCTCCCAAATACGCTCAGACTAATAAAAGGAACAACGAAGGTATGGAGGACTTCCCTTCATGCTTCTCTCCGAGTAGTATTATGCAGTCTTGGGATTGGCCTCGGTATAGTAACGCTCTCCTGTTTACTAAAGGGAGAACCTCCCGCGGTGTGTACTTGCGGCGGTCGTCTTACCGTGGTACACATTCTTACGGAGTGCGGAGACCTGGCCGATCTGCGCCCTAGTGTAAAGCTCTCCTAAGGGATGATTTAAATCCTAGGAATGATTACTATCTCCTTCATCCGACGAGATGACGAGCAGTGAACAGACCTAGTCATCCATTTTATCACAACGCGCCGGTCGCTTACGGGAGTCAAATCAACAGACGTGCACCTTGCGAGCCGAAGTCCTCGGACACATCCCGGCACTAAAAACCATACGCCATTTCATTTTTTCATCCATTTTATGAGGGATAGTGGCCTTTTTTTATCTGTGTAAACTTAGTATTTCTATTAGTTTTTGTTGTAACCAAGGTTGAAATTTACAAAACACAACTTTTATTGCTTCAATTTATGATATTTACACAAATAACTGAAATTTATTTTGAAGCAAAAAGGAATATTGAATCTTGAGAAAAGTCTGTCTTTATACAATATATACAGGTTTACAGTCTTTATATACACTTCTATCTTGAAAAGATAGTCTTTGTGAATTGACACGTTGATAGTCGAAAACTATCTGGCACACTAACATAAATGTCTTTGAGAGTCCTTGTTTGTTGAAGTGCCTGAATTCCTAAAAAGCAAGTTCAATTGATTGAAGAAATTCCACTTAGCGAAACTAAGGGAGCTTGCATAACTTAGGGAATGAAAATGGCTTGTAAAAGAATTACGGAACATAGGCAGCGGAAACAGGTAAGGGAGCGGTGACCAGAGGTGAAACCTCGTACTGCCAGAAATTCAGTCCACCTGGTCGAAGCACCTTTTTAAGAGGAGTAGCCTCCGTGCTCGACGTAGGGTGTATTCTGGAGCTGGACACCGGGCGAGTGGGGAAGTGAGCAGGCAGGGAGCTCCTATTTATAGTACACTCGATGGTCAGGCACGCGCACTGAGGGCTGCGCGTCGAAGCTAGCAGAATGATACACAGGCGCGCGTGCTGCTGGCTGGCGGAGCGAGAAAGGGAGCGCCGGACATACAACACCCTCCCCTCCTAAATACGCCGGTACGGCGTGAAACGGCGGCGGCGCTGGCGGCGACTGCGATGCTGGGGCGGAGCTGCTGAATTCTCTGTTGTATTGTCCGGAGCTGGAACTGGGCGGAGTGGCGCTGTCTCGTCCTGAAAGGAACCCATTGTTATTAAATGATCCAAGGCTCGTTCAGCAATAGATTTATCAGGTTTAGCAATAGCATCAATAGCTGGACAGGGGCGGTAGCGCAGACGTATCTGATCTTGATGTCGGCAGATACGTTTCTCCGTAGTCTGTATCTCGTATAGACGATGACCCAAAGATCTGCAGATGACTCCAGGTATCCATAGTGGGTTGGATTTGAATGTCCTGGTGTAGACCTTGTCGTTGAGGGAGAACTTCGTTGGTGAGGTCTTGTGCTGGGCCGGAAGAGGCTGTAACAGAGAAAGTAAAGTTCTGTGAGGTCGTCCATGGAGCTTCTGTGCAGGAGTGATATTATCAGCGCCGGGTAGAGTTCTGTAGTTGTTTAAGAGTTGGAGCAAGGCTTGGTCTTTAGTTAAGCCTGAAGAGACAGCTTTCTTCATACTTCTTTTAAATGTTTGTACGAAGCGTTCAGCTTCACCATTAGATTGAGGGTGAAAAGGTGGTGCTAGGATATGACGAATGCCATTATGTGTACAAAAGTTCTGAAAAGCAGTAGCTGTAAATTGAGGTCCGTTGTCTGAAATGAGTACTTGCGGTAAACCTTCTGTAGTAAAGATTTTCTGGAGAGCACGAATGGTAGCTTCGGTTGTAGTAGTCGAATGCATATCCACGACATATGGAAAGTTTGACAGCGAATCGATGACTATTAACCACATGGAATTGAGGAAAGGACCTGCGAAATCGATGTGAACTCGTTCCCATGGAGTAGTAGCAGGAGGCCATGAAGCAAGATCAGAAGACGGGGCGTTCTGATTCGTTTGACATTGCTCACAATGACGTATTAGCTTTTCGATGGCGGCATCAATACCGGGCCAGTAGCAGTGTTGACGGGCGAGTTGCTTTGTTCTGGAGATACCCCAATGGCTTTGGTGTAATAATTCGAGAACTTGTTTCTGGAGGCTAAGTGGGATAACCACTCGGAAGATGGTGCCTGCTTCTAGTAATACCACTCCGGCACGAGTCGTGAGACGATGCTGCATACGATGATAAGGTGCCAGGTGGGCAGGAAGTGTGCTCTGAAGAGGCCAACCGTTGCGGATGTAAGTACGTACAGTAGCAAGTGTACTGTCCTTATCCGTAGCTTTAGCTATGCAGGTAGCATCAATAGGAAAACTGGATACAGTATCTTCAAGTTCTATGTCCAACTGAAGACATTCAGATTCTTGAGAATCGAAGGCAGTATCAGGACCAACGGGTAAGCGGGAGAGGGCATCAGCATTACAATGCTGGGATGTGGCTCGATATACAATCTGATAGGAATAATCAGAAAGGAACATGGACCATCTTTGAAGCTTTCGGAGGGAATTCTCGGGGATCTTATTACCAGGATGGAATAAGTGTACGAGAGGCTTATGATCGGTAATGATCAGGAAATGGTTGCCATAGAGATATTCATTGAAACGGCGAATACCAAAGATGATGGCTAAAGCTTCTTTCTCTATCTGTGAGTATCGACGTTGATGGTCATTAAGTGTTTTCGAAGCGAAGGCGATGGGGCGTTCTTGTCCATGACGATCCTTCTGGGAGAGAACGGCACCGACACCGTAGTCTGAAGCGTCAGTAGCTAGCGTGATGATCTTGTCAGGCTGAAAATGAGTGAGTTGTATAGCTTGAATTAAGGCGTTGTTGATTGTTTTCCATGCCTGTTGGCATTGCGGAGTCCACTGAAACTTAACACCTTTTTTACGTAGAGCGTTTAATGGAGCTGCCACTGTAGCGAAGCGTGGAATGAACTTATTATAATAGTTCGCTTTGCCTATGAAGGACTGAAGCTGCTTGAGGTTCTGAGGTGCTGGCATGTTTACTATCGCTGAGACATTCTGTGTACTAGGACGAATTCCATTCTTATCAAGTATATGTCCTAGGTAGTGAACTTGAGGTTGAAAGAAGGTACATTTAGCGAGATTCGCTCGTAGTCCATTGTCTTTCAATTTCTGGAGAAGGAGGCGTAGATTGGTTAGATGTTCCTGATGATCTTTGCCAGTAACAATAATATCATCCAGGTAGTTAGCACAACCGGGAATGGAGGCGGTGAGTTGAGCCAAATAGCGCTGAAAAATAGCCGCTGAGGATGAAACACCAAATGGGAGCCGCTGGAGCTGGAGCAGTCCGAGAGGAGTGTTGAGTGTGAGAAATTTCTTAGATTCTTCGTCTAAAAGTAGCTGGAGATATGCTTCTTTAAGATCAACTCGAGAGAAGAATTGTCCACCAGAGAGACGACGGAATAAGTCTTCTGGACGTGGAATAGGAAAGATATCTGTGTCGAGTTGTGCGTTGACTGTAGATCGAAAATCGCCACAAAGTCGAACATTACCATCAGGTTTCTTGATTACCACGAGTGGAGTAGCCCATTGACTAGAAGTAACTGGTACAACAATTCCAGTTTGTATCCATCTTTCTAATTCTTTCGTGACCTGGTCTTGAAGTGCTAGGGGTACTGGGCGTGCTTTGAAGAAGCGAGGCTTAGCTCCGGATTTCAGCTGTATGTGAGCTGTATAGTCTTTGGCTGTTCCGAGCTGAGAGTCGAAGACTTCAGGAAACTGCGCTAGGAGAGCGGTAACGTCAGAAGTAGGATGCAATGTAGATACGACGTTAATGTTGTCATGTATCTGGAAACCAAATAAGTGAAATAGATCCATGCCCATAATGTTTGATGCAGTGTAGTTGTTAACTACGAGAAGAGGAATGGCCTTCTGAATTCCTTTATAACTAGCCTGAAGCTTGATTTGACCTTTGATATCAATTTTCTTCTTGTTAAATGTCACGAGCTGGATGTCAGCTGGAGAGCATGAAGGTGAACCTAAGTCGTGGTAGGTAGTCAGGTTAATAATAGAGACAGGTGATCCAGTGTCTAATTGAAAATCGACAGATCGCTCAGAGAATGAGAGAGGAATGATGATTTTGTGAGAATCCTTTGTGGGAAGAATAAGATTGATCTGATCAACTTCCATGTCTTGGCGGGGCTGTATATGCTTCCGGCGTGCTGCAGTAGTCTTAGCAGGGCGGAGCGAACTTTGACAGACAGTCTTAATGTGTCCAAGTTTATTACATCGTTCACAAGTAGCTTTGAAAAAACGACAGTCACGACGTTCATGATGCTTGAAACAACCTCGGCAGGAAGGCAGGAGTTTCGAGGTGTTTTTAGAATTGGGCTTCCGTGTAGCATTACGAGAGGGAACCTGGCGAGAATGCTTGGTGGAGAGCGCCTTATCCGTACGGTTCACTGTAGCAGAGGACTTGCGGGCCTGAGGCGAGACTTGTGCAACTTCGTGTGGAGAAGCTATGGCTGCGGCAGTCTTGGTAGTAAGCTCATAAACCGTAGCAATACGCTGGACGTCTTCTAAAGAAGGGTTACTCTGCTTGACAGCGTCAAAACGTATTTTGTCTTCAGGAGTATGTAAAATTATCATGTCCCGAATGAGAGAATCAGTGTAGGATGAACCACAACCGTCCTTGGAGCAGATGAACTGGCAGGGTTTAGCTAGACCACGCAATTCAGTTATCCATTCAGTATGTGTCTGATGGGGTTGCTTTCTGCTCTGAAAAAATTTATAGCGAGCAGCCACTATGTGAGGAGCTTTGGCATAGTGTTCCGTGAGACGGGCCAAGAGCTGCGTGAAGGGTACCTCAGATAAGTGTTCTTCCGGACTTAATTTACGTAGTAATTCACATGTAGCATTGCCAACCGAACTAAGAAATAGTGCGCGGCGGCGTTGATCATCTGTGACAGAATGGCAGATGAAATGCTGTTGTAAACGGGCTAAATAAACTGACCATTCTTCCTTAGCCGGATCAAAAGCAGAGAACGGAGGAATAGCTGATGGCTGTGTAGAGACAGAAAGAGCTTGAATAGCCTGAAGTAATGCTGCCTGTTGTTGTTGCATAAATTGTTGTTGTTGCTGCTGTAAGGCTTGGAAGACCGTAGCGAGCTGTTCCGCAGTAGCCATTGCGAGATGCGTGCAAGAAAGAGTAAGGTAAGCTGTGTGTCAGAACTGGTTGGAGTGTCGTTGTTGTTCAGCACGTCGCCGTAGAGTTGACAACTGGGCCGGTTGAATTGTAATGTCGTTTTTACCTCGTTGCTATAGAGTTGGCAACTGGTGTCGAAGAATTGTAGGGGGGTGCTTTTTTACCTCGTCGCCATAGAGTTGGCAACTAGGGTCGAAGAATTATAGAGTTGCTTTTTTACCTCGTCGCCATAGAGTTGTGTTGTAACCAAGGTTGAAATTTACAAAACACAACTTTTATTGCTTCAATTTATGATATTTACACAAATAACTGAAATTTATTTTGAAGCAAAAAGGAATATTGAATCTTGAGAAAAGTCTGTCTTTATACAATATATACAGGTTTACAGTCTTTATATACACTTCTATCTTGAAAAGATAGTCTTTGTGAATTGACATGTTGATAGTCGAAAACTATCTGGCACACTAACATAAATGTCTTTGAGAGTCCTTGTTTGTTGAAGTGCCTGAATTCCTAAAAAGCAAGTTCAATTGATTGAAGAAATTCCACTTAGCGAAACTAAGGGAGCTTGCATAACTTAGGGAATGAAAATGGCTTGTAAAAGAATTACGGAACATAGGCAGCGGAAACAGGTAAGGGAGCGGTGACCAGAGGTGAAACCTCGTACTGCCAGAAATTCAGTCCACCTGGTCGAAGCACCTTTTTAAGAGGAGTAGCCTCCGTGCTCGACGTAGGGTGTATTCTGGAGCTGGACACCGGGCGAGTGGGGAAGTGAGCAGGCAGGGAGCTCCTATTTATAGTACACTCGATGGTCAGGCACGCGCACTGAGGGCTGCGCGTCGAAGCTAGCAGAATGATACACAGGCGCGCGTGCTGCTGGCTGGCGGAGCGAGAAAGGGAGCGCCGGACATACAACAGTTTTTATTTTGTTTACTACGTTTTTATTCTTTTGACTCTGGGTTAGTTTGTATTTGTATATTTTAATCTGTTTCAATATTAATTTAAATAATATATATTACTGCATTCCAAGGCAATGCCTTATTCTACCGTAATCTATATTTTCTATCATTTTATCAGAAAATATGGCGTTGCGAATTAGATCCACTGATTATTTGAAATTCATAATAATTTTTCATCATCCTTTGTTTTAAATTCGAATCATTAGATACATTTTAAAATTTTGTCATTTCGTTCCACATCATCATTATAATCATCTCCATATCCATCCTGATCACATGTCCATCAAATCTTCCTCTGTGAAGTCCTTCTGAGATCGCCATCATGTACAGTTCATCCCTTGATCTTCGTTCTTATTTTTCACCACCTCTTTTTTGCTAGTTGTTTTACGGCCAGGCTGAGTGGCTCAGACGGTTAAGGCGCTGGCCTTCTAACCCCAACTTGGCAGGTTCGATCCTGGCTCAGTCCGGTGGTATTTGAAGGTGCTCAAATACGAGAGCCCCGTGTCGGTAGATTTACTGGCACGTAAAAGAACTCCTGCGGGACTAAATTCCGGCACCTCGGCGTCTCCGAAGACCTTAAAAAGTGGTTAGTGGGACGTAAAATAAATAACATTATTATTTATTATTATTAGTTGTTTTACTTCGCACCGACACAGATAGGTCTTATGGCGACGATGGGACAGGGAAGGGCTAGGAATGGGAAGGAAGCGGACGTGGCCTTAATGCAGGTACAGCCCCAGCATTTGTCTGGTGTGAAAGTGGGAAACCACGGAAAACGATCTTCAGGGCTGCCGACAGTGGGGTTCGAACCTACTATCTCCCGAATACTGGATACTGGCCACACTTAAGCGACTGCAGCTATCGAGCTCGGTCTTTTTGGTTTTAGCATGTCCCTTGTATGTCCTAACAAAGTTGTAATGTATTATCATGGGAGATATAATGGTGTTAGTTAATGGTTTGTATAGGGGCTAACTAGCTGTTGGCGGTAAAGGCGTGTTCGGTTCGCCCAGAAGGACGTGGGTTGGAAAATTTTAGAACCGATATTTCGTCTGTTGGAGCGGCACATAGTTCTGAGTTTCACTAATCCTAGACCAAACTTTGAGTACTGTACCAGGTTAATTCCTGGAGGCAAAGTTGGCCGGGCATAGAGCTAACCACTCTGTCCCAATAAGAGCCGATGTTACGAATAAAGGAAACCTTCACCTTCCACTCTCCCACGGACCTTCAAGGCTTGTACGCAGATTACATTGCTCTGCTTTTTATCAAGTAATATTGGTGTGCTACTGTTGGAATTCCGAATGGTCTCGACAGATCTGTTACAGGCGCATCATATGGACTGGAAAATTCCAGGAATCCCACTCTTGCAGATGTGTAGCTGATACGACAAGAGGGAAACGTTGCGCATCTCTTATCGGAGAATATTTGATCCTCGTGGATTTAGATAAGGACATAATTACTCTTTGTGAGTGACGCTACTCTACGTGGTAGCTTTAGCATAGATTTTAATTCGGCGGCGGAAAGCAATAGACGTGTAGGTTGTGGGAGGAGCCGCTTGGACTTGCTAATGCCTCGCATTAACAAAGGCTCGTTACTGGGTTTAAGCAGCAATGAAACTCGACCTACAGACGTCCGTAATTGATCTTTTTACTGCTATTGAGCGGATATTCGCCCGTTCTCATCCGCTACCTACGTCAGCATTGCCGCTGCTACAGAGGAATGACAACATCGCG
This sequence comes from Anabrus simplex, assembly GCF_040414725.1. Classification (NCBI taxonomy): domain Eukaryota; kingdom Metazoa; phylum Arthropoda; class Insecta; order Orthoptera; family Tettigoniidae; genus Anabrus; species Anabrus simplex. Next base: position 288,375,919 of record NC_090270.1, on the reverse strand, counting down.
CATTCCGTATGCCAATTAATTGTACTGGATACCATGATTTCCTCATTTAAGGGAATGCCCACTCAAAAATTGATAGTACACGTGAAATTTAAGACAACTTTCCAAATATTTGTTGTTCTCGGATTATGAAGGTGTTTTAAGGAAATTACATATCCTCATTGTCTTTATCATAACTATACCATTCGCTCCCCTTGGCCTGTGTGTTTTTATATATAAAGTTAGCTTTTCACTGTCGGGTAGGCCGATTACATACTACAAGAGGTGCAGGATATCAACTTTCCTTGATTTAATTGTGACATAGCTCCCATTAAAGTAAGGATGAGGTGTTGTACTCCCCTGCGCTATCTTCCTCTTATGGTTTCGTCCGCGTCGGGTGTATGTCCCGATGAAACGAAAGAGAACATTCCCCCGCCACATGGATATGCCTGAACTCTTAACGCGATCGTTACAAATACTGGCCTGAGGCATTGCTTATCTTCGAAATGAACTTTGGTATGTTTTGAACAGGAAACATCTTCAGCAGAACTGAAAATATATTAAAGATCATTATAAATACCTTACATTAGATGTAAACCAAGTTAAGCTCAAAAAGTGAACTTAGGTAATTCTTCCATTTGGCCCTTCAAACTATGAATGTTCAAACGAGTCAGCTTAAAACTACGAAAGCATACCATAGTTTAAACAGACCTATTTGCACCCTATTAGGCCTACTACAGGCAAGTCAATAGAAACCCTTAAGTACTGAGAAAGGAGTGCCTGCAAAGGTCCTTAGGATCGTGAAAGTCTTCAGTTTTCTAAATATTTACACTTTCTGACAGACTTCCTTCAAATGTAGTTACTAATTTCTCGAACTGTTGCAGTTAAGTTATAAGCGACGTATAATATTCTACTGATCTGTAAAGCTGTATCATCTAGTTCGATCCGTTATTTTATTAAAGGACAGTGAAGATCACTTACGACCGCCCGCCCCCCCCATTACTTTGCTGAAATTCAGTATTAGATCATTTACGTAGAGAGATGCTTGAATCTTAGTTGATGGAACAAACCGCTATCGCTACACTGGTGTGGCCGACAGGTATCGAATGGCAGGTTTGGCGCACCTGATACCCTGGGAAGTTGTAAACCTACACTGCAGTAAGCTTGTTGCCCTTCTGTCGTTCTGGAGAGAACCAAGTTCGAAGAACCGTTGTAGAGGCCTACACTGAATGACAATTGTCTGATATCTGTAGAAATTCTGAAGTTGAGCCTTGTCTTTCATTCATTGGAAATAGAAAAAAAATCATGCCTGTACTAATTATAAAATACGCCAGTGAATATCTTCTTTCTTACCTTTCTCCTAATTTATTGGGATTGGTCAGTGACGGATATTCGGTCCAGTTTTACGACCTGATGCCCTTCCTGACGCCAAACCTATGTGAAGGCGTGTATTTTTGTGGTTGATGGTGTGATGTGTAGTATGTAAATGAAGAGAAGTGTATTCAGATGAGCACAAATACCCAGTCGCCGAGCTAGAGGAATTAACCGTATGCAGTTAAAATCTCCGACTCGATCGGGAATAGTCTGGGGTCCTCTGAACCGAAGTCCAGTACGCTGACCATTCAGGCAAGAAACCGGACCATGAATGGAAATACAAACGAATTTCCAAAGGATTCTATTTATTCAAATTACTTTTAATTATACAGATGATTTTGCACTGTTTGGAGTGAAACTCAAAATTGCAGTAGACATTCCTTGTAGAACAGTAGTAGGGAGTGGAAACCTCTTGAAAATATTCACAGAAACATTTGAGATTGCTCTCCGCGCACCGAACATACCAATAACTTTCCAATTATTAATTTTATACTCGTGTCTCACGTCACAAGAACAAGGCTCATGGTGCCTCTTACTTTCTGTATCAACCTCTTTGGACTGCTCATCATCTCGTTCAATTCTGACTGTTGGATCAGTTATTGTACAAGTTACTCTTTCACATACTTCGCATTGTTTTGTGTTTCTAAAGCAGTCGGCTATCCTCAGTCCGTAGGTTGCCTATATTTTCAGCGCTCAGGCGTGTGTGTTTGTAATACTAAAGATTATTATTTTCGGTCGCAAGTGTTTCTTCGATTGTAATAAACTAACGAAGAGATTCAATTGTCATCAGTCCATAAGACTGGTTTGCCGAGCTGAGTGGCTCAGACGGTTAAGGCGCTGGCCTTCTAACCCCAACTTGGCAGGTTCGATCCTGGCTCAGTCCGGTGGTATTTGAAGGTGCTCAAATACGACAGCCTCGTGTCGGTAGATTTACTGGCACGTAAAAGAACTCCTGCGGGACTAAATTCCGGCACCTCGGCGTCTCCGAAGACCGTAAAAGTAGTTAGTGGGACGTAAAGCAAATAACACTATATTATTATTATTATTTAAGACTGATTTGATGCAGCTGTCCATGCCACCCTATCCTGTGCTGATTGTTCATATCTACGTAACCACTACATTCTACATCTACTCTAATTTGTTTGTCATATTCATACCCCCTGCCGTTCTTACCGCTTACACTTCCCTCAGAAACTAAGCGAACAAGACCTGGGCGTCTTAAGATGTGCCGTATCATTCCGTCTCTTCTGTTCAAATTTAGCCAGATCGATTCAGTATCTCTTCATTTGTGATTCGATATACCCAGTTCACTTTCAGCATTTTTCTGTAACACCACATTTCGAAAGCTGCTATTATCTTTCTTTCCGAGCTAGTTGTTGTCCATGTTTCACTGTCATACAATGCCACGCTCCCGGCGAAAGTTTTCAAAAACATCTAATTCCTATATCAGTGTTCGAAGTGAGCAAATTCCTTTTCCTAAGAACGGCCTTCCTTGCTTGTGGTAGTTTGCATTTTGTTCTCCTTACTCCTGTCATCATTAGTTACTCGACTACCTAAGTTTTGAATTCAATTATAATACTTATTATACACTGTTTTCCAGCATCCGAATATTTAACCTACACCAGGAAAACAGAGGCTTGATAAGTGAGGAAGGTAAAAATCCTGAATTACATTTTAGACATTTGAAAAAAAACGACATTTCGAATAAAAGGGAGAATGAAGAATTGTACGCATAGATTAAAGAACTGACCGACGAAATGAGAAAACGTCTGTGTTCTCTGGGCTCATCCATAGGATGAAGTTACAAAAGACATAAGTGAACTAGACCTAACACTGAAGAGAAACACGTTTATAAAGACTGTAAACGCACACTGGGAATTTTTAATTCCGGAGTAACAGCAGCGGACCCTGACAAACTAACAGAGGGAAACCAGAAGTCAAAACATGACAAGGTTTCAGGAGTAGGTGAGACGCGAAGCAGAAAACTATAAGCTAAACGTGGTTTATATATGGTGCAAACGGGAATAATAATAATAATAATAATAATAATAATAATAATAATAATAATAATAATAAATTCTCTGCTCCAGCAAGCATGGTGTGGGTGTTTGCAATCCTCCTCCAGTTGGTCCTGTCCATCTACAGCTAATGTTCTACTTCTTGCTGCTAGTTTACATCACATTTGGCAAGTTCTTAGAAAATATGATTTTCCCAACCATGCTGAAGATGCGGTATGCATCTCCGGAGCAGTTGGTATTTACGTCGTACAATTTACAGCCACGTTGTATGTTAAGTACTCAGCTGTTACAGATAGTCTAGGTGTTAGTGAAGAGGCGTAATAGAGAATGAGAATTTCCAGTTGCTTTCCTCACCAAATCACAAGTTTGTATTACTTATTAATCTGTTAGGCTCACGGAAATGCTTGCATCAACCACGCCAATCAGTGGTATTTTCGTTATAACAGGGACTGACTGCAGAAAGAACTGAACTCTTAAATACCACTATCCTGCCATGATGGAACCCACATCGCTCCTACCTCAGTCACTTTAATGTTGCTAGATCCATGAGATTAATGAAAGTAAGATTTTTTTTTCTATCCCATACCAGAAGACATACTACACTGAAAATTCTAGGTTTCGCCACATCAAGGAATCCATATTCGCGATGAATTTGCACACCATCTCTTCAAGACCCCGTAAGGGCTGGTCTGTCTGAGTCAAAACATTGCAGACATTGAGTAGGTTACAATGGAGAGAATTAGAAAAGTACGGAAATAGGAAATATTTTCTTCTGGGACATGAACCGATTACTGATGTTCATCTGATGATTATAGAGCGGATGTATTTCAGTAACTGGTAATTTGCCTTGTTTAAGAAGTTGCCAAAATTTTACAGTCCGCATTGTATCTTTGCAGGAAAAGTAGCATACATGGTAGGAGTTAAGAAATACAGGTGGACCCCTACTATTTATGCAAATCTTCATACAATAACTTGGCTTCCAGACTTCGCCAAGTTAAGTAAGATTATCGACCATATTAGGATATACTGTAAAACATTGAATGTTGGTGAAAGTTGCATTACTTGACAGGAAAGCAGGGAACTTACGACTCGTCTCTTCAGTGGTGCTGTACTAATTAATGTGCTGTTTCATGGACGACTCTTGTGTTCATACACATGGCCGAGTCGTCAGTTACGTAAAGGTTATCGGTATGGAACTTGAAAACTAGTAAATCTGGTTGTGAAGAAGCTCGAGGTCAATACGGAAAAAGGGTTCGAAAAGATGTTCTTATGTCGTCGTCCTTGCCTTGCACGCAGTGCGATCTTATGTAATGAAGATGAGCATTTCTTCGTCTTGGCAACAGCTCTCTGTTGAGGTTACGTGATACGAAAATACAGCTTCCCGTTTGCCTGGCTTAGTATCAAACATTACCCACAAACACAAGAACCTGCATTCAATAATTAATACTATATACAAACATCTGGCTTGTTTATATAATCTATCCAACTGGCTGTCGCTTTCAGGAAATCACTATAGTGTCCACAGTATGCCTGTCACTATTTTCTCAACGGTTTATTTCTCGGCAACACAGTCACATTTTGATGATATATTTCCTTACGTATACAGAGTATCTCCGCTTCTCCATGACCTGTCTGTATTCGGTTGAGAGTCGTCCATGTTCGGGGCTGGTCAGATCCGGATGGTTTCTCCAAGATGAAGGGAAAGCTTCGGCCTTGTGAGGGGCAATTTTATTGTCAGTCCCTCCCTTTCATGAGCTGAGGATGCTGAACTAAGCCCTCTAGACAGCTTTTGCTGTGGAAATGCAATTTAATTGCATTGGCGCAGTGTGTGTTCAGAATGTGTATCATCACGTGCCACACGTTGCTCATAACGATTCTTAAGATTATTCCACATGCTTATCTTCTCGTGTAGTTAGGGAATATTTGTAGGTGGTCCATGTCTTGAAGACTAATTTTTCAACATGTCCCACATGTAGGCTTCTAGGGCTCTTAAATTTGGGCATCAGGAAGTGTACGGGAATATAGTCATCAAGAAATGATGCGGTCTCCAAAGTGTCGTTGCAAAAAGGGAAGAAACTTCCCCGCAGTGTGGAGTACTGTTCCATCCTGTTGCATCCATTGTCGTTGGAGGGGGAAGTTTGTGGACAGACAAAAAGTGCTAATATTCCTTACGAATGGGGTAACAATGATGGCTGATTCACTGTTTTTGGATTCTGTTCAGCATCCTTGACAAATAGGGGTCCAGTATTTCATGACCGGACGTGTAACACCTGTTGAAGTCGTCGATTATTCTCGTTTGTGGTGACTTCTTGGGCGCTCTGTTGTCCCCTTTCGTTTACCTAAGACTGATGACTGAACTTATCGACGACAGCTGACATTGTTCTGTTATTTTGTGCCTCGTTATTGAATCGCTCCGTATACTGTTTTTAACTTGCAGTAATCTCTGATGCATCACTCCGTATGGCCGGAAATAATGTTCCATGATAAACTCTTCATCTGATGGCTTCAGGGCCATGCCGAGAAATCAGGACCAAACACACCGTCGGATTCAGCAGATGTCACCGTAGCGTACTTGCTGATGCGCGATCATGTCAGCTCGGAGGTCCGTGTTCAAATCCCTCCCGTGGCGAAGTTTTTTCTTCGATAGGTGCTCTTAAGTTGGTCTTACGCCATGTGCAGATTTAGCAACATCGCCGTGCAAAGGGCATTTGAATTCGACCGCGAAGCGATCTGATTTCGCTAACTTCAGCAAATGATAAAAATAACAACGGTGCGAGATACAGACTCAAATAATTTGAAAAAATATCAGTATGACCAACTCATAGGTGCCAACCTTTGAAGTAGTTTATCCTTAACACAAACCCTTTCGCACCTCCTCCAACAACCCAACAACTCAGAAAATTTTCCATTCAAATCTAAAGCATGCTTCACCCTTCTCGATGGCACCCCATTTTTCCTTCTCGACAACAATCTATTCTAAAGTATATCACACAATAACATTTGCAAACTACCAGTTATTTCTGTGATAAAGCATTCTTTATAGCTTGTTTCGCAGCCAGCAGTTGCTCTCAACTGTAGGTTTTTTTGAAGCATGCTTCATCCTGTGATGGACCATACGCGATTCCAGGGTACAGTAGATGCTCTTAAGGTAGGCTTGAATTCTGTCTGATTTTTGTTATGAACACTGAAAACTCTTTCTGAGATAGTTACTGTCATGTACACTTCATACTACAAATACAACATTCATGTAGCGGAGAAGAACAGAGTAGAGCTCCTACATTCACAGTGAATTTCACAATGCTCACGGGTACCAAAAGGAAGTGACGATCGAATAAGTATCATTTCCAACTCATAAGCATTGAAACGACAAGGTCAGTTATGCTCGAAAAGACTGAACCTTTTTCCTTCTTTTTTCATTGGAGAAAATTACTTTTCGTGACTTTTCCGTAATGCAGTAATCGTGAGGTAAAATCCGTAATATTTACGGACAATCCGTAACAATCTGCAAACTGTCTATCGCTCATATCCGCGGTTCCCGTTGTTTCCGACTACCCTGTATATGCGCATGATTTAAAGTGACTTGATGGAATCTGATGATGTTCTTGTAGAACGAAACATGTCATTCTTTCTTAAATGTGTATTCTTTTACAGGTATATTATAGTGTTATATATTTTGAACTAGTGTGGTCGACAAACTGTCTTTTAATCCTCAAAGTGTTTTTCTCCAAATACCAGACCATTTACTGAGGTATTTCGCACAGATTTTACAAATAATGTTAAATCACTCTTACAAAGAGGAACGTTTGACATACACTACACAATGTTACATGCTTATGAAAGTACTAGGTAGTTCGCTTACGTATCCGGTGAGTTAGCAGATCGTCAGAAATTAGAAAAACTAATAAATATTTATTCAGATGTCTGTTAACCGCTAATAAAAAAACTAAAAATTTCATTATGCACAGAATTTTAGCTTTCAAAAATATGTAGTTTACTCAGTATAAATAAGGAAGAAAAGCACAGAACTTAACCTTCAGAGCTGCATACAGTTCCGTCGGCCGCAGAGCACTACCCCGACTCAGTCGGAGTCATCGCCGGAGAGTTCCCTTTCCCTGCCAGGCCTCACAGGTCTCCAGAAATGATGCAGGTCATAGTAGTGAAAGATCGAAATTAAGGATTCGAACCCGCAGTGTCAGGATGGAGAAAGTCACGTACCCGCATTAGAAATGCCCACTGCTGGGCTTGATAAGACGGAGATATGCTCAACGGAGATATGCTCAGTTGATCACTTGGCAGAATACGTTCTAAAATGAAAATGAAAACCTACAACCTGTTTTCCAGTCAATGAGCGGGTCAGGGATATAATGAATGAAGCAGATATAGGCTATTAGTACGATGGGGTGATTTATTAATGAGTGATAGATGCTATGAAATGAGACTAGTGTGTTGCTGGAATGAAAGATGACAGGGGAAAACCGGAGTACCCGGAGAAAAACCTGTCCCGCCTCCTCTTTGTCCAGCACAAATCTCACATGGAGTGACCGGGATTTGAACCACGGTATCCAGCGGTGAGAGGCCGATGCGCTGCCGTCTGAGCCACGGAGGCTCACGTTCTAAAATATTATACTCACTTTATTCATTGCGAACTCTGCCAAGTTTATCCCGAAGTGATGCTATTCTTACTCAAATAATGACTCCGACAGGAACATTCGGTTTTTAACTCTGCCATCCCTAAGTATTTTTGACATGTTTCACATAAACTGAGACTGCAAGAGGATGTTGGGAAGAACTACTGACTTCGTCTATCTTGTGCTTGAACGAGTCATTTCTAGTTAGTGAGGAATGGGTTAGGAAAGATTCCAACTTTTGCCTTCAGTTTCATACTACTGTAGATATTAATGTGTTCTGAAATATGGTATAACTGATTAAGCGTATGCCTGCACTATGCGTCGCAAGCGTGATGTTTGACACTTCTAGGGTTAATTTACATTAACTAAGTCGACGCTGAAGAGTATAGCTTCCTTCTTAACAGGCAATGACCGGGCGAGTTGGCCGTGCTCGTAGAGGCGCGCGGCTGTGAGCTTGCATCCGGGAGATAGTAGGTTCGAATCCCACTATCGGCAGCCCTGAAGATGGTTTTCCGTGGTTTCCCATTTTCACACCAGGCAAATGCTGGGGCTGTACCTTAATTAAGGCCACGGCCGCTTCCTTCCAACCCCTAGGCCTTTCCTATCCCATCGTCGCCATAAGACCTATCTGTGTCGGTGCGACGTAAAGCCCCTAGCAAAAAAAAAAAAAAAAAAAAAAAAACACAGGCAATGAAAGTGACCCTGGCTTATCTTGGTTTACGATCTTGATACGGCCTATCCTCACTACTATTGTTGTTCATTTCAACCCTGGCGAAGATGACTACTCCATGCGTCGCTGCATCCTACCCCTTGACAGTTTCCTGTCCGAAGAAGTGCACCCCCCCCAGCCCCCCCCCCCCCCCGCCATCAGCAACTGCGTAGAAATTCTTGGAGAATGAGTAACTATTAACGGTAGCGAAGAAGGGAGTAGCATGTGGACAGGAAATACCGGCCGTCGAAGTTGCTGCTATTAGTAGTATTGAGGTACATTCCACCTACTTACATCTTCCGGTTACACATTCCTAGCGAGCCGCTTTCCTCTCTCGAAGATGACCTCTGTTTGTACGCAGCTGAACATTAGGGAAACACAAAGAAAGCACGTCCTTTTTTCTCCAGTATTGCTCCTTTGGAACTTCAGCTCCTATTTCTATGCTGAGACAGCGAAGTGTTTGAATTGCTCCTGGAAGAGGAGGTCTTTAGCATTGGTGATTTCAGAATTCTTAGAATTAGCCGCTTTAAGTTTTCGAATGAGTTTTCAATAATTTTGAAGCAGTTTAATGTCCATATGTTGCAACATCTTATGAAAAATAATTCTGCACTTATTCGCTCCACAGTCCAATGGTTGATCATATTTTGACATACATATGTCTTAAGGCTGGGGTTATCTGAAAGTTTGCCTGACGAAGGTTAGGGTCACAAAATGTGTGACAGAAGTGTAACCCTATCAACAGTGCAGGCTGTGATGTAAGGGATGGGTGGGTTGGCTATGGTTGGTGGTCACCGGAAATTAGCAGCTTCTGTGGATGGCCATGACCGAGAGACGTATTTATGATCATCTGATTTTCCTAGAGGGAAACATTTGTCGATTCTTTTTGCCGCATACTTGCCCATTGAGACGAATCAAATGACCTCACACGACGTACCACCTTGCCTGAGCTTAGTTAACCGTATAGTACGGTGATTTTTAGTACCTCACGGTGGCAGGATTATCTGACGTCAGACTGTTGTTGCTAGTTCCATTGGTCCTTCCCTTTTTTTAATTGACATTATATAATAAGGCATAATTTGAATTAGACGACCACCGCACACTCATTACAGTATATATTCCGAATCTCGTGCACACTAAGAAAAATAAAATTCCTAAATTAAGTCTCCATAATGTTGCACGTGTCTTATAAAAATATTTCTATTTTAAGGCTTTCGTGCATTTGTAACACACACGATTCCGAAAGTATAAACGAATTTACGTCAAAAATTGAAATGATAAACGTTTTTGCCAGTCAGTGTATGTAAAAATATCCGTGGATCAAATTGACTGGACAACGGCATCTGCTGTGTTATGTCAGCACAGTACGTTTATTCTAAAATCGATTACCCTTTGAATTGATGCTACGTCTTAATGATATACCCTGCTATAGCCGAAGGCAGTGAAAGCTTAGTCTCCTGAAGAATTTCTTCTTCACTTCTGCCGACGAATTCAACATTGTAGCTTTCACATTACACAATCGTGTGTGTTTGAAGAATAAAAACTATAACGCTTGTTCCTTGACACATTATGTGTTAAACTCCTTCTGAAAAACCATTTGGCCCGAGCTTTCTCGCAGACAGCGTCAACACGGTCACCTGCCAGCGTCTTCCAACTAGGTCGAGTGTTGTCGATAAAGTTCTGGACCCGAAAAGCCTGCTGGCTACACGCTTGTAATTCAGAGTGTGAAAGTTTCCCGTACGAATTGGTCTCACCAATATCAAGCTATAATTTGTTCTAAGAATGTTTCCTTTCGTGTTTCCTTTAATTGCAGTCCAACGGTAGATCCAAATCATTATGGTTTCCAAATTGACTCGTGATGAGAATGTATCCTCAATTCTTTACTTCTAAAACTTGTTTCCTTTAACTCGCACGTTACCCATTCTGTGTGAAAATGATTTAACGCAAAACAAAGTCTTGGAGGTACAACTGATTAAGGAGAAATCCAAAGAGATTGTCATTGGTATGGACTTCAAGCTGATCATTGAGGTACATTCTTAAAGAACTTTCATTCAGTATGAAGAGAATAATAATAATAATAATAATAATAATAATAATAATAATAATAATAATAATAATAATAATAATGCTTTGACGCCTCTTAGGCTTCCAGCTTTTCAGTTTTGGACGCTCGGTTTTGCACTACCACATGATAAAGAACTTATAAGCAGCCTGTTGCTGAGTTTTACTTAGAATTAATTTTGTCCAGTAATCGCCCAATGGGTTATGTCACCAGAGATCTTTCACACGACGTTTAGTGTCTAATGAACCCTGCAATCTTGGGATTCGGAGGTAGTCTCTACCATTGAATCATAGTGGGAGCGTAGAGCTCTGGTAACTTAAAATGATGTGAAAGGACAGATTATTGCAAATGTCACTAAACTTCAACCGAGTGAGTTGGCCGTGCTGTTAGAGGCGCGAAACTGTGAACTTGCATTCGGGAGATAGTGGGTCCGAACCCCACTCTCGGCAGCCCTGAAGATGATTTTCCGTGGTACCCCATTTCACACCAAGCAAATGCTGGGGCTCTACCGTAAGGCAACGGCCTTTTTCTTCCCACTCTTAGACCCTTCCTTTCCCATCGTCGCAATAAGACCTTTGTGTCGGTGCGACGTAAATAAACTTGTAAAAAAATATTTATAGTTATAGTTAAGGCTAGTGTTACCAACGGAAATTTGCTAACTAGGTTGAAAATTCCACCGGGAGCAGTAAAAATTGCTTCTCATAATCTACTGGAAAATCATATGAAATAATTCACAGCTCTCTATAATGAAAGAGCCAGAAACTCATTCCTCCCCCCCCCCCCAAAAAAAAACCCTGTCACTCTTTGGGGAAAATCAAGTGATCTAAATCTCTCCTCAATAAATGAAACTCAAATTGATGACGATTGATTGATTTACATCAACGAATCGCTTTCGAGAGAAGTCTGTATGGAATTTGGAGTAAACTAGTCGTGGATTCGCTGCATCGAAGGGAGGAAACTGACTCGGGCCTACGAAATTACCACGAATGCAATACAGTTCTCTATAGTATGATGAAATAAGCCCTCTGTGATAAGAACCTTTAATGTGGGTCTGTCATGGCCACCCATCAATACTTCAAATCACAGCCTGCACAGTTGCTAAGTAACATCGCGTCACATATTTAGTATTGTAGACGTTCAGATCACCCCTTAGCCTAAAGACATATTTGTAAGAGAAAATCATATGGTCTGCGAACAGTTGATTCTTTGGAAAAGAACGACAGCTAATTTGAAGGAAGTCAAGTACGGCTGATATACATTGCATCGATAGGACTAGGAACTTGCTGCGTTCGCTTCGGCAGCGTCCTCCTGATATTGAAGAGGTGTTAAAAGAAAGTTCTACCGCTAAAGACAGAAAATTGTAATCTACGATAAATAAAAACTTAGTGAACCCTATTTCTTCACTGAAAATAATACATCAGTTTATCCACGCACAATAAATGACTACAATCGGAATTTCTTTGTTGTATAGATTATAGATTTTTTAACGGCGAGAATATTATAAAATAACTCTCAACTGAACCCTCAAGAATTAAATTACCACAAAAGATGCATTTTACGACTTCCATGGCACACAGTCTAGATTTGGCAGGAAACCGCTGACGTTGGTGCAACTGGTTGGAACTGTAGACACGTTGTCTCTGATAACTATAATATGTCAAGAAATATTCCGGAGTTGATGCAAAGTTAAACCACTAGCAAAAGCGAAAAATATATTTGAAAATTCTAAAATCCCCGGGCGCACCGGGAATTGAACCTGGGCCTACCTGAACCTAAGGAATGAAAAAAAAATACAAAAATAAATTTCCATGTATACCAGAGAACTTGATTAACATTCCTTTCCCACCAACCCTGGAAACAAGAAGATAACAGCATTAACAATTAAATGTTCACTTGATATTTTGAAACTCCATTGAAATTGTAACCTGACTGTATTCCAGATCTGCATGGTCACCCCCATTGGAGGACGGGCGATTTATTTCTTTAAAAAATCTTTCTCATGAGTATATTTATTTAATTAGACCTGAACGAGTGACGAACGTGATCTCCCTTCTGAACGAAGTTAAACCTACGCTTCTCTTTCAAAAAGTTACCGTAAAATAAAGCATCTGAACTGCGAACTGTTGTCCTTGCGGGGTATTCTCAACAACACAAGACTCTCAGACGACCTGAGAAATTTACGGGATACAAGCTCGTGTGTCCCTTTTTTCTCTCCGCCCTTTGTTACATTGTTACATTTTCGCGTTCGGTTCTGTTTTATGTATCAGAACTTGTAACATTGCGAACACAGATGTGTCCAGTGTCCTTGTACGCGCCTAACTGGTTTATTATGCTGTTACAAATAAAATATACGTAATACAGATTACAGAGAAGGAAAGGAGTTGACCTAGAAACCAGACAAAACAGAATGTAATGAGCTGTTGTCAGGAGAGCCAGCGGTCAGATCACCTGCTTGTGGAATCTTAACTTGATGGGAAAATTATAATTATTAACAAATACATTACAGTTCAGAGATGTCCCGATGGCAATGTCTGCCTTCAGCAGTATAACAACGAAATTAAAATAAAACTCTTACGAGTTATATAACAAAATATTAAAGTAGAATATTTCAAGACAATTATAATTGATTCATGTAAGTTTTCATTTTGAATTAAATAGCCCTCTGTAAAGGAACCAATTTGGATATCATGAAGGTAAATTTTTCTGTTGAAGCAATAGAATCTCTCTTTCACGACATGTTATTGCAGTTTCCGGAAAAATAAAAGGATGCTCAGGTCACACCTGGTTGAGTTTCCTCACTCTGTTTTAATTAAGAAATTGAATTGCTATTTCGTAAAGGATAAATAACTTCAACATCTTGTTTCTCACATGGAGTAATCGAAAACAAGCAGCAGAAGTGGGAGTAGTTAATCACCTACATTCTAAAATTGCATTCATTAAATTACACTACATTACCTTTTAAGACAGTTAAACTTTTCAATGTTCAGTCTATGTCCTGGTGGGGTCGTGGGTGTGTGCTGCGTCACAAATGTGGACGTCACCCTGCTTTCCGACCAGATGCACTTCATGACGCCAACTCAATGGGGAGGGATGGATTTGACTCTTCTGTGTTTCGATAATGATTGTCAGTATAGAGTCTCGTGTGTTAATGAAGAGATTTGTATTAAGACAAACACGAATACCCAGTCCCTGAGCCAGAGCAATTAAGCGGACGGGGTGAAATCGCCGCTCTGTTCGTGAGTCGCATCCATTACCCTCTGAACCGACGGTCACTGTGCTGATTACCCAGCCAAGAAAGAAAGAAAGAAAGAAAGAAAGAAAAAGAAAGAAAGAAAGAAAGAAAGAAAGCTTGTAATTCTGCATGGTTGTTGATATCGTGATCATAGCCACAGAACTTCAAGATTTACGTAGAATCTGAACTACTGCGTCGTGACTTTTCGTTTCAGGAATCCCACTTGCATTGCGGCCGCCTTGGTGAGGGAAGGAGTTCAAGGCGAAAATAAACGTCCAAGACAAAAGTAATGGAGTGCTGTCGGACGAAGTCATGTGATGCAGGAATATTAGGAAATGAAGTCTTAAAGGAAGTAGATTAATATTTTACTTCGGTAGTAAAATAACTAACTATGGCAAAAGTAAGTAGGACATAAAACGGAGACTAGCAATAGCAATGAAGACCTTTCTTAAGAAACATTGATATAGGAATTAGAAAGGAGACTATCGTATGGAGCGTGGCATTGTATTGAAGTGAAACATAAACGATAACTAGCTCAGAAAGAAAGAAAGAAAGAAAGAAAGAAAGAAAGAAAGAAAGAAAGAAAGAAAGAAAGAAAATGCAAGCTGTTTAAATGTGGTGTTACAGAAGTGTGCTGAAGATGAGATGGATAGATCGAATCACAAATGAAGAAATACTGAATCGAAATGGTGAGAAGAGATAGATTTGGATAAATTTGACGAGAAGAGATACAGTGATAGGACACATCTTCAGACACCCAGAACTTGTTCAGTTAATTTTTGAGGAAAGTGTAGGTGGTAAGAACGGTAGGTGTGACAAGATATGAACATGACAACCAGATTAGAGCGGATGTAGGATGGACTGTATAGGGTGGAATGGACAGTTGTATCAAACCAGTCTATGGACTGATGACGCAAATAACATCGCTCACTTTTAAATCGCTATACGGACTCAATCTTGCATGTCCTATATCCAAGGTTTCGTGGTTTTTGCTCGGAAACGTGAAGTACACCACAGTTAAAAGACAAACGAAACTCTGTATTTCCGGTTCACACATAGCTATAGGTTCACATCTAAAATATAATTAACAATAATGTTATTTGCTTTACGTCCCACTAACTACTTTTACGGCTTTCAGAGACGCCGGGGTGCCGGGATTTAGTCCCTCAAGAGTTATCTTGCATGCCAGTAAATCTACCGACACGAGGCTGACGTATTTGAGACCTTCAAATACCATCGGACTGAGCCAAGATCGAACCTGCCAAGTTGGGGTCAGAAGGCCAGCGCCTCAACCGTTCGAGCCACTCAGTCCTTCTAAAAAACAATTGAGATATAAGCGGTCATTTAGTACTCTCTCGTAATATAATGGAATGGAGATGCCTTACTGTTTAAGAACCCTCTGTTACGAAACACTGAATGCCTCGAGGTATTATGACTGTACATGAACACAAAGAATCTTTTGAAGATGTTGCACCACAGTCTGAATGCCATTGTTATGGCAGTAATTACATACTGCCGGAAAAGAAGAATGAAATGGGCGAGGCTATAAACTGCACGTCTTCTCAGTTTCTCCATAAACTCTGGTCCAGTTTAAATATGTCAGCGAGGTAAACCTCTACCCCAAGGCCTTGCATTCACTTCTGTAAGAGAGACATCACCTGCCAAACGTAGAATATCCGTGTATTTACAGCCGCGGGGACTAGCAGGTACTTCTCACGGCACAGTGTCTCTTAGCCATTGAGTTACACAAAATCTCTGCCGATATTAAATATTCGCTGTTCATTGAAGTCATAATAATAATAATAATAATAATAATAATAATAATAATAATAATAATAATAATAATAATAATAATAATAATGCAGTTCAGTCCATACTTACAAAATGAACATGCAATAGAATGAACAGCGTGAAAAAAGCGTACAGGCTGATTCACTTCATACGTTCATCTTAAACCGTAAAATATATTGGTACTGTCAACACTATACCTCGGATTTGTAGGTGGTAATAGGTTAGAATGCAAAGTAATTTGATTTGCAGGAAGTGTCATGCAACCCGTTGTACCGCCATGTAGGAAGAGTAGCATAAATTCAGGGTTATATAGGCTGTACCCCTAATTTCTATGCAAATCTCATAGCATAACCGTTGCACAGTGTAGGGTATACTTGTTACTGGCTTAAGTAAGTTTGCATTCTAACCTATCAACACCTAATAATCCGTACTCTAGTCATCACATATCGATGACCCAGAACGAAAGGGTTGCGATTAAAAATCCATGATTTTTCAGGAGAATACAGTTTCAGCAGTTTTCATCATTGCCTACCAAGTGAGTTGGCCGTCCGGTTAGGGGCGCGCACCTCTGAACTTGCATGCGGGAGATAGAGTTCGAACCCCACTCTCGGCAGTCCTGAAGATAGTTTTCCATGGTTTCCAATTTTCATACCAGGCAAATGCTGGGGCTGTACCCCAAGGCCACGGCCGCTTCCTTCCCACTCCTAACCCTTTACTGTCCCATCGTATCCATAAGACCTGTATCGGCGCGGCATAAAGTCAATTGTAAAAAATAAATCACTGCGTCCCAAAAATTCACTTTTTACAGTTTTGTGAAAACTGGTATGGATAGTTTTCATCATTTTTTATAATGTGGAAACGATTACAACTGAAAGTAACTCGAATTAAACAAAGTGACTAATATCAGAACATTGAGAACCGTTAGAAGTGTTCCCTCGCACGAATAAATTACATTTTGTGTTTTAACACTTTCGGGAGGTTGTAGAGGTCGAAGTAAGCTATACACCAGGGCCTCTAAAACTCAAAATTTCACGCGTGCAAACGGAGATGCAAGGGCTTCGTGCACTGTGCATTGGTCCAACTCGGCTCAACTCGGCTTGACTTGGATGGTATAGTGTGCTGAGAGCGACGAAGCTTTCGGTGATAGACGGCTTGTTTATCATTGAAATAGATAAGTGCAAGACGACAACGTAATAATGGAGCAACCTGTTTCGAAGGAAGTAAACACATCCGAAAGTCTATTTCAATCGAACTGGGAACTTTCGTATTTTTTCTCAGTCGTGACGGTGTAGCCAGATGCTTAATCTGTGGGACAATAATTACGTGATCATCAAAAAAGACCTGTTTTTCAATCAAAGGCTTTGCTCGAATTCTACGAAAATTTGTCGAAGGGAGATTTTCCTAACCTGCATCGAGAATCAAATGTTTATTTCCATGTTTGGTTCCACATGCATATGTCAAAGTTTTCTTTTCTTTTTCTGTTTTGACTTGCACGGAAACTAGATTACGTCCGAGTATTTCTGATCGTAATTTAAAGAACGGTCTTAGAATTGCTGTCAGCCGATCCCTTGTTCCACATATTACTGGTATAATTGCAAAGAAAAAGGAAAAGAAGAGCTAGACAATTGTCTACTCAATTCATATTGAAAGAAGAGATTTTAACGCCGGTAACATTGTCCCATACAACAGTGTCTCCGCTCACCGCACGTAAACATTTCTCAGTGAAGGGAAAATCAGTGGGGAAGGTGAAAAAGGCGGATACAGGCCGAACGGATGAGAGAGATGTAGGGAAAGAGGAGTGGGGGTTTGCACTCTGGTCAACCTAGTGATGTAGTTGTAACCCTTTCATTCTCAGCCATCAGTATGTGACATTAGGGCGTAAGGAAACGGTGGAGACCTCTTTTCCGTAGAATTATTAATCACAGGTAGGTACACCACCTTTAATTTGTTAAATTAAAATACTCATTTCCACGACAAAAATATTACGATTTGCTTACTTGATTTCAGTAATGTTATTTTTGAAACCAGACGAGTACTTGCGCAGAAAACTGGAGTTTTAGGGATAGCAAAACGTCGTTTTGCCTGAAAATATCGCTGTGGGAATGCTGTCCGAGAAATACTGATCCGCGGCATGTGTATCACTTACGAGACACTACGCACGTGTCATCTGGGATTCGGCTCATTTATGGTGGGGTTATAAAGCATCTGGAAGAAGAAAAAGAAGTGCACATATATATGTGTGTGTGCGTATTTGATGATTAGTAAATATCCTAAATTTTGAACTGTATTGAAAAGGCGGACCTTTAAAAAATAAGTGATTTAAGTCAATGCGTACCCTTGGTGGCCATTATGGTCAAGATTATGGATACTAAACGTAAAAGTACTTGGTGGAACGTAAAATAAATAACATTAGTATTGGTGATTTCTTGGGAGTGGCGACCCCATTGTAATAACAGCCTATATATGTTTCATTACATCCCTGACCCGGTCAATGACTGGAAAACAGGTTGTAGGTTTTCATTTTCAGTATTGGTGATTGTCTTAATAAGTTCTAAATACGCGTGGTCATTAGTCACTATTGATCAGGAAATTAACTGTAGAAATGTAAGAGCAACTCTCTTACTTGTATGTTTTTCCTACTTGTTAAACGTCGTGCTAAGACATAGGTTTTTGGCGACGAAAGAATAGGGAAGATAGCGAGCGTAGCGTTAAGGTACAGCCCCTGCATTTTCCTGGTGTGAAAATAGGAAACCATGGAAAGCAATCCTCAAGGCTGCCGACGGTGAGATTCGAACCCACTATCTCCTGAATGAAAGCCTACAGCCGCACGGCCAACTCGCTCGATAATCCATGGATGAGGCAGCGAGGGGGAGGGAGAAAGGGAATCGTGCAATAGGGAATTGGAAACCTAGGTCTCAAATGCTCTCAGGATCAACAGTTCAGTGACTACTACTGGGTTGAGATCTACGCTGTCTGTAATTCTAAAAAAGCAGGAGTAACTATGCAAACTGGTACTACACAAATTCCTTCCAAGGCCATTCTGTAGGCATTGGATAGACTATCCGCTGCGCGCAGCCGCTCGAACAGTTGCATAACAATGTCAAGGCAAGTCGTTCAGGTACTATATTCGTACTTTAAGCAGTAATATATAAAGATCCCGTTCATTCTGTTTCTTGATTTAGCTTTCATTTTAGAGAATTTGACTCCAACATACTGGAGATAATGATCTCTATGCTTGGCCTCGTAAAATGGTAACCCAAACACCTTGTGCAGGATACTACTTGTAGATTTCTTGATTCAAAGAACTATGCAGTGGAAGCTGACAGTAGCATTACCGGCACCTGGAGGTGGCACCCTACTGGAAATTTTGGAACAAAAATGGCCGAAGAACGAAGTATGGGACTTTTATACTAGTAAACATTCCAAACCTCGGGACACAAGATACCACCTTTTGCATGTGTGGCCATCATTAAGGTCCTGTGGAGACGTTGAAATACACCTGCGCATCCCTTAACTGGCCACGCCCGCTTCAAATTTGTTGTCTTGAAAGAAACTTTTTTTTTTCTAGAATGGAAAATGCTCCGGACAAATCATTTTAATCTAATTAGCTGCAGACTTCGGCGCGCGCACACACACACACACACACACACACAGTTAAATCTTGTTTACAATATGTGGTATATATCTTCTTAGATGGTTGGAAACTTTCGGTCAAAAAAGCATAGGAAAACCGTTTTGAATATTCGAGGCCACTAATTAGCGAAAATATTGTTAAAATGAGTTATTTAATAACAAGCATATTACTATTTTTTTCTTCCTAATTTCCAATTTTTTATAACCAGAATAAATGGTACGCCTCCAGCGCTTTGACAAAAGTCTACTTCTTTTCTTTTAAATCCATAATTCCGACATTAAGCGATCACTTTAAACTGTCTCGCCAAATTTGTTGTTAATCGAATTAAAAATATAATTAAAAAATTCAGTAGGTTTCCCCTTGAACAACCTCTTTTTAGGCCAAGATTCTAGCAATTCAGAAATTGTTTTGCTGTTCTGCTTATTTCATAGTCTTATTTCTTAGTTATTATCTGCTGGGTTTAGCTAAGAGCTGCTCAGCAGGACTTAAAAATACATTTAACATGTATCATACATCCGAGTTGCAAATTACGGCTTGCAGCGTTCACTGTGTAAGCATCTGTAAATGAATTGTTTCCATAACTCCGTGGGTGCTACTACTACTTGTGAGGCTGCTTCTGATTCTTTACCTCCCTTCTTTTCAGAAAGTGAATAGTTTCGCTTATCCCTATTATAACTCTGAATGTTAGTTATTTTATTTTGTAGACTACAATTAAAACATTAGTTCAAGTTTTCCTCGGGTCAGCCGAAAATAATAATGATAATAATAATAATAATAATAATAATAATAATAATAATAATAATAATAATAATAATAATAATAATAATAATAATAATAATAATGTCTGTTAGGTCATCAGCCCAGAGGCTGGTTGGATCCTCAAATAGCGCCACCAAAGGTTATGCGGTTATAAGGAAACCGCAAAAACCTGGCAGCATCAAAATTAGGCGTACTAGGCAAGACGAGGAGTGAGGTAGTTTGTAATTGCTTTCCTCACTGGGTCAGAAAGTACTATTGCAGCACGACTGACCGTATGGGCAACACCTTTCATAACACTCAGATGCACGAGTCGTGCTCTGAATGCCATTACTCAGTACCACCCATACCCCAGCAACTTCCATATTGCCACAGCCATGGATGAGACTGGGACTTCAGTGAAAGCTACACTTTACTCTGGCCTATGCCAAGAGATGGATACAAAAGTACTGTATCCATCAAGAAATGGCAGCACGCAAAATAATAATAATAATATAATAATTTAAATGTTAAAATAGACGTATAATTTTAGAACTTCGCCGTAACATTAATTCCCTACTAATTTTATATTACAAAAAACCTTTGAAATAAGGCTGTTATAAAATTGAAGCTAAGAAAAATGGTTTTGCTGTTCTGTTTTTTTTAACTTCAGTCTTATTTCTTAGCAGGCCTAAAATCTAACCATGGAGCGTGACATTTCAGTGTTCTAAACGCTCTAAACCTATTTATGCTAATGTATTCCAGGGAACCTATTGTAACTGTAGTAACATTCAGTAATTTAATGGTACTAAAATTCCTGATTGCTGTAAGCTTGCATTGGGAGATGTAAAGATGTAACCCTTCCATTGACAGCCACAAAGGTGGTTTTTCTTGGTTTTTAGTTTTCACGGCTGATAAATGCCGGGACCGCACTTCAATTAAGGCCACAGCCGATTTCCCTTTTTCTAGCCCTTTCCTATCCCATCGTCTCCATAAGACCTATCTGAATGAGTACGCGCTAAACGCCTTGCACGTATAGCTGCTAGGGCTATTCTGTCCCCACTCGGCATCGAAGGGAGTTTTTTGAAGCACGGTTTTACACACCCTTCAACCTTTCAGGCACAGACTGAATTCGTCGAAACAAGCGTTGCTGCCAAATATCCTTCCTTTTCCACGATGACTTCATTATAGCCTAGTATCTAAAGCATACGTGCGTCTTTTAGTTCTCTTCAGCGCCTTTAGATCTTCACGCAACTAAGTTCATTGTGGAAGCCCGATGAAAAAAATCTATAAACAGATGTGTTTATGTGAAAGTGACCTGTCAAGGGCCAGCTTGGCATAACTTGCTACCTGTCGGTTTCATATCGAAAGCAGTCTCCTTTCCTGTTTTCTGCGGAATGCAACGCATTGAGCAGATGGGGTAGGCGACTACATAACTCCCTTGTTTGGACAATTTTGAGTAGCCTCTTGGGACCAAAACTTCTCATATAGAAGCTCAGGCATGTGCCGTTAATGTTGTTCCAAGTGTGTTAAGGGACAAAAGAAAGTGTTCCGGTACAACGCAAAATGTTGTCGGATGGGAATGAAATTGTCTTGGCGACTATAGTTGTGAGCTTCCATTCGGGAGATTGTGGTTAGAATACCACCGTCCTCAACCCTGAATATGTGTTTTCTTGGTTTCTCATTTTCACATTGGCAAGTGCTGGGGATGTGCCTTTAAGGGCACGGCTGTTACTATACCCTTTACCGTTTTTACATCGCCGTAAAAGTTTTAAATATTACTGTGACGTTAAAACAATAGAAAATTAAAAAAAACACCTCCCGTTTCAAATTAATAATTAGGCCTACTTAGTACAAATTAGGCATAACCTGTACCTTAAGGCCACGGCCGCTTCCTTCCCATTCCTAGTCCTTTCCTATCCCATCGTCGCCATAAGACTTACCTGTGTCGGTGCGACGTAAAGCAACTTAAAAAAAAAAAGGCATCCTTTGTAAAGTGGTCTCGCCAGTTAAGAAAATGTGAGAATCTTCTTCTACCGCATTTCCTGCACGTCGTGGGGTCGCGGGTGCGAACTGTCTCACATGTTGATTTGGTCCTGTTTTACTGTCAGATGCCCTTCCTGGCGCCAATCCTATCTGACGGGATGTAATCACTATTGCTATTTTCTCTGGTGGTTGGTAGTGTGTTGTGTTGTCTTAATATGAAGAGTTGAATGTTGGGACAAACACGAATAACTAGTCCTCGAGCTGGAAGCATTAATCACACGCGATTAAAATCCCCGACCCAGCCGGGTGGGACCCTCTGAACCGAATTCAGCCAAGGAGTCGGACAAGAAATTTTGACAATGTCTGGGCTAAAATATACCGTTCCAAAATGTGCCGTGTTGGAAGTTCGGCTGAGAACACTGCGGCGGTTGTACAAATACAACTCGTGTTAGCCATGCCGACGACCTCATCGCGGAAGTGTGTACGCAGGAGACCGAAAGAGCTTATTAAGTTCGAAGTTGGTCGGCTGACCGTGCAGTGACCTTCTTGGGTGAAATCCTCTCTTCACTCTTGAGCGATGTGTATCGTGAAACAGGTAGCACAGTGGGCAGTAGGTGGTTAGTGTTTTCCTTAAGGTCACTGACTACTAGTGGAGGAAATCTATTATTATTTTATTTATTTATTTTTTATTTATTCGCTGGGGCCATCGAGGACAACATTAAGTCTGATTCCATTTGGCAGTGAACTTTGCTTTATTTTTGAGCCTAGAATTCCTTGATTCTTTCTGAGTGGACCTGCTTGCGTTCCTCTGTCCAAGGAACCGTGTCTACTTTTTGGTTGTTCGTCTAGGTTTACCCCATTCACCACTATCTTTTTTCTGATAAGATCTCTGTCAGGTTTGATCTGTAGCACTCAAGATCTTCTTTGGCGTTTCTAAAGGAAAGCATCGTGGTTTTAGGTTTTGAATCAAACAACTGAAATATCTGCTTTTTCAACCTGTTTCCGTCCATTCGTTTGACGTGATCGTAAAATCGGGCCCGTCTTTTGCGGATCGTGTCTCTAATTCTCTATTTTGTTATAGATTTGATTTTTGGATTTTTTTGTTGGTGGATTCCATTCTTGTAGTTGGATCTCATGATTCCCCTACTGATTTTGCGCTTCTTTTTCTGCAGTTCTTCTAGGAATCCTTTATTGGCATTTAGGAATAGGGTTTCGGCTACATACATAACTTTTGGCTTCAGAACGGTTTCATAGTGATGTATTAGTGTTTTGAGAAAGGCATTTTTTATTGTTGTTGTCGATCGTACGTGACGTTTGGTAGGCTTTTATGTTTACCTATTCGTTCCCTAAGTGCTTCCTTGTCCAGTCCATTTTTCATGGTGATCTCACCCAGGTACTTACATTTTTCTACGTGCCTGATGTCCCCATATTTCTGTTTCTTCACACGATATCTGCAGGCCAGTTTATTCGGCAATTTCCTTTAACAGATCGATTTGAATCCTAGCGGTTTCTACTTCATTTGACAGAATGACGGATGTCATCGTCAAAAACTAGACAGTCTACCATGATTCCCTTGGATTTGGCCCTCAATCTCAGTGGGCTATAGTATGTTTCCGTTAATTTATTATTATTATTATTATTATTATTCTCCCTCTAGACTGCCTGCGTATAAGTTTGACGTTCCGTTTTAATCTAGGCCTACTAGATGGTAGAATAAACAGATTCTCTGGTGGGTGACCTGTGGCTGAATTTTAATTTTGTATAGTGAACTGCAAATGAGTCACCACAGATCTTGTACATGACATCATATGAATAGAGCCCCCCCCCCCCCTCATTATCTCCAAAATGTTCTCTTAAGATTGTTGGTAGGAGCTTAGAATCCATTGCTAAGAAAACAAAAATAAATCGCAAAAAATATTGCTCTCCCATTTACTTTGTTGAGATCCACTTAATCATCAAAGAAAACTAAAGCCCCGTGGCGTTGCAACCCTGATGGACGTCGACCTACAAAGCGACTACTGCTCAGTCCGAATGCTGACAAATTGAGGTAACGTGTGGTCAGAGTGACGAATCCTCTGCCGTTATTGCCTTTCTAGACCTAAGTCTGTCAGCTCTTCAGATGTCCTCGAACGTCAAACAGGCTTGAACCTCAGATCACCGAACGAGTTGCCCGTGCGGTTGGGGTCGCGTAGTTGTGAGATTGCATTCGGGAGTTAGTGAGTTCAAACCCCAACCTTGAAAATGGTTTTCCGTTATTTCCAATTTTCACACCAGGCAAATGCTGGGGTTGTACCTTAAGGCCACGGTTACTTCCTTCCCACTCGTATCCCATCGTCGCCGTAACACCTAACTGTGTCGATGCGATGTAAAGTAAAATTGTAACCGAACCTCAGATCCAGGTAAAAAAATCTTGACCAGGCCGGGAATCGAACCCCACTCCTAGGCCGCGGGACAACCTCTCAATAGAGATGTTATTACTTAAAATTTCACTCTGTACGTGTATTATTACGAGGTCCTACTATCAGATATATATTTGTTGACTTGTTTTGTTTGTGTGACCGCATACTTCACGTATAATGGTCTAACAAGTTTCTCTTCTTTTTCAGGTAAGTTCTGGAAATTGTGACTCCGACTTTCGTAGAGTGAGTACTAGGAGCGAAGTGCAATCTGTTCCCTTGGACTGCAGTATCTGCTTTTTCGTCGATATTTTCAAGTAAGGTACAGTGTATTTTTACATCTAAGTATTTCGGACGTTTTGTCTTCATTTTATTTTTGTTTTCCATATGTCAGGTACTATATACGGTAGTGTAAATTATTTTTACAGTAATTTATGTCCATGTCTGTGTATAAATCTTTTTTCTTTATCTCAGCCTTATCCCGTGTCATACAGCGTCGGTGTTAGCTTCTCTCTCCCGAGCTTTGTCTCGGTTCCAGCCTTTCTCTCTCTCAAATCTTCAGTTATCTTGTCCCTCCTTCCTTGATTTCTTCTACCGTTTTACCACCAATGTTTGGAATAGTTTCCTCCTCATAAACTCGCCTCGTCACTGCACATGACCATACGATCGTAGTCGCCTTTCCTGAATTTTCTTCCCTGGACAACTGTGTATCAATATAGAGTTAATATGTATACTCTTGAGATAGTGTAAAATATGTTGTATGTTTAATATTCATCCCAGAAGCTGGTTTGATCTGCAGCTCTTCCACCAGCTGTCATAGATAACCTAGTCGTTACTAAAAAGACATAATAGGGAAAGGGTGTCGTTTCCCGTTGCTTTCCTCTCTAAACCAGACGTTATTGCATATGTCTGCCAAGCCCATTGAAATCCATGCACCAACCGACCCTATGAGCGACATTTTTACACCACTCACAACAGGAACTGGCTGCGAAAGGAACGTGGAATTACATCACTCATACCTCAGCCATTTCCAGCCAACGGTGAAACTGAGACAGGCAGATCAGTGAACGTAACAAATTTCAAATTTCTTCTAGCCCATACCAGAAGATATAGCGCACTGTAAATACTTGGTCTCGCCAACAAAGAGTAACAAGTACTGGTTATATAAAAGAAATGTCCCAAACGTAAATCTTACCGGGTGAGTTTGCCGTGCGGTTAGAGACGCGCAGATGTGAGCTTGTATCTGGGAGATATGGGTTCGAACTCCACTGTCGGCAGCCCGAAAGCTGGTTTTCTGTTGTTTCCCATTTTCACGCCAGACAAATGTAGGGGCTGTACCTTAAGGCCACGGCTGCTTCCTTCCCACTCCTAGCCCTTTTCTGTCCCATTGTCGCCATAAGACCTATCTGTGTCGGTGCGACGTAAAGCAAATTGTAAATAAATAAATAAATAAATAAAGAAATAGACGGTAAAAAGAGAATTATACATATTAATAGCTGGAGTCCTTTATCTAGAGATAACAAACTGATCGGATGTGGTATGACTTCCACAATCTCTCTTCTGGATCCTTGGAATTTTATTACTGCACGATATTATTGTACATTTGATTACAAGATAGGACAACATAAGAAAAATATTAAGTCTCTTGCATTTCAGTTGGGATGAAGACAGGATTTCTGTTGTTTCACGACCATCATAACTGTGAATGGTTTTAAGAAACTATGAGGCTTCGGCATTTTGTCATGCAGAAGTCGTTTAACGCGCCGGAAGCGAACGGCGCGGAGCTGTCTCATAAACAGACCCTCAAATGTCCCCAACTTCAGTTGGGAACCCGCTGGTTTTCCAACAGAAGCCAGCCAGCCACTGACTGACTGCGTTGCTGGGGTCGACATAATGTAAGAGAGTAGCAGACTAATGTTGCTCTCCACCATTCTAGAAGTGATTTTCCCTTAAACAGTGTGTCCGGTAAATGTTAGAGCAAGTCGAAGGGGCGTGAAAATTCTCTGAAAAGGAAATGTAGGAAACATAGTTTCAAAATCCTACGAGATGTAGTTTTGAATATACCCTTATAAGCTGTTGAAATTGTGAGGGGAAAGCTTTGTGGCCGGCTCGTGGCACGGAAGGTGCTTGGCATATGTTCAGTCACCAGTAGCTGCGCTCGCCTTTCTTGCCCGTTGTGTAAGCAGAGGACATTCTAGGAAGGGGTTTCATTCCACTCCCGGAAGGGGGTGGGGGGCAACTAGAAGGTAACGCCTTCTCTCTGGCCTGGTGATTTGAAGGAGTTTAGGAGGTTGATGGGGAGGTTTTGAGTCGGTGAAGGGTCTGGGCGGGGGTTTCGGCCTCTTTGCTAAGTGCTTCATTTATTCTTTCAAACTGTACAGTTTACAGTTGCAAGATTTTACAATTTTCAGATGCAATGTGCTGTTTAAAATTCATTTAGCATTTTCTAGGTTACAATTTTCCAGTTCTCAGTTTCCATTTTTCCATTGGTCACAATATACAGATATAATTTTACAAGAACAGAGGAAGAATCGTACCACACGCGCCCGTTGGCTTTCCCAGGCTGTTTACAACACGACCAAGTGTAGGTACTGTGCGATATGGCGAAGTTAATTATTACTTCTTCTCAAACTGCACTGCACTCTTCTAACAGAAGAGAAAAAGAAAAAAAAAACGATCTTACCATTCTTTCACACCTAGCATTTTGAGTTCGATTTGCTTTGCTATTTAACGGACACTCGTATCTCTGAAACTCCATACGAATATCAGGCTAATACCTAAGATCACAACACCACTAGCTCCTTCCCAGTACTGAATCCAGTTTATTACAAATGTACCACTCTTCAAGTTACCAGGCCGAACTGACTGCGAGTGAAACGTTTTAACACACAAAAATTAATTTACTGTCACTATATGTTGTGGAACTTTGTTATTGTTTTGACAAAATTCATTTCCCTGGTCAATTAGACGCCTTTAATTCGCAATGTCCTTTTAGATATAGCAGGATGCCAACCAGCGAGCGTTATGGTGGCAAACTCGCTCAACAATTGAAGGAAACTCTTTGGTACAATAGATTCTAATTCAGTCGATGCTTCATGTATTTTTTGTAGCAGTATTCTCATACCTCAGTCCACGAACCAGGGGGAGAGGTGATACTCCCGCGTGACGCGTCCCAGGTGGCGGATAGGGGAGGGGGTCCTAACAGGCTTGCCAGCGGACTTGAGGGAAATAAAGTACCTCTTGCTGACCAAACACACAACCCCGTGTGGGTGGGGGTCGCAGACGAAGAATACACCCACGGTATACACTGCCTGTCGTAATATGCGACTAAAAGGGGCGACCAAGGGGTGATTATATTAGAACCATGAAATTACTTGTGATTAGTACCACCATGCGGGAAACACCATGGGTCGCTTTTACTTGCTCGTAGTAGTACTACTACGTTAGTTAGCAAATAGGTATGGGATTAGTAGCACTGTATGAGGAACACCACGGGATAGTATGAGTCCCTGTGGTTAGTACACTTATGTGATGTACACCATAGGTTTGCGTTGCCTGTAAATGGCGCCGTTTTGTGCGAAAACGTAGGTCTGTAATACATGTGCTAATTTCATTACCTGTGAATAGTATCATACCGAGTCTACGCTACTTTTGATTAGTACCGCAACATGACAAATACCATGGTTATACTTTTCTAGCGGTAAGTACCATTATGAGGGGCCGCTGACTTGGATTTTGGACTCCTTCCGACTACAGTCATCATCGATTCAGTATTGTGCTATAGAAGCAGTCCCTTGGTCAGTGATACTATTTATTGTTTTGCGCCAGCTTCTGTGCATGTGGGACACTGTGGGTCGGTTCCACTGATCGTTTTAAATTCATATCCATCCATCGAATCTTCGTTCTCATGTTTTGAATTGTGGTCAGTGGAGGATTTTGTACTTTTAATTTGTCATTTCATTTCGTACCATTAGGGGCCAATGACCTCGATGTTAGGCCCCTTTAAACAACAATCATAATCATCGTCATCCCTCTGTGTATCCTGACAGTGTCCATATATACCGGGTCCTCCGTGTAACAGGCAGGCTTGCTATCCCTATACTAATCTACCGTCTACTTCACTGCTCACCAGCTAATATCATGTAACACAGCTGTAACAAAACATTTTCACTGTTAAACAATGTGCTTAATATTCTGTTGACCCAAATTTATTGTTCGATATTTAAATTTCCACCTTAACTCCACTCACGCAAACATGCTGGCGATTTCGAATCAGGTATGGGCAGAAGTGTGGAGGATATGTTGAGTGATTTGTTACAGTTGTAAATTGGTTCCACATCTGTGGATTAAATCTTAATTTACGTCCTTGTTTCTTTTTGCGTAGATTATTCGAAAATTATGCATGTATGAAGCACGTTGTACGTAATAAGATGCGAGTAATTTGCTTTCCTATCTAAGGTCACGGGCACCAGTTCCTAGTACAACAACCGCCATCTAGAATAATAAGTACATAAGACATGAAATTAGAAATAGACTCCAGTAAATTGCCAGTGCGCTTTTCAGAGATCTAAATGAAATGTTATTTTTCATCCCTTGTTTTTCCATTCTTCATTATGTAGGCTACGTGGAACAGGAGAAAATGATTAATATATAAGGGAGAGAATGGACATGCTAGATTTCCTACACTGTTACTGTAAACTCAAAGGTGGTTTGACGAGAAAGAGGAGAGCTCTCTACAAAGTGGTCCGCCTAAATTGTTCAACTTGACTCTCTTCTTGCTAGTTGTTGATAGCGATAGAACGTAGTGTATGTTCCGTGCATGAGCGCCGAGGTCACGACACGGAGTTTTTATATACCGCGTGGTTCACCTGTCCCTTGCGATCTAGTTTTATGAACCCGCCGCGTTATTTTAGTACAATCCTGAAATGCAGCGATCCCTCTCCCAAAACCGGGGTTATATAACGAGATGTCTGATTACGGGCTAGAAAACAGGAGCAATCATGAACGCCATTATTGATTCATTATGAGTACCCTGAACGAACCCGTAAAACTAGCACAGATACGAAGAGCATGCACTTACAACAACAGGAGGTACACACGCAGACCAGGAACGGGTATTGTGCAGGCTGGGAACTGCTTGCTGAATTTCAAACCTCGCAGTAATTCACTTGGCAGGGACGTGGTTGGAGATCTGAAAGTCAAAAAATGTTTTCGCTTATAAATGGATTACTCACCTTTTAAATTAAAAATACCATGTTAGCATGTTGAAGAATTTCCAGCAACCCAGTGTCTGTTAGAAGTGAGCCAACGTTAAATGAATGGTCATTTTAATATATTTCACCCCATTCCTCCTGTATTGTACGAAACGACAATTTGTTGCCTGATCATACTGCTGCAGACCTAGTCAAGGGGAGTGACACCTGAATACCAATGTAACATGCGCACCTCCATGTTGTGTTCAGGACTCCCGTTGTTTTTGTTAACGGGCTGGCACCCATGTCAATGCAGAGCTGACTCTTATGTTAAAATAAATTGGCGGTAGGCTGTCGCTGTTGTAACGGCCACAGGGTTTCGAGGGTTTCGTACATTTACTAGAAATTAAATATTTTTCCATTATCAAATTTGTTACTCTATACAACTGACCACGATGTATTCACGACGACAGCTAACCTCCAACTCAGCGCGAGTCAAGACAGCGCCATCTTTTAACAGAGTATGCGTGTGACGTCACATATTTAGCACAAATGTTGCCTTATTTTGCAAGCGCTATTTCATGAAAACTACGTTTCAGATTTTCAAAATATTTTCAATTTTATTTTTACAAGTGGGTATCCTCCTCTTATCTGTCAACTTAGATATTAAACATAATTGTAAGTTAAATAATCTCGGCGATATACGCGTTTTACCCAAATAACTAAAAACGTCTTAAAATTATTTCCATGTACTCGCTGTCGAAGTGTACGTTAACAAGTAAAATTCCTAGAAGGCAAGGAATGCTGCCTAAATTTTGTTGTATATTTTAATATTTAATTATGTTATCTGATAAATGCTACTTTCTTATAAATCATTTTTTTGTAAGCGCTATTCCAACTCTGGTGGTGTGAAGCTAAAGAAAAGCGAAACCTTCGGAATTCATTAAGCTTCAGCTTAATCAAGCATTGAAATATCCGAACTGTGACATAGCACACTAATTAAGGGTTGACGTAATTTATGAATGACGTTGTTTCGGCTTAATTACGTGCAGTACCACGTCTCAAGTTTCGAAACAACGTGAATGCTGCAACAGCAGTCAGAGATTTCTTAGAAATGTCACGCATTTGAAAGAACGCGTTTCACTGGTAGCTGGTGTTCGTAGAATGCCCGTATTCCTTCACTGAAAGATTTTCTAAAAGGTCGCTTTTTCCATACATTATTTCACAACATGACTCAAGATTAAGCATTCCTATGTTAATGCTTAGAGATCAGCAATAGTTTTAGAACTTCAGATAAATACATATTTGTCAACAAATAGAATAAAGTATTATTTACCAGCTATCTTGTTGTCTTCGATACATTTCAAGATATATGCTCACGACTCTGACCCTTTCTGCTAGGATCCGAACTCAAGAGGAACCCATCCATCTTCGAGGTCGGGAAAGCGCCACACAGCATCTAGTTCGGATGTGCAATAATAGTTGTTAATGGAAAGTGTTGTCCACTAGGGAATCATGTGAATTTTACCTATAGGCACTGCGAAAAGCGTTTGCATCTGAATAGGAAGATGATTTGTTGCTCAATCTCAGATTTTGTTACTAAATTTTGTTACTAAATAATTTTGTTAGTAGGAAATGTCGACTAGCCCCCTCTAACGTAATGTAGTGGGAGTAACATAAATTCTAGGGCGTTCTAATGGGCTGAACCCCTAATGTTTATTCAAACCTTATAGCTTCACCGTCGTGCGGGTAGACTCTACTTGTTACTCGCTTCAGTAAGTTTGCATTCTAACCTATTGCTGATAAACACCCGGGCCCTAATTATGTGAAATAGCTTTATACATGACTACTTGCTGGGAGAAAGGTGGTTGTGATTGTAGCTTTAAGGAGAAGTACGACTAGGCAACTTCTTAAGTCTAATCAGAAGAGGAAAAGCAATAGGTCTGTCCCTTTGAAGAATGAAATGGGTCAAGAAGGTTAAGAAAACGCTCCCTAGGTCCTGCAAACGCAATATGCCTGGGATCGGAAGAAAACAGAAATAGTCAAGAGAGGTAGAAGTGGGCAAGATAGAAAGTGAGAACCGAGCTCGATAGCTGCAGTCGCTTAAGTGCGGCCAGTATCCAGTATTCGGGATATAGTGGACTCGAACCCCATTGTCGGCAGCCCTGAAGATGGTTTTCCGTGGTTTCCTATTTTCACAACAGGCAAAATGCTGGGGCTGTACCTTAAGGCGACGGCTGATTCCTTCCCACTCCTAGCCGTTTACTATCCTATCGTCGCCATAAGACCTATCTGAGTCGGTGCGACGTAAAGCAACTTGCAATAAGAAGAAAGTGAGGAGCCTGGCACAAGTTGAAGAAAGGCTACACATGACTAGGGACCTCGTGGTCACAAACTTTCTCTTCCAAATTGATTTTACTTTGGAGATTCCTCCTTTTTTTTTCTTTTTAGTCGCCTCATAGCACAGGCAAGGTATAACAGCAGGGTAACGTTCATCGTTACATATTTTTAAATTATACGTGATGTGCGTTTTTAGTGACTGATATTGTAACCCTTAATTGGCAGCCTGAAATATCTTGATAGATTTACATAGGGAGCAATAGACAAAAATCGGCATATTTTCAAAAAAGTTTAAAATACTTCTGATCAGTTCGTTAAACAAGTGCTTCTCTCTCTTACAATGAAAGTTTATGTTCTGAATATTTTTCGTCATAATTACAATCAAAGGGAAATGCAGTAGATCACAAGTATTCTGTGAGAATGAAGTCAGCACCCGGTCGAAACAATCTTTACATCGGTCTGTTTTCACCCCAACTTTGTTTTATGGGAGTGAAAGCTGGGTGGGCATACGAATTTTTTCACGACATGAAGGTAGTGAGAATGATTGCTGGTACAAACAGGTGGGAACAATTAGAGAAGGGTGCTCGGAATGAGGAAATAAAGGCTAAGTTAGGAATGTTTTTTTGGTTGGTTGGTTGGTTGATTGATTGATTGATTGATTGATTGAACATAACAGGCTTTCGCCCAGGTACAATGTTCCAAATATGCAATTAAAAAGACTATCAGTTAAGCACTAACTACGTACTTCTTAACTACCTCTAAATCTACTATGTAGCATCTTGCACATGTCTGGATAGTCAGCTCCACGTGCAACACGCCACCTCTACATATAACTAAACTACTTAACTACATTAAATCTATACTATTTCTAAATCTGTCTGGCCGCGACATCACCCCTGGTGAGGAATTGGTATCACCCTTCCCTGGGATGTCACGACCAGACATGTCTCATGAGGCTCGGAAACCGATACCGCATAGACCCCTTAAGCTGTCATTGTTATTTCCTCACCGCTCCTTTATGTAACAGCCCACATGTGTGCGGAATACTCAGCTCATGTAGGCTGACACGCCTGTATTCTTCTGCCGACACGGATTCCATAAAGGTAATCGCCCACTGCAGGGAACCGCGCCGCGCCGCGCGGAACAAGCTTGTGGAACATTCCACGGGATATTTTCCGAGACTTCGCCCATACAGCACACCTCACCGCGCCGCGCCGCCTCTCTCCAGTTGGGGAAGTGCAGCTCACACAGAAATATGAGTACCATTTCCGAGGAGGACTTATTATTTGCGGTTGCGATACTTGCAAATGAGGAAGAAGAAAAACGCGAAAGAAAAGTTTGGGCCCAAAACATTTATGAGAAAAGGGAAACGAACGGAGAGTTTCACCATTTATTTCCTGATCTACTAAGGGACCGAACTAAATTTTCCCACTGCTTTCGTATGTCCCAAGAAAAATTCTATGAACTGTTGAACCTAGTTAAGCCGTGTGTACCGAGCTCGAGAGCTGCAGTCGCTTAAGTGCGGCCAGTATCTAGTGTTCGGGAGATAGTAGGTTCGAACCCCACTGTCGGCAGCCCTGAAAATGGTTTTCCGTGGTTTCCCATTTTCACACCAGGCAAATGCTGGGGCTGTACCTTAATTAAGGCCACGGGCGCATCCTTCCCACTCCTAGCCCTTTCCTGTCCCATCGTCGCCATAAGACCTATCTGTGTCGGTGCGACGTAAAGCAACTAGCAAATAAAAAAGCCGTATGTTGAGCGAGAAAATATCACCTTTCGCCGAGAAAGGCGTACAGTGCACAATACCACTAACAGCGTGAAGGTACGAGCGTGCTAGCACTAGTCGAGGACTCACGAAGACTGCCGAAACGGCACGAAACCACATTCTTTCCGTTAATCCTTCCTTCTACCCTCGCCCATACAAGCGCGCCGAAAGAAAAAAGTTCCGTTCCAGAAACCTGGGGGCTTCTGGTGCGGAAATTCCACAAGCTCGTTCCGCGCGGCGCGGCGCGGCTCCCTGCAGTGGGCGTTAAGCCATTTCATTTCACAAGAAGCAGACCACGGAAATTTCTTCTCGGCTGCGCTGCGCTGCGCGGCGCGGTGTAGTGGGCGATTACCTTAACTCGGCTCATCTTTCGCTGTCTCATTGACAACTTACTTTAAGTTAGGAATGAACTCGATGGATGAAGCTGTAGACATACACCGCCTTCGGTGGTGGGATCATGTGAGGCGAATGGAGGAAGATAGATGACCTAGGAATATAATGAACTCTGTTGTGGACGGTAAGAGGCGTAGAGGGAGACCAGTATGGCGGTGGTTACTCGGTAACGATGTGAAGATAAGAGGTATAGAACCAAACGAGGTCACAGAACTAGTTAAAAATAAGAGGATTGTGGCGGCGATTAGTAAATTCACAGAGGCTTCCAGACTGAACGCTGAAAGGCGAAACAGTATGTATGTATGTATGTATGTATGTATGTATGTATGTATGTATGTAATAGTCTCGTTCTCAATCAGGCCAAGATGTACCTCAATGTACGGTTGTGTGTTTTTTTTTTTCCGTCGAAGTTTGAGCATTGAATTTTGTTACATCCGATATGTAAATATTTTAAATCACGTTTTGCATCTTCTTCTAATAGTCATTGTCGAGAGTATTGGTGCAGGGGGTTATGGGTTTGTTTCTTGGCCGGTTCCGTCAATCCCCCTTGACTTTTTGACTGGGTGTTAGTTTTTACAAATTGCTTTACGTCGCACCGACACATATAGGTCTTATGGCGACGATCGAATAGGAAAGGGCTAGGAGTGGGAAGGAAGCGGTCGTGGCCTTAATTTACCTCGTCTGAAAATGAGGAAATCACAGAAAACCATTTTCATGGCTGGCGATAGTGGAGTTCGACTGGGTGTTGGTCCCAACACGGTCCTCCTCATATACACACAACATACCAAACTACCAACTACTATAGAAACGTGCAACAGCCGGGCTGAGTGTCTCAGACAACCCCAACTTAGCAGGTTCGATCCTGGTTCAGTCCGGTGGTATTTCAATGTGCTCAAATACGTCAGCCTCGTATCGATAGATTTACTGGGACGTGAAAGAACTGAGGGACTAAAGTCCGGCATCTCGGCGTTTCCGAAAACCGTAAAAGTAGTTATTGGGACGTAAAGCCTTATTATTATTATTATTATTATTATTATTATTATTATTATTATTATTATTATTATTATTATTATTAGAAACGTGTAATAGTGATTACATCTTTCCAAATAGGATTGGCATCAGGAAGTTGT
This sequence comes from Anabrus simplex, assembly GCF_040414725.1. NCBI lineage: Eukaryota > Metazoa > Arthropoda > Insecta > Orthoptera > Tettigoniidae > Anabrus > Anabrus simplex. The sequence continues at coordinate 288,340,561 of NC_090270.1, read as the reverse complement.
AAATTCGCAGGTGCGACAAAATTCGCGCCCGCAACCCTTCCAGGATGTGGGAAAAATAGCAGTGCAAGAAATGTTACATTCTCAGATTGTTGTACTGTATATTTTTCTTTTTTAACAACTGTTAGATTCTTCAATCAATCGAAACTAATTTTGAGTAATACATTTATAAACTACCTGCAAGAAAATTTATTTATTTATTTATTTATTTATTTATTTATTAATGCCTTGTTTTCAGTGGCGAATTTAGGGCTCGAGGCCCTCTCTTCCACTTAACCACATACAGTAACAGTATTATACTTCAAAACAGGAAAATTAAAATAGAATAACATGTTTTGTTCTTCAAAGAAAATCAGATTGTCAAATAACACTCAAATATTTAGAAAAGTATAAACATTTGTCTCTTTAAATACTTGTATTCTATGCTGGAGTGGTGGAGAGGAAACAGGACTTAATTAAGGTAAGATTCAGATTTTCAAGTTCATAAGTACAGAGTGACCTAAACGTCCGTTAACATTTAACGAGGCAATACGTAACGGAACAATGTAGGTAGAGAGGTAATAATTGACACACATGATTGGCATGACATCGGGTTTTATTGACACTCAAATAAATTACACAAACTGACCCACAGATGGCGCTGGACAGCAACAAGTCAGTGATGCAGCATGAGACGCGACTACCGTATAAAAGGAGCTGTGAGAGAGTGTCAGGTGCTCCTTATATCGCGCCATGTCGTGCTTACCCTTCCCGGTCCCCCAATCTCAATCTGTGTGATTACTGATTGTGGGGTTACCGGAAGTCGCAAGTCTACCGCCACCGCCTGACCTCATTAGGGATGCTAAAAGACAACATCGAACGGCATTTTCTCCCCATTCCTACTGATATACTGTACAGTGCATTTCACAATGTTGTCCCTCAACTACAGGTATGGTTGATGAGTGATAGCCGACATGTTGTGCATGTGTTATAAAGAACATAGTCTTTGCTGAACCTCGATTGTAACGGTAATTATTGCATGTGTATCGTATCAAGTGCCATCTGTTAGTCATTTTGTGTACTTTATTTTGGTGTCAGTAAAGCCCTATGTCATACCAATCATGTGTGTCAGTTATTACCTCTTTACCTCCAATATTCCGTGAAGTATTGCCTCGTCAAATGTTAACGGATTTTGGGTCGTCCTGTACTTCAACAGAAATAAACATGAATATTTCTCCTTTCCTAAATATTTGAGTGTGATTTGATTGAATGTGATGGTTCTTCTAAGAATGAAACGCGTCCTATTTTAATTTTCCTTTTTCAGGTATAATACTGCCACCATATGTTTTCTTGCAGGTAGTTAATAAATTTATTACTCAAAATTCGTTTCGGCAAACCGAAGAATCTGACATTTATAAATTGAGTCAAATCTGAATAGATGTGGCTTCAGATATTACAAAATATTGCTTTTTCTTCGACATTATACTTTAAAGTGCTGCTGTATTATGCTACCAGGATAATATGAAAACAAGACTATTAATGAAGTGTTTCCAGCAGGTCAGTCAGCAGTGCTAAGGATGGGAGTAGGTTTCTGTATGCAAGACACTGTACAGTGTCTTTGAAAGGTGAAATGGTATTATTTTATATTCCTGTCCAGTCACACCTGAGTGTCAGGCTGAGACTTGGCAAGCAGCATCTCGAGGTCAAATGACCAACAATGTCCGGTTGTTACATAACTAAGCTGATTGAAATAATTGCATATGTTAATTAAGGCTTGATTACAGCAGAGGTGCTTCTTTGAATATCCATGATAAACAGATGTGCAAGTGACACCTGATCGGGACTCTTGAACTCAATTCACATAGGTCAAGTTGTCAGCGGCAAAATTTATTTCTTCGTGTTAGGCAGCACCGAATATAGTACATAGTACAGTCAGCGATCGTGCTACTGAAAAATAAAACTCCAATTAGGTCTGTTACAATGTCATAACGTATACACCTGAGTTACCTTGCACAGTGAGCTGTAGATTTCGTAGTCTTCAAATCCCGCGGTCCTAGACACACTGTATTATATTTTGACTCAAACTACTGGTGTCCTAAAATCTACAGCAGTGGAAGGGACGTCGATTATATTAGAGCACGGGCTTTGATGCAGTAATAGGTTAGAATGTAAACACTGAAGCGAGTAACAAGTATATAGTCTACCAAGCATAACAGTTATGGTATGAGTATTGCATAGACATTGGCTTATCAGAACCCCTATAATTTGTTACTCTCGCTACACTAAGGAAGAGCGGGTAGAATATACTTCCTAATAACCAAATTAGTTTGTATTCTAATCTATTGCTGCCTAAAATTCCGGGCTCTAGTGACGAAGATGAGACCTATGACCTAGATGTTTAGAAATTTTGAAACCTCTATCATTATCATAAATAAATATTGGAGGAAATAGCTGTACTTGTGAAGCAAGAACTTCCTTCTCTTGACCTGTAAATAACATAATGTTGTACGTACTCTTCAAATGTTTGCTTCATTCTTAGTAATTGTATCTTATTAGACGGACAAAGCCGCGGTCTAGAAAGCCAAGAACAACGGTCGACGAGAATCGTCATGACGAGCACACGACACCTTGTAGTCGGCAAGCCTTCGAGCTCAGTAGCCGTAGCTTTGGTAGGCCATACCACTCGGGGCTGTTATGCCATGGGGTTTGATTTGGTTAGAGTTAGATGCACAAAGGTGAAAATTAGTTTCAGTTCAAATTCTGTTTGTTTTTGTCGACATTTCGGGAAAGTAGTTTAACGGAACTTATCGACACTTCACAAGTGTCGGAATGGGGAACGTAAGGCGAATTCATTCGTTCATTCGTGTATTAATTCATTCATGCAGTGTACCAGTATAATGCAATCAGGCAGTTCATCCATTCATTCATTCACTCATTCATAGCCATTGAGTTAATTCATAATGTCTATTGTAAGCTAATGATAACATTGTTCAGATTCGTGACACAAATACTTGCACTAACACGAATTAATAGGGGTAGGATACGTATTGTCCTAGGCTATAAAACATGTTAACGTCTAGGATAAAAACGATAAAAAATAAAACCTTCTAAACTAACATTTAGAGATAGGGAGTAATTAGTGAGTAATATGTTTAAGGTAGAAATAGAAACACTAAGTGGGCAAAACCATGCATGTATCAAAATAATTTGGATTGCCATAACTGATACACTCTCCCCAGTTCCTGGTATCCAGAACTAGGGGATAGGAGTATTCTATTATATTACGAATGGAGGCCCAGTGAATCTTTCACTTGCACACCCTTGGTGGCTCTTCTCTTTCTTGGCCAATACCTTCATTTTTCGAAGTGTTCGATCCGTTCGATTTTGTCCCTCTGATTATTAACAGATGTTTGCCCAGTATTACTTTCTCTTATAACAGTAATCACCACCATCATTCTACAACCCACAGTACGTGAAAGCTGAGACTGATTACAAAATTAGTAGTATTTCCATTTGAGTCTCGTTATACAAATATCACAGCACAAATATTTCAGCTGCTTCCAGCCCCACTCCTAAGATTTAAATGTCACACACTGAGAACCAGAGTGACAATAATCTGAGTTCAATGCTGGCAAAGAATTACGGCTCTGCCCTTTGGATAAGAATGAACGGAAATAAATCTCTCTCAAATCCGTGCTCTCGCCCTCTCTGTTCAAATGATACGGTATGCACGCCTGCCTCAGTTGCGGGCCGAGGAAGACATAGATCATTAATAAACCTCGCGAGTCGTGAGGACGGACACACAAAGCGTGTTGCAGGAACGCCCGCGTACTCATGATGAAATCCTAGTTTCATGCTTCATGCAGACCTCAGTAATATAGATGATATTCGTTTACTGGCATTCGAGACCACGTTAAGCAACAGTCACACATTCTTTCCTCTGTTCATCCCCTATTCAGTTTCTGTTCGTCATGGAGGTCTCTGAAGCTGTCGGTCATTGATATATACTTTGTTCGGTTTAGGATGTCTTGCCGTTTTAATCCAGACTACTCAAGATCCTTTCTCACCTCCCTGAATGATTTGTCCGAAACGTTAGGTCTACATTCAAGTACAAAAACCTCGTTTGTCCGGATTAAATGGGACCGGAACTGATCCGAATTGTCGAAAATCCGGATAATCCGAAAAAACTACAAAATACAGTACATGTTATATAATATATTAACATAAGTTGTACAGTAATACCTTTTTTCAATTGTACAAAAAAAATATAAGAACACTTATTGTACAATTACGACTATGTTTTATGCACTAACATAATCTGAGTTTTTTTCTGTTTTACACTTGTATAGCGTGTGCGCGCAACACGATCACAGAGACGTTTTTACTAACAACAGTTCTGCCGGTGTGGTTTCATTCAAGGATTCTAAATAGGCCATCAGTTTGTCCAGCTGCAAAGTTGCCTCTCCATGAGACATTGTTTCTTCTGATGGAGCGCCGGTTTTATTTTCGAATTCATCAGTGAATTATTAGCGTGTTTCATTCAGAAGACCGTAGGTTCAAATCCCACCTCGGCCGTCCTGGGAATGGTTCTCAACGGTTTCCCATTCTCAATTCCAGGGGAAATCCAGGACGGTACCTTTGATAGACCGTGGCCGAATTACTTCCAATTCCTGTACTTAACTGTCCTTGGCTGAAAAAAACATTTAAGAAGAGTAGACGCCGTAAAGGTGATACTGTACAAGTAAAAATAAATAATTATTTTCGATCCGGATAAACCAGAGATCCGGATTAATGAGAGCCGCCTAAATGAGATCCTTGTGTATTTTAAAAACCTGTTTTCTCAGTCTCTTCTTGTCCATTCAAAACATTGTCCATAAAATTTGAGTCTTCTTTTCTTCATTGACTCGATCAATCCTTTGCTTCCTTGGTTTGATTATCCCGTTCTTCGTAACCTGGACTGGTCATCCGCGATTTTTGGACCAATTATCTTGCGGAGGATCTTTCTTCTAAAACTTCTCGGCTTCTCACGAAAAGCAGTGATCATCATCTCTCGCCTGGTGTAGCTGGCTTCTCTCTTGCTAGTTTTCAGCTGTACGATTTCTCCGGGATCTCTTACTATTTTACCATGTTCTGTCTTGATGAGCAGCTGTTTCGATGTTGGTCATATATTTGGTTTTTTTTCAAAAGAAATTTGGAGTCCTGCGTTATCTGCTACTTGGTTTAGTAAATGTATCTGCTATGTAGCTGTGTTAGTGTTTCTGTCAACTTAATGTAGAAATGCTGTGAGACGATATTCAATAATATTTGCTTTACTTTCCACGAATTACTACTACGGTTTTTGGAGACGCCGAGGTGCCGGAATTTGGTTCTGCGGGAGTTCGTTTACGTGCCAGTAAAGCTACCGAACACGAGGCTGACTTATTTGAGCACCTTCAAATATCACCGGACTGAGCCAGGATCGAACCTGCCAAGTTGGGGTCAGAAGGCCAGCGCCTCAACCGTCTGAGCCATTCAACCCGGCAGACGATTTTGAACACATTTACAAACTATGTAATACAGTTTACGAAAAATGAAAAATCTTTGGAAAATCTTTTAACCTTAAATTCTCTTTACGAAGCAAAGTGTTTTGAAGAGAAATTCAGTTCAGAGTTTCTACAGAGGGCCAAGCAGCTGTGATAAAGTGATCCATTTCCAGTCACATTGAAGGATGTCTTCATGCGTCCTAAATCTCAGATATCTGGAATATTTTAGTATTTATATATATAACAAAAATGTAATATAGTATGTTAAATATTTCATATTGACCGTAAGCTACGTAATCTGTGGTCTGATTTGACTTTTGACAAGTCTGCATTCATATAGCAAAATGCTCCGAATCTCAAAATAACTTGGTGTGGGATGCGCCCAAAGTTGATTCTTGTTGAAAAATTAGCGATTTGACAGTCGAAATATCAATTCTAACCCCGAAGTGGGGTACCGTAAAGAACTCTGAGCACTAGTTAATGATACCACATCGGTTGATCTATGAAAGTTGACAGTTATGCTGGGGTCGAAAATGTAAGGATTTCTTAATTTGCTTCACGTTGACCCTTAATGTGAATTCCGAGCCTTGATGCGTGTGTTATTGAACAGGCAATCTTGCGCCAGATATAACGGTGCCATTGTGGTCTTAGAACTATAAAGGCATACATGGTGTACAAAATTCCAAAAGTTACCAAATGATAATGGAAAATCACCGTTTTTATGAATAATTAAAACTGTTACCAGTCACGATTTTTGTTTTACTGCACAAAGAGTTTCATCGCACGCCCCGCCTTCATGCTTTTCTTGTGAACGAACGCCTTAGCCTGTACGAATCAGAGATCGTTAGAAATACAAACACATCACGATCGACCTCAAATCAAAACGGCAATGATTCCTCAAACGGATAGTACATGGACGGACGCATCGACTGGTACGGAATGATACGCATTGGTAATGTTCGCGCATGTTTAGGCTATGTAATTGGTAGAGGGTGGATTCATATGCACTGTAAACGGAAAAATATGCGCCATTGCATACTCTGCAAAATACTTGTTTTTCCTCTATGTATAACTTCGGAAGCAGTATACCATTTAGCTGCCTTTTCTTTTACCGGGGGAGTTAGCCGTACGTTAGGGGCGCACAGCTGTGAGCTTGCATCCGGGAGAGAGTAGCTTCGAACCTCACTGTCGGCAGCCCTGAAGATGGTTTTTCGTGGTTTCCTATTTTCACACCAGGCAAACGCTGGGGCTGTACCTCAAAGCCACAGCCGCTTCCTTCCCACTCGCAGGCCTTTCCTATCCCATCGTTGCCATAAGACCTATCTGTGTCGGTGCGACGTAAAGCAAATTGTAAAAAAAAAAAAAAGAAAGAAAAAGCCTTTCCTTTTGGCATGATTTTTAGTAGTTACTGGTCTTCATACAACGAATAAATGAACGTATAGGTTAAGGATGCGTCTCCGGCTCGCACTAAAGTCTTGCCGACTTCGGCGCATTATCCACAGATACTGAATAACACGCAAGATGAACGGTAATGATAGGTTAGAGTTACAAAAAGTTGGTCTGGACTGGTTAGGTCCTGCTAGTGAAAAGGCCATAGGAACAGGCTGGTTCTGTTTTATTCTAAGAATACCAACCTAGCCGCCCCAGAAAGTATTGAAGGATCTGTCCTCTCTTCTACTTCAGGTCTCGTAAAAAAAAATCTTTTCTATGAGTCAGACATCCGAACCGAATACGAAAACTCCACCGAAAAAAATTACACAGTGCCAAGCTCTTGTAAATACTGTCTACTGCCAACAGCAATGGATTGTAAAGGCTTCCGGCGGGGAACGAAATTTTTACATATTCATTTCTTTGCAGTATTATAGCCTACCTATTTGAGTATACAATATCATGTTTTATACAAAACTAGAATAGAAACTGCAGTTATGTATTAATATGCACATATGTCAAGAATATGAGCGTATTACGTAATAAAACTTAACCATTCAATTTCAAATGGTATGAGTCGCCTTTATTCCTTATGGACATATGTCTTGAAACAAGCAACAAAACATGCAAATATGCCAGAATCCGCCTTCTAGTGATAATTAATCCTTGTCGTTAGACGACCAGCCATGCAAGTCAGTTGAACGTTTGCTCCTTCACTTTCATAGTCGGTGTGTTCAATCTGTATCGTGTTGTTACCTCTCCAACGAGCCTTGACAAGCAGTATCATTGGCTTTGCAATGACAAGGAACATCTTTCCTTCTACGATGCCTATCGTCCCTTAAGGCCACCACACACAGGAAGCGAAGCTGCGCTAAACTAAGCAATGCCAACGTATGTTGCGTTTTGTCACGAATTAAAAGCTAAACCGTTTAAAGATCGCGGATTAATTGAAGTAGCTTTTTATTGGCCTCTTTCGTAGAAAATGAAGAGAAAGAAACAGAAAGAGGAGATTCTGTATGCGTGAAATTGTAAGTATAATAATTCATGGGAATCCCATCAGTTGATTCGAGCTTTGCATGGAAATAATGAATGAAAAATCATTTTCATCTAAATCGGGAGCAGTTTCATGAACTTTCCTCTATTACTGAGGATGATATTTAAAAAGAAACTGAGCCGGGCTGAGTGGCTCAGACGGTTGAGGCGCTAGCCTTCTGACCCCAACTTGGCAGGTTCGATCCTGGCTCCGCCCGGTGGTATTTGAAGGTGCTCAAATACGTCAGCCTCGTGTCGGTAGATTTACGGGCACGTAAAAGAACTCCTGCGGGACCAAATTCCGGCACCTCGGCGTCTCCGAAAACCGTGAGAGTAGTTAGTGGGACGTAAAGCAAGTAACATTATTTAAAAAAACTGAATATGAAGAACCCACGTTATAGAATGTAGGGTAAAAATGTATGTAAAAGCAATAAATACATTTCCAGAGTTTCATTTATTTCTTGCCAATAGTTGCCTTTCATGTTTATCTTCAGTAATTTGACATACAAGTGTATTTTTCTCTTTCTTCCTTTCGTCTGCTTTCCATGATAATGAACAAACGCAAAAGCAATTAAGCAATATAATAGTTCCTGTATTGAGGTAACTCACGAAAGCCACACACATGAAACGACTGATTGCTAGATGCCGGGCAAAAAAGTGATCGTGCTCAGCTACAGCTATGAAAATCGCCTTCTTGCAGTTATCTGAAATAGGCAAACTTCATTCCACTTTTAATCCCTCAGTACAAATGACTGGACCCAGTTCGTGTGTATCCAGTGAAACACGCTCCATCTAGTGAACTCGCATTGACAAGTCATGCAAGTTCTCCTTCGTGAGTATGAATTCAAATACGAACTAATTAACTCCCGAGTGCTGCAAGGTTTGTTCTGTTTTTTAAATTTTATTTCAAACTTTAGGAATAAAAGTGAAAGTAGCCAATTCGACGCTGATGTACTGTGCATTGTTGTTTTGATGATTACGACTATTGTTGTTACCGCCTGTGGGTGGGGAACGCGGACGAGGAATACACCCACAGTATCCCCTGCCTGTCGTAAGAAGCGACTAAAAGGGGCGATTAAGGGACGCTGAATTTTGAACCACCTGTGATTAGTACAATCACGCGAGGAATCCACGAGTAGTCTTTTCTTGCGATTAGTATCTGCCACTATGGCGGAGGCTTCTTTCTGTCCAGATTCGGTTGGAACACCCCAAGGGGAGAGAAAAAAGAGGCTATCCTCACTGGGGTGTTCCAGCATCTTGTTATCGACATCATGGATCTGCATTTCGAGGAATACCACTTGTCTGGGCTTTGCCTGTGATTAGTACCGCAATATGAGCGACGCCATGGGTTTGCGTTACCTGTGATTGCTATCCACTATGCGAGGAACACCATGGGTTTACGTTACCTGTGAACTACGTGAGGAACACCACGGGATAGTCCAGGTCTCTGTGATTAGTACCACTATGTGAGGAACACCATGGGTTTGCGTTACTTATGAGTGGCGCAAATATGTGAGAAATCCCATAGGTCTGCGTTACCTGTGAGTAATACCACAATGTGAGGAAAACCGTGAGTCTATTTCTAATATTAGTACCGCTACATGAGCAATAATATGGCCCTACTTTACTAGCGATAGGTACCATTGAGAGGCCGTTGATCTGGGTTTTAGACCCCTTCAAACAACAAGTATCATAGATTCAGGATTGTGCTTTGGAAGCAGCCGTTTGGGCGGTTTATACCATTGTTTTAAGTAAGTTTCTGGGAAGGTGGGGGTGTTGCGGGTTGGGTCCACTTGTATTTTTAAGTTCATAATCATTGTTCATCGTCCTGTTTTTGAATTCTAGCCAGTGGATTGATTTTGGAATTATTTTTAATTTTTAATACGTTTGATCCGCTGATTTTTACGTTCATTTTCATCCATTCAATCATAATAAAGTTTTGAATTGTGATCAGTGGATGAATTTTTGAACTTTAATTTCTCATTTCATTTTGTCTCATTTCGTTCCATTAGGGGCCGATGACCTAGATGTTAGGCTCCTTAATTACCGGGCGAGTTGGCCGTGCGGGTAGGGCCACGCAACTATGAGCTTGTATCCAGGAGATAGTGGGTTCGAACCCCACTGTCGGTAGCCTTGAGTATGATTTTCCGTGGTTTCCCATTTTCACTCCAGGCAAATGCTGGAGCTTTACCTTACGTCACGGCAACTTCCCTTCCACTCCTAGGTCTTTCCTCTCCCATCGCCGCCGTAAGACCTGTCAGTGCGACGTAAAGCAAATTAAAAAAACTTTTAAACAAAAAACATCGTTTAAAGGGGCATTACATCTAGGACCTGGCCCGCATTGTTGTTTTTAACAGAATGGAATTCAGATTGTTATCGTAATTGCAATGTCCTAAAATCAATAGTGACTGCACTAAATTTGTTGAGGAGAGAGAAGTTGGGTGTGCCTTTAGGTCTTTCTAGTGTGTTTACGCGTAGTCGTGCAGTTTGGCTCCTCGGCCAGCCATTTAGAGAGTTGGAACCAGTTTATTATACGATAGTATTATTGCTTAAGTCCGCTACTAGTTAACGCATAGGATCACAAATCTGTCAACTCACCTTTCACCGCCTGCAGCAAAGTCGGCCGAATAACTCTTAGGAACAGTGGCAGGTGGGTATTCGTAATTAACTGAAGAACTAAGTTAGGAATTTTACCGAGCTCGATAGCTGCAGTCGCTTAAGTGCGGCCAGTATCCAGTATTTGGGAATAGTAGATTCGAACCCCACTGTCGGCAGCCCTGAAAATAGTTTTCCGTGGTTTCCCATTTTCACACCAGGCAAATGCTGGGGCTGTACCTTAATTAAGGCCACGGCCGCTTCTTTCCCACTCCTAGCCCTTCCCTGTCCTATCGTCGCCACAAGACCTATCTGTGTCGGTGCAACGTAAAGCAACTAGAAAAAAATTAGGAATTAGCACTTTTTGTGTATAAAACGGTTTAACTGATGGGATCATATGAGGCGAGTGTATTTTGTTCCCACCTGCGACTGGGGGAGAGGATGACTCTACTCAAATCATCGATATCAACTTTCGGAAAATTCTGACACTATTCTACCGGAAACAATGAGGTAAGTATATTGAATAAACTATTTTATTTACAGTGCAGTAGTAATGAAAATTTTACAGGCGTCTGGCTCCTTGGGTGAATGGTTGACGTAGCAGAATACCGTTGCGAAGGTTCCATATACGACTCCCTCCTAGGACGAGGTTTAAAGCCCAGTCTTGTTAATTCTTGTAACTCGCCTACGGAGTGTTTTCCTTAATACGCACCTCTTGGTTTACACTTAACACACCGATTATAACAAACACTTAATAGTTGGGTATATGCCTCCCCATTGTTCGCGTCAGGAAGGACACTGTACCCTAAAAGTGCGCCAAGTCCACATGTGCTACACACGCGCACCTGTGGCCTCACCTGGGTGTGAGAGAAACTGCCGAGAAAGAATGATGATATTAAAAGCAATGGTTAAAAAATATATAATCAATACTGCGTGCTGTTTCACATAAAACAACCAACGGTTTAACAATTTTGAAACTTCAAGTCTTGTGAGTTAACGAACATTATATGTGAGCAGATGGCCCCTTATTATTGGCAAAATTCCGGCTCCGTAGCGAACTGGTTATCATGCTGGCCTTTGGTTCAGTCAAGAGTCCAAATTATGGCGAAGTCCATAGTTGTATCACTACGGCCCTTCACTTATACCGTGCAAAATAAGAATTAATATTATTATTATTATTATTATTATTATTATTATTATTATTATTATTATTATTATTATTATTATTATTATAAAACATGTTCGCCATACTGGGGGACTCTGGAATTAAGGGTACATTATTAAAATCAAACAAAGGCATGTATGTTGATAGTTGGGCTGCAGTGAGAGGCAAGGCTGTAATCTTTCACCTTTGCCGTTCATAATGTACACGGATCATCTGCTGAAAGGTTTTGGCAGGGAGGGATTAATTTGAGTGGAAATGTAAGCAGTCTGGCTTATGCTATCGACTTGGTCTTAATGGCAGATTGTGCCAAAAGCCAGCAGTCTAATATCTTGGAACTTGAAAAAATAAGGTGCAATGAGTATGGTATGAAAATTAGCCTTTCCAAGACTAAATTTGTCAGTAGATTAGAAATCAAAGATAATTGAATGTCAGATTGGGATACCAAGCTGGAACAGGTAGGTAATGTCAAGTATTTAGGATGTGTTTTCTCCCGGGATGGTAGTAAAGTGAGGTTGAATCAAGGTGTAGTAAAGCTAATGCAGTGAGCTGGCAGTTGCCATCAACAGTATTCTGTAAGAAGGAAGTCAGCTTCCGGACGAAACTAAGTCAGTCTGTTTTCTACCGGGCAAGTTGGCCGCGCGGTTAGGGGCGCGCGGCTGAGAGCTTGCATCCGGGAGATAGTGGTTCGAATCCCACTGTCGGCAGCCCTGAAGATGGTTTTCCGTTTTCATACCGGGCAAATGCTGGGGCTGTACCTTAAGGCCTCGGTCGCTTCCTTCCAACTCTTACGCCTTTCCTATCCCATCGTCGCCATATGACCTGTGTCGGTGCGACGTAAAGCCACTAGCAAAAAAATGTCTGTTTTCTGACCAACTTTGCTTTACGGGAGTGTAAGCTGAGTGGACTCGGATATCTTTTTCATAAGTTAGAAGTAACAGACATGAAAGTGGCGAGAATGATTCATGGTGCAAACAGATCGGAACAATGGCAGGAGGATATTGGGAATGAGAAGAGAATTACTAACTTAGGAACGAAATCGATGTATGAAGCTGTACGCATAAATCGGCTTCGGTGGTGGTGCTATGGATGGTAAGAGTAGAGGGAGACAAAGACAATGATGGTTAGATTAGGTTTTTATCGCTTTAATAACAAGAGTTATAGAACTAAACGAGGTCACAGAAGTAGTTACAGATAGAGGATTTTGGCGGCGTTTAGTGAATTCAGACTTGCAGACTGAACACTGAAAGGCACAAGTCTATAATGAAGATAAATGTATATTTCCCATTAACTACTTCTATGTTTTTCGGAGGCTCTGAGGTGTCAGAATATTGTCTCGTGGGAATTCTTTTACGTGCCGATAAATCTACAGACACTAGGAAGACGTATTTGAGCACCTTAAAATACACCAGACTGAACCAGGACAGGCCTACCTACCAATTTCGACATTCCGATTGCGGTGCGCTCTTGCAACGGAAGAGAAATTCTACCGGACGGTTCTATTGGCTAAATTAATTTTGTTGGGGGACATTGATTGTGCCACCACAGATCTTCAAAATGCCAGTAGCAAGGAATGCCAAGATTTTTACACTGCCACTGATCCATCGAGGCAACTTACATTTAAAAAAGAGCTGAAGCAAGCTGCAGCCTGCCTCACTCCTTCCTGGATCCCTGTGCACTGGTTATGCATGCCTGATTTTGGTGCAGGACGACACAGTCTGAGAGATACAGTATAACTTTCAAAAGTGACGCAATTTAAAACAATTCCCTGTGACTGTTCCTTCACGAGACAAGTTGATCCGTTCTACTGTGATTATCAGCTTTCACAGCTTCAGGGTCCAGGACCCAGGAAGAGGGTGTGTTACATCGCGTGCTGCGCTATTGACCCGTGTTTTGTTCTCTGCTGGACCGAGACTAGTAGGGTTGGCCCGATAGGTACAGAAAACCAGGACATAAGTTGAGTGTGAATGCAGACAGCATCCTGTAGTTTCAGCATCAGACACTAAACACAGCGTTAGTGACCGCCAACTTGGTATTGTTCTGAATCTAGAGCCGAATATAGGCTAGCGTGAGAATTTACCTTTTAATAATTATCTTAAACATAACCGTGTTTTGTGTAGGGCTTGTCCGTGACTGTGAATTATCTATGAATAATTAAAACTGTTACTAGTTTCAGTTTTTATTGAATGTTTAACTCCGCAAGCATTTCAGAATATAGGTCCCATCGTTAGTCAAATTACGAGATTTAATTGACCCGACTTAGATGTAACAAATTCATAATGCACATAGCCCCTACTCTTAAATATTTATTGAGTTAATATTAATTAAATTAATGTTGTTTGAAAAAAATGCGTATGAAGTTGTGCAACAATTCAGTGTATGTGCAGCATATGTATACTTCATTTCTGAAGTATTAACCGTTCTGGAAATGCACGCTAAAACACTAAGGAGCCTCCCCTCCCTCCACCCGCCTCTTACTCTTCCTAACCCTCCTTCTGTTTATAAGTACTGTATTGTAATAATTTTAGCTGAAGTTTCTTTCCAGTTTACCTTCAACTCGTATACTTTCATGTCAATCACTCTAGCAGATTTGATGTGACTTAAACAAATAAATAGGAAAAAAAATTAACTGAAAGTGGAATTGATCATTCTACTCTTTATATGAGATATATAAAAAAAGTATTGGCCGAAAATTCGAAATTTACAGAGAAACATACATCCTAGTGGGTATTTGTCCTGTAGCTACCTTTCGGATGTATCTTTCTCTAGTAACTTGCAAACTACAGTATTTGGCAAAATGTAATTTTGATGGTATGGTCGTCTGTGTCTCTTTAAGAAATGTCCTTTGTAATCTCATCTACTTGTTTAGTTTCATTACACACCGAGCGAGTTGGCCATACGGTTAGGGGCGCGCAGCTGTGAGCTTGCATTCGAGAGACAGTGGGTTCGAACCCCACTGTCGGTAAGGCTGAAGATAGTTTTCCGTGGTTTCCCGTTTTCACACCAGACAAATTCTGGGGATGTACCTTAAGGCCACTGCCGCTTCTTTCCCATTCTTATCCCTTTCCTATCACATCGTTTCCATAAGACATCTGTGTCGGTGCGACGTAAAATAGATTTTTCAAAAAGTTCCATTATATCCCGCTGGCCCTTGTTCCTATATCCTCTGGGACTCTTCAGCTTGCGGCGACCATAAGATTCCCGTCTCATTCTGACATTACTTCTGCTAACTTTCATACCTCCTTTCGGATCTCTGTTCTTGTTCTCTTCCGACCCGAATGTTACTAGGTTTATCATGCCTGTGGAATCTTTTTCTTCACACATTTCACGGATCTTGTCTTTATCTAGTGTGATTCAAAAGGTTGCAAGAAACTGGACTAGTCCATAGAGGTGTCTGAAGTACAGTACATTTTCGGAACATCTTTCGCCAGGATACTAGCAGCATCTGATGAGGTTGGCACGCGGCGTGGTCGTGGTGTAAGGCATTACATAAGAGCGCGGCAGAGATTACTACGCCGATGCGAGTCTGCATTAAATGTGATGGATGTCAGTTTATAAACAATACCCAGCGTCTAACTTCACAGTGTACACACACGACTATAATTTCATTGAATGCGAGTTCTGTATTGTTCAGGAATAGAGCATTTTGGAAATAATAATATAATTGTCCATTTTGTCGTATCCGACATTCCGAGGTAAGGTTTCGTTGTAGACTATTTAAAGGTTTTTACTTCGATCCCTTTATGGGCTACTTCAGTTTCTGCCCAACCTTTTTTGCCTCGCTCAATATTTACACCACCTTCATACTGTACCTTCATTCTTCGAATTGTTGGACCTCTTCCACTTTCATCTCTGAGTAGAGTTAAAACCACTATCACCACCACCCTATCCCATCGCTCCTCATATAACTTTTTTTCGACGTGACTAATTTGACGGTGGTTCTTCAAATATCCGCGACGTTTGCTTGTCCTTCGGATCGATTGAGCAAGTGCTCCTCTTCGCTTATTATTTTCTACCCATGCTTATCGAGCTTGAAAAACCTGTTCGCGAAAATGAAAGAGATCGAATTGATGTTTCACGGAAGTACATAGACCTTTTTGCGACGACGTTACTGAAAAATATAGAGTATTGAAGAAAATCGTGAGAAATTAACAAATTGTTTTCTACATTAGAGGGAGCCTCCGTGGCTCAGACGGCAGCGCGTCGGCCTCTCACCGCTGGATACCGTGGTTCAAATCCCGGTCACTCCATGTGAGATTTGTGCTGGACGAAGCGGAGGCGGGACAGGTTTTTCTCCGGGTACTCCGGTTTTCCCCATCATCTTTCATTCCAGCAACACTCTCCATTCTCATTTCATAGCATCAATCATTCATTAATAAATCACTTTGGGAGTGGCGACCCCATCGTACTAACAGCCTTCATTCATTACATCCCTGAGCCGGTCAATGACTGGAAAACAGGTCGTAGGTTTTCATTTTCGTTTTGTACATTAACCCCGGTAGTGGTCGCGTGACGAGAGAATGCCTCACTTCTCCAGATTGTCATTGCTCAACTTTTATGCACAGCTCCCTCCCCTTCTAGGTATTCTTCTGTCAGTCCCTTCTCTTCCACACGGGATGCTCAGTTTTTGTCAGCCTTCCACTAGAGAATTATTTTTCTTCTTACTGTGTAGTGTGCTCGTTGAGAGATTTTCTCAGCACGCGACCACTAATGTTACTATTTTATTAGATTACAATAATGTATCTCCAGTGTAGTGTTTTAATTGTTAGGGTGTACTTTCACTAGTAATATATTGAATCTTTAAAATTTTCTGAAGATGGTGTAGTTATTCAATGGCTAATCCACAAGAACAGCAAATTGGATGGCTGGATGGATGGATGGATGGATGGATGGATGGATGGATGGATGGATGGATGGATGGATGGATGGATGGATGGATGGATGGATGGATGGATGGATGGATGGATGGATGGATGGATGGATGGATGGATGGATGGATGGATGGATGGATGGATGGATGGATGGATGGATGGATGGATGGATGGATGGATGGATGGATGGATGGATGGATGGATGGATGGATGGATGGATGGATGGATGGATGGATGGATGGATGGATGGATGGATGGATGGATGGATGGATGGATGGATGGATGGATGGATGGATGGATGGATGGATGGATGGATGGATGGATGGATGGATGGATGGATGGATGGATGGATGGATGGATGGATGGATGGATGGATGGATGGATGGATGGATGGATGGATGGATGGATGGATGGATGGATGGATGGATGGATGGATGGATGGATGGATGGATGGATGGATGGATGGATGGATGGATGGATGGATGGATGGATGGATGGATGGATGGATGGATGGATGGATGGATGGATGGATGGATGGATGGATGGATGGATGGATGGATGGATGGATGGATGGATGGATGGATGGATGGATGGATGGATGGATGGATGGATGGATGGATGGATGGATGGATGGATGGATGGATGGATGGATGGATGGATGGATGGATGGATGGATGGATGGATGGATGGATGGATGGATGGATGGATGGATGGATGGATGGATGGATGGATGGATGGATGGATGGATGGATGGATGGATGGATGGATGGATGGATGGATGGATGGATGGATGGATGGATGGATGGATGGATGGATGGATGGATGGATGGATGGATGGATGGATGGATGGATGGATGGATGGATGGATGGATGGATGGATGGATGGATGGATGGATGGATGGATGGATGGATGGATGGATGGATGGATGGATGGATGGATGGATGGATGGATGGATGGATGGATGGATGGATGGATGGATGGATGGATGGATGGATGGATGGATGGATGGATGGATGGATGGATGGATGGATGGATGGATGGATGGATGGATGGATGGATGGATGGATGGATGGATGGATGGATGGATGGATGGATGGATGGATGGATGGATGGATGGATGGATGGATGGATGGATGGATGGATGGATGGATGGATGGATGGATGGATGGATGGATGGATGGATGGATGGATGGATGGATGGATGGATGGATGGATGGATGGATGGATGGATGGATGGATGGATGGATGGATGGATGGATGGATGGATGGATGGATGGATGGATGGATGGATGGATGGATGGATGGATGGATGGATGGATGGATGGATGGATGGATGGATGGATGGATGGATGGATGGATGGATGGATGGATGGATGGATGGATGGATGGATGGATGGATGGATGGATGGATGGATGGATGGATGGATGGATGGATGGATGGATGGATGGATGGATGGATGGATGGATGGATGGATGGATGGATGGATGGATGGATGGATGGATGGATGGATGGATGGATGGATGGATGGATGGATGGATGGATGGATGGATGGATGGATGGATGGATGGATGGATGGATGGATGGATGGATGGATGGATGGAAACTAAAGCAAGCAATACAGTTGGTGGAAGTGATTTGGCACAATTTGGTGTTGTTTATGACTGAAAGTGAGGGTCTCTCAGACCATATAGAAAACAATGATCATGATACTGATTGAGAGGTATCGGGAGAAGAGCTGGAAGACGAGCAAAGTGCACCAGTGCCGCGTATATGGGAAAAGACAACTGCATGGTGTGGGACACCCATTGTGTACCGAGCACATCGAAGCCAAGACACATCAACCTCAGACAACCATTAAAATTGCACAGATAAGGGGTGAATACGAACGAGTAAGAGATGCCAAGGACACCTAAGGAAGAACTCTTGGCTCTTTTTTGTCTTCTTTACTTGACTGCAATTTTGAAAGACTCTTATACAAATGCAGACGATTTTGGGGCAACAGACGACAGTACACCTGAAACTTTCCGCAAAGCTAAGCCCCTGAGGCGTTTTCGTCTTCTATACATGCCAATTTGTAACGATCACGCCCTACAAGTTGGTAAAAACTGTAGCATCAAACGGGCCGGAGACTACTATGATGAACTGTTCCGGTCGAAAAGAGAACGATAATGGGAAACAAACGGTAACTAAAATCTGTAATATTTTTGTTGTAAATCACATGTCTAATTTTCATGGGGTATTTATCATTTGCACAGCGCATTATTTTATAAACAAATCTTTATATGTATTGCTTTATATTATATTTCTGCATTACAAATTGGTGAAATAAATGCATGACAAGTATAAACCAAACAAAAAAGGAATATAACATAACATAACAAACGAACAGATTTTAGCATTGCTAGTGAAGAGAGCGAAATGTTCGGTACGCGACCACTTTTGTACCGGAACGACAAGTCATAATTCTCAGACTTGAATATTATGCTGGAAAATAACGTTGTAATAATTGGTCGACTATTTGTGTTCATATTATGTGATACGGAACATGTCCATGAACACTTCCATATCATTGACAGTTGCATTAAAGATAACTACTTATTATATAAAATATAAAATTTATCGGGTGAGGGGGGAATCTCTCAGACGCGACCATTTATGTGCCAACAACCACGCAACCACTGCCCGGATAGTGGCACTTTTTCACGCTCTTGATTATTCAGCTTAGAAGCGACTCGAATTATGGCCCAGAAATTGATCTCTGTATGTTAAAAATTGAAGCACAAAAGTTGACTTATGTTTAAGTAATCTTGAAAAATCAAGTCGAAATGGAACTTGGTTTCTTTTTTCATCTCTTAATCACGAGATGCTGAGCACGCTAAGCCGCCCATTTCCAATATAGTTTCGAATTCTGTCCACTTCGAGTAAAAGTAGGATTTGCGCGTGGCATTTTGGAGGGCATCCGATCTTAAACCCTAGAGCCTAGTTATACTAGCAACGATGCACTGAATTGACTCAGGGCCTCGGAAACAGCCACGTATGAAATCATCAGTTCTGTGCAGTGTGATGAGACGAGGCGTCTTTGATAAGTGCCTTCTAAATACCTTTGTCACGGCCATCCATCGACACTTCACATCACAGCCTGCACGTTTGCTAGCTAATATCGCGTCACACATTTTGGATAGCTAATTACTCTTGGATCTTCCAACTCCAGAACGAAGACGATTGAGTTACCTCCACACAGTCCAATTTTGTTCGTGCGCAGGTGAGAGACTTTCCGAAAGCCGAGGCCAGGTGGAGGTATTCTCAAATCGAGAAATCGTATTTTTTCTTGTTGTAGCTGCTGTAGTTTGCCGACTGTAGGTTGTTTGAGGAAGCTTATCCTGGACCTCGATCTGTGGGTAGCTCTTACATAACCATATAGCGAGTGGGAATGCTGGTTGACCTGTTTAGTTCTCTCTGCATTGGCAGGTACCTCACGACGAATATCTGGTGGCGGTATCCCAGGTGTAGGCCTCAGACAACCTGTAACAAGGGTAAGTGTTTCATTGAGCGCTTCGTCAATAATATAACAATAATAATCCTATGAAACAGTTGCTTCACATGAAGCGAGTTTTAACAATGTCTAAGCAGGTCTTTATTTGTGTATACGAATAATTGATTTTTTGACATAGTAACGTTACATCTGCGGGCATTTTTGTAAAATACAGGATCCTTGTGCTCGCATACTTCTGCTGATGTTCTTATGAAAAAAATACATAAAACCTATGTATGCTGAAAAATCTCGTGGTCATAAACTCCTATTCATCACGGAAAATGACTATGCAAGTCGGAAGAAACTTAAAAAAAAAAAAAAATGCCCGAAGAGTGGTGGGGGGGGGGGGGAGGGAAGAATCACAAAGGAAAGTGGGGATTGAAATCTTGGGTGTCGAATATGCTAAGTTTGCGGAGTTGGAAGAAACCAAAATATTATCAGCTCCGATGTCCTTAGCTTCTAAAACTTAACATTACACTGATTGATTTGTTGTTGAGGTGTGCGTTTCTCTTCTGCTGCCATTCTGCTCCGTTAAATCGCATCACTGCCGAAATTAGCAAAAACTAACGGTGTCGTCCTGATTGTGAACAGTCCAGATTGCGAACAAGTGGGTATCTGAAGGGGATGATTTGGGTTTGACACATTTTAATGGGTCGAGATTGCGGCAGGAAGAAAGTAGAGGTGCTTAAGCGAGAATATATTGCACTTGTTTCCAAATAAACTGACTGTTTCATTTATGTATTATTTTGAAAAACAGTAATAACCAATATTCTTGTCGATGCAACCATTCAATTTTTTCATTGGCATAATAATACCGGGCGAGTTAGCCGTGCGGTTAGGGGCGCGGGGCTGTGAGCTTGCATCCGGGAGATAGTGGGTTCAAATCCCACTGTCGGCAGCCCTGAAGATGGTTTTCCGTGGTTCCCCATTTTCACACCAGGCAAATGCTCGGGATGTACCTTAAGGCCACGGCCGCTTCCTTTCAATTCCTAGGCCTTTTCCTATCCCATGGTCGCCGTAAGACCTGTCTGTGTCGGTGCGACGTAAAGCCACTAGCAAAAAAAGGAAAAAATAATAACCTATTAATAATACAACTCTCACTAATCCACCATAAACTACTACCCCTCTACATGTATTATACAATAAAAAAGATAACCTTCTAATTGGTAAGATTACCTCAAACTAAATTATTAAACATTTTCAATAAGAAAAATATTTTTAAAATATCGTTAGGTTATCTAAAACATCCCATTGTACCAATTAATGTTAATACTACTAGAACAAAAATTACATATAAGATTGTTTTGAAAATTGTATCTGTTTTTATGTATCTCACGTCAACACTAATCTCTTGTTCGCAATGTGGACGGGGTATATTTAGTTGTTCGGAATCTCGACGGTTTTTGCCTTGTCCGCAATCAAGACACAACCAAACTATTAACGACGGGCATACTAACTGTAACCTCAGGTAGCTTGTCCCTGTGATTTGGAATGAAGTCTACAAAGAGGAAGCGTGCCGCAAGCTAATTTGGAATTAGATTAAAGCATGCTGTATCTCCTGGACGAGAAAGACTTACTGACCGACCTCTTTCGATTCGAGTGACTTAGATTGCTTTATCGGTAATGACTGTTCCAAAACTAGCACGTGCCTTAGGATGTCGCTGCTGGGTTTGAGACTAACGACTTCCGGGCGTCACAAGGTGTTCGGCACCTTGCCGCAGATGGTGTTATACAACTGTCTGCAGATGACGAGGAAGTTGGAACAGGTGGTTTAGTCCACTTTCTCTTGCCTCCCTTCTGGCTCCTAATCTGCATTTCCCCTGTGGGGAGTATCGAATCCTAACATTTCCTCGCAGATTCTTAGAGCGTCATCACTGCTAATGTCTTGACGAGTCGTACGATCCATAATACATTGATTTTACTTTCCAGATATCATAAGCTGTGTTACAGACAAATGCGAGACCGCACATATGGTAAATGTATCGTCACTAGTCGAATGCGTACTGCAAGATTTCACTTTTTTTTATCACAAAATAAACCACTTTACAGACATATTTATATAGCATTATTAAGCATTTATTTCTCCTACCCAGGCCGTGCCTGTTTGCTGACGGATGGTGTATTCTAATGTTGAAAATATTTCTTAGTAGACAAAGTAGGGTTCGTCGTACTACGAAAAACGTAAAATT
Organism: Anabrus simplex; assembly: GCF_040414725.1. Classification (NCBI taxonomy): domain Eukaryota; kingdom Metazoa; phylum Arthropoda; class Insecta; order Orthoptera; family Tettigoniidae; genus Anabrus; species Anabrus simplex. Next base: position 288,318,252 of record NC_090270.1, on the reverse strand, counting down.
AAGCAGTTTCCTCAATTGTGACGAAATTTAAAGGGCTAAAGGGCCCAAAAAGGTTTCAGATTGAGTCTTAGATAGCTCTATCAAACTAAAAAAAAAAATTAAAAAAGTTCGAAAATCACTTTCGGCCTAAATGCAGTTGCAGAGAAACAGCCTAAAATAGCTTGTTTCTGTACTCCTTTTCTCGCCCCCCACTAACTACTTTAGACGGTTTTTGGAGACGCCAAGGTGCCGGAATTTTGTCCAACAGGAGTTCTTTTATGTGCCAGTAAATCTACCGACACGAGGCTGACTTATTTGAGCACTTTCCAAATACCCTCCGGACTGAGTCAGGATCGAACCTGGCAAGTTGCGGTCAGAAGGCGAGCGCCTCAACCGCCTGAGCCACTCAGCCCGGTCCTCTCAGGCAAGTTTGTTCATCTTCATCCTTACATTTGAAGATAGATTAGATCTGGTCGGACCAGCCTTTCACCTCCAGAACCAGTTTGGTAATTGCTTCCGATTAGATTCCTTTTAATATTTATTGCTGCATAGCACGTTATCATATGAGTCCAATTACTCTGTCCGAAAACATCGGTTTTCCACATCTGTCTTCTTGGGAAAGTGAGCTTGATGTCTCATTAAACAGTACAACAGGTATTAATTTAGTAGAAACTAAATGAGTAGCCTTATGTGGTGTGGTGAACCGAGAAAAGAACAATATTACGCTGTTATGTAGGTTCTTGAGGACTGTTTGGACCCCGCACATGACTTCCTCTGCGTATGCAATTCACACATTCTCTAAATAGTGAACTGTTCTTTTTTTTCTTTTTCTATTGTTAAGTGTTTTTACGCCGTACTAACTGTTAAATACCGAACGAGTTGCATGCGTGTTACAGGCCGGATAACTGTAAGCTTGCACTCGGCAGCCTGATGGTTTTTCTGTTCCTTACTTTCACACCAGGCAAAAAGCTGATAATATACGTTAAGGTCACGTCTCCTTCCTTTCCTGTCTAGCTATTTCCTATCCCATATAACTACTGTCACAATTTTTTGTTAACGCCGTGTTGACGTAATTTTATCCCGAAGGACTTCTTTAAAGCGCCGGTAAAGCTACCGGGATAATACTAGCATATTTGAGAACTTCCAATACCACGAGACTGAGTTGGGATCGAACCCGCTAACTTTGGTTCAGAAAGCCGGCGCTCTACCATCAAAGCCATTCAGCCCGGTGGGATATGAAGAATGTCCCCCCCTCCTGTATTTTTCTTGATTACATGTACAACGGGGTCGATTACCCTACTTCGATATTTATCCCCTTAATTCATCTCCAGATTTTGCCACACTTATGGGGTAGCGGGTGCGAACTTGGTCGTACATATCGATTTCGCCGTGTTTAATAGCAGGATGCTCTTCCTGACCCAACCCTATGTCGAGGGATGTAATCACTATTACGCGTTTTTGTGATCGTTGATATTGTGGTATGTTGTCTGATTATTAAGAGGAAAGTGTTGGGACAAATGCAGACACCCAGTCTCCGGACCAGAAAAATTAATCAGACGCTATTATTATTATTATTATTATTATTATTATTATTATTATTATTATTATTATTATTATTATTATTATTATAAGTTGAAAACTAGAAAAGCAGCTGGAATTGATCAGATTTCTGGGGATATACTAAACACAATGGGTTGGGATATAGTACCATATCTTAAGTACTTATTTGATTATTGTTTGGTCGGAGGAGCTATACCAGATGAATGGAGAGTTGCTATAGTAGCCCATGTGTATAAAGGAAAGCGTGATAGACATAAAGCTGAAAATTACAGGCCAGTAAGTTTGACATGCATTGTATGTAAGCTTTGGGAAGGCATTCTTTCTGATTATATTAGACTTGTTTGTGAAATTAATAACTGGTTCGATAGAAGGCAATTCGCTTTTAGCAAAGGTTATTCCACTGAAGCTCAACTTGTAGGATTCCAGCAAGATATAGCAGATATCTTGGATTCTGGAGGTCAAATGGACTGTATCGCGATTGACCTGTCTAAAACATTTGATAGGGTGGTTCATGGGAGACTACTGGCAAAATTGAGTGCAATTGGACTAGACAAAAGAGTGACTGAATGGGTTGCTATATTTCTAGAAAATAGATCTCAGAGAATTAGACTAGGTGAAGCTTTATCTGACCCTGTAATAATTAAGAGGTGAATTCCTGAAGGCAGTATTATCGGACCTTTGTTTTCTTATATATATAAATGATATGAGTAAAGGAGTGGAATCGGAGGTAAGGCTTTTTGCGGATGATGTTATTCTTTATAGAGTGATAAATAAGTTACAAGATTGTGAGCAACTGCAACGTGACCTCGAAAATGTTGAGATGGACAGCAGGCAATGGTATGTTGATAAACGGGGTTAAAAGTCAGGTTGTGAGTTTCGCAAATAGGAAAAGTCCTCTCAGTTTTAGTTACTGCGTTGATGGGGTGAAAGTTTCTTTTGGGGATCATTGTAAGTATCTAGGTGTTAATATAAGGAAAGATCTTCATTGGAGTAATCACATAAATATGATTGTAAATAAAGGGTACAGATCTCTGCACATGGTTATGAGGGTGTTTAGGGGTTGTAGTAAGGATGTAAAGAAGAGTGCTATAAGTCTCTGGTAAGACCCCCAACTAGAGTATGGTTCCAGAGTATGGGACCCTCACCAGGATTACCTGATTCAAGAACTGGAAAAATCCAAAGAAAAGCAGCTCGATTTGTTCTGGGTGATTTCCGACAAAAGAGTAGCGTTACAAAAATGTTGCAAAGTTTGGGTTGGGAAGAATTGAGAGAAAGAAGAAGAGCTGCTCGACTAAGTGGTATGTTCCGAACTGTCAGCGGAGAGAAGGCGTGGAATGACATTAGTAGACGAATAAGTTTGAATGGCGTTTATAAAAGTAGGAAAGATCACAATATGAAGATAAAGTTGGAATTCAAGAGGACAAACTGGGGCAAATATTCTTTTATAGGAAGGGGAGTTAGGGATTGGAATAACTTACCAAGGGAGACGTTCAATAAATTTCCAATTTCTTTGAAATAATTTAGGAAAAGGCTAGGAAAGCAACAGATAGGGAATCTGCCACCTGGGCGACTGCCCTAAATGCAGATCAGTATTTATTATTATTATTATTATTATTATTATTATTATTATTATTATTATTATTATTATTATTATTATTATTATTATTATTGCACCATCCCTTGTCAAGACTGGCTGTGGGATTTTTCATCTCTCCAGTAAAGTCAATACCTCCTAAGACAATGTCGTTTCCACCATAGAATCTTGGTTGTAATTTCCGAAACACACAAATAACGAAGCTTGTCGTTCCCACTTTGCAGATTTAGGACTATGTTTTGAAATGTATTTGATAGATAATAATGCGTAAAATGTCTTTAAGCTGACCATAATTTGAAAAATTGGTTATCTATAGAAAATTATTCATTTTTCTCCTGAATAGGCGATTATAACATTTTATTTAATCACCAAACTGTTGTTTCACCTAAAGCTTTCTCACGCTGAATCGTACTGGATTCTTTAGTTTCGGTAATTGCATCCACTGGAATTTCTAGTTTAGAGGTTGATAGGTCTCATACGAAATGCGAATTCTGAAGTAGGCTTGCGCTAGGAAATTCAGGAGTGTGTTTGTAAAGTAGTGATATTTTAGTCTTACGTGACTATTTACACAGGGATCTCAGCCACGGGATTTTGCGTGGAACCGAACAGGGATGTAACAATTGATTTGCAGTTCTAGGACTCATCAGTTGCTATGCAATATTTCCAGATCATCCTGCTGTTTGCAGCTTCCTTCAATGAGACATTATTGTGTGTCTGGATGTCATAATTTCTTCCAGGAAGGCATTTCTAGTCCTTTCCCATGGATGTTTTCCTTCATTGAAGCCTTCTGTCAGTTCTTAATTAAATTGTAGTGGCACATTGTGTCGCCGGACCATACAAGACATCGGTTATGGTTTTTGCGAAGGATTGTCGCATTGCTGAGACCAGAACGGATCACTGTATGTCAGTCAACTTAAGTCTTTCCCTTCCACTGAGAATGTGGGCTGTTGCACTATATGCCTCTGAAACGTAGACACTAAACGAAAATGAAAGGTACCTTCCTGAATCCTTCGAAATGTGGTGCTGTTTGTATGTCAACAGCTGCCATAGATAGCATAGGCATCACTGAAGAGGCATACTAAGGAAATGAGATATTTTCCGTTGCTTTCCTCACAGAATCGCCCATACCTCGGTCACTTTCATATTGTTAAAGCCAAGGATGATGAAAGCAACAAAATGATTGTAGCTCATACCAGACATAGTGCACTGTAAACACTATATTTCGCCAGGAAAGGCATATAATGCTGTTGTAAGATGAGGTGATAAATGTGACGTCGAGAGATAAGATGGTAAACATCAGGGGTCTGGGTACTGGGAATGACAAGGTTGAGACTTTTTATTTCAGGAGCGCCGGGCTGAGTGGCTCAGACAGGTGAGGCACTGGCAGGTTCAATCCTGGCTCAGTCCGGTGGTGTTTCAAAGTACTAAAGTACACCCGAGCACAGAAATGGTGTCCCGATATAAACAAAGCATTGTATCCTCCCCACCTCTCGCTTGTCCGACTCGTTGGTTGAACGTTCAGCGTACTGGCCTTCGGTTCAGAGGGTCCCGGGTTCGATTCCCGGCCGGGTCGGGGATTTTAACCTTAATTGTTAATTCCAATGGCACGGGGGCTGGGTGTATTTGTTGTCTTCATCATTTCATCCTCATCTCGACGCGCAGGTCGCCTACGGGAGTCAAATCAAAAGACCTCATCTGGCGAGTCGAACCCGTCATGGGATATCCCGGCACTAAAAGCCATACGACATTTCATACCTCTCGCTTAACGCATTGCTACAGGGAGATAGCCCGCTACAAGGCTGTTGTGATTGAAATGGGCACTGTGGACGTTTATCTGCAGGATTCAGATCGATCTGAGTACGCTTTCCTTATTGAAAACGCCATGTGAAAGGAGACTCAGTTCGGACTCGGTTCGAATTGAGTTCCATGTAAACGCGGATCATACTGAGATCGTAATGAAAACGACTGCGCACACACTCCACGTTTGTTCTGACAAAATCATCATCATTAAAGTTCTGTCGAAATAACAAAAATAATAAGTCAGTAAATATATTTACCTGTATAAATGATCAGCAACTGCAATCATATTACAAGACGGCCAGCCTTGGCGATCAAGAAAATCACGATAATCTTCTGTTGGGGATAACATAGGAATGTGCATTCTATCCATTGCACCAATTACATTTGGAATACCACACACACTTTCAAAACTGGAAGTTATCTCCTGGGCTTCTACTTCATTTGGCGTTTTTAAATTCTAAGAGGTGATATCGAATTTACTACAATTCTGCATCGTCTGTATACGCCGATGTTGCCTGGCGGATTCAGTACGATACTCAAATACTACATGTAAACGGGGATCGTATTCAATTCGGTAAGTGTACTCAAATCGATATCAGTTCCCATGTAAACGTACTAACTATGCCTTCAGCACTACCCGTTCATTCCCTTCCCCTTCTTTTCGGTACTGAAGTGGCCTTCAATACTACCCCTTCACTCTCTCCTTTCCAGTACTGGAGTGGGGCAGTGTTGATTCTTTACGTCGGGACACCATTTCTGTACTTGCATGTACCTACGTCAGTCTCGTGTGGGTAGATTTACTGGCACTTAAAAGAACTTCTGCGGGCCTAAATTCCGGCACCTCGGAGTCTCTGAAAACCGTGAAAGTAGTTAATGGGACGTAAACATTATTATTATTTCAGGAGTGCTTGGGAATAACAGATGTAAGGAAAACTCAGCAGCGTTTGTATTTTTTTTTAATTTTTTTTTTTCGAATTACACCAACGCTATGGAGTCCTCCGATTGGTGGTGGGAACTTTGTACTGTATGGAAGATTTATATAATTTCTCCTTCAGTTTTCTCTGCTATAAAATGTTAATGTTTATATATTATCTGCCTCTCATCGTTCCCCAACCCTGAGGAACGTGTTCCCTGTAAGTTGTCATCTTTCGCGGTCTTTGCCATACTGGTTGCTTGTGTGAGGGAAAGGAGGGAAATATTGGTTATTTATGAAGTGGTGGAGCAAATTGTTGCGCCTGGTGCTGTGTAGTGAAGTTGATACAGTCCTTGACACAATATTACTGAGGTGACTGAGATGACAGATCGCAAACAGGCGTTCAGTTCGTGTCGATAGGAGTACATTCTAAATCTTGGTAACCAGTCCTCGTCAGAATGGAATTACTTTTGAAGCGTGTAGTTGGTAAGCGTTTAATTTGGTACGGTGTATTAAATTGTCCACAAGGTATGTGCCGGAGTAATGCCCCAGTGCGGTCCGTTAGCCGATCCCTGAGGCCAGCAGTGCGTGCCGTTGCGTGGCACATTCCCCTCCGTGCGTATGTTAGTACGATGGCCTTGGTTGAAGGAATTCGTACGGTCATTAATATTTATCAGACTTTCTATGGTTACGGTTTCGTAGGTGCACACTCGCGAGGGTAGAATTCAGAATTGAACTGTGAAAATCTAATTTTCTGGAAGATTTTAAAGAGCAAAGAAGGAAAAGTTTCGCAATTGACACAATTAGAACTGGAAGAAAACCGGTTACAAGATAAGTTAATTCTGCTAGATTTGCGAAGTTTTGTCACAGATATGAGTTCAAAGGCTGTTCGTAAATGTTACTAAACTGGCCCTGTAGTGCAAGTGGCCCGATCTCTTAGCCAAACATACTACTACAACTGAACTTGTCCTCGGACACTCCCAGCTCTAAAAGCCATACGCCATTTCATTTACTACTACTACTACTACTACTACTACTACTGTCGTATGGCTATTGCTAGCCTGTTCAAGCCCTTGTAACTCACACTCGAGGAAAGGTGGGTGGCGCCTGTGGTTATCGTAGATGCAACGATGCAGCAAGATAAAACCACTTAACTCTTAACTACTCGTTATTCCCCCCCCCCCCCCTCCTCTAAACGTACATTTACATATATACAGAATACACAGCAAATCTAAATTGTTCCATCGAGCGTTCTACTACCGCTCTGTAGGGTCGCGGGTGCGAACTGTGTCGTACACGTGGATTTGGCCCTGTTTTACGGCCGAATGCCCTTCCTGACTCCAACCCTATATGGAGGGATGTAATCACTATTGCGTGTTTATGTGGTGGTTGGTAGTGTAGTGTGTTGTCTGAATATGAAGAGGAAAGTGTTGGAACAAACACAAACACCCACTACCCGGCCGAGAATCGAACCCGGGACCTTCTGAACGGAAGGCATCAACGCTGACCATTCAGCCAATGAGTTGGAAAATTGATCCATTGAGCGGTATCTGTACTAAACTCGCCTCGCTGCGTCACAATTCACAATGTACGCCAACGTCGCAACTGAACTAAAAAAAAGTGGATTCCCTCACAACACGATCACCAACCACGCTTCATATATACATTCTGGCTACGTTTATAGATAATTCTGCTTTCTCACAACTTCGTATTACGGTAACACAAGATACCTGTGAAGCTCAATTAACAGCCATAAATCCTTGGTAAGTCCATGTTCTAACGTATCTAAAATTGTATTATGATGGCGTAGGCGTATTACCGCAAGATTTCCAGAAAGACATATAATTACTACAGACGTCCTTGGCATATCAATATTCCTGACTTCTCTCGAGTCAGCACAACACAACTGGAACAACTTGGAACACACGAAAGATAGTTTATAATTTAAAAGCATAAACTAACCATAATACATAACATAATCCATAACACAATGAAAAATTGTGTTTGAGTTATATACTCACACCTTGCGTCCTGCTGTAAAGAAGACTGGGTGGTGGTGGAGTATAGTATGTATGTGATGTGCGAGTTGCGGAAATGTTGGACAGCTGAATATCCAGTCCGATCGTTTTACGATCAAGATCCCTCGACCCAGTCGGGAATCGAACCCAAGGACCGAAGGTCAAGACGCCGACCGCTCTATCATGGAGCCGGACTGAACATTGCTGAAAGCTAGATAATTTAGATGTTACAATATTTGAATTTATGACGTTCGAATTTTAGTTCTCCTACCTGCGAGATATCTACTTTCCCCACATGTGTGCTGTGCTGGAACTATATTTAATCTCTCTTATTTGGTACAAATTTGTCATGTAGGGGATAGTATAACTTATGGTCTGATATTACATTGTTTTATATTTCCGGGTTGAGTGGCTCAGACAGTCGAGTACCGTACTGGCCTTATGTACACAAGTTGGCCACGACTAGAAATGGTGATATACGTTAACCTCGAGTCGGTGCATTTAGGGGGACGCAAAAGAATCATTCTCCTTAAAAGTGTTGGTATAGTATGAAGTGCTGTCCGGTTTGAACGAAGACTTCAATGAGGATCTGAAAAAAGTAATAGCTCCTCCGGCTCTCCGAAACCTATGAAAATAATAAAAAAATGTTCAGCAGTAGGTACTCCTAGATTGTTTCAGCCAGCAGTATGTTGTCCAGAGGACGCCCGAATGGCTTCCACACCACTCTTCGGGAGGCTCCTTGAGTGCCTTTTCTGTCAGTCTTCCTCGAACAGAACTTCATGCTGCTTCTTCATCTTCGTCAGCCTGCAGACGTCCACTGCTGGGCAGTCTGTATGCAGTTCTTCCCGGCTTGACGCTGGATATGATGCATTTTACTTCTATATACATCCATTATATTAGTAGGTTCCTGATACTAGTGAAAGATTAAGATGTAGTATGTGACGTCGCTGTACATTGTAGTGAACGTGATTTCCAAGAACTGTACGAAGAATTAAAAGAATTCTCCTTAAAAGTGTTGGTATAGTACGAAGTGCTGTCCGGTTTGAATGGAGACTTCAACGAGGGTATGAACAAGGTTATAAATACGTGCATGTCCTTCCTCTGTCATCAGAGCATGAAAGCTCCGTTACAACTTCAGCAAGCAGTGGTGCATGCTATATGAATAGACAGGTAAGAGTTTCCCAACACTGTAATTTCAACTTCATATAGTTCTTCGAAGTGAGGCCTTATAGAGAGGAAGTAGAGCATTAAATCAAATGAACAGGTCGAGGTATAAGTTGTAATCGTTATTTGGCAGGATAAAGTTACGTTAGTATGCTATCCTACAGTATTTTTATTATTAATAATAATATGATCTTCCTGAATCGCGTATCACACCGAAGTAGTTCGCTTTTGATTTAAATGGAGTGAATTTTGTGTGCAGTACTCATTCTTTATGCTTCGATCATTTTGCGAGCTTTTGACGACGGCCACTTTCAGAAACAAAATACTTGAAGCTATCAGCACAGTAGTGGTGTAACTAAAAATGTTTGTGCAGTAAGATGTCAGCATATAACAGCCCTTCATGGCCTAAGCACAGTGTCTATAGTGGCCAAAGCAGTCTGCTGCCAAAATTCACGATGTGGCACCACATGTTGTGTACCGGATTTCGGAGCCGTAAAAGGCTGATGAAGTCCAGTATCTTACTTCATTTGAAAATGTATCGCTTGTTAGGTCTTTCTGAAGACTTTTACTTGGTATCGCGCGAGTTGACTGCGTGGTTCTGGCCATGTAGCTGTTAATTTGCATTCGGGAGTTAGTGGGTTCGAACCCTACCAATAAGGTGGTCTGATGATGGTTTCCCGTTGTTTCCTATTTCCTGTAACATTTGCCACCGCCGCTTCCTTACCAGTACTAGCAATTTCCCATCCCATCGTCGTCATAACTTACCTGAATTGATGCCACGTTAAAACGCTTGCCCGCTCTCCCCCTCCCCCCTTCCAAAAAAAAAAAACTTGTGTGGAGCGTAGTTTTGTATGTTTGTGGAACATGGACGGTAACTAGCTCAGAAAGAATATGTAGTATGAGTAGCTCAGATAGTTGAGCGCTGACCTGTCTCGGCAGGTTCGATCCTGGCTCTGTCCACTGGTATTCGAAGGTGCCCATTTATAGCCTCTTGTTGCTAGATTTATCGGCACGTAAAAACTCTTGCGAAACAAAATTCTGGCATATCGGCATCTCCAAAAACCGGAAAAGTAGTTGGTGCGACGTAAAACCATGACACTGTTATTAAGAATATATACTTTCGAAATTGGAGTTACGCAAGAGCGTTAAAGGTGGGATGGGTAAATCATGAATGAATGAGTGAATGGACTGAATCGTTTTAAAAAACGACCAGAAGATTGATGAGGCACATATTGAGGGAAATATAAAGTTTAAAAACGGTAGGAATGGACAGATCAATTTATCATACTAGTCTATGGACTGATAACCTAAACAACATTAGAGGAGAAGTGCGGTATTAATAGAAGTATTGTCGGCGAATTAGACTTGGTCCTGCCGAGCAAGTGGCAGTGTGGTTTGGTCACGTAGTGGTCACCTTGCATTTGAGAGATAGTGGGTTCGAACCCCAATGTCGGCAGCCCTGAAGATGGTGTTCAGTGTTTTCCCATTTTCACACTAGGAAAATGCTGGGACTACCGTAGGGCCACAGTCGCTTCCTTCCCAAACCTTGCCCTTTTCCATCCCATCGTACCCCTGTGGGTGGGGGCTGCAGATGAATACACCCACGGTATCCCTTGCCTGTCGTAAGGTGACTAAAAGGGCGACCAGGGGATGATGACAGAACCGTGAGACTATTTGTGATTAGTACCATTACGTGCCCAACACCGTGGGTCGACGTTACTTGCGACTAGTACCACCTTGCGAGGAACACTACGGGTCTGGGCGTCCGACTCATTGGCTGAAAGGTCAGCGTTGTAGCCTTCGGCTCAGAGGGTCCCGGGTTCGATTCCCGGCTGGGTCGGGGATTTTAATCGCCTCTGATTAATTCTTCTGACCCAGGGACTGGGTGTTTGTGTTTGTCCCAACACTTTCCTCTTCATATTCACACAACAAACTACACTACCAACCACCACAGAAAAACGCAGTAGTGATTACATCCCCCCATACAGGGTTGCGTCAGGAAGGTCATTCAGCCGTAAAACAGGGCCAAATCCACATGTGCGGCACTGTTCGCACCCGCGACCCCACAGATGTGGGGGGAAAAGCGGTAGAAAAAAGACGACTACGGGTCTCGGCTTTGATAAGTGCCATCGTGTGTATTCCACTGGTCGGTTCTACTGTGTTCAGAATGGGTCTGAGTTACCTATGAGTAGTACCACTTTATGAGAAACACCCTGGGTCTACGTTGCCTGTGATTAGTACTACTGTGTGAGAAACACCACGGGTTTGGCTGGCGGCCTTGATTAGTACCCTTATGTGCGAAACACCCTGGGTCTACGTTGCCTGTGATTAGTACTACTGTGTGAGAAACACCACGGGTTTGGCTGGCGGCCTTGATTAGTACCCTTATGTGCGAAACACCCTTGGTTTGTGTTACCTGTGAGTGGAGCCATTGTGTGGGACATCCAGTGACCTAGATTTTGGACCCCTTCAGTTAATAAGTATCATCCCAGTAAATAAGACATTGTGAATTGGATCCACTAATGGTTTTTGATACACGATCCTTTAAAAAAAAATCAAAATCGTTTTAGATTCTAGTCAATGGATACTTCAAACAACAAACATCATCCCATCGTCTCCATAACACGTATCTGTGTCGGTGCAACGTAAAGAAAGTTGAATAACTAAATTGCCTCTGCAGGCCGTGCACAGGTGCTGAATTGCCTGGCCCGGATTCCAATAGCGGACCTTGCCCTCGGTGCGTCGCTGCGCTGGTGAAAGAGGCCAGTACGGTACGCAGAGCCCGGGGCACCCGGAAACATGAAAGCAGCACCCTGACCTTGGTCGTGGACTGGCGACATCCTCCCACGCTGCCCACTGCCATCAGCTGGAGCGTGGAGGATGGCATCAATCTGCCAACCTTGTTGCAATGTGATATTTAACACAGTTCCCTTTGCATATAATGTGAAAGATAGGGTAAGAGTTCTTCAGCCCGCCAGGCTTTGTTCTAATGGCCAGGCTGAGTGGGTCAGATGGTAAAATTTTCTTTTTGAGCCCAAGGTGGTGAGTTCCCATCCCACGTCAGTCCAGTGGTATTTGAAGGGGCTCAGACACGTCAGCCTCCTGTGGAAAGGTACACAAACATATGAAGATCTTCTTTGCGAGACTAAATTACACGCCCTGTCTCTTAATCTATAGCAGTAGTGGGGACATAAAAAAAAAAAAACATAATACGGGATAGAGACCTGTCTAGTTGAGGCCGTAATACCGTAATTCGGATAAGGGATTCCTTACTTCGTGTGTGTGGGGGTTGTCACGCAGCTTACACCAGGAATGAGTAGTGAGTACTGCTGTTATTCATGCTGTCAAAAGTGGCCCGGGTACGATTTAACCACTTTTGTCTCGCTTAGTACCAGGATTATGGGTAGTGGAGTCCGGCTCCATGACTAAATGGTTAGCGTGCTGGCCTTTGGTCACAGGGATGCCGGGTTCGATTCCCAGCAGGGTGGGGAAATTAAACCATAATTGGTTAATTCTGCTGACACGGGAGCTGCGTTTGTGTAGTCTTCATCAACATTTCATCCTCGTCACGACGCGCAGGTCGCCTATAAACGTCAAGTAGAAAAGACCTGCATCTGGTGAGCCGAAATTGTCTTCGGATACTCCCGGCACTAAAATCCATATGTCATTTAATTTTTTTTGGGTAGTGGAAGCCTTTTAACTTGCATTCCTCCAAGGGAGCAAAGTGCGATGGCTTCCTCGTCAGAACTGTGAATCCTCTGTCAAAGAAGCTGACGCTTTGGAACCCGTAATCCTACCATACAATGCACTCGTTATTTATTGTCCTGTCCAGTAACTAATAAACTGTGAATATTTATGACTAGAATCCAGTCGCATGGCGCAAGATAAAAGGAATGGGGGTAATCCAGAGTTGTTGGTTTACGGTAGTAGCGTGCCAGTGTGTGATTTAAACCGATCTGGTGCCAAGGATAGTCCTTAGTTTATTGAACTCGCACTGTTTAATTCTCTTCTTGTTGCCATGTGCTGGCGTTGTAGCTAGAAATGGTTTTCATATTCTAAATGTTAAAATTTTTGGCAGCGAATGTGGAATGTTACTTTTATAAATAGTTTCTACCATCGTGGAGTAATTCCGTTGTATTCTGTGCTTGCCGTACTCGAACTTGTGGACCTTACATTACGGAGCCACGCTTCTCTGATCGCTGGCTCAGGACTGTTTGTTTTTAACTGGTGTTTGAGAATAGCAACGCTGAAAATTCAAAAAATTACATTCAAGAATATTTCCAACTAGACATTGTGTACCTTTGTAGATTAACGTCGCGAAAGCTCGAGAAAACCGGTGTCAGTTGCTAAAGGGCTTGAGAGCCATGGCGAGAAATCTGCATCACACACATCCTTATAGTTGGGCCCACGAGAGTTCGTTTATTTATTTATTTATTTATTTATTTATTTATTTATTTATTTATTTATTTATTTATTTATTTATTTATTTATTTATTTATTTATTTATTTATTTATTTATTTATTTATTTATTTGGCACGAGTAATCACAACTTCTTTCAACTTTCCTAATTTTGTGACATTTTGCACATTCGTTAGCTTGCCAGGACAGAAAAAGTGACCATGAATTTCTTCCCGTTTCTAATTCAATATGATGTATAGAGATTACAAGAGTCCGACTCGTTGGCTGAATGGTCAGCGTACTGGCCTTCTGTTCAGAGAGTCCCGGGTTCGATTCCTGGGCCGGTCGGGGATTTTAATCGCTTCTGATTAATTCTTCTGACTCGGGAACTGTGTGTGTGTGTGTGTGTGTGTGTGTGTGTGTGTGTGTGTGTGTGTGTGTGTGTGTTCACACAACACGCTACACTACCAACCACCACAGAAACACGCAATAGTAATTACATCCCTCCATATAGGGTTGATGCCTTTGCTGGCAGGACCCAGTGTTTACAGTGCACTATGTCTTCTGGTATAGGCTAGAGCAATTTTGTTGCTTTCATAAATCTGTCTTATCCTTGGCTTTGACAATATGAAAGTGACTGAAGTATGAGCGATGCTAGTAATGCCAATCCTTATGCAGCCAGTCCCTGCTATCAGTGATGTGAAAATGTTGCTCATAGGGTCAGTTGGTGTATGCATTTCAGTGGGCTTGGCAGACTGATATGTAATAGCAACTCTGAATCGGTGAGGAAAGCAACGGGAAAATACCTCACTCCCTAGTACGCCTCTTCAGTGATGCCTAGGCCATCTATGACAGCTGATGACAGAGCTGTTGAGGATCCCACCAGCGGAATCGCTGACGACTGAACATACAATACCTATAGGGTTGGCGTCAGAAATGACATCTGGCCGTAAAACAGGGCCAAATCCACATACATGTGATGCAGTTCGCACCCGCGACCCCACAGGTGTGGGAAAAGCGGTAGAAAAAGACGACGTATAGAGATTACAAGAATGTTAGGATCACAATTTTATTTCAAGAAGTAAATTAAGAGTAAAAATTACGTTTTGTAAACTTGACTAATACAAGTAAAAATTACTAAATGAAAAGTTTTCGTAACAAGTAATTAGTTTACTTCTACTCAATTCCCAGATCTGGTTGTGTCAAACGATCCGCATCCGATCAACATGACCAGTTACTGACGGGTACAACATGCGACAGGTGGACCTCGCTATATCCGGCGAGAAGGTACGGGTAGTGGAGCCGATGAGGAAGAGAGAAGTCAGTCGGGTGTGCAACGATCCGACCATGAAATGTAGAGCGTTCAGACTTGATTGTGCGTGAAGACTTTGAGGAGTCTGAGGAGATGTGCTTCACTACCAATGTCTACTCCTAATACTCAATGACTGAAAAACAAGCCTTCCCTTAATTATGCAATTACAAGGCTGAACAAGAAAGAGCCACTGTGAAGACTGGATGCTATTTTAATTGACAGGAACGGTGTCTTTCACAGAAGTTCCAAGCCGGAAGAAAGCGGTAGGATTGCGTAATCGGGTAGGAGGATTGTTGTAACATAGTTTCATACAAGGAGTTAGAGGCAGCGTGGTAAATAGCCTCCTGCACTCACAAGGGGGATGTGTTGTGTGACACTTATTTTGTCGAGTTTTGAGTACAAAATGTATTTGGACTTCTTAATTTTAGAGATTTCAGCGTTTCAGTTTGCAACCAACAGTTATAATCCGTCAAATAAGCCACCATGCAGATAATCATTCTGGCCAAGGCGCAGGCACCGCAGTGCAAGGGAGTCTTCATCCAACCTTTGTATTTCCTTTAAATGTTTTCGTTCATAGTTCATTTTAGACTCATGTTCTTTTTGACACGATCATTAGTGAAGGAATGTGCATGAAAGAGGACATGCAATTAAAATCACCAGAAAAATGTTCAAAAATATTAAATTAAAAAGATATGATGAAGACTCGAACCTGTGACACTTGCATTCACACCCATTGTTGTATAAAACTGCGGGTTCTGAATAATTAAATTAAACGCAACACAGTTTAGAGGTCTGATTCTTAACACATCAGCTCCGAAGAGTGTGCACACAGGGATATGAGTGGGGTACAGTATAAATGCTAGGGTCTTCTTACTCTACTTATTATTCTAAATTTACAGTGTTTAGAGGCTGAATATGTACATTTAACATAGTCTATACCTATGTAAATGTCCAGTAGAGTCTATACAAACATACATGTGAGGATGGAGGCACTTCCGTGTATGTGGGACTTGCCATTTCTCCATCTACGCCCTCCCTCTCCTAGATTGTACATGTACAGAGTCAGGAAAATGATAATGATGATGGTAATAATAATTATAAACACCATCTAACAGACTCTCATTGTATTCCTAGGTAACATATACTCCTCTGTTCTCTTCACTTTTACTCGCCACTGAAGCCGACGCGGTTTCACCCACTGTGTCTATCTGTAACTTAATCATTACCTCCTTATTGAGAATGCCTTCCTTCAACCATTCACAACTGTTACCAGCAATCATTCTCACTACATCCATGTCTTTTGCTTACAGGTTGTGAATGAGATATCCGGAGTGTTCGCAGCTTTCACCGTCTTACAGCAACATTGGCTCGAAAAACAGAGCAATGCAGGGATAATTTCGTCTAGCAGCTTTCTTCTTTCTTACAGAATGCAGACAATTGCAGTTGTGAGCTCACTGCATTAGCTTTGCTACACCTGATTCGATTTCAGTTAGTAGGCCTTTATCTCCCTGAGAGAATACACAGCCATAGAAGTTGAAATGACCGAGCGAGCTGGCCGTGCGGTTAGGGGTGCGTTGCTGTGAGCTTGCATTCGGCAGATAGTGGGTTCGAAGCTCACTATCGGTAGCCCTGAAGATGGTTTTCAGTGGTTTCCCGTTTTGAAAGCAGGCAAATATTGGGGTTCACTCCCTTCCCACCCCTGGCCCTTTCCCATCCCATCGTCGCCATAAGACCTATCTGTGTCGGTGTGACGTAAAGCCAAATGTTTAAAAAAAAAATTGAAATGATTCACCTGTTCAAGTTTCGTATTTTTAACCTTCCATTCAGCCCTCGTCGGTTTCTTTCCACCTGACATCACTTTGTCATCAGTGATCTCCATTTAGTGCCGTCACCTGGGTGGCAGATTCCCAATTAAGTCTGTGATTTTTCTCTTGAACTTGGAAAATTATCGAATATTTTCTTGATAAGTTATTCCACTCCCCAATTCCTCTTCCTATAAATAAATATTTGCCCCAATTTGTCCTCTGGAATTCCAACTTCATCTTGATATTATAAACTTTTCTACTGTTAAAAGCTCCGCTCCAGCGTATTAGTCTACTAATGTCATTCCACGCCAACTCACCACTGACAGCTCGAAACATACCACATAGTTGATAATCTCGTCTCCTCACTCCCAAGTCTTCCCAGTCCAAAGTTTGCAACATTTTCGTAACACTAATCCTTTGTCAGAAATCACCCAGAACAAATCAGGCTGCTTTCCTTTGGATGTTTTCCAGTTCTCGTATAAAGTAGTCCTGCTGTGGGTCCCATACAATGGAATCATACTCTCATTGTGGTCTTATCAGAAACGCCCTCTACTTTACATCCTTACTACAACCCCTAAATACCCTCATAACCATGTGAAGACATCGTCAACTTTTCTCAACCTCCTTAATTGTGTTATTCATTCCTTATAATAACACCTAGGTACTTACCGTGATCCCTGCGAGGCACTAACACCCCATCAGCACATAATTGAAACAGAGAGGACTTTCCATCTTAGTGAGATTTGCAACTGGACTTCTTATCCCATTTTCAATCATACCATTGCTCGCTGTCTGTCTCACTACATTGTTGAAGTCCTCCTTCAGTCTCTAACAATCCTGCAACTAATTTTCTACTCTGTACAGTATAAAATCATTCTCAAATGTCATCTGTGATTCAATTCCCCCCCCCCCCCCACACACATTATATATATATATATATAAAAAACATCCAGGTAGCCCGACTCGTTGGCAGAATGATCATCGTACTAGCCTTCTGTTTAGAGGTCCCGAGTTCGATTCCCGGCCCGGTCGGGGATTTTAACCTTCATTGGTTAATTCCATTGGCCCGTAGGGGTAGGTGTTTGTGCTGTCCCCAACATCCCTGCAACTCTCGCACCACACAACACTGTCCTCCACCACAAGAACACGCAGTTATCTACAATTAGCAGGTGCCGCCCACGCTCATCGGAGGGTCTGCCTTACAAAGGCTGCACTTAGCTAGAAATAGCCACACGAAATTTATTATTATTATTATTATTATTATTATTATTTTAAGGAAATAATTAATAAAAGTTTACTGGTGATGTCTTAAATTGTTCTTGAGACTTATTTATGTATTTATTTATGCATTCTCTTTTGTTCCAGGTAAGCGTTACTGTGCACGGAGAAATTGGCTATCTTGGGAGTCCAAGTGAGGTAGGACACATGTTACTTGTTTACATTCGTCTTAGTTACACGCTAGCTGCCTTACTCATGATGACTGACGACTTACATTGACGAGGTGGGAATGAGTTGTCAATACGATGAGTTCCTCCAGCTTGAGATAATCATATATAACTAAGGGCCTTATTTTTTGGTGAAATTGTTGATTTTGGTGTTAAAACTAACACTATTTTGGTAGGTATTTCCTGAAATAAATTGTCATACTGATCGATGTTTCTTGTGAAATATTCCTTATGGTGTGGGGTAAATCTAACTAATTTTGTGATTAGGGGTTTTAAAGTGAACACCTGTAATGTATTAAATTGTTATTAAACTTTAGAACAACCAAATATACAAAATGTTGTAGAAATAAATACCGGTAGGCCTATATAAATCACTGAAACCTCAAAATGAAGTTAGGCGGAAGTTAGGAATGTATACGTAGCCCACACGTTTTTGCCGGTCCCGTGGTGTAGGGGTAGCGTGCCTGCCTCTCGCCAGAAGGCCCCAGGTTCGATTCCCGCCCAGGTCAGGGATTTTTTCTCGACCTGAGGGCTGGTTCGAGGTCCACTCAGCCTGCCTGATTAGAACTGAGGAGCTATTGACGGTGATACATCGGCCCCGGTCTCGAAAGCCCAGAATAATGGCCGAGAGGATGCGTCGTGCTGACCACACGACCCCTCGTAATCTGCAGGCCTTCCGGCTGAGCAGCGGTCACAGGGCAGGCCAAGGCCCTGTCAGGGCGTTAAGTGCCGTGTGGGGTTTGATTCTACACGTTTTAACATTTTGAATGACTTGTCTCCAAAGTAAAAAAACTAGGCATGGTTTCAACATTATCAGGATTCAGAGTTGTGCGACAGTCAGAAAGTATGTTTTTGTAAACAAAGCAGCCCCTTTCGCTGACCACATTAGACGTCGGAAACCATAATACTTGCGAACACTTGGTGCAAATCCTCCTAAAACTTCACTAACAATGTATTCTTCCTTCTCTTCCATCAGACGTGCTTTCACTGCATTTTGCAAAGCCATATATCCCTGGAAGATATTCGTGGATATGCTGGTGCTGCCCGGCCGGGATGAGTAACTCAGACGGTTAAGGCGTTGGCTTTCTGAGCCCAAGTTGGTAGGTACAATCCTGGCTCAGTCCGGTGCTTAAATACGTCAGCACCGAGCTCGATAGCTGCAGTCGCTTAGGTGCGGCCAGTATCCAGTATTCGGGAGATAGTAGGTTCGAATCCCACTGTCGGCAGCCCTGAAAATGGTTTTCCGTGGTTTCCCATTTTCACAGCACGCAGATACTGGGGTTGTACCTTAATTAAGGCCACGGACGCTTCCTTCCCACCCCTAGCCCTTCCCTGTCCCATCGTCGCCATAAGACCTATCTGTGTCGGTGCGACGTAAAGCAAGTAGAAAAAAAAATCAGCCCCGTGTTACTAGTTTTATTGGCGCGTAAAAACCTCCTGTGGGACAACATTCCGACATCTCGGCATCTCCGAAAACCGTAAAAGTAGTTAGTGGGACGTAAAAACAATAACATTTTTACAACTCAACCAGGCGATTTATTTATTTATTTATTTATTTATTTATTTATTTATTTATTTATTTATTTATTTATTTATTTATTTATTTATTTATTTATTTATTTGCTCTTTGCTTTACGTCGCACCGACACAGATAGGTCTTACGGCGACGATGGGATAGGAAAGGCCTAGGAATTGGAAGAAAGCGGCCGTGGCCTTAAAATCCCGGCATTTGCCTGGTGTGAAGATGGGAAACCACGGAAAACCATCTTCAGGGCTGTCGATAGTGGGGCTCGAACCCACTATCTCCCGATTACTGGATACTGCCTGCACTGCAGCTATCGAGCTCGGTGTGATTTATTTAGAATAGGCCTACTAATATCGTCATATTTTATAATAAAGTCGGTATTATTTATCTTCCCTTTTATATTCATCCATGTCCTCATGCCAGGATTATCCAATTTTTCTATAGAAATGCTGGCTTGCATGAATGCTTTTGTTGTGTCTAATACAAATTGCTCTCTATCACTTTTCAACTCCTTTGCGATCAATGATAATTGTGTCGTTTTATAGTTATAAAAACGTATTATACGAATGTTTTCATGATTTTTTTTACTTCGCTTCTGTGGTATGTATTGTGGGCCTATGGCTTACATGAAATCATTCTACTGTATATACCGGGTGGTTCATCAGCCCCTTAATTTTTTGGAAGTAGGCAACACAAAAGGGTTTTCCTGAAAATATGGATGTGTAATCGGGATTAGGTGCTCTTAGAGCAAATATTAAGTCTCTTGAAATAGTAACTATTATAGACACGCTGTAAGTAAAACCACGTTCGAAGTGAATCTTTCATACTTTGTATAAGTGTTAAAAGGAGCGAGTGAGGTCACGGTCGCTTGTTTCCCACTCTTAGGCCTTTCCTATCCCATCGTCGCCGTAAAACCTATCTGTGTTGGTGCAACGTAAAGCAAATTTAAAAAAAATGTTTGATCGTTTTATATTATAAGTTTAAAAATATATACACATATATTTACAAGGATTTAAAGTATATGGCGTTTAAGTCACTCGTAAGACCCCGATTAGAATAACGTTCCAGTGCAATGGGACCCTCAGCAGGATTACTTGATATGATAATTAGAGAAGATCCAAAGGAAAGCAGCATGATTTATTCTGGAGGTAATTTACAACATAAAGAGTAGTTTCACGAAAATGTTGCGAACTTTGGCCTGGGGAGACTTGCAAGTAAGAAGAAAAGGTGCTCGACTAAGTGGAATGTTCCAAGCTGTCAGTGGAGATATGGCGCAGAATGGCATTGTATGTATGTTCATTCTTCATCCTTAAGGCTGGTTGGATCCTCAATAGCCCCGCCGTAAGCTGTCATAGAAGGCCTAGGTATCAATGAAGAGGCTTACTAGGGAAATGAGTGAGGTAGTTTTCAGTTGCTTTCCTCACCGAGCCGGAATTTGTTGTTTCATATCAATCTGCCAAGCCCACTGACATACATGTACCAACCGACCCTCTGAGCAACGTTCACACCATTCATAGCAAGGACTAGCTGCATAAGGAATGGCATTACTAGCATCGCTCATACCTCAGTCACTTTCATATTGTCAACGCCAAGGTGAAGACAGACAGATCAATAAAAGTAACAAAATTGCTCTAGCCCATACCAGAGACATAGTGCACTGTAAACATCAGCCAGCAAAGGCAGACATTAGCAGACGAATAAGCGTGGGTGGAGCTTTTAAAAGTAGTAAAGATCACAATATGAAGATAAAGTTGGAATTCAAGATGACCAATTGGGACATGTATTCATTGATAGAGAATCTACCACCTGGCCGACACCCCTAAAAGCGGATCAATGATAATTGTGTCGTTTTATAGTTATAAAAACGTATTATACGAATGTTTTTATGATTTTTTTCACTTCGCTTCTGTGGTATGTATTGTGGGCCTATGGCTTACATGAAATAGCGCTAGATAGGTTTTTCCTTTCTTAATCGCTATAATTTGGGTTATGTATTCGACCATTGTTCTTTGGGGTAAATGTTCTGTCTGATATACGCACAGCTTCTTGGTGTATAATTATTGAGCTGCTGAGAGAGAAAAAGTAATGACTAGCAATGTAGAGGTCTCCCTATGGAGAAAGGAGATGTCATCATAAGCCCATAATTCACCCTTGGTTGCTGCAGCCAGTCGAGAAGAGCTAATAGATATATCAGCTAGTTCTTGAAGTCTGTATTTCTGTACAGCAGATACTTGGATCTTACTATCCATTCTCAGTAGATGTCCCAGGTGAGAATCACTATCATTAGGTATTCCATGCAGTCCAGCGTGTATTGGCCGATGTCCAGTATGTGCGTGGGATGGCATGTTAAACAACATTCACTTGTTGCGTTCCGGGATACACAGTGAATTGTTTAACCTGTCCAATGAAACAGGTTTCCTCCGACAGACAAATAGCAGTCGTGTTCTAGAGCCATGTTCCGCGACTGGCTGTTATGTGCCTCAGCATCGTCATTCGAGAAATGTAAAGTATAGTAAGATACGTGAGGAGATAAATCTCCCATCTTCACCATCATGAACTTAGGTGATCAGATCTCCATGTTCAGCTGCTCCATCTTTTCACGGGTCTTCCCATCTTTTTTTCCCAATTTGCTTTATCTTAGAATTCGAGTAGTATCCATTTAAGACATATGGTGATACTACACCCTACTATAGTCTCTCTCTCTCTCTCTCTCTCTCTCTCTCTCTCTCTCTCTCTCTCTCTCTCTCTCTCTCTCTCTCTCTCTCTCTCTCTCGTTACATTGATTACATGTAACTGATGGAGGTCATAATTTCTTTGACGGCCAAGGCGGGTGTAGCCTCGAAATTATTGAAGCAGTCTTCATTACAGCTGTTGTATACCGCACAAGTGAACTGTGAACCATTTATAAAATAAGTTTTCGTGAACTTCTTTGTGTTTTTGAAAGACATTTTAGAACATAGTGTGATAGCTGCAGTCGCGTAAGTGCGGCCAGTATCCAGTAATCGGGAGATAGTGGGTTCGAGCCCCATTGTCGGCAGCCCTGAAGATGGTTTTCCGTGGTTTCCCATTTTCACACCAGGCAAATGCCGGGGCTGTACCTTAATTAAGGCCACGACCGCTTCCTTCCACTTCCTAGGCCTTTCCTCTCCCATTGTCGCCATAAGACATACCTGTGTCGGTGCGACGTAAAACAAAATAGCGGGAAAAAAACATAATGTAACCCGTACACAGCGCACACAATCTCAACAGAACGGAGTGAATCTGCTGCTGATAAACTAAGTGGGTGTGCGAGGAGTGGTGGTGACTTACTTCCGCTTGTCTGTGCTCGGGGGCATGTCTCGCAAGACAGTTCCTTGTGACCACAGCTTTATATCTACAGCATAAGAGTTTTCATATTTATTTTAGTTATTTGTCATAAGTGTGTAGAGTTCTCCTCCATATTCAACAGACACTATGCGTATGGATTCATGAATGCATGAACGAGTTAACTAATGAATGATTCCATGACTGAATTGCCATGCACGCATGAATGAATAAACACTTCTCTCCCAGTCACGGATAACCACCAGCTGAGGAGAGAGCATTAGAGTCGATGCATGGGTGGATTTATGAATGAACGCGCGAATAACTCTGTAGCGAGGTTTCATAGTAGATCTATTTTCTCCTCCGTCAATTCTCTTTCCTTCTTGTAGTAATAGGAATTTCGGATCTAAAATTGGTCCGCAGATTCATGTGACCGAAACGGAGAAGCGTGGGTTTACAGCGTAAATAATCATTCTATATACCGGGTGGTTCATCAGCCCTTTTTTTCTTTTTTTTTTGAGGTAGGCAACACAACTAACGCGTCTCATTGTAATGCCCTTAGTACATCATACCGTTAATATAATACTCGCGAATATGGTAGAAATCATTAGCGGCGGCAGTGTTATTTCTATTACTTGAACTATAATGAATGTGGAAAAGGATCACGGCTGCGAATAACACTACCTTACGTTTGGGCAGGAAGTGTCTAGAAGAACTAAAACGTGCTAGCAATGCACCTAGGTTCGCGGTAGCTAAGGTGGCTAAATCATGCATCACTGCTGTTGCATCGGCTAAGCTGTCTGGTAGAAGGTTCGAATCACAGGATGGTGTACTATCTTCTCGATTAGCGCAGTTTACAGTGACGGCAATATGGCCGCATATCATCCTGTTCCAAAGAGTGAATTTTTATTTGGTCATGAAAAGGACCCTTTTTATCCGATATTAAGTAACCAGGTTGCACTAGGACGTGATGGTCTGTGCGTAGGATGTACGGTACTGTGAATATTCAGAGTAACAAGTGTTCTAAATGTTGACCATTTTACGGTGTTCATTTAACTTTTTACCATTATGGAGCATGTGGCATACATTTTAATTCGACCATACTTTCTCCATAAATGAGCAACAATTGAATGTACTCTTCGTAGGAATACATCGTGAGGAAATAAGTGCTGTGATGTGACCTGGTAGATGTGGATTACTTTCGTGCGTTGGATTCGGTAGGTTGTGGACTTGAAACCCATGCTGGCCGTCCTAGTAACGGTTTTCCTCGGTTCCCTATTTTCACCACTAGGCGAATGCCGGGACGGTACCTTAATAAAGACCAATGCCGATTTCCTTCCCAGTTCTTCCCCCACCCACCCTTAGGGGAAGACGCTAAATCAGAGGGCACCCCTTAAAACAAATAGGTAGCAAAAAAAATATTATTGTATCCCCGCTAAAATGGACCACCTCTGTCATTGAAAAAATTTGCCTTATTCTGAATTCGAAATATTACGCTGCCTATACTTACTTTCTGCTCCAGCCCTTAATCGATTCAGCCACAAAGTCAACATACATGAAGTTTGCTAGAGGTTTATTACTTAAGTACGGCAGTTCCACCTCGAAAGTTCACATTCGTGTCGGTCTTCAATGCAGGTTTTCAGTGTTCATTTAACCTCTTTACGTTACATAGCACGTAGGATAACCCATTAATTCGATCGTATTACGGGTACCTGTGCTATTTCTAGGCGCAATAAATCACATGTTTTCAGAATGGTCCTTAGTAGGTATTTGGCGCGGAATTGTGCATAGTGGTTTTTCTTTTGCTAATTCCATGGACCAATTTACAGTGATGACACACAGGTAGGAGAGAGCCTTATTGACCATAAAGAGAGATTTCAAGTTATTTGGTGTTCATAAAACTTAAATTATAAGGATCTTTGGGTTGTACGCATTATTAGGGTTTGCCTGTCTCCGAAAAAATAAGGGACTGGTGAACCACCCCGTATATTATTTTGATGCTCACTTGCACATACTGATGAGTTTGCACGGTCAAATCCTGACAATCTGTATAATGCAAGCAAAACAGACTATAATGTGAGTGCGGTGCCTTTCCTAACTAGTGTCTAAGATGTGTAATGTGAACACCCAGCGCTGCGAATCTTAGGAAATTCCACTCTCATAAGATTGTTTGATAACTGTGACCGCGGTTGGACGAGTTTGTAATCGGCCTGCGGCGCCAATTCAGCTGATAGCCATTAAGTCGTTCATTTCCCGGTCAAAGCACTTCGATTCTAGTTGTTACGTATTCGCTATACCTCAGTCCTTTGATACGAACTGTGTCAGCTTTTCTCATAGCTGGCACACTCTTCACTTGGCGAGTGTCATATCTTCCTACTTTACCTCCGTCCTGTTTCAGATTTCATATGCTAGACGCGATCTTGTTAACACTTTATTAACCATAGTAGTTCAGAGGGTGGACTAGCTTTCTTAGTCCAAGGTAGCGAGGTCGGTCCTGGCTCCGTCTACTAGTATTTGAAGGTCCTCAGATACTTCGGCCTTGTGTCTGTAGATTTGCCATACGATGATACGGCCATGCCTTGCGTGCAGCTCCTGGCACAGTCGCAAACTCGGCTCTTCCCTTTAGAATCAACTTTCAACGCCCGCGCGGCCAACCAAAGCAACTCTGGCAGGACGTAATAAATGTGGACATGAAGATAGTCTGCTTCACGCCAAATGACTATCAAAGATCCGAAAACAGAACCCTGCGTCAGCGGGAGATCGTTAACATGATTATGGTGAGTGCGATGAACTCCCGGGGGACAAAATTCTGGCCACGGTGAGCAATCTGAACTCAACCAGAGAATATAAAATTTAATTATCATAGCATCTTGCGACCTTTCACTCCGAATCATTTTCCATTTTTCGTATTTTCCCCCCCTTAATTTTTCACCTTAGTGGTCGAATTTTTTCAAACAGTTTTGTCTGTTAATTATGTCCTAAGACAAACCTCGAATACCTAATTTCACTCTTTCGGTTGGATGGTTCCTGAAATATGCTGAAGAGTAAGTAGTATTTCGCATTTATATTTTGTAACTAGCCGCGGTCCCTGCCATTGACAGAATAATCACTTAGGATGTGTGTGATTGCTTTTGAGTCAACCATTTATTGAGCATTCTATACGGAACTGCGACTTTGAAATGTTCTGATATTGACTTACTCTTCTTGTTTCAACGTTTTGTTCCTGTTGGTAGATTTGTTGGGTGGAGTACCCGTCTCCAAACTAGGAATCAGAATATGGATACTGACGCTGTAGGATACGTTTTGTAAATAATTAAAATCAGAGTTGTCTATTAAATCTTGAACTTCCCTTCATGGCCATGTCGTCCAGGTAACCCACCTTCCTCCACTCTTTTGACATGACTTCGCCACCGATGGCGGTTCATGCTCGCAGCTTACTCTAAATCATTTGTGTTCGTAACTTTACTTTCGGGTCAGAGGGACCCCTGTTCGATACCCGGCTGAGTTGGGGGACGTTAGCCTCGTCTGGTTGATTCCCGTGGCTCTGGGACTAGGCATTCGTGTTTGTCTCGGTACACACTCTTTACTTCAGTTGCATTACACCAGACTACCCGTTACCACAGGAAAAACGGAATACTAAATCCTTTCTTAAATGGTTAGCGTCAGGAAGGGTACCCTGACGTAAAACAGGGCCAAGGCTACACATGAAGTACTGTTCGCACCCGCGAGGAAGGTATTATTATTATTATTATTATTATTATTATTATTATTATTATTAGGGAAAGGATTTTTAGGCACTAATAGGTTATTAATAATGTTATTGGTTTTTTATGTTCCACTAACTACTTTTACGGTTATTGGAGACGCCGAGATGCCGAAATTTAGTTTACGTGCCAGTAAATCTACCGATACGAGGCTGACGTATTTGAGCACCTTCAAATACCACAGGACTGTCAGGATCGAACGTGCCAAGCTGGAGTCTGAGCCACTCAGCCCGCTACTAATACGTAAGTTAGAATGCAAACACATTTGAACATGGCGCAATTGTCATCTAGTCGCTCTACAGTTCTGTAGACGAGTTGCATAAATTTTAGGGGTTCTGACAGTCCAGATGCTAATGCAAATCTCACTACAGAACACTTCTGCGGGTTAGGATAGTCTTGCACCTTCGTTAAATACGTTTGCATTCTACCCTATTAGTGCCTAAACATTCTTTTCCTAATTCTTCTTTTACTTATTCTTCGTTATGGCCATTAAAAGTGCGCGTTTGAACTTCATTGGTCTGGTGGTTTTCGCCTTCTTATCCTCCCTAAATCTCTTCACGAATGCACTGTTGTATTTTGCGCTCTGTAAACCACTTCCAACCAGTTTTCTTTTTAGGTTTCTTCACGAATTTGTGCTTGGCTACTATTGTACTAAAGACTCCACGATTTTCTGTGATGTCGTCCGTGATATTCATTTCTTGGAGGTCCGCTTTAGTTTCTTCTAGCCAGTTTATTTTGACCTCCATTGTCTTGATTACTTTAAATAATCTTTCGGTGAGCCTCTCGCTGTCCATTCTAAAGATATGGCCATATAAATTCAGGCGTCTCTTGCATACGTCATCAGTGAACCTGTCAGTTAATGAGTAGAGGTCCGCTGTTGTCCTCTTAATCCAAATTTCATTTTCTGTCGTGTGACCGTAAATTTTCCGGATGATTTTCCTTTCTTGCTTTTTTTCAATTTCTGTAATTTTAGAATGACCTCCAAGGGATATGGTTTCTGCCAGCTTTCAAGGTAACTGCTCGAGGTTGTCCTGAAACAGAACGATCTAAGGTTACTACTACTACTACTACTACTACTACTACTACTACTACTACTACTACTACTACTACTACTACTACCACCCCAAGAAGAACCTCGTACGTCAGGGCCGATGATCCCGATTTTTGACCCTGTAGAACAATCGTCATCATTAGCCAGTGGAACTATTGTTTCCTTTGTAAGCGATATTAAAGCTGCTGGTGCGAGTCTCCTTTAATGAGGGAAACATCTCATAACATTGTTACTGTACGGGTTTAACATCTTGCGCTAACGGACATTCGAAGGTTACGTGCTGCACTTCGTTGCCCATTCTTGATGCATCTGATATTAGCCCAGTCTGGATGCCTTCTGTTCCTAGTGGATAGTTAGCCTGTTGTTACGACGAAGATGGCTTCTTTAACGACTCAACATTGTTACAGTCAGTAACGTTGATGCTCACATGTGGAACATTTTCTGTCGAGTTGTGTCTAACTTAGTAAAGTTCATTTCAAGTGGAAATGAAGCGCATTTTATCAGTTTGGGAAATTAATTCATATTTATCAGTACAGCGCGGATGTGTATACAGTAATAGGCTAGGATGCTACTAATCTGGCTTGTAGGCTAAACCGCTCTACAGTAATATAGCGACAGGAACATGATTTCCAGGAGTTCTAATAGTCTGTACCCCTAAAGTTTATGCAAATCTTATAGCAGACTTGTGCTATAGGGTTGCCAGTTTTTGAAATGCCAATAAGGGACAGGTCATGTCGACGCTACATAACGATATTTGTTCAAGAAAGTACTGAAAATGATTTACTGTTTTATAAATACATTGCGGGCACAAACTTTATCGCAGTATTTTGCTGTGTCATTTTCTACATAAAAAAATTTAAAAC
Source organism: Anabrus simplex (assembly GCF_040414725.1). Taxonomy (NCBI): domain Eukaryota; kingdom Metazoa; phylum Arthropoda; class Insecta; order Orthoptera; family Tettigoniidae; genus Anabrus; species Anabrus simplex. Next base: position 288,289,757 of record NC_090270.1, on the reverse strand, counting down.
CCATATGTTTCTAAACTTTCAGCCTTTTTTAAAATTATGGTGAATCTGCATTAAACAAGTCATGACATTTCGGACAACTATGATCAAAATTGGGACGTGAATTTCTGACTTTATCAGAGTTGCTGAAAATCATTCTTTTTTTTTAACAATTGAAATATCTCTTTCAACATATGCATTCGAACCAGGTGTACTTAAAAGATATTTATACATTATATTTAGAACAGCATCTAAATTAACTTTAGAGAAAAAAGTCACCCATTTTGAGTTAACATTACAACTGCGATCACTCAGCATAGTACAGGTATATAAAGCTGTAGCATCACCAAATTCAATGCTCACGGAAGAAAAGTATTCATAAAACTATCCAGATTAAAAGATGGACAAATTTCAGTACATTTCAACGAATTAATCATTTTTTCAAAACCAGAACATGTAGGATCCTCCGTATGTAAATCCTCTAGTTTCTTAAAAATATTAACATACCTGAAGTCGTAAACGTTTTCCAGATAACTTATTGCAGCATTATGATGCAGATTCGCTAGATAAAGAAAAATGAACTGAAATGCAGGATCGGTTAATGGTTCTGTAAACAGAGAATTTCAACCATGGCAGTGTTGTTGTTTGAGTCATCAGTCCATAGATAGGTTTGATGCAGCTCTCCATGCCACCCTATCCTGTGCTAACCTTTTCATTTCTACGTAACTACTGCATCCTACATCTGCTCTAATCTGCTTATCATATTTATGCCTTGCTCTACCCGTACCGTTCTTAACACCTACACTTCCTTAAAAAACCAACTGAACAAGTCCCGGGTGTCTTAAGATGTGTCCTATCATTCTATCTCTTCTTCTCGTCAAATTTAGCCAAATCAATCTCCTCTCGCCAATTCGATTCAGTAGCTCTTCATTTGTGATTCGATCTATACATCTGACCTTCAGCATTCTTCTGTAACACCACATTTCAAAAGCTTGTATTCTTTTTTTCCGGAGCTAGTTATCGTCCCTGTTTCACTTCCATACAACGCCACGCTCCACACGAAAGTCTCCAAAAACATCTAATTCATATATCAATGTTTAAAGTGAGCAAATTTCTTTTCTTAAGAAAGCTCTTCCTTGCTTGTGCTAATCTGCATTTTATGTCCTCCTTACTTCTGCCATCGTTAGTTATTTCACTACCCATGTAACATTATTCATCTACTTCCTTTAAGACTTCATTTCCTAATATTTCCTGCATCACCTGCCTTCATTCGACTGCATTCCGTTACGTTTGTTTTGGACTTATTTATTTTCATCTTGTACTCCTTACCCAAGACTTCGTCCATGCCATTTAGCAGCTTCTCGAGATCTTCTGCAGTCTCGGATAAAATAACATCATCGGCAAATCTCAAGGTTTTGATTTCCTCTCCTTGGATTGTGATTCCCTTTCCAAATTCCTCTTTGATTTTCTTTACTGCCTGTTCTATGTAAACATTGAAAAGGAGGGGGGGGGGCAAACTGCAGCCTTGCCTCACTCCTTTCTGGATTGCTGCTTCTTTTTCAAAGCCCTCGATTCTTATCACTGCAGACTGATTTTTATACAGATTGTAGATAATTCTTCGTTCTCGGTATCTGATCCCAATCACCGTCAGAATCGTAAAATAGCTTTGTCCAATCAACATTATCGAATGCCTTTTCTATATCTACGAATGCCATGTACGTGGGCTTGTCCTTCTTGATTTGATCCTCTAAGATCAGACGTAGTCAGGATTGCTTCACGTGTTCCTACATTTCTTCTGAAGCCAAATTGATCTCCCAACTCAGCTTCAACTTGTTTTTCCATTCTTCTGTAAATAATACGTGTTAAAATTTTGCAGGCATGTGATACTAAACTAATGGTGCGATAGTTTACACACCTGTCAGCACCGGCTTTCTTGGGAATAGGTATAACAACATTCTGCCGAAAATCAGATGGGACTTCTTCTGTCTCATACATCTTACACATTAAATGGAATAACCTTGCCATGCTGGTTTCTCCTAAGGCAATTGGTAATTCAGAGGGAATGTCACAAATTCCTTGTGCCTTGTTCCTATTTAGGACGCTCACAGCTCTCTTAAACTCTGACCTCAAGATTGGGTCTCCCATTTCATCAGCTTTAACCGCCTCTTCTTGTTCCAGAACCAAATTATGTACATCTTCACCTTGATACAACTGTTGGATATGTTCCTGCCATCTTTCTGCTTTGTCTTCTTTCCCTAGAAGTGGCTTTCCATCTGAGCTCTTAATATTCATACACCTAGATTTCTTTTCTCCAAAGGTTTCCTTGAATTTCCTGTATGCAGCATCTACCTTTCCTAGGACCATACAACCTTCGACATCCTTGCACTTGTCCTTCAGCCAGTCTGCCTTTGCTACCTTGCACTTTCTATCCACTTCATTCTATAATCGCCGAAGGAATTCGTCGCCCCGCCCATGCGCTACTTCGTTATCGGTAGGGCTTGTGGCTTAGCAGCGGTCGCTTGGTAGGCCAATACCAGTGAGGGCTATAGCGTCACGGATTTTTTTAGTAGGTTAGACTGCAACGTCTTCAGACGCGTAGGAATTGTTTTCTGCTCCGCACGATAGTACTGCTATGAGTTCATACACATGAACCAAATACAACCTGTACAATTTATGCAACTCTGCGTACATAATGTAGGGCGGGCAAAACGACATTTGCCAGTCATCAAATAAGTCCCGGCCGGGCTGAGTGGCTCAGACGGTTGAGGCGCTGACCTTCTTACCCCAGCTTGACAGGTTCGATCCTGGCTCAGTCCGGTGGTATTTGAAGGTGCTGAAATACGTCAAACTCGTGTCGGTAAATTTACTGGCACGTAAAAGAACTCATGTGGGACTAAATTCCGGCATCTCGGCGTCTCCGAAAACCGTAACAGTAGTCGGTGGGATGTAAAGCCAATAACATTATTATTATTATTATTATTATTATTATTATTATTATTATTATTATTATTATTATTATATGTTATGAGAGACCACTGAAAACTATCTTCAGCGCTATCGACAGTGGGTTTCGAACCCACTACCTCCCAGATAACAGGTCACAGCTGCGCGCGCCTAACCGAACGGCCAACTCACTCGGTCGTACAGAGTATAACAGCCTGCCTGAATATTGGCGGGAAATAGCTGGGGAGTTAGATAACTTTCTTCTTTAGCATGCCATTCCTCTGGCTCATAATTTTTCTGATACTACTGGTACGTAACGCTCTGGTTCATCATAGCATTCGAGCTATTCAGTCCCTACTCGGAGGCACTCATTCGAATGAGCAGTGTGTATATTTGACGGAATAATGGCTGAGGAGTGCTCTCGGCTGTTTGCAGCCTGGTCATTCCAGCACTGGAACTTTGGACTGTTAGATCGGCACCGTAGTACTGTTCGTTAAAAGTGAGAAAATGTGTGGTTTTTCATTTGAGCGAGTATTTTATGATAACATTGCTTTTAATCCCTGCGTTCCTACCGAGCTCGATAGCTGTAGTCGCTTAAGTGCGGCCAGTATCCAGTATTCGGGAGATAGTAGGTTCGAACCCCACTGTCGGCAGCCCTGAGAATGGTTTTCCGTGGTTTCCCATTTTCACACCAGGCAAATGCTGGGGCTGTACCTTAAGGCCACGGCCGCTTCCTTCCCACTCCTAGCCCTTTCCTGTCTCGTCGTCGCCATAAGACCTATCTGTGTCGGTGCGACGTAAAGCAACTAGCAAAAAAAAAATCCCTGCGTTCCTACTGACGTTTTTGTAATGGCCTAAGTAAACTGCAGTTAGGAAAACCACAAAGACGGTGTGTCTGAGAATCCTGTAGCGAAGCACGGGTACATCAACTAGTTATTATATAATAATAACTTCGGATTTCGTGTGCGGTACTATCATTCCTCTAAGGTGGACGAGCTCATTTTTGTTGCGTTGTGAGTGATCTTCAGTTTTGGAACTGCGGCCAGCACAAGTGTAGGGTGCGCTAGTCGTCCGCCGTGGACAGTGTGAATTGGTCGTAGTAGTGCTATAATAGACCCGTAGCTCTGATCTCTACCAACAGAACAAGAATGACCCATGTGACCGTAGCTCATTGATAAGGCGTCGGACAAGAGGATTCGGCTCCTACTGTTCTCCGGTTGGTCATTTTTGATTTGTTCTTAACTACTTCTTAAAAATTATGGCCTTCGTCCTAAGGACATTTGGCCATCAACAATGCACAGTGATTCAAATGTTACAGAAAAGAAAGAAAATGATTGGACAACAAGATAAAATGCATAGTAGAATGACAGAAAAGGGCCTAGAACATAGCAAAAAGGAAAAGAAAACACACTTGAAATAAGCACACTTGTTTGTTTATTTACACCAGTTTTCGTCAAGTATTCTACAATTTTGCTTTACGTTGCACCGACACAGATAGGTCTTACGGCAATGATGGGATTGGAAAGGACTTCGAGTGGGAAGGAAGCGGCCTGGCCTTAATTAAGCTACAGCCCCAGCATTTACCTGGTGTGAAAATGGGAAACCATGGAAAAATATATTCTGTCAAGTATTTTGCAATTACACTGTACACACGCTAATCTCCGGTTGCCAGTAACAGCTGGGCACGTGTTGGAAGGCGAATACTGAGGTGCGCAAGGGTGTCGAACAATTCTGAGCGGTAAAATAGTTCTACTGCTCTCGAAGATAAGGTGGTTCACATCTCCTATATTTCTTGCACTACTCGGGCTTTTTTTTTGTTGACTAGAGGACTCCAGTCCTGTTGAGGTGTGCGGGGAATGAATCATGGTTGAATCTCATGCCGATGATGGTGGTTACTTGGCTTCTGGCCCATCTAACGTCTTGTTACCATGGCTTGTGTGGGATAGCTGGCTGAATGGAGGCATAGTAATGATGTCCTCTGTGTTGAGCAGTCCTGTTCCATAGAGCTGTCCATTCAACGCAAGTTTTCCTTCTGCTATTTACGTAAAAATCACTGCAGGCGGGCGTAATGAAAGGAAAAAGCAAAGTGCGTGCGCCTTGTTTGGAGAGGCTGTCAACCAGATCGCTCAATGGAAGTCCTGAGTGTCCTTTTACCCATAAAAATAACACACTTTCCATGCGACTTCGTGCCGGACGATAATTACAATATTTCATAGATGTAGGAATGTGTTCGTATATTCTTCGAGGGTGTCCCAATTTCCAGACACATTAACACCTCTTAAACATATACTTACTAATGTAGTCTGTTTAAAGTACAGTTCAGGTTCTTCTTGCTTGAAGATTAACAGCTTTATTGAATAAATGCAAATAGGGCAGTACCTCACCCCTTAGCCTAGATTTCCCCAATGTTCTTATAGGATGATGCGTAACATTAAATCGGAAATCAATTACCTTGGGACGTGCTTCCTGACTATTGGTAGAATTTGATGTATTAGTTTAAAACTTATCTTAGTTTCAATAGCAGAAGTCATCAGTCCGTCGTGTCTCCTATGACTAACACAGCTTTCAATTACAAGAAAATAATTTGGCATTATCTGGATTTTAAACTGTGCTCGATAATAGTTTCGCTGAAAACAGTTTGCTGCTAAGTCATTTGGGATTTAGCCCTTCTACGTGATCAGAATATGTCTGATTTAGTGGAGCCGAATATCTTGGTTTCTGTATGAAGTAATGTATAAAATGACAGGTCATTGCAGGGAAGTAATTACTCTTAGGTTCAAGGAAACCTCAGTCGGATTCTTCGGTTAATGCTGTAGTTGTCTCAGATGCGAAAGGAATAAAGTAATCTAATCGTCATTAAATACTTTCAAGTTGCAAAGGAGAAGGTCCTTAAATAAACATTTGTATTCGTAACAAAGAAAAACCGTACTAGAACAGGTTCTACTCGTTTAGACTGGGTAGGCACTAAGGAGTTTTATAGCAGACTTTTTGCAACCTTTTCTGGAACTTAAAAGTACTTTCCTGAGAGCAATTTGAATCTGTATAAATGATGTTGCTTGCATTCCTCTAAGAGAAGCTGCTTGGTAAAAAGTCGTCTGTTTCTTTAGTGAAGAGCACTTGAAGAGGCTCCATCTCGTAACGTCAGTCTGTAGAACAAGCTCGAGTTCTTGGAAAACTAACGTACATTACATGATTTCTCTTTCAGTTCGTTTACCCTCTTTTTCAGTACTGTTCTCGCTTTGAAGTTCGATTTAATTGGTCGGGTATTTGAAGAAAAAGGTTAGAAGTCGCCATTAGGACAGTTGAATGTGTCTAGTTGCCTGGTTCATTTGGTTATACACTCATCTGTTGTGCCTATTCAATTTCGTATACAAGCATATTTTCCTTCCTATATTAGAATGGTTCAAAAGCTGTTACCTAAGAGGGTTCAAGACGTTAAATGTAGTGCTGTGAAGACTTCTTTTTTTTACAATAGGCTTTACGTTGCACCGACCTTGGTACAGGAAAAGGCTAGGAGTGGGAAGGAGGAGGCCGTAGCATTAAGGTACAGTCGCAGCATTTGCCTGGTGTGAAAATGGGAAACCACGGAAAACCATCGTCAGGGCTGCCGACAATGTGGTTCGAACTCACTATCTTCCGAATGGAAGCTCACAGGTGCGTGTCCCTAACCACACGGCCAAGTCGCTCGGTGAGAGAAGAAAACGGTATGTAACTTGGAAGAAGAGCAAGAAGAAATCATAATTAGAATAATTAATTGCAACAGGTGCTACTTTACCGTTAAAATACCATTAACTTCGAAATTATTGTCCAGGAATAAAAAATGGAGGATATACAGAACAGTTATTATTCTAGTGCTACTCTCTGGTTCTGGAAATTGGATCCTGACTAAGGAAAGCTGCCAGTTACTCGTAAAGTTTGAAATTATAACTCATAGCAAGATCTTAGGACTTGTGAAGGGAAACATCACATTACGCAGCAATCAGGACATGCGAACGACCTATAATGACTCAGATGTAACTGCCATAATTTGAAGCAGACGTCCGAGATGGTTTGGACATATTTTACGAAATTATGACCTACAACGTCAAACCTTTATTGATTAGCCAAGTGGGAGGAGACCCTGGGTAGACAGAAATTTCAGTACTGGATTTTCAGGACGTCAATAGACAGGAGGAACAAGTTTACGACCGGGCGAGTTGGCCGTGCGCGTAGTGGCGCGCGGCTGTGAGCTTGCATCCGGGAGATCGTGGGTTCGAGCCCCACTGTCGGCAGCCCTGAAGATGGTTTTCCGTGGTTTCCCATTTTCACACCAGGCAAATGCTGGGGCTGTACCTTAATTAAGGCCACGGCCGCTTCCTTCCAACTCCTAGGCCTTTCCTATCCCATCGTCGCCATAAGACCTATGTGTGTCGGAGCGACGTAAAGCAACTAGCAAAAAAAAAAAAAGTTTACGACAGTAGAAAATGGCAAACACTTGTGGGAGAGGCTGAAAATATTGTTTTAAATGGCCATGATAGTAATTGTAATATCATATGTCTGTCGGGATCCATTTTTGGTAAGTATTAGTCTTATATTTATAGTGCACCAGTCTTCTTATATATGTTTGAAGTTTTATACTTGCATCGATCTGACCCTGTCCCACATTTCAGTTTGACAGTATGAAAGTGACAGAGGTATGAGCAATGCTACCGACACTACTTCTTAAGCAGCCAGGGCCTTGTGTTGATGGTAAAGCAATAACTTGTACGTTCTGTTGGTGTATAATTTTGAATGGGCTTGATACGCTTACGGAATAGAACCTTCCGGTCGACGGATGAAAACAACGGGAAACTACTCAGTCTCCTCATTTCCCTAGGATGCCTCATCGGTAACACCTGAGCTTCACGACCAATGATAGTAGAACAGTTCAGGATCAAGCCAGTCTTCGGCTTTTAGACTTTCCGACGTTCAGTCTAGAATGAACTTAACAGATAAAGAATCACCGGTGGATTGGGTAGTCAAGTGAAATGCTCAGGCGACCAGCGTGCCATTGCGTAAGTAGTGCACACGTGATGACGTGCGCACCCCGCGGCTAGGCCGAAACCTTAAAGCTGCTATCAGCCCGTGAAACACGTCCTTCCGTACTTAAGTAAACCGCTGGACCGGAACCTTTTGGTGCCATCGTCTTGTTCTACCACTGTGACCGATTATTGGATAACCGCAAAACATGACTCCTTCTGCAAACAACCGCCTGAGCCTTTTTCTAAACATAGGTCTTCTTCCTCAGTTGAAGTCTGCCGCATTTCGGATTTCCGAAATGGGAATCCTTTGTATCTATCTATTATTACCCTATCCTTTTCACTTTCTGCGTAAATACTACATCCTAAATCTACTCTTAATCTGCTCGTCATATTCATACCTTGGTCTACCCTTGCCGTTTTTACTTCCTACACTTCCGTCAAAAACAAACTGAACAAGTGTCTTAATATGTCCTATCATTCTATAGCTCTTCTATTGGTTAAATTTTGCCAAAATATTCTCACCATTTCCATTCAATCTCTTAATTTGTTATTCGATCTACACATCTCACCTTCAGCAATCTTCAACACTAAATTTCAAAAGCTTCATTTTTTTTTTTTTTCCTGAGTTCGTCCTTCTTTCATGTCGATACAATGGTACGCTCCAGGCGAAAGTCTTAAAAAAAAATTCTAATTTCTATATCAGTATTCGAAGTGAGCAAGTGTCTTCTCTTCAGAAAGGCCTTCCTTGCTTGTGCTAGTCTGCATTTTATGTCCTCCTTAGTTTTGTCTTGCTACCCATCTAACAATATTCATATCCATCTACTTCTTCAAAGACTTAATTTCCTAATCTGTTTCCTGCATCACCTGACTTCCTTCGACTGGTCCCCATTACTTTTGTTTTGGATTTATTTATTTATAATGTTATTAGCCTTACGTCCCACTAACTACTTTTACGGTTTTCGGAGACGCCGAGATTTTGTCCCGCAGCAGTTCTTTTACGTGCTAGTAAATCTACCGACACTAGGCTGACGTATTTGAGCACCTTCAAATACCAAAATACCACCGGACTGAGCGAGGATCGAACCTGCCAAGTTGGAGCCAGAAGGCCAGCGCCTCAACCGCCTGAGCTACTCAGCCTGCCAATTTATCTATCTTGTACTCCTTCTCCAAGACTGTCCATATCATTCAGCAATTTCTCCAGATCTCCCGCACACTCGGATAAAATAAAATCACCGGCACATATTAAGAGTTTTTATTTCCTATCTGTCTACTGCATATAGAGCCGGGTGCCAAATGAATATACTCGCTATGTACATGCGACATTGTTATTGCAACTTAACCCTATCAATTTGCCATGAACATCTGTAATTCACAGTACAATTTGTAATTTAAAATGTGTACATGTGCAGAGTTTTCAGCATTTGGTATGACCACTTTCACTGCCATAAAGTCAATTCTTCTGAGCATACTCGAAATACATTTCTTCGCTATATCCTTCAATTTAGGTGTCCTGTGCCAAGCTCTGACAAGCTTTTATAGCAATATGGTTTTGTTTGTGGGTATGTCACCTTTCGCAATCTCCTTTTTTTCAGACCTTACCAGACATTTTTTTTTGTTAGGATTGACGGCGGAGTTCCCTGGCCAGAACAAACCATTACTGAAAGACGATTCTTGGCTCGTTGAACTACTGTATACAGTCCTAGTTTAATTTCTCATGGTTTCTGCACCTCACAAACTCTGTTGAAGAATTTCGATACTTGTCTCATCTGAGAAGCAAACCTGAAATGAACTGTAATTTTTAAAATATCTTTAAGAAAAGTATGACATTCCCCTTGTGAATCTGAAAAGGCTCTTCCCTTCTCAGCGTTTACGTGGAATAAAATAAAAGTTTATGGCCATACAGAATTAATAATAATAATATAATAATAATAATAATAATAATAAACTGAACACCTTGTTTTGTTTGTTGAGATATCAGCTTGAATTAAAATATACATTCTCTAAGTTTGAAACTCGAACATTGTCGAAATTGCTTTTGAGGTAGAATAATTTAAAATGGTATTGATTAAAACTACTATTGTTCTGATCGAGAAGCACACGTTTGTGTTCTGAACAGTGCCTAATGAGATTTGTCCCGTATGTGTTCTTGGAAGAAAAATGTTAACGGCTGTTTCAACAGGGCACAGTTTTAAGAATTTGTGAAACGAAGTTTTTTCCATTTTTTTTTAGTGCCTGCTGTCATTTCTTGATGGATGCAATACTTTTGCATCCATCTCTTGGCACAGGCCAGAGCAAAGTGTATCTTCCACTGGAGTCCCGGTCTCATCAATGGCTGTGACAATATGGAAGCTGCTGGGGTATGTGTGGTGCTGAGTAATGGCATTCAGAGTACACACAGTGCGTCTGAGTGTTATGAAAGGTGTTGCTCATAGGGTCAGTCGTGCTACAATAGCACTGCCTGGCCCGGTGAGGAAAGCAATGGCAAACTACCTCACTCCTCGTCTTGCCTAGTACGCCTCATTTTGGTACTGCCATTTGTTTTTGCGGTTTTCATATAATTGCGTAGCCTTTGGTGGTGCTATTTGAAGACCCAACCAGCCTCTGGGCTGATGACCTGACAGACAGACAGATGCTTTACGTCGCACCGACACAGATAGGTCTTATGGCGACGATGGGACAGGAAAGAGCTAGGAGTGGGAAGGAAGCTGCCGTGGCCTTAATTTAGGTACAGCCCCAGCATTTGCCTGGTGTGAAAATGGGAAACCACGGAAAACAATTTTCAGGGCTGCCGACAGTGGGGTTAGAACCTACTATCTCCCGAATACTGGATACTGGCCGCACTTAAGCGACTGCAGCTATCGAGCTCGGTGAAACGAAGTTTAAAGGTGCTTCATGCGTGACGCCGTGCAAATATTTAGAGAGAATATACATTTACGCAAAACATGAAACAAAAAGGGGGGAAAAAGGAATAATCACGTGGAAATTGAACAACTGATGTAATTCTTTAGTACCCTATCGTTTTTAATACGTACAGAAGTTCTCTTGGCTTGTAATCAGTCTATCAATAACGAACACTACTATTACCATCACCGCCGTCGCAAACATTTTAAGAGTATTCGCATTGTATGTTTCTGTTTAATGTTGTTTCTTTTTTAAATAGCACCTATCCATACAATGAATAGATTGGCCTAAATGAGACAATTTACTATTAGTACTCCTACTATAACTGTTTCTCTTTTGTTCTGGATATCTCACGATTTTCTGCAAATTAATCCAATTTGAAAACAATGAAGATGAAGTTGGTCACTCTAGCAGATAATCACTTTTAGTCCAATTTAGTGTTTAGTTTTAGAAGAATATCTAAGAAGAAGAAATGACCCTCGGAGTGAAAATATCAAATGCTAGGTACCATAGCGGCACGCATTTGATAGATTACATAAAATATTTAGATTGGTGCCTCTGCTATGGCATCATAAGGAACCTGTTCCCTCGTTGAGCATGATTTGCATTTCCTTCATCTCCCCAAGGGAATTGTAATTCTTCTCATTCCACTTTTACAACACCATTGCGAGAAGAGATTGTTAAGATTGTGCGTTAAGTAATAGGAAAGTAATTGGCAGGCACTGTGCTCAGATAACTGCACGGTTCATGGAAAGTGGCTGGCAGGTGAGTCTTGGCAGCGCAAGTGGTGTGCGTGGACTCGGCTAGCATCTCTAATTTGTGAGAAAAAGTTGCGTTCAAATATCCAACTTCTTACGTAATTAAGATCTTCAGAATTTATCCTCTAGGTGATCCGTGACGAAAGACCCTTTCAGATTTATTATTCCTCGGTTAAAATCTTACGGATGAGATAACCAAAGATTTGTTTTGAATAAGAAGGAAACAGAAAGAATACGGGATCGGGAAGTATGGCCAGGGATATATATACAGTACTGTCAAAACCTGATCAACACAAACGATTCAAAATTTAATATGATGCATAACTTAGATACGTAATATGGGATAGCATCAGATTGGTTCCAAGTCATACTTTCTAGTGCTATCTGATAACGATGAGAATATGAAAGGAATACTTAAGATAAAAAATTAGAAGCTGAAACAAAAATATTTTTCCAAAATGTTTGTGATTGAGATTTTTGTTACACATATTTCTGTGTTGAATAACGATTTTGATGTTTTTAACTTTTCGTGTGTACTGTACATTTTACTAATATAAGGTAGTGTCTGTCTGCAAATTTGTTTTTTGCAATTTTAAGTAGGTTGATAGTATACACAATGCGGAGACATCAATCGTTTTTGGTAGTTTTATCTGTCTGCAATTCTGTTTATATTGGATAAACTCAAACTAACACATTTTTCATGGAACTAGCTAATATTAAGTAGACATCCAGAATTTCGCTGCTCTTGGTTTTATCTCAATTCCTTGAATAGGAACTGAGGAATAATTTTTTTGATATCGATAATACCGCTTCTAAAACGCGAACAAAGGGCCAGAGATTTCCCTCGTGGGCCATCAATACCATGCTCAGGTCTACTGTTGGTTTATTGCTGCATACAATCCAAAGCCATCAGAGGACCTTGACGACGGCCTTGTTCAGGTATTGAGTAGCAATTTGTCCACAATATTATAAAATGCCATTATTACGTGGCAGTTACCTACTAGATGCTATCGTAAATCCTTGTACATAATTATGATACAATTACCACATCGGTGTCAATTTTGGTTCACTAGATTAACACCAAAAATGTTATTTATGAGCAAAGCACCAGTACTTAAACTGGAATTAAAATATCAACTTTGTCAGGCATGATTGAAGCTCACATCTTGGCCGCCGAAACTCAAACTGTGACAGCTCTTGTGGGCGTAAGTCAATGGTTCGTTAGTGCGGAGGACTACATCGCTTGAATCGATGGTAAGGGTTGTGCAAAGGGTGATATAGGCCGTACCACGTAACTTTGGTCTCTGTTGGAGCAACCTAACTATTTCTCCCCCCATTATAGTTATTTTCGAACTGTTTGGTTGCCTTCTGCCTCGCCAGCCATCCAGTGTAGGAACTCTGCTTGCCGATACGTCTTCCGGTTATCTTCCATCTCGCATGTGGCATTATGTGGTAATTTCTTTTCGTGACTTGAGAGATTATTACGTACTGTCAAGTTACACTACCGTATTGTGAAAGTCACTACTGGGACACGTGGGAGTGTAATTAATGATTATTTTTATTTTCTGTCAGACTGTAAATCTATTTGGATAATACTAGATAAGAAGAGTGGCATATTCGAATAATACATTTAATAACGTGCGGTACGTAGTACAGGACGAGGTAGCTCAGGCGAAAGAGTGCTGGCCTGAGCTCAAGTCACCGGGTTCGATCCCTGCTCAGTCCGGTGGTATTTGAAGGTAATAATAATCGTAATAATAATCGTATGGCTTCAGCTACCATGTGTAATTTAAAAAAAACTGACGCCATCTGGCTGTCTGTTCGTCAGTTTCGACGCTCCGTTTTACTCTAGGTCCGCTAGATGGCAGAGTAAATCGAAACCTTCTTGGGCGTCTTTGGTTGAGATTTGATTAATTTTGTCGGGTAAACACCAAATGTGTCACCAGAGATCTTTTACATGCCGACATCGGTACGACATGGAGTGTCGAATAGACGTTTTTTCCGACCTTCAAAAATCCGACTTCCTCTGCCGGGTTTGAACTCCCTATCACTCTACCACTGATCCACAGAGGCAGCTATACTTGAAGGTGTTCGAATAAGTCGGCTTCATGTCATTAGATTTACCGGAACGTAAAAAAACTCATGCGGGACAAGATTCCGGCACCTTTGCGACTTCGAAAGGAAAGCGAAATCATATGCTATACAAAGCTAACTTCAGAACGCTTTCTTAAATATGTACGACGAATCGAGAGAGATCGTCAGGTAGAAGATATGAACTGCGGTGATACAGCAATCATATTAAGAATTGCTTGATTAGTAGGGGTAAGAACGTGTTTTTATCTCGTTTCTGTGATAATTTTCTGACATAATGAGAATCGGGTGAAATGGAATTAAATTTAAACTTTCCTGATCAACCTAACCTAACAGTAGCACACTCTTAGTGCTATTCTTGAATTCATGGTGGTACTGACTGAGTATAAGTCAATAAAATCATAATGAATTCCAAATTATTCATTTCTCAGCAAGCTTGTCAACGAACCCGCTGTTGACGTAGGTCGACTCCCTGTACGTTTCCTGGGTCTCCGTAATGTGCTAAGCATGAATATACAACCGCCCTGCAAACTGAAAATATGTTTAAAAAAATCTCGTTCCTTTCCTGCTTATTGAAGAAGGAAAGGAAAGAGAACTGATACATGCTAAACAAGGTGCTCACACTTCAAAATCACAGTAAATCATACAGTCAAGACATGTCTCGTATTCTTTTCATTATCTTATATTGATGTCTTGGTAATGCCTGGTGATTTTAATGTGTAACTTTTTGCGTGTTTATCATTTAAGGTTCCAATAGATGCAGTGATATCTCCTAAATTGCCCCATTTCCGTAGCTATAGACTGAGAGTATTAATTCTGTATTAATGCCCTATCCATCCTTCTCTCACGTGACCTTGCCTAGAATTCGCCCTGAAAGGAAAATTTCAGCCAATTCAAGTGTCTAAACTGAAGTCGTTGGACGAACTGCGTGCGATTTCCCAAGACTGTCTTTTGTTGAGAACTTTTCTGGGAGCGTTGTATTAAGAGTATAGGAGCACTTCGAAGGAGACAAAGCTAACTGGGCTGCAGATAAACCCCCTAAAGAGTTATTTCCAAAGTTCACTAAATTTCGACGTCGCGCAGTCTTTACCTGAAGGGATGTGTTGAAACACTGTGCAACGAAAACGGACCTCGCTGTGACAGCCTGCTGCTTTGGTACTGTAAACCACAAAGCAATTGTTCTCAAGTAGTTCCGTAGCCACTGCCCTTGTCTAGATGTCTCTAGTTTGAAACACGCTTTATCTCTCCCCTCCCAAGCAGGCGCGGGGGGTAACACGGACTTTGCGACCATTTGACTACTTGTTGCTAGCGAACTTGACGTTTATTTGGTTTGTTTCATGTATTATTTCAAAACGGAATGGACATATACTCCACAAGACGAGGTAACATATTTCTTGCGACGATCGTGTTACTAATTTGCGTGAAAGTTTCTTCCTGGGGCTAAACGTGACCACCGAAGCCTATCCGTTCTTACTCTATACCTATCGCTGAAATGCAGAGCATAGATGCATCTCATCAAACCAAACATGGTGGTGGAGGAGTCTCAGAGACAGCTCCATCTGTTCGAGATATGTACCCTACAAAATGACCATAGTACATCCCACGCTGACTTGACGTCATACGTGCTGCAATCTTTGGACTCGTCATGCTTGTCCAGTGCGGCCGCAACGATACTAAGAACATTGTGTTTCATCCTACTCATTCCGTGACTTCCGAATATATATATTTACATTCGATACATGCCTTTCATTCCAATAGACCGACGCGTAGAATTCACTCCTAGAACTTCCAGCCGTGCCGTACACTCCGTACGCGATTTCATTTTTTATATATCTTTTAAGACCTCGTATTTCAAACAGCATGACTTTAACTACATGTTCGTGGTTCACCAGACGTGCGCAATATCCGAACCTTGGCAACCTGTTTTATATTACCTCGGAAAGTTTCCACATTAAGACTTGTTACATCCTTCAACGATATGCTGGCTGTGCAGCGCAAATATTGCGTCACCACCTTTTTCTCAACGAAAATACCTTCTGGTCAATAAACCCCTGTGGCTGAAAACAAATTTAGGACATTTTCATCATCAGTTCGAATAAACAAAATTCTCGTTCCGATGGATTACACCCTCTTGCTTCACAGTCTGGCCACTGCCAGGAGGCTTCCGGAGTTTTGTAATTCACTGTGAAGCTGTCTGAAGTTATGTTATGAAGTATGGGTACTGATCAACCACAAACACCTTTCTCCAGCAAACAGAGAAGCTCTGCGCAGGAACAGTGCGTTACAAAGTTTTTAATTTCCTGGACTGTTGAATTCAAACGTGTGGTTACTTTTGGGTTCCATTTTTTGAGAAACATCGGCAATTTTGGATAGGAAGGTTGTCCAGAGTACTGTTGTTTCTTATGAAGATGGAATAGTAGGGCGAAGTAGTACTTAACCCTCTACTGCATGAATTATTTTTCGTTTTCGTTTGGTGAAGAAAATTTCAACCTTCAATGTTCAACTTACGTTCAGTGTTTTAGATCTACCAGCAATTCTTAACTAGGGCTAATAGCTTAACACTCGTATGTGATGTGGATTGCCATAACGGCGTGTATATACGATTTTTCACGATTTCACGCTTTTAACAAAGACCGAACATTACTGCCTACTGGCCATGGGTACGTATTGCAGGCGCAATACAAGTATACTTGCACACTTTTGTCTAGCGCCTGATACTCAGGAGCCGCCATAGGCTATATTCGCATTCACTCGGCTCCTAGTGCCGAATGCATCGTGTCGTCACAAGTCCCGCTCAATTTTCGTTCTTTGAGAATCTTCGAGTGAGATAATTTAGCTAGTGTGTTGTTTAATTCTATCGTGTCGTCACAAGTAATTAAGGTAGTGTATTAAAATTAAAAGGCCTCCGTGGCTCAGGCGGCAGCGCGCCCGTCACTCACCACTGGATACCGTGGTTCGAATCCCGGTCAGTCCACGTGAGATT
The DNA here is from genome assembly GCF_040414725.1 of Anabrus simplex. Classification (NCBI taxonomy): domain Eukaryota; kingdom Metazoa; phylum Arthropoda; class Insecta; order Orthoptera; family Tettigoniidae; genus Anabrus; species Anabrus simplex. Next base: position 288,273,105 of record NC_090270.1, on the reverse strand, counting down.
TGTACTGGACAAGCGGAGGCGGAACAGGTTTTTCTCCGAGTACCCCGGTTTTCCCTCTCATCTTTCATTCCAGCAACACTCTCTTCACTATTTTATTTCATCTGTCAATCATTAATCATTGCCCCAGAAAAGTGCGACAGGCTTCGGCAGCCGGAACAATTCCCATTCTCGCCGCAAGATGGGGCTTCATTCATTCCATCCCTGACCTGGTCAGTGACTGGAAAACAGGTTGTAGGCTTTCATTTTTTTCTGCAGTTTCAGCACTCATAAGAAGTACAATTAATAGTGCCATCTAAGTGCGAAGCACGTAAATCCACGCACAGACAGTATATTAGTGACTAAATAATGTTTGAATATAATCTTTATGAGCTTGTTCCCTTAATTTTATATGGGCCTCCATCATAACGATATGATATTATGAAAATTTGCAACTAGGTATGCCTTTCATAATAATATTAGCCTCTTTATTTTCTCTTAATATGTTGCAAATAACAGGCAGCATTAAAAACGATTATAAACTGGGCACGCAATAGCATTGTGAGCGTTAAATTATATCACTGAACCTGTAATTCTATTCACAATACACTCAACTCGAGGAAAGTATTAATCCTTAGTTTTGAAACGCTCAAGCAGAGGGAGGATTCGATTAAATATCCGGCCGCGACGATCATGCATAGCCGATGATGGCTCCTGAGTGTCAGGCGCTAGAACAAAGTTACTTGCACGACCGTAGGTCGGTAATGTCTTTGAGGTTGAGCCAGAGGTACTCCTGAAGCCTGTGGTAATGTGATGGGGAGGGCCCACGGAAAATAAACGGTGGTTGGTACGCGTGGATGCTGACGGGGTGGAAGGAGTACCTTTGGTTGTAGGGTTGTCTTATGTTATGTGTAAAAAAAAAAAAAAACAAGGCATCACTGGTATATGTCTTTAAATGACTGTACAGTTGAAGGTGTGCCGTAAAACTACCTCTGTCCACAATCTATTTCCATTTATACAGGTGAAAAGTTGTATGTTGCCTGTGGGCAACAGTATGCAGTAAAGGGTTAAGAAGAACAGGAACTTTCCGAGCTTTACTTGCTTCAGGGGTGACCAATGACATCAGTAGGCTAGGATTTCTTACTGGTAAAATAATGGCATTATAGTCACCTGAAACACTCCATTTGTATGACACAGTTTGCTCTCAATGCACTCAAAGATGAAGGTATCAGGTCGAGGACACTAAACTGTCACTTGTCACAGTTATACTGAGTGCCCGGTAGCCATTACTCTTCCAAGAATACCCGGTGAGTGACCCTATCCTCTCGGGCTACAATTAGGTTGGTAGTTGGAGTTTTAACGATCATTGCATTTTGAATTGGATACTTGTTTTAACCTACTTTTACTCGCAGCTAATTACGTTTAAACGGTATTCAGAGGCCATCAACATACTCATTACAATAGTTCGTGAAAAAACCACATATCGACCAAGAAAATGACCTCCGGTGCGTAATCCCATTCAGTAAGGAAGTGAACAACCTAGGTATAACCCCCGACAAAGTCTTGACTGGTCTGCACACGTAAAAAAATTCATATAGAAAGATGTACGCGACGCCACACGCTCTGAAACGACATAAGGATATTTTGCCACAAGACGTAAAGATAAAAACTTCCCCAAATTTTGATACTACCATTACTGGACTATTGTGACGTCCTCGTTGATGCGACCCGTGAACAAACTACGAAACATCAACGAGCATTGAACTCTGGTTTTCGATTTGCTTTTAAATTGGTTTATGATGCTCACCCTAGTACACAGTTCTTTCCTGGCTGAAACCCGACACGGGACGGAAGTTTCACATAGTTCCGTTGATATATCGAACTCTGAAGGAAAATCCACCCAAATACATTTTGTCAAAATTCCATTTATTATCCTCATTCCATAATTGTAACACTAGATCTGGCACTTTCCTCGCTATTCCCGTCAACCACTCTTCATTAAAGGCTATAATAGATCCTTTGTTGCGGCTGATTCCCGACTTTGGAATTAACTTCCAGCTGCTGTTAGGAACTCTAAGTCAACAATGAAAATTAAAGACTGCATGCAGAGATCACCTGTCAAACACCGCTGCTTGTTTCGTGTGATTGGTGATGTATGGTAGTTGTGTGAATGTGGTAGGTAGGCTGGTAACATTGCCATTTTACTGTACTGTTGTTTCTCATAAATTTAGGTTATTATATTTTTATTGTTATAGTGTGAAAATGAAAATCCACAGCCTGTTTCCAGTCATTCGACCGGGTCAGAAATGGAATGAATGAAGCCCCATCTAGCGGCGAGGATAGAAATTGTGCCGGCTGCCGAAGCCTGTTTCACTCCTCTGGGGCAATGGTTAATGAATGACAGATGAAAAATGAAATGATATTTAAGTGTGTTGCTGGAATGAAATATGACGGGAAAAACTGGAGTACCCGGAGAAAAACCTGTCCCGCCTCGGTTTTGTCCAGCACATATCTCACATGGAGTGATCGAAAACGGAACCCAGCAGTGAGAGGCCGGCGCGCTACCGCCTGAGCAACGGATGCTCATTGTTATAGTGTAAACGTACATAATCTTCTTTTCCTATCGCTTTTTCCCCACACCTGTGGGGTCGCGGGTGCGATCTGCGTCGCACATGTGGATTCGGCCCTGTTTTTGCGGCCGGATGCCCTTCCTGACGTCAACCCTATATGGAGGAGTGTAAGCACTATTGCGTGTTTCTTTAGTGGTTGGTACCGGGCTGAGTGGCTCAGACGGTTAAGGCGCTGGCCTTCTGGCCCCAACGTGGCAGGTTCGATCCTGGCTCAGTCCGGTGGTATTTGAAGGTGCTCAAATACGTCAGCCTCGTGTCGGTAGATTTACTGGCACGTAAAAGAACTCCTGTGGGACTAAATTCCGGCACCTCGGCGTCTCCGAAAACCGTAAGAGTAGTTAGTGGGACGTAAAACAAATAACATTATTATTATTATTATTATTATTATTATTATTATTATTATTATTATTATTATTATTTAGTGGTTGGTAGTGTGGTATGTTGTCTGAATATGATGAGAGTGTTGGGAGGGACACATACACCCAGCCTCCAAGCCAAAATAATCAGAAGCGGGAATCGAACCCGGGACTCCTGTGACCAAAGGCCAGCACGCTAACCATTTAGCCATGGAGTCGGACGCAGAAAACTTTAATCACAAATGGGAATTTTAACCATAATTGGTTAATTTCGCTGGTACGGGGACTGGGTGTACGGTGTCTTCATCATTTCATCCTCATCACGACGCGCAGATCGCCTACGGGGGTCAAATCAAAAGACCTGCATCTGGCGAATCGAACTTGTCCCCGGACACTCCCGGCACTAAAAGCCATGCGCCATTTCATTTTTTAGTGTTTTCTGCAATTTCTCTTCCTGGCATCCTTGGCAATCTCTCATTGTGATACAGATGGTTACTTTTGTACGTTAGTCAACTTTTAACGTTGACTCGGTGACTCGCGACTATATTCAGAAGATACTGCTCAGTCACACTGTTCATTCCTCCTTCAGTCCTGCACTTTATGGTCTTCTAACCCATGAATCTCTAAAACAATGGCTTAGCGTTTTCCACCAATAACTCAAATGAAATTAGCTCAGAGACCAAACAAAAGGGGCCTCTCGACCTTGGCCGAAACATAATAAAAAGCCTTGCGTGTGCGTGCTTATCTAAAGAGCAGGTAACTAGCAGTTGGTGTTCCAGCTGTAGTAATGACTGCCACACGACTTGCCGTGCCTGCCGAACAATTAGTACCTGTTAGCATTGCGTGAGCTACGATACGCATCCCAAACGCATAGCGGAGTTGGTTTTATAATAGCAATTTCGTGTTCTCATCCCGAGGTGGTGAAACTCTCTTCAGGCACCCCCTCCCAGTTGAGGTGAGCAGCATGTGCCTTTTCCCAACGTAACAGAGCTGTAGCTGCTGCTCTTTAGAGGCCTGAGTTCGATTTCCAGTACTGCCAGACATTTAAGACTGATAGCACTGGTATGTAGATAAAAATAACGTACAAAAATATGCTAACCGATCTCGTGTAGCCGCAGAAGTTAATCTCACAGTAGAGGTTACACGAGCCGTTATAGCTGTCACGAAGAAGTTTGAAGGGTGGAATCACACTAACGCTGAGTGCAATTTTGGTATAGGAAGGAATCCACAACCTGTTTCCAGTCATTCGACTGGGTCAGGAATAGCATCAATGAAGCCCCCATCTAGCGGCGAGGGTAGGAATTGTGCCGGTAGCCCGAAGCCTGTCGCACTCCTCTGGAGCAATGGTTAATGACTGACAGATGAAATTATATGATAGTGGAGCTTGTTGCTGGATTGAAAGATGACGGGATAAACCGGAGTAGCCGAATGAAAAGCTGCCCTTCCTCCGCTTTGTCCAGCACAAATCTCAACATGGAGATCACGGAACCTAGCGATGAAAGGCCGGCGCGCTGCTGCCCGAGCCACGGAGGCTCAATTTTGGTATTGGTTCTGTAAAATTACATGAACGTGTAAGTACGTGCTACCGAACGTTCTCCAGGTGAATATCAGGCCTGGCAGGGCACGTAAGAGAGCAGTACGTTCGTGTTTCATTAGCGGCATGCTGTACTGGCACATGTATACTTTCCAAACTATTGTATCTTGTTAAGTTTGTTTATGGATAGTCTATTGCTTAGGTATTTTGTCTTTATTGCGTATTTACTTGCATGATCTCATATATAAATTGATTTTAGTCTAAATTATGTTCTCTTTCTTTACAGGTAAGTTAAGACTGGCCATGCAACTACCCTGTTACTTTCAGTTGGTGAGTAGAATAATAATAATAATAATAATAATAATAATAATAATAATAATAATAATAATAATATATTAAGCCTGTGGAGCAACAGTCCACTGAGGGCCTTTACCCTACGGGTTGAAGTACACGAAAGTTACGGAATACTCAAAATCATATTTCTACAACTGTAGCTTGTGTTTCGTAATTCTAGATGCACAGTATTATGTTGTCCTCGTCCTTGGTTGAATGTTCAGTGTTGTGGGCTTAGATTCAGAGGTGGTGGTAGTGGTCGTGATTTTTGTTTTAATAGGAAGTGCAACTAGGTAATCATCCTCTCGATTCAGAAGGTCCCGGGTTCGATTCTCTGTCAGGCCGAGGATTTGAGCCATGTCCAGCTTGTTCCTGTAACTCGGGGTTTGGGTATTCGTGTTGCTCTTACTACACAGCCTCATTTACACATCACACCAATCATCCCAGAATAAACCCCCCAGCCGAGCTGAGTGGCTCAGACGGTTAAGGCGCTAGCTTTCTGAGCCCAAGTTAGCAGGTTCTATCCTGGCTCAGTGTGGTGATATTTGAAGGTGCTCAAACACGTTAGACCAGTGTCGGCAGATCTAAATTCATGCACCTCGGCATCTCCGGACACCGTTAAAGTAGTTAGTGGGACGTAAAATTAGCATTATTAGAACATCCCCCACCGAACCATTGGCTACTCGTTTGGGTCACATAACTGTCTCCTTGCAGTCGGGAGATGATGGGTTCGAATCCCACTGTCGGCAGCCCTGGAAATAGTTCTCCGTGGTTTTACATTTTAACAGCTGGACTGTAAATAAGGCCACGGTCTCTTCCTTCCCAGTCCTAGCTACTTCCTATGCCATCTTCACCATAAGATCTGCCTGTGTCGATACGAGAAACAACAAAATAAATACATAAATAAATAAATAAAATAAATTCCTCCCCTCGGGGTTAGCATCAGGAAGGGTACCCGGCCATAAAAGTAGGTTTAATCTACAGTACATTAGTGTCGGCGCTGTTAATTGGGAGGATACATTCTGCATTATTATCTAACTTTGAAATGTCGCTACGTTTACGCGTGATTAAGTGTAAAAGATGACCGAGGCGCTTAATTTCACCACTTACAAAGGCGTAAAATGAATTAATAAATCTCCCTTTGAGGGCTACCTTTTACGGATACGTACAAACCAACGTGAACTTGTGGACGTGTATTGAACAATTCTTACATACAAATGGGGTCTATCTTTGACGGTTTAGACAGCGTGAACAAAGAGAGCGTTTTTCATTGACTTTCTTCACTAAATATCCACTATTGTGCTCCCAGTTATAGAATTATGTTCTTACACCTAAACTTCCCTAGATAAATCCTCTATGCGAGGATGAAATTGGCGTCAAAATCCGTTCGGTGGATCTCCAGATTAACTCGCACAAACTAGAAACGTTGTTTATAATAAATGCGTTGGGTGTGTTGTGGATTCGTATCCGGTTGACTCTAGGTGAAGGAAAAATTGTTGATGTAAAACATTGATCATGAAATCAGACTTTGATGGAAGTGAGACTGTGTTGTTTTTCTGAAGCTCTCGAGACCTGCTGGAAGATTTATTGCTGATCACTTCACGTCGAGATGTCGAACAGAAGTCGACCTTGTCGCCCACTGTATGATAAAGGAAGTCTCAAGGTACGCAGTAAATCGTGGTTACTTTATATACAATATTTACATGGTCCTACAATTATGTCCCAAGACTGTCTAAGACTACGCGTTTATAACTTTATTTACGAGATCAGGTCTGTCATGTATGGTGGCACTTTAACGTGAGCGTGGGTTAAACCTTTAGTGTATAAATTGTACATTAAGAACTCTTGGCAGAACTGTAGAATTTTCAGCCTGATTACTAGGGCCCAGATTCTTATCTAATTACATATTATTCCATTCCATTCCATTACGTATAAAAAACTCTAAAAATGTCGGCGGATTGTGGTTCTGATATGGCTATACCTGTGGTTTCTTCTTCTTGTTTCGTTGGGACCCCTAGGACCATGTGGTTTCCAACTCTGAGCTTTTTTTATAGCCCAGTATTCTTTCATCTTTGGACTGTAGTTTGCTTCCCTTTCCAGAGTCCACTCCAGTCCCACTCTAGGACGCAATATTTTAGCTGTCAGTGACCGGAGAGTACCGTATAGGATGTTCTGATCAGCATTTTAAATTTATCCTGTTGAATAACCTTTGGGATCAAGTTTTTTAAAAAATGTAGGTCTTTTCGAACCAGTTTCATACATTTATAATATGTTCCCTTCCCTCTAGAAAGGGTGTTGGAAGATTCTTGAGGTCAGTCTCGTCTTGTCCATTCTGACTTTGTGACCGTATAAGTCTCTTCTTTCTCATGGCTGATGTTATGCCCTCTAAATGTAGGTAAAGCTCGTTGTTGTGCCTGATTTTGTATTCACCTCCCTCCCATATTATCTCAGGATCTTTCGTTCCTTCAGTTCGTTCCCTTTTTGACCATGTTCAAGCATTCTGAGGCGTACAGTACGGAAGGTACTACGGTTTCATAGTGTCGAAGTTTGAGGCGAAGCGAAGGTGATTTGGACTTGTTCTTACAGATGGAAAGCTCTCTTCAGTTTGGTACACCCGGCTTTCATGGCTAGATCATCACTAACGTTCGAGGTTATCCATTCTCAGAGATATTTGTAGGAGTTAGTCTTCTCTATTACTGTTGGGCGCATCTCTGATGTAGGTGATGAACTCCCGTTATTTGAATGACAATCCTCAACCCTACTTCAGCTGCTATTTGAAGGAGAGTTGGTGTATAGCTTCCTCCATACTTGATGCTAGGAGTGAGAGGTCATTTGCGAGGGCCAGGCAATTGATGTGTAACTTCTTGAAACCGATTCTCAACCCCGAGTTGTCTAGTAGAGTTTTCTTCCATTCACCTGTGTTTCATTTTACATAGTCTTAGTAATATTACATATTTTTACATATTATGTGAAGAATGTAACATTGTTGTATATATCCAGATAATTATTTTAAAAATCAAATTGTCAGCTCATTTAATTTGCAGATTATACTAATTAGCGAATTTCATCTGACTTCCTGCGATGTTGAACCGTCGTCCTCAGCCTACAAGAGAATTTTATCGAATCAGCGCCAAAACATAAAAATGGAAAATATGAAGCATTTGGTGGCACACCGCGCATCACGATAACAAATTTTCCGTATTATTTGTGTTAATAAGGGTTTAAAGGGCAGGTTCTTTATTAGCTTTATTTAGGAACATTTGTTTTATTTTCAGAGCATGAGGGCAACAGGAAATTAGCTAAAATAATACGTTCTGTAATATACTACCGCGATTTACACTGCGTAACATTCTTTTTAAATATTTGAAGCCCTTCAATCGATCAAGATTAGAAAACAGACTTCATAAATTATCTAAAGCAACGTTGATTACTTTGCCATAAAATATGGAGGTATTTAAAATAATTTTATCACCCCATATCATAACCAAATCATAATGAAAGGAATATGTCAGTTTTTGTAAATTTAGTACATTAGTACTGTTGCGGGGTTTCCGTGGTTGACAGAGGGGTAAGAAGCGTCTAGATTGAATGGCTGGACAAGGAATTAACTAGAGCAGAACTTAATACAACAAATTTGGAAATTGTATTTCTTTCCTTTTGTTAAAATTGAGGGATAGAAAATCTGAATGAAAAACAGATTATTAATTAGTTTGTCAGCTCTAATAATAACGGGGACATAGAAGTTCGAAAATCAGGTACAAAAATTGAGAATTATCAGTTTGTTGATTTACATAGGAAAGTAGGTATTCAAATTCCTTCTCGAAATTGAATAGGAGTTGCACTTTGCAGTTTGAACTCGTGAAGGTTTTACCCATGTCCTGCATGTATGTTGAAAATAGATTAGATCTGCAGGGACACGTTGGCAGGATATCCTTGTAAGTGAAGCCGCAAAGCTTTTTGCAAATACTGTAAAAAGTGGAGGCCCATACTTCATTTACTGAGACATGAAGACTTAACATTGAAAGGTGTGTGTGTGTGCGTTTGTAGTTCCGAATAATACGTAGGCCATCCAGAAATTGCTTTCCTTTTTTTTTCCTTGTAAACGTATTTAGCCGGGAAATAACGAGCATGCGTGACAGATCTATAATGTACAATCCCGCCTGGTGTCAGTAGCGTAGCAGCAGTGGCTCGAAATGATGGCTGGTATTCTTTTTCCCGCCGCCTGCGCGGTTTCGGTCTGTGATAGTTTCGACAGAAATTGCGATGGGCAAGGTGTGGAATGCTCAGTGCAGGTGTTGTGCTGATCCATGGCGATGCTCGCCCACGTACGACTCTGAACTCGGTAACTGTTCTGCAGGAGTTCTGCTGGGAGGTGTTTCGTCATCCGCCGTACAGTCCTGATATTGCTCCCAGCGAGTTTAGTCTTTTCTTGCACCTCGAGTATTTTCTCTCCTGTCAGCATTGTCACACCATGGTTCCATTCCCAGGCGGCAGAGTTCTACGACACCGGCAGCTCCAGCGTTGCTGTATCATGTGTCAATAAAGTTTGTCATGTAACTGTTTTCTTTTAAAAAATTGGAAAACTTAATTTCTGGATGGCCTTCGTACTTTTTGAAAGATCTCTTGTCCGAGAAGTCCCTAGTTCCTCCTATGAACACATGGTTTCCGACGGACTTACCTTTGGAATTACGAGGAACGTGTCCCCCCCCCCTGCCCTTTCTCTTTCGAATTCACTACCGTATTTCCGAAATCCAAGCGGTGGCTTCTTCCTTGTACGCAGGATATTGAAGGACGATGCTCCGAATGGTGACTTGCAGGCAAAGCCACCTTTTCGAATGTGTCCCTTTTCCTTCAGCTAGCTTTAATCCATTTTATACAGTATTTTCATCCTGAAGGTCAGAGAATACATACAAATCCCGATGCAGTGATAGTTTTACACTGCTAAGTCTGCGAGGGCCGGAAGTACGAGCGAGTAACCTCCCGTCTTGGAGCACGTGCGAGGCACACAGTGTTGTTACAAAGCAACTGAAGCCGCCAGCACGAACTAACACAGCTGTCAGAGCATTGACACAGCCGGGACGACAGCTGTGGAGGAAATTAACGTGTTGTACGTAACGAACTTTAGAAACTTAATCTACGGTTCGAAAGGAAAATACGTCTGTGGAGGCCATCTCCAAGGCATTTACGATTATCGAAACGAATCCGTGACGCATGCCGGTTCGCACTACACCGGTAATTTAGTCCAGCGGCGAGTGATTCAGAAACTAAACGTGTGTGGACAAAACTGTTTAGCCGAGCAGTTCAATAAAGTGATTTAAAGGGCTCGATCCAATAACATCGAAAGTGGACAGTTGAGTAGCATCCCCTGCCACTTCTCACCACCAGCCCGCCACGGGACTGGTCTGAACAGTCTGTTTACTCGAGTTCATTAGTTCCGTCCGACTCCTTGGCTCAGCGTTGAGGCCTTCGGTTCGGAGGACCTCTGGTTCGATTCCCGCCCGGGTCGGAGATTTTAATCGCGTCGGATTAATTCTCCTGGGTCTGGGAGTGGGTGTTTGTCCCAACACACCATACTACCAACCGCCACAGAAACAATAGCCAGATAGCCTACAGATACTGGAGTTCCATGTGATTAGTTAGCGTGGCGAAATCTTCAGTCGTATTGCTCGTCATTCACGATCAGGTTTTGTGTGTCTCGTATCAGACAGCTTCTTGTGCGAGCCAGGAATCGAACCCGAGGCATCCATATAAGAGGCAGGTAAAGTAAAGGCGTGCTCGGTTCACCCGGAAGGACGTGGGTTCGATTCCCCGTCATGAAGTGTTTTTGTCCTAACACACCATACTACCAACTATCACAGAACCAGAGTTCCGGAGGTGCACATGACCGTGAGGTTCACTCAGCCTGCACCAAAAATGAGTACCAGCTTAATTCCTGGGGAAAGGGCGGCCGGGCGTAGAGCTAACCACTCTATCCCACCAAGTGCCGAGGTTACGGATAGTGGAAGCCTTTACCTTCCACCCCTCCAGAGGCCTTCATGGCCTGTACGGAATGACTACGCATAACGTAATGAAATGCATATAATAAAACGTACAATATTTGCATAGCACAAGGCGTTTGTGTATAATGTTTCCTCACCATAATCTAATGCACCGAATTAAACCGAGATATTAGGAGGCTTGCAGACTGAACGCTGAAAGGCATAACAGTCTATAATGATTATGTATGTATGTATGTATGTATGTATGTATGTATGTATGTATTAGGCGCAGTCAAAATGTTAAGTTGTAACTGAGAGCCGTGCAAGCAGCGTCTATGCTGTATACTTGATGTCAAAACATCACTACCTCGCCTCACACTACTACTCTCCGGTTTCAGCCCAGTGTCTGTTAGCGGCTACGTCTACCGTAGTCGGAGTTGCCAAATCGTCTACCTTATTAGCACCAAAAAAGCCAGAGTAAAAATCTATATTTCATATAGATTCCATTATTTGTCATTTCGATGTAAAATGAGTTTACTTATTACTGTATTATATTATTATTTTATAGCTTAAAGGACCTCTGCATTGCACTCGACACCCAGGAACAGTAAAGATCGAGGATATTGTGGAAGAAAGTGGTTGGCAACGTCTTCACACCAAACAAGGATCACTTGGAACTCGTTAACTCAACCAGGTGGAGGGTGTGATTGACAGCTGGCTTCGAGCTCGCTTCCAGGAACTGAGGCCATCATGTTCTGTCCCCAAGTATAGGCCTACCTGTACCTAGAACACATACTCTGTGTGCCTGAGTGTAGCTCATTGGGCCGAATTGTGCCCGCCTTTGGTGTAGAGCAGGGCCTCTCAAACGCCCAAAATCTCACGCGTGCAAATCGAGGCGCAAGAACTCCGTGTACTGTGCATCGGTCCCGCTCGGTTCGCCTCGGACGAACGCTTGGCTAAGCTCGGCTCAACTCGGCTCGGATGTGAAGCTCTACGGAACAAGTGAGGAAGAGGGAGACAGGCGGAGCGAGCGAGACAGGCGTGGGGAAAGAGAGAGAGACAGGGCTATTGTTCCAAATCAAGGAGTGGGGGTCTGCACTCTGGTCAACCAAGCGAAGTCGTCTTGTGCACCGTACACAGTGCATGCACTTTGTGAGGCCCTGGTGTAGAGCATGGGGCGTTGTGAAAAAATTTGTGCGTGTTGGGGAACTACAGATATTGCTTTCAGAAAACATTAAACTATAGTGTTTAGAGGTGGACGTGTATATTGAAAAACCTGCGAGTGTTTAAAAAAAGCTGATTCAGGTAATGAAGTGGAATTCATATATCGAAACGTCCAACATAATAAAGAAAATGAAAGTGGTGGAAAATGAAACGCACAGATTATCAGTTATTATAGGCGGTATTAAAAGAAGTCACTAGTGAACGTTTATGAAAGGTAATACTTAAGAGCTATGTCAGCAACAAAATTACTACGATACGACGGATGCCATGTCTGTAAGAAAAGACATTTGCAGTGCCTGAGCATAATGTGGTAAATATCAAAAAAATCGGATTAATTGGCATGAGTGGCAGAGAAAATGTACCGGTAACCCTAGCCAACAAATAGCTTCCATATTTTTAACTTATTTCCGATACTACGTTATACAATCCCAAGTTGTGTAAAGTCTACGAAAAATTGTGTGCCTGGGTAACGAATGGAGGGAATCAGACTACCCTAAGACAAATGACAAATTCAGAGGAAAGAGATTGTACCTTTCTGCGAAGGGAATCTGTGTTGCCTGAGCGTAAATGGCGTAAAAATGAGACGTACGCCACAGCAGCTGAGGCCATAGGATTCTCAGTCTAGGACAGCCATTCCCAAACTGTGGTCCGGGGACCCCTTGGGGGGGGGGGCATGACGATAATCCAAGGAGTCCACAATAAGTATGTAAGTCATAAGTATTTAAAAAGAGAGATATTTTATTGTACACATACAATTCTAAATTTAGGAAGTATGTGTTCACTGTTGTATAACATACTGTGACGGGTTGGCGGGGTAGTAAGATGAATTAACACTAGACTGGTAGCTTCTATACTAAAATTCATTAACTAATGCTAGTAAATCACTTACACCTCGGTACACAGTCAGGATTCCCTACTACACGTTTTTTTAACTCATTCTTCACGCATTTACTCTCGACGCTACGACACTTTCTGCTGTTCTTTTTTTCTCTCTCTGTTTTTTCCGATCACAGAGTCTAAGAGTAAACGCGCAGATCAGATGGTGACAGTCGCCAGACACACTCAAATTCCAACATGGCGGACACGCTAACACTAGGTCTATATGGAATACTTGGTTGATAAATGGTACAAGTTGGCAGTACGTTGTGCAGACCTGCTATCACTACTCCACGTCTCTGATCAACTTTTGGATCCATGACATCCACTATGCCCTACAATTTCTAGAAAGGAAACACTGCCTTTAATGCCTTTCATGACAACATACCTGTGTGAGGTTACCTTTTTGTTCTCACACAAATAAAAAGGAATTACAGAAACGGAACTAATGTAGAGGCTGATCTTCGGTTCGGCTAACTACGCTTGTAAAAACACCTGGTTTTTAGAAAACGGCAGCATCCCTCCCATTGATCCAACATCCGTACTGAGTTAATTTTCTCAAGTACCGGTAACTTTTCAGATCCAAACTGTTGTAATTATTGGCCAGGTTGTCACATTGTTTTATAATTTCTATACATACATGAAGTATCTTTCTGTAAATGAAGTTAAATTTAAAGGGACCGGGCGAGTTGGCCGTGCGGTTAGGGGCACGCGGCCGAGAGGTTGCATCCGGGAGATAATGGGTTCGAACCCCACTGTCGGCAGCCTTGAAGATGTTTTTCGTGGTTTCCCATTTTCACACCTGGCAAGTGCTGGGGCGGTACCTTAAGGCCACGGCCGCTTCCTTCTCATTCCTAGGCCCTTCTTGTTCCATCGTCGCCATAAGACCTCTGTGTTGTTGCTACGTAAAGCCACTAGCAAAAAAAAAAAACCAACATAAAATTGAAGGAAAGTAAATATCAGCCCTAAATTATACGAATACAACCAAACATGGTAACATTACAAAATTGTGTTTTTCGTTCACTAAATTCTGTATTAAGATTATGATCTGCGGCTGGGAGGTCCTTTGGACATGCTGAGGGGGGCCTCAGGCACAAAGTTTGGGAAACCCTGTTCTAAGGAAAGATTTCTAGGGACTAATAGCTCAGAAAAATGAAAACCTACAACCTGCTTTCCAGTCATTGACCGGGTCAAGGATGGAATGAATGAACGAACGAACCAGGTAAAGGCTATTATTACAATGGGGTCGCCACTCCCAAGGTGATATTAACGACTGATAAATGCTATGAATGATAATGGAGTGTGTTGCTGGAAAACCGGAGTACCCGGAGAAAAACTTGTCCCGCCTCCGCTTAGTCCAGCACAAATCTCATATGGAGGGACCGGGATTTGAACCACGGTATCCAGCGGTGAGAGACCGACGCGCTGCCACCTGAGCCACGGAGGCTCGACACTAATAGCTTAGAATGCAAACATATTTAACCAAGGCGCAAGTGTTTTCTACCCGCACAACGATTCTGCAGTGAGATGTGCATAAATATTAGCGATCTGAACTATCAGAACCCCTGAAATTTATGCAACTCCGAGACGTAACTGTAGAGTGGTTAGATGATATTTGCGCCTTGTTGAAATACTTATGCGTTCTTACACGTTCGTGCGCAAAAATCCTACTGTATGATATTACCCTATAAAAGTTTATTATTCTTAAAAACGGTATGTTTTGTCAGCCCAGGTTAATGTTACCGTACGCTCACAACTGTTTTGTAATAACACAGTTGTCCGAAACTTTCTGCTGCATATCGTGCTATAGTTGGGCGACACTGACGAAACAGATAAAGAAACGTATTTAAAAGCATTTCCTTAGTTGGCTTCTTGACAGATCTGTTTGATATTTACACTTGACAAACTGGTCGCTTCATGTTGTGTAATAGAATTCCTTCACTTGTTGATACATGGATCGGCCACCACTGCGAATGACCTGAGCAACTGCGTGAACGAGTGTCTCGTAATAGGTAAGGCGAGGAGAACTTTCAAAACAAGTCCAGTAGTTTGGAAAGTGAAGTCTGGGTACTCTACGTAGACGTACAGCACCTCATTTGCGATCCTTACTAAAATCTATGCGTCATCTTCGACAGTACGGACACTGAAGGCTCGGGATCGTTCCTAGACATATTTTGTCCATTATTATTATTATTATTATTATTATTAGTAGTAGTAGTAGTAGTAGTAGTAGTAGTAGTACACAATATTGAAACTGGTGCAGAGTACCTCTTCAGTACCAGAATCTAGGAATAGGCTCTACATTTGCACTTTTACATACACCTATTGACAAACAGCTTCTAAGGATCTAAATATTGAGAGCCTACAGTGGATGTTCCATCTCCAAGAACTTCCCCACGATTTGGCGTGTGGTTTAGGTAGCTGAGGGGGTGCAGATTAAGAGTTGTAAGACTGTTATACCTGTAATATTAAAAGAAGCTTTTACCCCCTGTGGGTGGGGGACGCAGATGAAGAATGCACCAGTGGTATCGCCTGGCTCTCGTAAGAGGCGACTAAAGGGGGCGACCAAGGGATGATGGATTTTGAACCATGAGATTACTATATGAGCGACACTGTGGGCCTAGGTTGCCTATGATTAGTACCACTATGTGAGGAACACCACGGTTCTCGGCAGCTCCTGTGATTAGTACCACTATGTGAGGAACACCACGGTTCTCGGCAGCTCCTGTGATTAGTACCACTATGTGAGGAACACCGTGGTTCTGCGAAGCTCTTACGATTAGTACCACTACGTGAGAAACCATGGTTCTACTTCACCAGCGATTAGTACAATTGAGGGGTATGTGACCTGGATTTTGGACCCCTTTAGACAACGAGAATCATCGATTTAGGATTTTGGTTTGGAAGCAGCTTCTTAATCAGTATATACCATTGATTTAAGTTACTGTATGGTAAGGTGTGGCATTGTGGGTCGGATCCACTGATTGTTTAAATTTCATTATTATTCATCGACGTCTTTTTTATTCTAGTCAGTGGATAGATTTTGGAATTATTTTAACTTTCAGTATTGTGAGTTGTATCCGCTGATTATTTTAAATTCATATTCATTCATTCATTCCATAATGCCATCATGCTTTGAATTCTGGTCAGTGGATGAATTTTGGAATTTTGTCATTACATTTCGTCTCATTTCGTATCATTGAGGGCCGATGACCTAGATGTTAGGCCCTTTAAACAAGACGCATTATCAAAATAAATGTTTTGACAGATATGGCTGGAGAGAGAGCAGCATTGCACGGTGTTGACACATTTCTGCATTCCTCACTTCTCCTTTCCTTCGCTTTAGGCTCCCTTGTTCGTTCAGAGCGCTGCGTTCCGTTGTACGTAACTCAGAAGTGAGAGGTTTGGCAACTCCAACACGAACAGGCCAGCAGGCTTGTCTCCATGGCAACCGCAGTGTGTCCGCCCTCATTTCCATGGCAACCTAACCCCTACCCCCTTCTCCCCATCCAGGGAGGCAGTGAACGGATCTTCCTCTAAAAACTGCCAGAACGCATCTTTTAATATTACAACTATAAGTAATGTATTTCGAATACGACCATTGGACGCAGTTGCTATAGCCATGGTAGGCCCTAACGATTTCCTTGATGCCGTCTGCGTAAACTGTAGAAGTAATTAGAGGGATGTAAAGCTATTTATCACAACGACGGTATATTCACTTACATTTGAAGTTGGATAATCTTGAGAAACCAAGTCCGCCGTGTAAGCGTTGGCATTCTGAGCCGTGTTGGTAGATTTACCGGTACGTGAAAGAACTCCTGCGGTAGAAAATTTCAGCCCCTCGGCGTCCCCGAAAACTATAAACATAGGTGGTGGGACGTAAAACCAATAACATTAAATTAGATATCACTTCTAAAATAGCCATGTTTGGGCCTACAATCCACTTTTATAACCAGTTGTCTTCCAGAAGCTGGGTGTACCAAATCTTCGACCCTCAGATCAGCTGTCATGATTAAAACCCGTTCCGTTCGGATGGAAAGTTACTTCTATAACATCTGGACTACGATGGTAGGATTTAACAATAAACAAAAATGTACCTACTCCAGAAAAAATAATTCCAATAACTTACAACTTGATTTATATTCTTTCTTCGTAATTGTCTTTAAATTACAGCTTCGTCTTTTATCGGCTTCCCTTGATCAAATACTCCATTCTTCACCAAATGAACAAACAACAACACAGTTTCCAGTCTAATAACTTACATTTAGCTGTCCAGTCTCTTATGAAGATTTTTGCTTTGCTAAAGGAGTTATTATTTCTTCGAGAATCATGTTAAGAGTTTTTAGGTTATTGGAGAGCATGCCCTGCGGTTTACTGCTCTGTAGCTTAGCCAATCAGACCATACATAGGTTCACCCAGGTAAGAAAAGTGAAAAATGTCAGATTGTCTTCCATTTTATTCAGTTTGCATTGCAAGAGACATTCTATCTTTAGCTGTTCTGGGGTATTTGTGGAACGCAGAGAGGTGAAAGAAGGTGCGGGCTTGTATGGGTCTAACTACAATATCAAGAATTGAATTAAAATTTTAACAAAGATTATATTTCTTTCAATATAAAAAAAAATTTCCACTAAGTGAAAGAACAGTGAAATATCAGATACAATGCCAAATAAGGGTGGAACACCCCAAGAATCGGGAATTTAACAAGTTTGGACTTCAAGCCCTCGGTTTACAGTTTCTGAGTTACGAGCTCAAGTTACAAGATTTGCAATTCAAAGTGAGGAATAATTTAGACAAGGGCAGAAATCCCCTAATTCAAGAGCACTTGCTCCCAAAATTACTATATGTAGCCTTCCAGAGGCACCCTTCACTATTACAAAACTTTGAAAAGTGCTTACAGGCTCTCAGTTTCTTCCAGCCTACTCAAGGCAACATTACATCATAATCTTACAATCTCCTGCTTCTCAAGGTACAATTTACAAATTGAAATAGTTTTACACAGGAGTATCTAGTACCCAACAAAGGTTGCGAAATCGTAGTCACCTCAAACCAAGATGAAGGGGAACTCGAGAGGGTGACTCGCTCTCTATCCCCGATTTACAGTTAGACTTTATGAAATTTTACATGAAAAGGAAGAAGTTTACATTGAAACGGTTACATATTTAGAAATTCGGACCTTTCCCTCGGATAAGTACGTGGAAACTTGGCCATTACCACGTAGATCTTGTGCCGGCCGAAGAAAGAGGTACCCCGCCTCCTGCCTTAACACACACACACACACACACACACACACACACACACACACACACACACACACACACACACACACACACACACACACACATTCAGAGAGACGACGATCAATATACAAGGAAACTCGAAAAGCCGCAACTTACATATCCTCAGGGAAGGTTCGAGAGAATTCAGGACTAATTCGGACACACTCTCTCAATTTTTATTGGGTAATTCAAAGTGAACAAGAAATGCGGAATTGGTAGAAAATTAATTGCAAAAATTCATGATTGGCCAGATTCAAAACTGGCGGAAAGATAAAGAAGTGTTGCCAACCCCAAAATAAATGAACATAGATTCAGATATGAAAATCTAGAAATACTAAACTTCTTTAAGTTATAAGTTCTTCCACCTTGCAGCAGAGTGCATGATCAGAGTTTTTTGGTAGTGACATCTGTGGAAAAATGTCCAAACTTCTTGATGTATAACAAAACAAAACAAGAAGAAATTCAGTCAGTTTAGAATACTTAACAATAACACAATTACTTAATATTTCAGTAATGAAATCTTCCGTTTAAAGTTCAAAGTTCATGTAGCATCAGTTTTACCTTTTGATCGATAGAGGAGTTTAAGGCGCTTATTGTGAATGAGCGGAGTTGAGGTGTACCTCCCGGTACATTAGCGATGGACTGGATAATTCTCTTCAAATAATTTTAATCTGACAGCTACTTTGAGTGGTATGGGTACAGTTTTAGAGAAATTAATACCATAAAATTCATATTTATATTGATACTACGAAAACTGGAAATTACACCACAGCAAAATAAAATATGCCTTTGTCTTAACTTCAAATAAAACGGACGGATGTCCCCAGAACTCATATGTATAAATTAAGGCTACCTTTCGTTTCTTTAGGAAATAGCTGGCAGTATCATAGGTTTTAGGGTTTACTGCTTGTACGTTGTGGTATTTTTCGGGCTGTGAGGAAAAAAACAAATTCATCAAATTTCATTGTTATTTTGTCTAAACCCGGACTGAAGTTCCAAAATCTCGGTTGGTTGCATTCGCAAAACCACAACCCCGGAGACCAACCCCTCTCGGTATAAGCAGCAGCTTAGTGATCATGTAGGCTGTCTCGGTCGGCATTTAAGGCTGGGCTATTCGTCACGATTGTATTTAGATGTGTCACATATCGACAAAGTACAACCACTTTCTAACGGTCCGAAAGAGTACACCTGTTTTATACCTAAGGATATTTCCTGGCCTATATTCAACAAAATCATAATCATGATGATACGACTAAAGCACTTCACTTTTTTTATTTCCGAATTTGGCCATCTACGGACCGCACAGCACTTAAGGCTTCTTGGTTTTTCTTCTCTCCTCTTCGGAAATGATCCGTTCGGGCCTCCGTTTTGAATGATTTGTTTTCAAATGATTTTAGACTGTCGACTCTTCTTCTGAACTCTCTTCTATTGCAGATCATCTGTAGTGTAATTCCAACTTCTTCCACATCCCTCTCGACCTCTTCTACCCACTGGGAGGTGGCCTTAAATACCATGATATATCTGAAGATCTTTTTGGTCAGTCGTTTGTCATCCATTCTTACTAGGTGTCCGTAGAATTTCAGCCTTAGTTTCCGCTTTGTGTCCGTGATCTTTCCGGTGTACTTGTAGAGCTCTTCATTTCTCCTTTTCTTCAAACTCCTATCCGTAGTCTTCTGCGGTCCAAGAATTTTCCTCAGAATCTTCCTTTCCGTCTTGAGTTCTTTAAAAAAAAAATTAAAATAAGGCACTCTGAACCGTACAATCCTTCCGGTTTTATTACCGAGTTATGTCTGATTTTGGCCTTGTAAGATATTGCCAGTTTCTTACACCTGTTCTGTGTGAGCTTGTAAGCCAGATCTAATTTTCTGGCGTTTGCCTGTTTGTCCAGGCCGTTGAATTGGATCCATTCACGCAAGTATTTGTACTTGCCTGTCCTTTTATTTTGCCGTGTTTTACCTGCATATACCTCTCGCTTTGGTGCTTGTACTACCGAGCTCGATAGCTGCAGTCGCTTAAGTGCGGCCAGTATCCAGTAATCGGGTGATAGTGGCTTCGAACCCCACTGTCGGCAGCCCTGAAAATGATCTTCCGTGGTTTCCAATTTTCACAGTAGGCAAATGCTGGGGCTATACCTTAAGGCCACGGCCGCATCCTTCTCATTCTTAGGCCATTCCCATCCCATCGTCGCCATAAGACATATATCTGTGTCAAGAAAAAAGAAAAAATCTTGTACCCACTTTCTCGGCGATTCCACGCAGTCTCTGGAGCATCTTTTCAGTGTCTTCTCGGTTTTTTACTAAGATGACAAGGTCATCTGCTGAAGCTAAACACTCCATTTATAGTTTCTTCCCCAGGTGTATTCCGCTTGTTCATTCCAGTTTCACTGTTTTATTGGCCTTGCGCGCACACACACACACACACACACACACAGTCACAACAGTTCACTAATTTAGTGGCTATTTACAAAATCTTCGGTCCAAATAGCAGTTCTTCAGCTTGTTGGTATTTATCTAGAACGGGCGACCCTTCCGTAATCTTGATTGGCAGCTCTCACCTTTCACTTTACTGCGTACGCAGCAGTCTCTTCGCACTACAGATCCGTGCACAAATATTCGAACTCAAAGTCTGTTGAATATCACAGCAAATGACTTCTATACAATACACTTGGTTCGTCTCCAGGTAAGACTCGCACAATCAGTTTACGTGGCCGCTCCACACACTGAACTGCTTAACAAATTTCACTCGATAAGACAATACACAACACAGCTAAACACCAACCACTTAACGACAACAGTGCTAACCTGCATTCCTCTCCAGCATTACCCCCACTCCAACAACAGCCCTACAGTTCATGACAACGGCACTCCCTCAGTACTCGCTATTCCAACACTGAACAACTACAACACTTTTCCTCTTTGTGCACAGCAAGCATACTTTGATCTCTGTTGAAATACTAGAACTTTCGAGGTGCGGCCGGAATACGAACATTCTTGTTTTGCCTTCCTCAAAGTCCACGGAAACACCAGACGAAAAGCACAATACAAGGCGGGGCCGTCACATGCCTTCGGGGCGGCCGGACACTTCCCGGCCTGACTCACCCCTTTTAGGAAATACCCAAGGGGGCTACAACAGGGCTGACAGTCGTATGAGCACATAATAATAATAATAATAATAATAATAATAATAATAATAATAATAATAATAATAATAATAATAATAATAATAATACTTTTTCCGCAGTGGTGAGGTCGCGGGTGCGTGCTGTGTTGCACATCTGCATCTGGCCCAGTTTCATGGCAGAATGCGCGTCATGACGCCAACGTGACGTGAAGGAATGTATTCACTGTCGCGTTTTTCTGTGGTGGTTGATGATTTGTACATATGTAAAAAATGTGTTGGATCAAACAGAAGACTCCCAGTCCCTGAATCGTAGTAGGAATTAACAGTGCACGATTAACACACCCGGTCTCCTCTGAGCTGGAAGGCCTGTTCGCTGACCATTCAGCCAAGGAGCTGGACTGTCTTCTTCTAATTATTATTGTTATTATTATTATAAATTATTATTATTATTATTATTATTATTATTATTATTATTATTATTATTATTATTATTATTATTATTATTCGCCTATGTGGTGTAGTGGTTAGTATAATCAGCTGCCAACCCAGCAGACCCGGGTTCGATTGCCGACTCTGCTAAATCAGCCATCCTTGAAGTGTTTTTCCGTGCTTTCTCACTTCTCCAGGCAAATGTCGGGATGGTATCCAAATGAAGGCCACAGCCGCTTCCTTCCCTCTTCTTTGCTTATCCCCTCGAATCATCCCATTCCCCACAAGGCTCCTGCTCAGCATAGGAGGTGAGGCTGCCTGGGCGAGGTATTGGTCCACCTCCGCAATTGTAGCCCCGACCAAATGTCTCGCACTCCAGGGCACTGCCCATAAGGCGGTAGCAGTAGAATCTCTTGCGGAGTTCAGGGAAAAACCAACCCTGGAGTGTAAACTGATTAAATAAATAAATAAATAAATAAATAAATAAATAAATAAATAAATAATAATAATCGGCCACGTTTACACAAGCCACTTCGCACTTTTTCCGAAGGTCTTTCCCGGTCTTCCATCGTGATGTTTCGTGTCTTGGCAAGTTGTGTGTCCGCAATTTTATTCCATAAAGACTTATCTTTGCTTTTTCTTCCTCTTTGACACCCTTCTGAGTGTTGGTAAATTCTATATCTCTTTTAATGATAGGGATTTGAATGATTGTTGTTAAGGTTATTTACAGCGTGGAATTTGTGGCCCAGAAGCCCATTAGCTACTTCTAATTAAAGTGGAATAATAAAGGAGAGAATGTGGAATTCTGGTGGTAGACCTTGTGCTATCAGAGTGCAAGTGTCCTGGTCATTGTCGGCGCCCTTGGACATTACGACACATTATGTAAGGTGCGTACAGGTAGTTGAAGGTCTCGTCGCCCAACATGGCGTATTGCATCATTATTGTTGATACACACCTTGCGGGTACATCTAACCGATTTGGCTCGCGTTCAGAATGGCCAGCGTCTTGTATAACAATCATTTAATGCGAACTTCTGCGTACTGTACAGCGTTGTTCAGATTTCTCCCTTTCGGCTAAATGGCAAGCAGCCAGGACTTAGACCCATACTTGAGTTCCTTTGAAACGTCTTGTAACCAGGCTGCGCATTTCATCCTAAATACCAAATCCGTTCCTTAGACAAATAATGCAACCTCTTTAATTTATAAATCGTTATACACGAATATTTCCTGACTGGTTTCGCATTTAGACCTTCTCCCCAGAGGAATGGGGATGTATTTACTAACGGCGACAATGGCAGGATATACTCAACAAGGAATTGTGACAATAAGAACAGACTGCATAACAAATTATAAGCTTGCCAGTGGCGGTGGGCTCTCAGGAGCACATGAGCACGTGAACACCCAGTTGTAACGCATATTCACGCATTGATGGATCCCGGTAATTCAAAATTGTTTCCTTTATTCGACCTGATTTCGTCAGTCGATCGAAAGTATTCGACTTATATCGAAGGTCCGTTACACTGACAGCTGTTCGATTCGACTGACAATGCCAGGGAGCACACTGGAGGTTTTGCTACGAACCTTAAAACTATACGCATGCGCATGGAGATGACGTCATGGTTTATGCACAGATATATCCATAAGTGAGGAGCACGGTAAGGAATGTGCCTTTCCGTCTACAACCACCCTCAAACTAGAGATAGTATTACAGTTGACCACAAGGGTCCGCTACCTCCCCTGTTACTTTTGGCCACAGCTCCCAGAAGTTACTATTGTATTACATCGCCGAAAGATTTCACTAGTAGCTAATTCTGAACAGGTTTTCGTAATCACGGGATCAGAAAGCGAGAGACTCAGCCCGGCAGACAGATTAGTCTCTGTAAAATGCATCCTCGGTTATAAGGGTTCTACCATATTGTGAGTAGAAAAGCAACCGTACAAGGAATTTTTAGTGAAATGATTTAAGTGATTTTGTACTTATTTGCATTCTACTTTGGTATATTTCAGACGTGAACACACAATTTGTTGTGAACCCCCTGAAAATTTGGTCACGAGCCGCCGCTTTTAGTTTCTTGCCTAGCCGGGTGAGCAGCTCAGACGGTAAAAAGCTGGCCTTCTGAGCTCAAGTATAAGTGTACACCCAGTCCCCGAGCTAGAAGAATTAATCAGACGGGATTAAAATCCTAGAACCTGTCGGAGGTTTCAACGCTGATCATTCTCCGAGTCGGACCTACGGGCTTACGCATTGAAATTCCGATTTCTTTTCGGGCACTTCTTGTCCAATACAGATTTTGCTTGACATTTGTGTGGTTCTGTTACGAAAGTGACAAGCATCGTTTACAACATCTTGTAGTAATAATAATAATAAAAATAATAATAATATGGTCTAGTTGAGCCAAGCGATTGGACCACCGCAGCGTCTTTATTTCCACCGCATGAAGTGTTGTAGGCCAGCATTTAGCTCTGCAGTGGACCACCGGTCTAATCACTGTGAGATAGGCTTTAGATTTTAGATGTAATGGAATTTTCTTGTCGCACAGGATTCCAGTCACTTGGCGCCATTTCATCCATGCGGCGCTGACATCAGGAATCGCTGCCTCGTTATGCTGATTGTATAGGCCTATTCTTTACCTGCCATGCCCTTACATCCACTCACAATATGCTCCGCCATCTCAGCTGTTTCCCCGCATCTTCTGCATTATTTGTTTGTTTGTTTGTTTGTTTTCGTTCTGAAATATCAGAAGAACTCTTTCGTACGATGAAGATAAACCTCCGTATACTAACTACCTAAGAAATGATGGGGAGTGGCCTCAGGAGCGGGTTGATGCACGAATATCGAGTAGACGTCCTATAGGCGACATACGCGTCTGCAGCCTTACCTAAGGCGAATTGTAATGTTGAAGATGATACAACCACTCTGCCCCACAAAGCAGGGGAATTAACGAATGTAAGTTAAAATTCCTGACCGGGCCGGGAATCGAGCTTGGGGCCTCTTGGACCGAAGGCCAGCATGCTAACCATTTAGCCATTGAGCTGGGCTCTCTACAATGTGCGCTTTTCTTTTGATTGTGTTTATACTCGGGACTTAAGTTTTTAAGCTGATAAATTTTTGTGCCTAGAGGTTTACCAAGCATATACAGCACGAGGCTCTGCACCACTATTTCAAAACGCACTTACTTGAATTCGAAAAATTATTAATGTCGACTATATGGTATTTGAACTTACATTTTCCTTTAAAATGTAAAGTTTGATGTCTTTGTTAAAATATGTAGATTCATCGACACTTGCTACTATTCGTGATTGATGACTGGCCACCAACCCAATGAAATAATTATTCACCCAACTGCCGCGGAGTGAGATGTTTACCGGAATTTCAAAACGAGTAAAATAAACTTTTCACTTTAGTGGCTATTGTGTACAATATTCTATTTCATACTATGGTGAATTTACTTACTGTTTTAATTAAATTCATTTAATTTAAAATGAGTCTCAGTGGTTTAGGCGGCAGCACACCGGCCTCTCACCGCTGGGTTCCGTGGTTCAAACCCCGGTCACTCCATGTGAGGTTTGTGCTAGACAAAGCGGAGGCGGGACAGGTTTTTCTCCGCGTACTCCGGTTTTCACTCTCATCTTTCATTCCAGCGACACTCTCCAATATCATTCACTCTGTCAGCCATTAATCGTTGTCCCGGGGGAGTGCGAAAGGCTTCAGCAGCCAGCACAATTCCTATCCTCGCCGCTAGATATGGGCTTCATTCATTCCATTCCTAACCCTGTCGAATGACTGGAAACAGGCTGTGGATTTTAGTTTAATTATAAACCGTTGTGATTCGTTACATCGTTCATGTTTGATCCATTAATGTTTTCTTGCTTTGTTTCTCGTGTCTTCCTATGAAAGATATGAGGTGCGTAGTTTACATGGGGTTATGTTTTAATGAAACACGAGAGTTCTTTGTGGCAGCGAACAGTCCACTAAGCTACCAGAGTCGTAAGCATGACCCTCTAGTCCTGGATTAAAGAAAGTAATACGAACTACCGGGCGAGTTGGCCGTGCGTTTAGGAGCGCACTGCTGTGAGCTCGCATCCGGGAGATAGTGGGTTCGAACCCCACTATCGGCAGCCCTGAAGATGGTTTTCCGTGGTTTCCCATTTTCACACCAGGCAAATGCTGGGGTTGTACCTTAAGGCCACAGCCGCTTCCTTCCCATTCCTAGGCTTTTCCTGTCCCATCGTCGCCATAAGAACTGTCTGTGTCGGTGCGACGTAAAGAAGAAAGAAAAAAAAAGTAATACGAACTTGAAGACGTGCTGTGATATATGCGCGATATTTATCCGTCTGAAATTAATCCATATACAGTATTAGTCAGTATTGATGGCTGCTAGAAATGCGGAGACACAATTGTTTGTGTAGATTGGTACGGAATCACAGTGCTGCAGCGAGGAGGAGCAGTTCAACTAGGAAAAGTATGACATTCCTTGATTCATGATCTCTCCATCAGTGTTTACGTTACTCTGAAGCGCAGTTGAACCAATCAGAAACGATTTGTAATAAAGCAGTGCGGAGTGTAATTACAGTATGGTAAAGTGTCATTTTTCCGTACTCTTTTGTACGGGAAGAAGGTAATTGAGTCACAGTATGAAATAAAACATATTTTCGCAGCTGTGACTAGCTATTTTTCACCTCGTACAGTTCCTTCCTTTCACTAGTTCCGTACTTTTCCTACATTTTTATTAATCGTATGACTGTGTTTCTGACCGAACTTGGCAGCTTCGATCCTGGCCCACTTCGGTGGTATTTGAACGTGCTCAAATACGTCAGCTTCGTGTCGATAGATTTACTGGCACGTACAACTCCTGCGGGACTAAACTCCGTCACCTCGGCGTCTCCGCAGTTCGTAAAAGGAGTTAATGGGGCGTAAAGTCAATAGCATTATTATTGACTTTAGCGCCGGCAGTGTCCGAGGACATGTTCGGTTTGCCTGGTGGAGGGCTCTATTTGACGCCCATGCAGGGTGAGAGTGAAATCTGGTGTTGGCACATAGCCTACTCTTGTCGAATTACACTGGTTTACCCAAGGCTTTACGTCTCCATCCGACGGACTAATCACCATTAACAGCTCATATACCTTCACTCCGTATGATCACTGTCGAGACGTTTGAAATTGAATCCAGGCTGTTGGCACGCAGTCTAGTGATTAAAAATTGTATACCACCACCTCTTCTGCATGCCTTTGCTGGCGAGATCTAATGTTTACAGTGCGTTATATCCTCTGGTATTGGCTAGAATAAATGTGTTACTTTCACTGACCTGTCTCAGTCTCAACCTTGGCTTTGACAATATGAAGGTGACCGAGGTATGAGCGATGCTAGAAATACAGCCTTATGCAGCCAGTCCCAGTTATGAATGGTGTGAAAATATTACTCGCTGTCAGTTGGTGCATTCATTTCAGTGGGCTTGGCAGACTGATATGTAATAGCAACTTCTGGCTCAGTGCGGAAAGCAACGGGAAACTACCTCGCTCCTAATTTCCCTATTATGTCTCTTCAGTGACGCATAGGCTGACAGCTGTTGGCGGAACTGTGGAGGATCAAACCAGTCTTCGGGCTGAATACCCAACACACATCTCTTCTGCCTTACCGGTCAACATGACGGTGACATTTGTTTCCACCAGTGGGACTCGAACCGGCTAACCACGGTGTCAGATCATAGAGACTTGACGCCTTACCGATCATGGCTACCGGGAGGGATACTGAAACTGAGCGGGGTGGCCGTATGGTTAGGGTCGCGGAGCTCTTAGCTTGCATTCGGAAGATAGTGTGTTCGAATCCCACTGTCGGCAGCCCTGAAGATGGTTTTCCGTGTTTTTTTTTTCATTTTCACACGAGGCAAATGATAGGACTGTACGTTAATTAAGGTCATGACCGCTTCCTTCCAACTCCTTGGCCTTTCCTATCCCATCATCGCCATAAGACCGCTCGGCTGCTCTGTTGGTCGCCCTTTACAGTGGCTGGAGAGACTGTTGGACTTGTCTTGGCAACAATAGTGGATTGTAGATTTGAACTTGAGCTGCTATGTTTCACTTATCGGGCAGTTAGCAATGATC
This sequence comes from Anabrus simplex, assembly GCF_040414725.1. NCBI lineage: Eukaryota > Metazoa > Arthropoda > Insecta > Orthoptera > Tettigoniidae > Anabrus > Anabrus simplex. The sequence goes on along the minus strand of NC_090270.1, from coordinate 288,245,272 downwards.
GCCACGCGCTCTTGTGTGTCTGAACTTCTTAAGTATTTGATGTAAATATGGATAATAAATTAGTATTGTCTCCCGTATAGGTTTTACATCATGAGGTACCAGGGAGATGTTGGTTTACCAGCAAACAAACAGTCGGTGCGAGTAAAACAAATTTCAAAAAATACTGAAAATAAATTAAAATTACCTGTTAATAATCCGGAGGCAGTAATAGTGATAGATCTCTGTAAGCGGCTTCGCATACCCTTGGTTCCCTATCTCAAAATGTTCAGTTGCGTATCCCCTATTTACTGTTAAAGTTGTTGCTTGCATTACTGAAACCTCGTGTGCATATTTTCAGGTGTGAGAGGATTTATGTTGACAGTAAGTTGTTACAGTGCATTAGCATAATATTGCCAAGGTCACCAACACAGTTAAGAACCAATGTCCTAGTTACCAGTTGTTTGCACTAAAATTCTTTGGTTGACTCAGCGTTCGCTAATGCACTGTTATTATCTAAGAGTTCGTCAATTAAGGCCACGGCCGCTTCCTTCCAATTCCTAGGCCTTTCCTATCCCATCGTCGCCATAAGACCTATCTGTGTCGGCGCGACGTAAAGCAAATAGAAAAAAAAAAGTTCATCAGCATTGACCTATTTTCAACTTATATCTATCTTGAATTCGCCCCATTAGTTGATCATATTTCTCCTCAAACATGCCCTTCATGGCAAATCTGTTAACTACGGTTATTCCCATATTAATGAAAGTGTAAGGTTCGTAGAGTTTAACCTGTGTTACATCGCATCGCGCTGATGTTTCTGTACTTGGTAACGTACTCACGGACCTCTTGGCCCTTTGGCCTCGTAGAGTTTACGGGTCACTCAGCGATGCTTAAAACGAGGGGCTTATTCAACCAACCGGTCTCACCTTTTAGCCGACTTATGTAACGGAACTTTGCAAGTAAACGTGGAAGTATTTTCTTCTTCATCTCGCATGATCAAATGTTTCATCATAGTCTCATATCATTAACACTTGGATATTTTAAGACCGTACTGGTCTCAAACTTAGCACGCAAAATATCATTTGAAGTACCAATATATATGATATAAAAATTAGCACGTATAGTCTAGTAGAATGGATAGCGTACCAAAAATCTGGATTAAATTCCAAACCTCTGTACAGTGGTCTTACGGAGTGAGGGTATATGACGTTGTTGATGGCGATTCGTCCGTCGGATGGGAACATTAAACCTTGAACATAGCCTAATCCTGTCGAATAGCACCAAAAGGTATGTGCCGACACAGTGTTTCACCCTTTCCCGTCTTTCTATCACATGACGTCATTCAATCTCATTTTTTCCTTTGAGGCTGACGTTAGGAAGGGCAACCGGTCGCAAACACTCTCTATGAAGGTTCATCTCTTAATATCTGACCCCGTAGAGAAACGGGACTAGGGTTGGACAAACACACAGTCTAGATATGGTTGTCCGGCTCCGTATCTCAATGAGCAGCGTACTGACTTTCGGTTCAGAGGATCATGGTCTCGATTCCCGGCCGGACCGAAGATTGTAACTGCGTGTGGTTAGTTCCTCTGGTTCGGAAACTGTGTGTTCGCGTTGGTCTTAATACATTCCATTTCATCTACTTGCAATACACCACACTATTGCCCACCACAGAAACAAGCAATAGTGCATCCCTGCTCATACACTTGGCGCCAGGAACAGCATCCGACCGTAAAACTAAACGAAATCCACAACTGTTGTTGACCCCAGTGAATTTTTTATTATTATTAACTACGATAATCAAGATATGCAATAAAAGTTTATAAAATAAAGCAAGGAAAAGTAAACTAGAGCTTATCTGCAATTCAATCTCGTATGATACCACAGTGTTTCGTTTTCATTAGTCCTTTTATGGTTCTGTTTAGGGACTGCACTTCATCTGGTTTAAAAAATAAACTCTTTAGTCGTTAAGTTTCCACTCTTTCAGACAGCTTTTCCTCCAAAGATGTTGCAAAGGAAGTCACGGTTTCCGAAGATGTCCCCCCACAGTTTTAGCCTGCGGTGTTTCGATCGCGAATGTTGCGTTCATTTTCTCACAAACTTGTTTGAGAAACTGGTAGTCCACCTTGTTACTCTTATCCACATCCCCAACCTTTACATTTCGCGTTTCCCCAGTGTCCAATTTTCACATCTATATACAGGTATGTAAGTAAAGCTGTCCCACCAATCTTCCATGTTTACAGTATGTACTTGCTGATTAGCAGATGTAATTTGCTCTGGAAGGCTTTGTAAGCCACGCGTATTCTTTTCTTCACGTCATTGATACTCTGTTGTTACTGGTAACGATGATAGAAATTAAACAAAATTGATAAAGGTTGTTATTTAAATTGGCGAATTAAAATGAAACCATGAAGGAGATATGTAAACGAAACAAAAATAATCACCTGTAAGAGTGTCTATTTTCTCGTCAGTTAATTACCTCTAGTCTGCGTTACATCTATATAACAAGTTTAGTGTATTGAGTTATCTGGGGGACTGCCTGGCGGAGGCGGTGCAGACGTGCTCGGTTCACCCGGAAGAACATAGGAAGTCGAAATTTAAGAAACGAGACTTCCACTTCGAGAGGTGCGCATGGCCCTGAGGTTCACTCAGCGCACACCAAAAATGAGTACCAGGTTAATTCCTGGAGGGAAAGGTGGCCAGGGGTAGAGCTAACCACTCTAGCCCATAAAGTGCTTAGGTTACGGGCAGTGGAAGCCTGTACCTTCCACCCCTCAAAGGGCCTTCAGGGTCTGTACGGGAATGACTGCTTTTTTTTTTTTTTTTTTTTATTGCGTTCATCGAAATTGTTCACATTTAACTTTTACCGCTAGCGAAATAAAAAATGTCTGAAAATGTTTCTCACTTCTATATTTTTAGACTCTGATAGGGTTTGATATTGATTTCTCAGTATAAATTTTGGAATCGCCTGTCTCTTTAGAGATACGTATCTTTTAGAATCCCGCAATTCCTTTTCGATTTTAGTGGAAGAATATCATTCTGTCCATTAATCATACCAATTTTAACATATTCACATGTGCTTTGTACTGATTTCTGAGTGTGTCGCTGTGAATGTTTATTTGCTCTCTTCACACATATTTACTATGTACATTTTTAAGAGTATTTTTATGTTGGTGTCCGTTTTGACCCCACCTCACCACATGAGGCTTAAGTTTTAAGTGTGCCATTCGTGTGGTCACCGTATCTAGGTAGTCACGTGTTTTCTTTGTGTTACATGAACATCATTCACCACTTTTTAAAGAACCATATGGGAACAAGTTTTCTTTATATTCCCTTCATTAAGAAATCCATTAACTGAAAGAATGTCGAAGCAATGACGTGCCCTTGCGTCATCATCAAGGTTATATTGGAATTTGTGGCCATGTAACGGGCTAGTTTCCTGTGTGTGTATACACAGTACAACTTAGCATTCATACAACTGACTTGTAAGAGTTAATGTGTGTTTGTTTGTGTGTTTGTTTGTTTGTTTGTTTGTTTGTTTGTTTGTTTGTCGTGGTCTTGATTTTTTCACATACATTTATACTTGGCCCGGTGAGCGTTGCAAAAATATGGAAGTTTTAAAATCGAAACAATTTCTAGACAACTCGTGTGACGTCAGTGGTCAATATCTCGTAAAGATGGAAGACGACTGTACCTAGCAACACGAGTCTGATTTCGGTATGACGTCATCGGGTGATGTAATAATGCCGCCACCGGGCGAGTTGGCCGTGCGGTTAGAGGCGCGCAGCTGTGAGCTCGCATCCGGGAGATAGTGGGTTCGAATCCCACTGTCGGCGGCTCTGAAAATGGTTTTCCGTGGTTTCCCATTTTCACACCAGGCAATTGCTGGGGCTGAACCTTAAGGGCACGGCCGCTTCCTTCCCATTCCTAGGCCTTTCCTGTCCCATCGTCGTCATAAGACCTATCTGTGTCGGTGCGACGTAAAGCAAAATAGCAAACAATAATAATGCGCCACCTTGCTGTACTAAAATCGCCGTGCCGTGCAGCTAGCACTTTTTGTACAGGTATCGTCGGCGATGGTTGGTCGAAGTAAACTAACGTATGGTCCCCTGTCTGCTGCAGGGGGTGGGGTTGCTAGGGACAGTGAATTATCTTCTTGTTCACAGGATGCTTTTTTCCCTTTTTAATTTTTTATATGATTTGGAAGTCTTACACACAATAAAAGCAAAATTTAAAATATATTGCAATGACATTGTGTACTTATTTCTTCTCGTACGACTTAAGCACTATGTCCTTTAAACCTACAAAAGAAATTTAAAAAATAGTTTTATTTTATTCTGTCTTGTTTAAAACGAGTTGTACGTGTCATGTCATTGATAATAACCTGGTCTCCAAACGCCAACCTTCAAATAAACTATCCGCTACAACACTTGGACTTTCGACCCTTCGAACTTGTGCATTAGGAAGAATTACCTTGTTTACATCGGCGTACCATCGCTAATGCCTATCCAGCTGATATACCACTTGTAGTAACTTAATACCAAAATAGTTTTGTAGTTGATAGTTACACAATATCATTTAAAAGCAAAAGCTCTTCACACTTTATTCGATGAAATATCAAATGACAGCTTGTAATCAAGAGATGTACAGATACGAATTATTGAACAAATCCCCTATAATCGCAGGTAAAATACTATTGTTCTAGATCAGTATTTTTTGTTGTTGGAGTTACCCCATTCTGTTACAGTACTGTACGTTTATGGCGATCCTTTAGAATATTAAAATTGACTTCATATAAAGGATTAAAACTAAGGTAATGGTACAAATCAAATGTATTTGAAATTAATGCACGTATGTTTAACAGTATATTTTGTAAAATTATGCAGCAAACTTATTCACATCTTGATATGTTCACGGTTTGTAATAATCTTACGAGTTTATAATGATAAATGAAGCGCTTATTTTGTATAACAAACTTAATGCGATACTTGTTTCTGAACAAGAGTTCTGTCTTTGTGTTTTATTCACAGGTGGAACAAGTTTTCACGAGTCTGTAGCCCCATCCGATTCTTTTACTGTGAACTAAACGCATGTCATAAAATCAAAAGTTACGGATATCTGTGTGTTTTATTAGTGTAAAATTCGCATCTTGGAATTTCTGTAGAAGCATTTTACTGTACTGAGAAACAAAGTTCTATATTATGGTCCGGTCATCCACTACAAGTGATCGTATAACCATTACATTAAAATCTCAACCCATCATTGTGACAGCAAACTGTTCGGAAAGGTAACTGTATCTCTCCGTTACGCTAACTAACGGACTGGTGTTAATGATACTCGTAATGTGATTAAATAACGTTATTGTGAGATGTGTGTGTACATAGTTAAGTGTTGAAACACAGAAATATGTAGCTTAGCCCCTCGTTGACAGGTAAGGTGTTAAGGTAAACGGTTTATGGAGATTTGTCGGAAGCGAGAATAGGTGATGAGCTGCGGTCTGGCCTACGCCGTTCCACATATTTGTAAGACGACATAAGCGGGCGAAATCTATAATAGCTTTGAATGTTTACAACACTCAGTAAGAAGTGATTATTTCATTATAAACGTTAAACAAAGTTATAGCTTGTAAATTTGATTCCCGAGGACTATTAAAAATATATCCTTCCACACTGCAGGAGTTGGAACTTGCAAGTATATATTATAATTTCAGGTTCAAAGATTCTTCTTATTCATCCGCTTTTCAGGTCACCTAGTCACTTGAATTCACCATTTTAAAAAAAAGGTTATATTGTTGTAACGTATTTGCTGCAGGCATATATTATTAGGATCACACATTAAAATAAACCATTAGAAAGCTTGTTTCCAATTTGTAAATTCAGACTTTATTTTGTTTCTTGTCAGACATGTCAGTTATATTCTAGTGCACAACTCGTGTTATCCCGAAGAATTCTGTCGACGCCTTTTTTTTTTTTTTTTTTTTTTTTCGTGATGTCAACTAACAGACATTAACTGAACCTACTTTCGGTTTTTGTACTCCTTATCAGAGACAAAAACTATGCACCAGACAAAACATTAAAAGTGTACAAGGAAAATTATAATATTTACGGTATATTTATAACAAACATCAAGACTCTAGAAATGCACGTTGCAAGACTTTCCCGAGTTACTGGCGTCCGAATTAAGTTTCAATTACTGTAGTTCCAAGAATGCCGGTAACTGAACAATGCCGCCAGTAGCAGTTTTTCTCAACGTGTGGAAAGAGACCAAAAGTTAAACGGGTGTATGGACAACCCTTCTCCGATAGCCTCTGGCGCAATCTGTTGGTGCAATCAAGAGTTTCATTCAGTTTCTACTACGTGGATGATTCAACCTACTCTCACAAGGTACAGATGAAGTCAGTGTCACCTGAATTACATCACGTAATTGTGAAACTTGCGTTCTGGCTTTCGTTCGAGGAACCTAATCTTGTGTTAATTAAAACTTCGACAATTTAAATTAGAATATGATAAATGTTTCTTATTGAAGCCCATTGAAAAGAAGTTTCTCAAATTTTAACTCTTGTAATTGCTTGTAAACTTCGCTGTACTATAGAAGTAGGTTATTAATGTATTAATCTGCCTGAAATTATAGGTGTCAGTAAAAATTTAAAATACTCAGTTTCTAAATTAATAGCCTAGGGTTGTTTTGAATAAGGAAGTGAAATATAAATATGAAAGCGTAGATATTTGTGATTTGCGACACAACAAAGTGATAGTCTCTGGCTTCTCATCAAGGTGGTCGCGGTTCAGATCACGACCAGTTATGGTGGACTTTTTAAATAGAGAAGTCATCTCCCTGTGGTTCTGATTCCGCGTAAAACTTGACACGATTACGTCAGTTTCATCATTGACAGAGACATGGCTACCTGATCTTTACCTCACTCTGCATCGTGAGACCAACCAGGAAGATGGTGATACGAGAGGTAGCGGAACCGGTCAATGAAGACGAGCGGTATGTCTGAGGATGTCATCTCCATGACCACGCGGCTGTCTAGTATGTAGGTCATCTGACTAGGCAATGGTCGTCTTGAGAGGCCAGGCCTCTATTGGGTAGTCGCGGCACGGTCTGGTTTTAGTTTCTTGATTCCTACCTCAGTTCCTAAAAATTTACAGACAAAAATTCCTAGTGTTCGGATATTATTTGTAGTTAAATGTTAGTCAAATGGTGAATCTGTTGACGTTGGGATTCGAAACATTCAACTTCGGATTGCGAATACGACCATATCACTCGACAAGATAATCTATAATTCAGTATGTATAATTTGAGTAAATCCCTTACAGAACTGTTCAGGTTAGTATATACACCGTGCTCGATAGCTGCAGTCGCCCAAGTGCGGCCAGTATCCAGTATTTGGTAGATAGTGTGTTCGAACCTCACTGTCGGCAGCCCTGAAGATGGTTTTCCATGGTTTCCGATTTTTACACCAGGCAAATTCTGGGGCTGTACCTTAACGCCACGGCCGCTTCCTTCCCACTCTTAGCCGTTTCCTATCCCATCGTCGCCATAATACCTATCTGTGTCGGCGCGATGTAAAGCAAATTGTAAACAAAAGAAAAAAAGGCGATACCATTTTGTGGGGCAGGGGTGCTTCACTAATTCCATGTTATGATTTCAAGCACAAAATACTTCGAAGAAAAGTTCAGCATGTAGCAGGGAGGAGAATGTCTTTCTTCAACTCAATTTCAAGATACAGAAAACAAAAATCAGTTTCTAACAATGAGTTGTAGCATAATCATAAAAAAGTAAACTCGTATCCTCCTCCTGAGGTGATGCAGCTCTTTATCAGGCAGACCCCCAACGGAGGTTTGCTGCATGTACCATTTCAACCACATACCAGCCCTGCTGCCGTTCTTAAATTTCTGGCAGTACTGGGAATCGAACCCGGGCCCGCGAGGACGACAGCTAATAACACTAACCGTTACTCTACGGAAGCGGACTTGGTTAATGATGATATGGCGTATTTAAAGCAGTACTTCTGTACAAGGTTACTTTCGCATTCGTGCGTTGAAGTCTCCATGAAAGAATTCTTTCTGATGAGCTTTTTGAATATGCAATAATTTATTATTTCGATTTTTTGCTTTCGTTTCTGCCGCTATAGACACTTGTTTTTAGAAGGTTGTCAGCACTTCATTTCCACTCCTCTTAATGTTATTTTAAAATAAAACCCCCATAATCCTCGCAGTTGCGATCGACAATATTCTGTAAAAATCTGTTGTGGGTTTGGTTGCCACCGATTTCCGGTTGATCAACCTTTTTCTTGTGTATAACGTATCTTCGGTATGCATTATATCTATTCAAGTAATAAAGCTGAAAGCCTATTTCAGCCCTTCAGGCAAGCAACTCAGTGTAGGGATATGAGCTACGAAATTTAGGTAAATAAAATGTAATAAAAATATGAGAATATATTCTGTATTTTTTCCAAAAAATTACAATCCTTTTCTTTATCATAGTTATCCGGTCGATTAGATCAGCAGTTTGCCTTTCTCTGCCACTACGAGCACTAATGTGAGTCAATGCATTGTTTCACTTAAGCACCACTACGAGCGTTAAATGTGAGTCAATGCAGTTACACGTAAGCCTTTATAATTAAATTCGGTGTGGACATTTTTTCAAAAATCAATCGCTTGAGGGTATTGAACCAAGGAACACATTACAGAAAGAATTATGTAATTAATTTGGCTAGGATTTGAGTCAAAAAGTAAACTAGTAAACTGCATTTATTTAGGCTGGAAGTGATTTTCGAATTTTTTGAAAAGTTTGATGGAACTATCCAAGACTCAACATTTGAAACCTTTCCGGGCCCTTTAGCCTTTCAACTTTACGTTTTTCATAGTGTGGGGACCCCTCTTTTGCTAAGACATTTTTTCAACGATAAATAAATAAATAAATAAATAAATAAATAAATAAATAAATAAATAAAAGCTGATATAACGACAGGATAGGAGACATCTACTACTCGTTTCATGTTCACTTTCCCAGCTGCGAATATAGGATAAGTGGGGTAAAAGATATTACTAACAGCATGAGCATGGTCAAATTTAGATTTGACACTAGACCAACTAATGAAAGTGAAATTCAGTGCCAACTAAACGCCGAAGGATCTATTTAATGCATTCGAAGTTGGATTTAGCTCAGTTCAGTAATACAGTACTACGAAATTTATCTCCAAACATTCAGTACGTAAAGGTCATCAAAACAGCCGCATCAAAATCAGGCGCAGCGATAGCAAGGTAAAATTTTCAACATTAGAGGGCATAAATCATTCTTCTGCAATGCCAGTATCAGTAGTTACCGAACTGGACTTTGGAACAGGTAAACTTTGTGTTATTTGATGTGGTCATGTTTGTAGCCTCTAGCTTACAGCGAGAACAGGTTGTCTGCTGTACGTAAGGCGCTATTAATCATATTTCTTAAACTGAATGTCAGCTACCATTCTTATACACAGTTTGAACACTGTTATGCTGGCCTATCTCATTGCAAGTTATTACAAAATCAGACCTAAGTTAGCTTCAAATTTTCAGTGATTTACATACATATCAACCCATAAATTTCTTTTCAGCTAAGAGACGATAATTTCGTTGTTCTTAAAGACAGAAGGCATTGTGCAGGGGAGAAAATTGAATAAAAAACTAAATCGCGCAGCAAAACATCTTAGCAAAACACCCATTTTCAATTTGATCGAGCTGCTTGGGGTATCACTAGATCTAGTACAGACATCACAGCTACATAGGTTTTATCAGATATACATCTCAGACGCTGAGAGTACAGAACATGTCTTTTAAAGTATACATGCAAAAACATAACTTCAACAACAAGGCTTAAAATGTGCTTTTTCCTTGTATATTTCATCCCTCGTTGGTGTAGTAATAGTCAGTTTAAAAGTTTCCTTCATTAAATATCATTTTAATTTAAATTGCTAATTTTCATGCCGGGATGCACTAACATTCTTCGGTGGACCATGTCTGCTGGAACTCTGACGTAATTGCTATTTTCTGCTGCATGCAAATGCTTTCTTCATGTTAATGGTTCTCGAGTGCGAAATAAAAAATGAGGTGGTTCTAAAAAGCACTTCACTGCAGCACGACAGTAATTAGTTTTAGTGTTCATTTGCATGGACATTAATCATTAGTCAGTTTCCTTTTACTTCGAAGTTCGACAAGACGAATGGACGTAGAGATGAATGACTCGTTGGAACTTGCCAAAATGTTAAAAAGAATCCGTTAGGCGGTTAAGTGCTGGGCCGAATAACATCTTTCTAAGCCCCAGGCGTGAAGATAAATGTGTATCCTATTTCCTGACATTTACTACTACTAGCCCAGAGGCTAGCTGGATACTCAAATAACACTACCATAAGTTATACGGAGAGCGCAAAAACCGATGGCGGTGCCAAAATGTATTAGGTACGATGAGGAGTTAGTTTACCATTGCTTTCCTCACTGGGCTAGATAGTGTTATTGCAGCACGACTGACCCGCTGAGTATGACTTTTCATAACAATCAGACGCACTGGTTGTGCTCCGAATGTTATTACTCAGCACCACCCATACTTCAGCAGCTTCCATACTGTCGCAGCCATGAATGAGACTGGGACTTCGGTGGAAGCTGCATTTTGTTCTCGCCTGTGCCAAGAGATAGATGCAGAAGTACTGCATCCATCAAGAAACAGCAGTAGACGGATCCGGATAGTAAGTTAAATTGAATGAAGTTGCAGCCAAGCTCAAGCAGTGAACTCGCAGTTGCAATCAAAGATATTCTGTAAAAAGGAAGTCGGTTCCTGGAAGAAGGAATTATCGCATCGGTCTGTTTTTAGGCAGACATTGTTGTACGGGAAAGAAAGCTGGGTGGAATCAGGATATCTTATTCGTAAGTTGCAAGTAACGGACATAAAAAGTACCGAGAATAATGGCAGGTACAAACGGATAGGAACAGTGGCTAGCGGTTACTCAGAATGATCAGATAAAAGCAGAGTTGGGAAGGAACTCTTTGCATGAAGCTGTATTCGAAAACCGGCTTCGGTGGTGGGGTCTTGTGACGCGAATGGAGAAGGATAGCTTACCTAGGAGAATAATGGACTCCGAAGTGAATGGTAAGAAAAGTAGAGCTTTGATGGTAAGAATCGGTGTGAAACAAAACAAAACCACAGAGTCAGTTGCAAACGGAGGGTTGTGGAGACAGTTAACTCACAGAGGCATGCAGACTGCATAACGAAAGTATAACGGTCAGTAGGGTAATGAAGACGTATGCAATTCCATTATTAAATGTGAAGGTGATATTCAAAACAAAAGTAACAGCAATTCACTCATTCCCACCCACACACTCCCCACTGCAAAACTATACCCGTAATATTAGAAAAAAACGTTTTGACAGATAGGGCTGGAAGGAGGAGCATTGCCTGTGCTGTTGCACAGTGTTGCCACATTACTACATCCCTTTCTCCTTCCGCCAACGGCCGTAGCCGTTTTGAAACACCGGATCCCGTAAGATCTCCGAAGTTAGGCAACATTGGGCGTGGTCAAGATTTGGGTGGGTTGCCACGCGCTGTTGGTGGGGGGTAAGGGAATGGAGGAGCGGAAAGGAACTGGCCACCCTACCGTACGTAAACTCCGGCTCAGGCACACCTCTGCGGAGGTTCGGGCCTGCCTTCCCTTCGGTTTCGGGTCACTTCGTTTGTTTGTTCGTTCGTTCGTTCGTTCGTTCAGACAACTGTGTTCTGTTGTACGTAACTCAGAAGTGAGATTTTCGGCAACTCCAAGCAACACGAGCCAGCTAGCAGGCTTATTTCCATGGCAACAGCAGTAGGTCCACCCTCGTTTCCATGGCAACCGTAACCCCTACTCCCTTCTCCCCATACAGGCAGGGAGAAACCGGACCTCCGTCTAAGAACTGTCAGAACGCATTTTTCAGTGTTAGGATTATAGCATTATAAAGTGATGTCTACCTTTCGATGCAACCAAAGCATGTATTACACTTCGACAGTCACCCATAGGCTACATGGCAGGATTCATTTATTATTGCGCCATTTCATTGTATTAAAGTTGTAAGATATTAAAAATATATATATTCTTTATCCGTAATATTTTGCAGCGCTCTACATAGACATTTGTTCTGTTTCTCTTTTTTTTTCAAATAAGAGAATGTTGGGTGGAGGAAGGGGGCGGCAATAAGAGGTCCGCCTCCCACGGTGGCCGTCGTGCTTGCCGTTACCTTAAAACGGTTCTGGTTAAGTGGGAAGTAAATCTGCGTTGCTGAGGATACATTCTTCTCCACGTTCGGGGGTTTCGTGTTTGTGTAACTATGACTGAAGCATGGTTCACCATCCTAGTACGTGTATTTGGCGTCTTCGTTCCATCCCATGCGGCTGCTAACGACATAAAATAACACTCGGATACTGTTTTGTATTGGAATGATTGTGCAGAATACGGAACATCTGAACTATTGTGTACTGGCTGCAGTGGGAAAAACGAAACCGCAGTAAAGGCAATAGAGTTTTTGTTTGTCAGCGTCCTCACTTGAGACTAACGGAACTGAGAAATGACGTTACTTCAACAGAATGTTTGCCTTTCTTCTTTCATTCTAAACACCTGTTATCTGAGTAACGTTCTCTTCTCTATTTTCAAATGTGTTGGAGGAGGGTTATTAATAAGTACGGTTGCCATTATTCGAGAAGGAAAATATGTGGAGATTTGATGTAGGAATCGGAACAGGCATTGAAGGCTCGTAGAATAACGGAAGACAAGACTTAACATTGGCGCTGCTGAAGAAGTCAAGCTAGTAGTTCGACGTGACTTTTGATATCGTGATCATAGTCATAGCCTCCAGTTTCAAACGAAAAACGGAATCACAGGGATGTGACTTCAATTTTTAAAATCCAAAATGCATTCTCCAGGAATCGAACAGCAGTTGTTTTGGTGAGAAGCCAGTTAGTGTTGATCGGCACTGACATACAGTCCTCGGCACATAAGCGTACTCACTAAGGGAACAACCTAACTTTCTCCCCTGTTAACACTAAAAGTAGTGA